>NC_053028.1:128161054-128761054 GCF_003073215.2 Triticum urartu
GTGATGCGATCACTATAGAATTCTTGAAAGCTTTCATGATTGCGCAATCCTTCCATAAATGAGTCGCTGGTCGTTCCCGGGTGTCGTGTTTCGGGCAGGGCCCATTGAGTAGTTGCTCAAGAGACGGTCCTGACCCACCAAACCGGGGTGGCTTCCCTTTGCACTTCTGATTGTTACCCTGTGCATTGGCCACAAATTCCGGGTTACCGTCTGCCTTACGCTTATTGCCTCCTTGACTTGCCGGGTTATGCTGCTGACCCTTTCCATTACCGTTCTTCTTTCCCTTCCCCGTCTTTTCATCATCAGACGCGGGGTCCTTGGTACTATCAGAATCGACATACTTGACTAAAGCCGCCATCAGTGTCCCCATATCGTTGCAATCACGCTTAAGGCACCCCAGCTTCTGTCTCAGAGGCTCAAAGCGGCAATTCTTCTCCAGCATGAGAACTGCTGAGCCGGCATCCATCTTATTAGACGAATGTATTATATCTTTGACCCGGCGCACCCAATGAGTCGTAGATTCACCTTCTTCCTGCTTACAATTTGTCAGATCCATAATTGACATAGACTGCTTGCAAGTATCCTTGAAGTTCTGGATGAAACGGGCCTTTAGCTCCGCCCATGAACTAATGGAGTTGGGTGGAAAACCCTTTAACCAAGAACGGGCCGTTCCGTCCAACATCATGGTGAAATATTTAGCCATCGCTTCATCACTAACCTCCAGCAGCTCCATAGCCATCTCGTAACTTTCAATTCACGCCCCAGGCTGTAAATCGGCCGTATAATTCGGTACCTTCCGAGGTCCCTTGAAATCCTTGGGCAGACGTACATTACGTAGAGCCGGTACCAGACAAGGAACTCCTCCGGTTCTAGTAGCAACTCCCGCCTCAATGGAAGTCGTCGGGTGAGCCGGTGAGTTCTGTTGGGCTGCTAGCTGAGCCGCTAGCTGAGCCGCCCGCTCGTCCTCCTGACGTATCCGTTCCTGAACCGGGTTATACCCGCCGGGCTGGTTCCGGCGCTGAGCGTTACTTGACAAGGCCTCTGACTCCATGTGTCTACTGTAACTCGGGCTCCGATTTTGGCGAGGCGGGGCTAACCAGGGCGGAGGAGTCGAGTGAATCCTATCCCGGCTGTAGGAGTAGGTCCCTTGCTGAGCCAGGGCTGTTTGGACAAGTTCTCTGATCTTCCGGGTTTCCACCGCTGTCGGATCATCCCCATCTACTGGGAGAGCTGCCAAACGTGCTGTTGCTGCGATTAAGTTCTCCATGGGGTTGGAGAAGTGACCCCGTGGTATTGGTACGTAATTGGGCGGTGCCATATTGCCGTGAGGAGGTGCCATCCCCTGAGGCTGGACTGGACCTCCCGCTCCGGATGTAATAAGCTGATTCGCACCTGGCGGGTTACTTGGGCCGGCCCCGGGTGTAGCAAAGAGATTCCGAGGATCATAATTCTGAGGTAAACGGGACTGAGCTTTCTGATGTCTCCTCCTCATTACCTCATTAGATGCGTTTAAGCTCAACGTGAGCTGCAAGGCCTCTGCCTGAAGTTGCTGCGCCCGTACATCCAAAGCCGCCCGCTCTACTGCTAATCTAGCGTCCTCAGCTGCTAAGGTTTCCTTGACTCGGGCGATCTCGTCGCGAACCTGTGCCACCTCTGCCTCATGCTCAGATTGGTTCACAGGGATGACTGTAACAGTTAACAAAGTCGTAAGCTTATCCATGAGATCCATCAGCACCTGAGCCGGTGAGCGCACGGGGCCTCCTGCCCCGGCTGCTCCTAACCCGGACGTTATCGCCGCTGAGGCCGTAGAATTTTGGCCGGGTTGAGTACCAGCCATGAAGACTCCTGCCCAGTTTGGCGACTCTGAGAGGTCCGGAATAGTGCTGCCATCGGAACAGCCCCCAAGCACACCATCTTGAACTTGATACAGCGAATCTGTTGATCCGGCGGATGAATCACCGTCAGAGAGGACAGCCGGCTCATCATCACCTTCAGATCCTTCAGGAAGTTCACCTCCATGGATGCAACCCACAAAGGCACGCTTCACGATGGGTTGAGCTCGGGCGGGTTTCGCACGCTGAACCGTCTCGACGAGGTCGGTGCAGCTGTCCGGCTCAGGGCCCGGCTCACCAATCCGGCCGATGAAGACGTGAATTCCGCCAAAGGGGACCCGGTAGCCGTACTCAATTGAGCCAGCATCGGGGCCCCAGCCTTCGTCGTCGATGTAGATCTTGCCGCGACGACTCTTGGTCATCCGGCCAACTGCGTATCCCTTGAGCCCTTCGAAGCTGCCCTTCAAGAACTCAAATCCACCGTGCGCTGGCCCCACAGTGGGCGCCAATTGTCGTGGAATTGTCACGGCAGATGTCCTCTTGCAAGGACTTGATCGTGAAGCCATCGCAACTAGCAAGCTTAAAGGGGTTAATCGGGACAAAGGACACGCGAGGTTTATACTAGTTCAGCCCCTTGCGGTGAAGGAAGGCCTACGTCTAGTTGGGTTGGAATTGCTTGAGGTTTCGATGACCAGGGAGCGAGATACGCTATGCCCGATTCTCGATCTCTTGTTTCTTCTGTCCCTAAGCCACCAGCGGGTCGTCCCCTTATATACACGGGTCGACGCCCTATGGCTTACAGAGTCCCGACCAGCTCATAAACAGTGTTCGGCTCGGTGACTAGTTATTTCTACCTTACAATACAAGTCGCGCCCTCATGGCGGTTAATCACCATGGGCCCTAAATCGTCTGTGGGCCTTTAGACCCTTTACTGAACCGCCATCTTCACATCTTGGTCTTGGGCTTGAGATGGGCTTCTCTTTGCGTAACCCGGCCCCTCCTGGGCGGCTTACGTAAATAATTATATCCCCAACAGTAGCTATCTACAGGTTTTCTTCAGTCAACAGCTCCGACTGGCGTACCCGCTGATAATTCTACCTTGGTTGTAGGCAAGTAGGCTGGTATGTTCATCTATTATCAGGAACTCCTCTTCACATCTAAATTTTGGCGGAACAACAATTCTACTGAGACCCTGGCATTAAAAGCAGCGCGGCAAAGACCGGCAAACAAATTTTGTCAGATAATAGAAATTTAGAATCATTGAGGGACATAATGCCACTCTGCTATCAAATGGAGCATAATTGCATCACAAAATATTTGAGCTAGCATGTCTTCTTTTCCCAATCAAATATATGCATTTCTTTTCTCAAAGCTAGTCTTTGCTCTAAAAATAACTTTATACTTTTTCTTTGCAGTTTGAATATGGTTAGCTCTTCAGCCGCTTTACAGATTATGATGGTTCTATTCTATCTATGTACCTATGGGATACTGTTGGACTGAAAAGGTCAAGAGTCTTGGTGTTGCATAACAGCAGAGTATGATTAATTGTCAGCCTCACCTACAAATCTAGCTTGTGTAGGATATATTAATTCTGATACTCAGAGACCAAAAAGCGATGCCTGAATAATACTATGAAAAGGATGGCCTAAATAAAATTTTGCTCATAAGATTGCATGCGTAGCAGATTGCTGATAGGAAATAAATTGCACTAAAAGGATGAACAAATCCGACTTTATGGGAAGAGAGTGCAACAATCATGAAGAGTGGAGTATATTATACCTAATATGTGCTGCCAAAGGTAACGCCTTCAAGATGAATTATCAAACTGATACTCAAGGTTGTATTATTGACGTGAAGTACCAATACATGGGAGCAATGAACATGGCGATAGTGGTCGACGACTGCACAAAGGCGACCATCGTTCAAATGAATAACACACCTATTACAGAGACCCCACATCGCCATCTAGAGAAGAGTCATTTGGAGGAAACATAGAGTGGAGGGCCGGAGGGGAGGGAGAGGGCCGACCGTCGCCCGTCGCCAGCCGCCCTCGTTGCCGCACACGGAGGCCTGCCTTCTCACCGGATTGGGTCGGAGCGGCGTCCCGAGAGAGAAGATGCACACGGTGTCCGCCCCCTCGATCTACCTCTCCCGGTGCGGCCCATCTCGACGAGATGTGGCCATGATGGATCTGGTCGCCGCCCCACTGACTTCCACGACTCGATCTGGGGCCTCCCCGCTTTAAGAAAAGAAGGTGAGTGGAGGGCGGCGCCGGTGGGGAAGAGGACGACTTTGGGTGGGGGAGAGGGAACAGGGCGGCTGTGCACGGGCGTTCGAGGGGGCCTCGTTCGCCTGATGAGATTTCTTTGTTATGATTTACACATTATTTTTCTTAAAATTGGTTACTTGTTTCCTAATTAATGTGATTGAGCGATTTTTCTTAAAATAAATTATTTGTTTTCTAATTAATGTGAGTGAGCGAATTAAGGTAATGTTAATTAATTTAGTTTGATTTGATCTTTAGAGATTGATCGTGATTGATTATGCATTACTAAATAATTTGCGTCAACATGGAAAATTATGATATGTTCATATTTCTTTCATTGTGTGAGAGGGTGACGTGAAAATAAACCGGTGAAGTGGGGAGGGGACGAAAAAAATCTATGAAAAAAAAACCTATGAAAAAACCCAGCGAAAATGGGAGGTGGAACGAAAAAACCCCGGAACAGAGACTACCAACTGCTCCATTATAAGTAGAGATTATTTGTTTCCTAATTAACGTGATTGAGCGATTTTTTTTTAATAAATTATTTGTTTTTTAATTAATGTGATTGAGTGATTTAAGACAATGTTAATTAATTTAGATTTGATCTTTAGAAATTGATCGTGATTGGTTCTACATTACTAAATAATTTGCGTCAGCATGGAAAATTCTGATATGTTCAGATTTCTTTCATTGTGTGAGAGGGTGACGCGAAAATAAACCGGTGAAGTGGGGGAGAGGACGAAAGAAAATCTACAGAAAAAACCTATGAAAAAACCAGCGAAAGTGGGAGGTGGGACGAAAGAAAACCCGGAACAGACACTACCAACTGCTTCATTAGGAATAAAGATACCGGATCGCTTGAACGTGACTCGATGCGGAAGAAACAAAAAATGAATTGGACCAACGCAAGGAGACAAAAGTGTGTTGCCTATCAAGGACATGGGGAACACGAGAAAACATATGTGTGCTAATAAGGCATGAGAAAGGGGACAAAAAAAAGGACAATGAATCATGATGGGAGGTTGTTAGGTGCACTACAAATGCTATAGACAAAGATTGCTACTTGAAGAAGGTTTTAGAGGATCAATTCATTTATAACCGATGCAAGTCCAACACTCACTGACTAAAGCAAAGAGAAGACTCTTAACAAATAATATATGCTAGATGCTACAGTAAGCTTCTTACCAAAATTACTATGATTCATTTGTGAGCAATTTTAATTGCTCTGTAGGTATTCACACAAATGAACTCGACGCATTTTAGCGAACAAAAATTCAGAAGGTCTGCCGTCATGGAGAAGAAATTTGGATTTGGACTTTATGTACATGAAAATCCCAAGGAAGTATGCTTTACCTCACTCTTCACATTCTTCCAAACCTACTACACAGAACAATGGTACACCTATCTAAATAATGGTTAACCATCGCCTTATAGAATGATGTACTACAATCAATTTAACATTTTTATCATGACATTTTTTTGATGGTGTCATATAGGTAGAAAAATGATGTAGCAAAGTAATTAAAGATGAGAGAGAGCATTATAGTGACCCCAAAAAGAACCAATGTTAAACACGTGGACCTATGCAAAAGGATTATCAACCAATACATGAAGGAGTTTTGTTACTAACATTTAAATAAAGGGGGCTTAGCTACAAAGGCTAAGCACCGATGCATTGTGGACTTTAGTTGCTAAGCATTTTAATGCACTTAGCACCCCACTTTAGCACCAATGCATTGAAGTTGTCTAAAAAGACCATGCATAGAATGCTATTGGTCTTGATTACCGTGTGATGAGATAAAATACTTTAAAGTGCATTAGGAAGATAGAAGTACATTTTTTTGTGGATAAATTTTAAACCCAAACATACACTCTTAATCGGATGAAGGAAGTACTTGACAGTTCTTTAACCTAGCAACATTTCAGGGCCGACATACATTTGCATACAAAAATATCCACAGCGACATAGCTTTCATTTTGCCATCTCTGTTTTTCTTCATCAATCAAAAAGCTAAAACGATGTCTGAACAAAGCAAGAGAGAGCGACCTTTTTTCGTTATCCTTTGAAAATCTGGAAGGCATCATTCCCAGTTTATACTACTACGTATTGACTTCATCCCTCGGCTGCACGGTTTCATTTACTCCACGCAGGTGTTTTTCTCAAACCCAATCAATGCCACCGTGCGTTTTCTCAAACCCCAACCAATGCCACCGCGAGTACATGGTCGGGTACGGCGAGCATTTATCCTCCCACGGCCCCGCGGCGGGGCCCCGGCGAGCGAATTCAAACCACAGCCGAGCCAAGAGCAAAAACCGATGATGCCAAAAGGCTCCCCCCTCCCCATCGGGCCGGGCGACCCCCCTCCCCCGAACAAGGAGAGGGGAACAAAACAACGCCGCGGAAATGCGAAAGCGGAAAAACTTCTGGCCCCTGTCCTCCCTCCCCCCGAAGCGATAGATTGAAGAGGAATAGGGGCCGCGTCTCCTCTGCCCCCCTCCACTCCGTCCACCACACCGCCTCGTCCGCCTCCTCCTGCCCCCTCCCCCGCCCCGCCCCGCCTCGCCTCCGTGGCCCGCTAAACCACAGCCGCGCTCGATCTAGGGTTTCCGCTCGTCGCGGCGCCAATGGCGGACGCGCGCGGGGGCTGGTCGTGGGACCTCCCCGGCTTCCAGCCGCCGACGCCGGCGGCCGGGACGCCGCTGGCGCCGCCCACCGCCATGCCCAGGGCGCCGCCGACGGCCATGGTGGCCCGCTCCTCCGAGGGGGCGCCCCGCGCGTCCGGCGCCATGCCCGTCGCCGACCGCCTCGACCAGCTCGCCGACAGCGTCCAGGTGCTTGCTCCGCTCTCGAGTTTCGGGTTGGGCGGTGCCTGCGGTGTCCGGTTCTATCGTTCTAGCTCGATTTTGTCGGGGTGATGGGATAAGCTGGTTTGCCGTTCCGGGCGGCATCGTTGGAGTGCGGGATGTTGCCGTGCGCTTCGCACCGGTTCCGCGAATATTTCCGCATTGGGTTACGTATATCCACGAATGAGCTGGCTGAGGTAGAGGATTTGGACGCATGTTGATGCAGTGCTGTGATTCCGTACTGTTTTTTGCTCCATTTGTTTGGGGGCCGTTAACGGAGGTTCTCTATTGGGTCTACAGCTCAAACTTATAGTTTAGTTACATATACGGTGTATAATTTTTAAATTTATTTGATTGAAGAACCAAGTCTGGCTGTGCTCAACTAGTAATAATGCGTTGAATTGAGGAGACTATAGGTATATGCGGGGCAATGTGTTTCTGTTACTGGTGTTAGTTCAACATGAAACAGTACCATGGTGGGACGAGAGGCTCCAACATTGTATTCATTTAGTATGTTCGAGGACAAGATGACTGTTATGATTTTCCTTAATTTAGAGGAACTGAAATTACTCAACTGGAACCACATTGGGAGGCGGCGATTCCGTTACCTGCTCACTAGGAATGAGGAGTGCAAACAAACTTGAGCAGGATAATACTGTCGGCGCTTTCAATATTTATCATAATTTTGCTTTCACATGAAAAATTCCAGGAAACTATTCTTGCTAATTGATACAAATACCAGAGCTATGATGATTATGTCAAATCAACATGATTTGATGTGCACGATAATATGTGTTCACTTCATGTTTTTCTCTTGTTCCTGCTTGTGTTGGTATTTGATCATTTCTTAAAACTCACTTTTATAAATTACACTTGTAGCTTGCTAGGGAGGACTGCTTGGAACTTAGACAAGAAGCCAGTGACCTTCTTGAGTATTCTAATGCAAAATTGGGCCGTGTCACTCGCTATCTTGGGTTTCTTGCAGATAGAACTCGGAAACTAGGTAAGTTCAATCTCTCTTCATGGTGTTCAGTTAAGTATTAACCTCGTTTCCCCCTGTGTTAATGAGGGGGTCCTGTTTAATCATTTATAAACATCTAGTTGTTTATATTTTCCTTGCCCTTTAGGCTTGTTAATGTTAATGATGATAGTGGTTTTGCCGGGGTAGTTGGTACTGTGTTTTGAAGGCTCCTGGAATAAGCTATATGCTTGCAGTGAAATTTCTCTCATTGGCACATAGCGAGCATAATATGGCTGCCGGTGTCTGTAATATAATGATTCCCTGTTTATAAATTATGGGGTGAGTTATGTGCAACTCTTATATTCATGTACTCGCGCTCTGTTTTGAAAGAGCTGGGACGTATTGCAGTTATAGCGAATAGCACATATAAGTCCCTTAAGTAGTTAAGTACATTCTATAATCTTGTGACCACAAATAGTAACTGTATGAAGCCAGTGGTAATAAAATTATCCCCTGAGCATTAAAACGACATAACAAACTGACTTTGGATGTTGTTGGATCATATCATGTTCTAAGGACACTTTTCCCCCCCAATCACACAATGTACATAGTCAGAAGAGATAGAGAATCATGCTTTTTCATGCATTGCAACTTGCTCTGTTTTGTTATTCATCTATTTTTAATATAATTTCCATTGTTACCTGAGATTATATCTTTTGCTGCTGTAGATCAAGCTGCACTTGAAACTGAAACTAGAATCACTCCTTTGATTCATGAGAAGAAAAGGCTTTTCAATGACTTATTGACCTTGAAAGGTACTCTATTATGTTCTATACTGCCTGACTTACACACATGATTCATCTTTGTGTGTGGTGTCTTTTTAGCGTCAGTCATAATTATGAACACCTTTCAGGCAATGTCAAAGTATTCTGCCGTAGCAGACCATTATTCGAAGATGAGGGTTCATCAGCGGTCGAGTTTCCAGATGATTTTACTATCCGTGTAAACACTGGAGACGAGTCTCTTACAAACCCTAAGAAGGATTATGAGTTTGACAGGGTATATGGTCCCCACATCGGGCAAGGTAAGATTGATGATGGGCCATGCAGGATGCAATTAATAAGTGCCAGACTGCGCAAAACTTTGACAACATATTTTTGTAATATCTACAACTCTTACACTGATTCTGTCCTTCAAATGATTTCAAGGTGAACTTTTCCACGATGTTCAACCATTTGTGCAGTCTGCCTTGGATGGGTACAATATCTCCATATTTGCGTATGGTCAAAGCCGCTCTGGAAAGACACATACACTGGTTTTCATCTACTCCGATGTGTTTATAATTGTTTTTCATGAAATTACACATTCTAAGTTACAGAATGTTTAGGTTGCATTGACGCCATTCTTGCTCCCTCTGAATTGTTTGCAAGAAATATACTATAAAAATAATAACATCTTGGTATGGCAAATATCTTCATTATGACAAGCCCATAGCACAGTGCATTATGAAAGGTACATGGAGCCTAACTTGGTTTTTCTTAAAGGTACATGCATTATGAAATCTGTCACCCTTTGAGTTCTTACGAGGTGCAATAGTCAAAGTCTATTTTATCAACCTGTGATTGTATGTTAGAATATATATATATCTTATTCAATCATGTAACTCGTGTCTCCTAACAAAGAAAAAAAATGCAACCAATGTATTGAGAGCCATTAGAATGATGAGCGTCGATCACTTGTTCACAAAGGAATGCAACGACGCTTCTCAAACAGCACTATTATTTATAGCTTCAATGGCTAATTGTAATATTTTAGTGCACTTTTAGGGCAGCACCTGTTTCTCAGAATTACTTTATTGTTTGATAAGATCTGATCCCAGGTACTGCAAAACAAGACGTAGAAGCTTACATTCTTGCTATGCTCTTGACTGAATGTTTATTTAAATTCATAGATGCACTACTCTTTGACTGAAATTCCTATGCTTTCTTTTCAGGAAGGATCTAGCCATGATCGTGGTTTATATCTCCGATGCTTTGAGGAACTATTTGATCTTTCAAACTCAGATACTACTTCCACATCACACTTTAACTTCTATTTTACTGCCTGTGAACTCTACAATGATCAGGTACTAATACAATTCTGTCAGTGGAATTCTACCAATGATCACTTGGCTGTTGTTCCGTGTCAAGTGAATATGACTGCACTTTCCTTGTATAGTCGGTATCACAGCAGCCTAATTGCATCTGTTCGTTTCGCACAGGTCCGGGATTTGCTGTCAGAATCTAGAAGCACAGCTCTGAAAGCCCGCATGGGTGTGCAAGAATCCTTCGTGGAACTTGTGCAGGAGAAGGTTGAAAATCCATTGGAATTTTCTGGAGCTCTAAAGACAGCACTTCAAAACCAATCTGTACATTCGACGAAGGCCATCGTATCTCACCTGTATGTCAATAAGTGCTATTGTCTCCCTCCATCCATACCCCATAACATTGTTTTTTTCTAGGTCAAATATCTTTTTTGTGATGCAATGATGAATGTAATATCTAGTTTGTACTCCCTAGTACATTTGTCAGATAAATCTTTAAAAAGGGCATTATTTCTTGGTGGCGCATTAATCCTTTTTCTGGTACTTAATGTCTCAGTCATAGGTTTTGAATATTTAAATCTTCATTGGCGCCTATTTGAAGATGAAACGGACTATTATTTGGTGTTCTGGGTTCATTACTTTTGAAGAAACTTAATATTGCCTTCTCTATTGTTGCTCCCTGCTCTTGCCATTGTAACTATGAAACTTTTTGTCACAAGCCACTGTTTGGATATTTTTTTAATTTTTATTTTCATTCACGGCACTAACTTTTCTAAGGAGTACTAAAAAATATTCCTTTTATTTTCAGGATTATTACCATCCATATACACTACAGAAATTATGTAACAGGAGAACATCTGTACAGTAAGCTTTCTCTAGTAGATTTGCCAGCTAGCGAATGCCTTCTTGAGGAGGATGCCAATAGAGATAATGTAACAGACTGTTTGCACGTCTCAAAGTCACTTTCTGCGTAAGTAGCATGACTCTTGTGTTCCTTGTTTTCTGTTTAGTCTGATCATTTCCTCATTGGTGATTTGATTGTCAGTGGCCTATCTCAATGGCGCATATTCATTTCTTGTTAATGCATTTATGTTTTTCCTTTTATTTAATATAAAAGTGCTCTCAATTTTGTTATGCATAGGTTGGGTGATGCTCTGGCCTCTTTAAGTGCAAAGAAAGAGCCTGTTCTGTCTGGGAATTCAAGACTTATACAAATCTTAGCTGACTCTCTTGGTAAATAGTTTCTTTCTCCATAAGGGTCTAATTATTTTTTGTCCTAAGTGCAATATAGTCTGTTCCTGGTTGGTTGCAACCAAAGTGCTAACGGAGGGTGTATCCATCTGATGCCCCCTTTCATACGTCCGTACCCCCCAAAAAGAAATATGAAACAATTTGTTTTTAGGAAATTGTAGGGCAAAATCAATGTGCCATGCTTCATAATTTTGATACAAATAATCCACATGATAAGAACACAAAATACTAACTACTCCTAAGAATTTGTAATAAAAGATGAAATATAATTAATATTAAGTGAAGTATATCTTATACTCTCATCTGTTTTTGTTCTCACAGTTTCTACTGAGTTTAATTACGTAGTTTAAAATGATGTAAGGCCATATGAGATCCTTACCATCTTAACCTTTAATAGAATTTTTCATGTTTGCATAATTGCAATTTGGAAAGTGTAGTACCACAATAACATGTTTGATAATGCATGGTTGATTCATGGAAATGGAAATGCATCTGCTTCGTAAAAATCAGAGTCTGTTACCCATCCTTTGGTGATCCAAGCCCCCCTTCTATGTTTGACACATTAAGAAAATAAGAAATGGTAATGCATGTGAAATCAACATATGATGGAAAAACACTAGTAGCTTTTATGCCCTATTACTCTTATTGACCAATGCAATTACCTGATGCTACCATTCATATGGTATAACTAGGAAAAGAGTGATTAGATACTTGCGGTAAGGTGACCTAAGACGAGCACCAACCGCCCTGACGCCTAAGCGCCTAAAGCGGGCATAATTGTAAGGCGCTGCTTATAAACAATGCGATACTTATAAGATTTTCTAGGGTCCATGTATATTTGTCTATCCGAACACAGGCCGAAGGGAAAATGGTTCCCTTTAGCATAAAACAGATGTAGTAAGACCAAAAGGAAGCTTCCACCTCCTACCAATACCATTCTTAGTTTTACGTTTCTTCGTTCGTGCAGGAAGCAGCTCGAAGATTTTGTTGGTTGTGCATGTAAGTCCAAGTGCTTCAAATTTGTCTAGAACTTTGCCCACACTCAGTTTTTCGGCCAGAGCAAGAAATGCTGAATTGAGCCTTGGAAATCGTGATACCATCAAGAAATGGAGAGATGTGGTATGGGTTTGATCGATATTTGCATGGTCCCATTTTAACTCTTATAGCCATTTAACCATGTTCCTATTTTATTCATAGGCGAATGATTCACGTAAAGAATTGCATGAGAAAGAAAAGGAGGTTTCGGACTTGAAACAAGAAGTTTTAGGGTTGAAACTTTCTCTCTCAGAGGCCAATGACCAATGCACACTGCTCTTCAACGAAGTGCAGAAGGCATGGAGAGTTTCTTCTACACTACAAACTGACCTGAAGGTCAATACTACCCATACTACTGCTCTGAATCAAACTAATGCCAAGCTAAATACAGTCAATTATGACCATTTGGACAGTTATTTTACTGAGGCCCCTGTTGTTTGATTAAAAAAATGTGTGTCCAAATAAATATTATTTAAGAGTGCATGCACATGAACATTTATATCTTTGACACTAATATTGACAAAAAGTTTAGTTTTGTAGTTATATTATTAGTAATTTGTCATCAGAGGTACTTGGATATCATAGTATCTTCTACAACTTTTAGTAACAGCCAGTAAAAATGTAATGGTCAAATGTGTGTGTATTTGGCCATTGTCTGAAATAACATCTATTGAGAACATACAGGGCGATTCGTGCGTTTCTAGTTTTAATGTATCCTAGTCCTGGGATGATTAATTCCAACTTTATGTGGAAAAGCTACAGTAATGCTTATGGTGCATCTCTGTTTAATCTTCAGTAATTGATGTTGATGGTGCATCTCTGTTCAATCTTCAGTAATTTATGTTGCTAATATATCATTCAGATGTTATTCCAGGATGTACTAACTCGTAAGTGTAGTTCAGTTCACTGATTACGAGTCGAAGGACTAGTCGAGACTAGTCGATGGACTAGTCCATGAGTCGCAACTGTGGTGTCGACTGCGAATCTCGTGTAGACTAATTCGATGAGTCGAGCGGTCGAGAGACTAGTCTACGACTAGTCTAGACTAGTCCTGCTGTCTGAGTCGCTCGACTCAAATTTGGGAGGGGAAAATTGGAGAGCGAGCTATGAGAACAAGCCGCCTGGACGAGGCCACCGCCAGCACCCACTGACCCGCCGTCGGGACGGCGGATGGCGAAGCAAGGCGTGGCAGCTGGCCGGAGCTCGTGCTCGGGCGGTGGCCATGGCCGTGCCCCGTAGGCGCGTGCGGCCCTGCCACAAAGAGGGGGAGAGAAAGAGAGGAGGAGAGAAGAGGCACGGCGGTGGTCGGTGGGCTCGCCGGCGGCGGTGGCTGGAGGCGCGGGTCGCGCGCGCGCGTGCTTTTGTGCGTGATGGCGCAGGCGGCGGCGACGGGATCGATCGGGAGCTAGGGTTACAGAGGCTGGGATGGGAAGTAGGCTAAGTAGGCTGGCTACTTGGGCCCAAATGGGCCAGCTGGGGGTGGTGTGCTGAGCGGCACTGGGCTAGGCCTGGCGAGCGTTGGCTAGCACTGCTGGTTTTATTGTATCTGTTGTAATGTGTTGTACAGTTTACTACTCCATACTGCTACTAGGTATTAGTAGTTGACTACTACAGTACTTTGTCGACTAGTCTAGCACTAGTCTAAGACTAGTCCGATTAGTCTATGAGTCTCAACCTCGGAACGACTCAACGACTCGTCGACTCGTAATCCTTGGTTCAGTTATAATCTTTTGGATACTCAACCTGCAGTCTTGTAGTATTAAACATTGAAGGTGATTGACATTTTTGTTGTTCTTATCTATCGCAGTCTGAAAATTTAATGCTCGCTGACAAGCACAAGATTGAGAAAGAACAGAACAATCAGCTAAGGGACCAGATTTCTCGTCTTTTGGAAGTTGAGCAAGAGCAGAAAATTAAGATGCATGAACGCGATCTAACAATTCAATCGCTACAGGTTAAATGTTAATATGTTTGCTTATTATCAACAATCTATATTTGTCAAATTAGATAGGGCAGAATTTTGTTTCAGTATTGATGCTTATACTATTTCTTCTTGAAATTATTTTGTCTCCCTTTTCAAAAAATTCTCTTGATTAATGCTATTGTTTTTTTTTGCGGGTGAGATTAATGCTATTGTTAATATGTTCACTAAAAAAGCTAGTCATGTTTTGTGTTGTGTATGATTCTTTCACTCAATTTAGCAGTGGCTTTTGATGTATAGTCTTGGACCCTGTAAATATGTAAAGCAACAACCTTCAAAATGGTGGTGCATTTCTATTTAGCATGTGTTGGCTCCATGAAAAAATATCTATGGCGTGTGGTAGCTTCTTACAGTGCAGCCATAAAAATTCATGCTGCAAGATAATGCATTTTTTTAGCATTTGGTAGCTTCTTACAGTGCAGCCATAAAAATTCATGCTGCAAGATAATGCATTTTTTTAGCATTCCACTCACGTATAATGGTATAAGTATATGCAACAGAGTGCGGTTCATCCTTGGGTTTTTATTCACCATGCCATCATCATGTAGATGTTTTTGGACTCTCATTCTGGCTATACCATGTTTCAACTTCACTAACATTCTCCCCGCAAAAAAAAAAACTTCATTAACATTCTCTTTTGCCCAACTAAATTGTATCATAATTTGGCATCTAATCTGGTTCTTCCTTTCCTAATCTGGCCATAAGGGACTATAATGTGATTACGACCAGCTTGTCTGTCACACTATTCAATAGTAGTGTATAGCTACCCGAGTTTTACTATTTGTGCATCTGCTGGTGAGATTTGAGTGTTAACTGACGTAGTATGGTTAGAAAGCCAACTTTTTTATATATTCGAATACCCACTTGTATTTTGCATGCTTATTTTGTTCCTACAATTTACAGGCAAAACTTAAGTCCATTGAGTCTCAACTTAATGACGCTCTGAACTCTAGTGATGCAAGATCAACAATTGGATCTGAATCTGCTTCAGTTATTTCAACCCCAAAGATGATGGAATCAACCGCTGAGTCATCATCAGTGACCAAAAGGCTTGAAGAGGAGTTAGCAAAGAGGGATGCCCTTATTGAGGTATTGATACTTTAATTATCTTTCATCACCAAGTATTATTTGTTCCACCTCATGCAAATGTGAGATTTTTGCTTGAATTATATACTTACATAATTACAAAAAATTACCTCAAGTTTGAGTACGTGACTAATTAGTGGTGTCTCTGGACTTCTTTTACCAGTTCTTTCCCACCCACTGATAGCAACTAATAATGTAATTTTAATTGGTCAAACTGATCGTCGTTTGAGCAACGAGCGCTCTCACTGTCAATTTCAAAGGCATTTGCATTCAGCTTAGGAGTTTCCATCCTACCTGCACAAGGTGCAAATTTGAGAAGACAGTTTTATAGAACACTGTTGGTTGTTTGTATTCATGTTCTCATGCATAATAAAGCAAGATTATATATAAAAAGGATCTTAAAGCTATACTTATTTATCATGGATCTGATTTCTATACTCAGATTAGGAGACCTGCTAGCTTAGTGCTAACAACTCTATTGGTATCATGTACCACCTGATGTTCAACACCAATTTTTGACGAGACTTGTTTGCATCCAGTTAAATTGTATGCACTACTTTTGGAGTTCTGTGTGTTATGATGGGCGTGTATGATTTCTCTATTCTTTATATTTATTTAAGCCAAGACAAGTCAAGCTTCTGGTTCCTTCGGTTTTATGAACCGTTGGCCTTCATTTTCTGCGCTTTAATTAATGTCTTACTTTTGAAACATTGCCTTGATTAATGTAGAAACTGCATGAGGAGAATGAGAAGCTCTTCGACAGACTTACAGAGAAATCGGGATTAGCAAGCTCTCCTCAGGTGTCCTTGAATACCTTCACTTTATTCAACTGTTGGGCCCTTTTTTATTCAGTTTGTCCCATTTCCTGGACTCCTTTAGTGCTTGTGAAAAGGTCTAAAGATAAGTCATTTCTGGCACTTTGTCTTGTCTGTCCCTTGATGCTGCAGTGCATGTTCAGGCATTTTTGCACCCCACAAGGGACCAAAATTCTACTTTCTTCAATCTGCACGTGTGGCTTTGCGAGTGATGATCATGATCCTCCATTCCTTATGGTGTGATGATTTTTTTTATCCACCTACCTTGGAATGACCTGGGATTAGCAAGCTCTCCTCAGGTGTCCTTGAATACCTTCACTTTATTCAACTGTTGGGCCCTTTTTTATTCAGTTTGTCCCATTTCCTGGACTCCTTTAGTGCTTGTGAAAAGGTCTAAAGATAAGTCATTTCTGGCACTTTGTCTTGTCTGTCCCTTGATGCTGCAGTGCATGTTCAGGCATTTTTGCACCCCACAAGGGACCAAAATTCTACTTTCTTCAATCTGCACGTGTGGCTTTGCGAGTGATGATCATGATCCTCCATTCCTTATGGTGTGATGATTTTTTTTATCCACCTACCTTGGAATGACCTGGGAATGTGACATTTGTGTGTATATCTTACTTGCCTATTGTTCCTTCTTCCCTTTTCCACTTTAAGTTAGAATTAATACGAACTGTTAACTGCATATCTTCTAACTGCCCTCACTTGTCCTTTATAATAGAGAGCTTGTTCAACGTAGCAAATGCAGAAACTCCACATGAGTTTATAACTTCACCATTCTTGTTTTGTTCTCAATGTCTTTCAGTGTACTGTGTCAACGTGAGCTGTGCCAAGAAGCTTTTATTTTATATAAGTACTCATTGCGATAGCATTTCTCTTTATGATCTGTCAGTAACTCTATTTTGCAAATAGTTTAGAAAAGCTGTGTTTGCAAATTTTGCTATAAAGCTGTGTTTGCAAATTTTGCTATAAAGCTATTTGTCTGTAGGCTCCAAGTCCATCTTCAAACCAAGTAACTAATGCTCAGGGAAGGGATATAGGCAGGTAAATGCTACTATGCATACATGTGCAATCAGTCAATCTCACTGTTTTTTGCAATAAAAAAAGTATCCGACCATGTTCCATTTACAACTGTATTTGCAGGAGCAACAGTGCCAAAACTCAATCACCAGATGTATTTCCAGCAACAATGTCTCAGGACAAAACTGGAAACAGTGGAGCTATAGTGAAATCAAGCAATGAGTTAGCAAAAACTACACCTGCTGGGGAGTACCTGACTTCGGCACTGATGGATTTTGATCCTAACCACTTTGAGGGATTTGCTGCAATAGCTGATGGTGCAAATAAGCTTTTGATGCTGGTCAGTACTGCTAAATTAACAGAAAATATTTGCATTGTACCTATAAGAGTTCTATTCTTCTATTGTTATAAGCTGGTTTTGCATATTTATCATTTCATTGTTGTTTTGTTATGGTCACCGGCCATCCACTAAAGCTATGACCCATTCAGAACGTCCAGTTCCATCAGATGGTCATTGGACTGTTAGGTGATTTATGGGATCGGAGAGGATATGAAAATCCAGTACCTGTCAGGATGCTGCTGTGTAGTTGGTTGTTGATGCCTGTTCTCATCTTACTAGGCTGTATGTGGCACTAACTGGAACAACTCTGTACAGAAGTTGGATGGGTACGGTCTGTCCAAGTTGTGAATTTGTTTTGATTTTGATCTTTTGATGTCCAATGCATTTTGTCCCTAATTTGTCTAGGTAGAAGAATGGTGCCGATTGGTTAGAGTTGATGCGAATCACCACAAAATCCAGTTTAGTATAATATGTCCAAAGCCCTACATGCCCAAAACCCTACTTTGACAGCTGCCTACATTTTGCATGACAAGCAGATACTACCATCCCATTTTCATATTCAGCGCAGTGATGCTAGTCATTGTTTTCTTTCTTTCATGGGAATATCTAGAGATTGTGATGTGCTGTGTGGTGTCTTGATTAAGTGGCCAGGCGTTCATATGGGATTTTTATACAGTTCCTTGATTTGAGCACTATGTCTGAGGTCTGAAATCCTCAGCCTTTTTTAACTGTTTATTATAGGCTACATTAGGTATGTGAAAGCCTAGTCTGTTTCAGTTTCATGGTATTCCTGTCATAGTAAATGTTGATTTCCATTCATGAGCGACTATGTAATTATGATATGCTTCCAGGTATTGGCTGCAGTTATCAAAGCGGGTGCTGCTAGGGAGCATGAGATACTTGCCGAGATCCGAGATGCTGTCTTCTCGTTCATTCGCAAAATGGAACCAAGAAAAGTTATGGATACCATGCTAGTTTCAAGGGTCCGGATATTATACATTAGATCTTTGCTTGCTAGGTCCCCAGAACTTCAGTCCATCAAGGTGCAATGTCGCTGTCTTGCTTTTATCTATTATATTATTTTAAGCCAAGAGGCCCCATCCTTTTGTACTAAATGGGTTAGGGTATTTGTCCATTTGTTCCTTCTTCAAGGTTTCTCCAATTGAACGTTTTCTGGAGAAATCAAATAGTACTAGTCGGAGCAGAGGTTCTAGCAGGGGAAGTAGTCCTGGCAGGTCTCCTGGTTACCACCATGATCATGGTTCACGGGTTGCCTTAATGGATGAAAATGTGCATGGTTTCAAGGTTAACATTAAACAGGAAAAGAAATCAAAATTCTCCTCGATTGTTCTGAAGCTTCGTGGGATTGAGGAGGTATGTCTTGTTCTCCTTCAGCTGTTGCAGAAGTAGCACTCCCACTGAAAATTGCTTGCATATGTTACTGTTAGATCTATTTCATTTTGGATATATCTGCGGTTCTGATGGGGTCCCTATGCTTTATTGCTTGCATGGTCACTTAAGTACAGATTTTTGGTCATCATAGTGATGCTAATATGTCAGGCTAGGACATGTTATGCTGATATATTGCCACTGAATGATCTGAAGGGCTTGCCGTGCTTCTAGATGTTTTACCTATTTGAATATGTGCTAGCATTGAGTAATTGGTATTAGTGCTACATTTGACAGGAGACTTGGAGACAACATGTCACTGGAGGAAAGCTTCGGGAAATTACCGAGGAAGCGAAGGCTTTTGCGATTGGAAACAAAGCCTTGGCTGCTCTTTTTGTTCACACACCTGCTGGTGAATTACAACGCCAAATCCGAGCATGGCTTGCAGAGAACTTTGATTTTCTATCTGTAACTGGTGGAGATGTTGCTGGAGGAACTACTGGGCAACTTGAATTGTTATCTACCGCTATCATGGATGGATGGATGGCTGGCCTTGGTACAGCGCAGCCCCCAAGCACTGATGCTCTAGGCCAGCTGTTATCTGAGTACAGCAAGCGTGTTTACACATCACAGCTACAACACTTGAAGGTTTTATTTACCCGTCTCACGTTCTGGTCTAACAAATCCAGTACAATTGTTTCTCTTATCCTTCGTAATATTGCAGGACATAGCTGGCACATTGGCAACAGAGGAGGCTGATGATCCTGTTCATGTCAGTAAGCTGCGCTCTGCTCTGGAGTCCGTCGATCATAAAAGAAGAAAGGTGCCTGTAGCTCCCTCACAAAATTTACTTTCATGTGTTGCACTTGGTACACTTCACTTGATGGACTTCTCAAATTTATGAATGAAGTGCGTAAACATGATCTGTGGTTCAAATTTTGGTGATGGAATAAGTTTCTCTCTGCCTGCTCTTTACTAAAAATATTTTTAACTCACTAAGCAAGTCCTGGGGTTCACGTTGATGTATGATGAAGTCACGTTTCCACACTCCTTTTGTAGCTTCGTACATTTGAACTATTTAAGTTGACACTTTTACTTGTGGCATCTCACCCTTGTCATACTCTTACCAGATCATGCAACAAATGCGGATTGATACTGCCTTGTTAACCAAAGAAGAAGGTGGTTCACCTATCCGGAATCCTCCAACTGCTGCTGAAGATGCACGATTAGCATCTCTCATATCTCTAGACAACATCTTAAAGCAAGTCAAGGTCTGATGCTAATCATTTGTGCCTATATTTGTTTTGCCTTTTATGTTTTATACTGAGAGACATGTTTTCTAACACCATACTTGTTCATTTTTGGACATCAGGAAGTAATTAAACAAAGCTCTACAAGACCATTACGAAAATCGAAAAAGAAAGCATTGCTAGAATCATTGGATGACCTCTTGGCACAGATGCCTTCTCTTCTTGACATTGATCATCCATGTGCTCAGAAGCAGATCACGGATGCACGCAATGCTGTAGAGGTATGTACATAGTATCTCATAATCTTTGCCCTGAATGATAGAGTAGTACTTATATTTACATAGTATTACCTCCGTCCCAAAAAGCTTGTAAAACGTGTCTAGATACATCCATATCTAGATAAACCTAATACAAGCTTTTTGGGACGGAGGGAGTATCTGATAATCTATGCCCTGAACGAAAGAGTATGATTTATTGATTTTTGACCCCTCAAATAGAAATGGGGTTATGATAAAAAGATGAAGGATTTTGTTTCTTTGCAAGACAGTTCTCTCTAAATCGTACGAGATCTCTTTTGTAGCAGGAGGTTTAGTAACTTCTGACTTGCAAAATTTCAACTTTATATTTAGGTTAACTAATCATTACTCTCTTTGGGTTTCTGTACATACACTAGGATGAGGGCCACCTTTACATTTTGCAATCTAGTATGAATCCCAGCTGATTGGTTGTGGTAGTCATGAATTGTTAAGACAATTGTTTCTCTTTTTTCAATATAGCTTATGCATTGCGAGATAGGGTCTAGCTTATATGAATCCCAGGAGACAGAGGGAGTAGATCTCTTTTGTAACAGGAGGTTTAGTAACTTCTGACTTGCAAAATTTCAACTTTATATTTAGGTTAACTAATCATTACTCTCTTTGGGTTTCTGTACATACACTAGGATGTGGACCACCTTTACATTTTGCAATCTAGTATGAATCCCAGCTGATTGGTTGACACAATTGTTTTTCTTTTTTCAATATAGCTTATGCATTGCGAGATAGGGTCTAGCTTATATGAATCCCAGCTGACGGCTCACTTGTCATGCCAAGGCCCAAACACCAAGTCTCAGTTATATTCCATTAACTTTAGCTGATGCAACACTAACATGTATGTGTACAGTCACTGCAAGAAGACCCCGATGATCCTGCCCCTGACCCCAACTCGAATTCCAACACGCTGGGAGAGAGCGAAGTTTCACAGTGGAACGTATTGCAGTTTAACACCGGAACGACAGCACCTTTCATCATAAAATGCGGAGCAAATTCGAGCTGTGAACTGGTTATCAAGGCTGATCAACGAGTCCAGGAACCTAAAGGTGGCGAGGTAATCCGCGTTGTTCCAAGACCATCTGTTCTTGCAGAGATGGGCTTTGAGGAAATGAAAGGCGTGTTTGAGCAATTGCCGGAAGCAGTCAGCTTGCTTGCCCTTGCACGATCCGCCGATGGCACAAGAGCCAGGTATTCTAGACTGTACAGAACTTTAGCTAGCAAAGTGCCTGCCTTGAAAGAGATTGTTGCAGAGATGGAGAGAGGTGGTGTTTTCAAGGATGTCAGATCATAGTGTTAGTTCATTTTGTAGAGTTATATGTAATGTTGTATATGGAGCCATTTGAGGGCATCCCATGTAGTAACTTTTTTTGTTTACACCATGAGCAAGCCTATGTTGTAGCATTGTCTTGGGTTAAGAGAGCTCATCTTTTCTCTCTGCCTGCCACCTCTGGATGGTCAATGATTCAAAATACATGGTTGTTGTAGTTCATGGATGCCCTTGTAATCTTAATTCTGCCTCTCTTTACGTACTGCTGAAAGGCATAGCTTCGACAGTTTGACAATTAACGAAGCCTAGCATGGGAACATCTCACAAGCCATTCGGCCATTTCAGCTGAGGTGTCTGTCCGACTTGTACTATTCTGTTATTTTCATGATTTTTTAGTATTTTACCATCTAAATCACCCACCAAATCCATAAAATGCAGAAGATGTGGCAAATTGGTTTGTCTTGGAAGGTCCCAGTGTCAAGTAAAGCTAGTAGATTCCCTGCAAAAAAAGAGTAAAGCTACTCTCTCCGTCCATAATGTAAAACGTTTTTGACACTACACTAGTAGATAAACTTAACATTTTTTAGTACATCTTTGAAATGTTTTTTGACACTACACTAGTAGATAAACTTAACATTTTTAGTACATCTTTGCCTTGTGGCTTCTCTGGTTGGTGGACTTTATTCTGTATGAATATTTATTTGATAGTACCATGGAAAGTTTCACATGCTCTATTTTGTATGTGATTTCAAAGGAATTTTTTCATCAAGTCCAATTTTTTTTGATTTTATGACAACAATGACTTGCACCTAAATCTTTAGATAACTTCTTGCATTTTTGTAGTGACTCAACCAATTACGCATTTTCTTATTTTTGGGAATTTCAAAAGAATCCTACTATTCATATTCCGTTCCTAAATATAAGTCATTTTAGAGATTCTGATATAGACTACATACATAGCAATATGAGTGAATCTACACTTCAAAATACGTCTATATTCATCCATATGTAGTCTATGTTATTAAAATCTCTAAAAAGATTTATATCTAGGAACGGAGGAAGCATATGGTTTTGAATCTTGACATTCTTTTATCTTAAGGAATCAACCAATCCAATTCCCTAGCCTCACTATGCCACCACTATTGCACAAGAACCCTCTAGTGATGGGCCCTTAGATCAGTGGTGGATTTACAACAGAATTCTGGGGGGGGGGGGGGGGGGGGGGGGGGGGGGGGGGTGAGACCCAACATAAGAACAATTGTCCAATCTAAGCCCTATAATTCTTAGGGTAAAATACTAAATTCCATCTAAGCCCTATAATCATTATTGCCTTAACGGAATTGTCCAAGGATGGGGGCCATGCCTCCCTCCCCCGAACTATACTAAGCTCTGTAGTACCTTAGATCCCGCAGTGGTGGGTTTGGGGGCTTGTCACAAATCAACCTCTAGTTATTGAAGAGTACCCCTCCATCGACAGGCGCCGACTCGTCATTAAAGCTAAACTATCACTACAAGCCCTAGATTTTCATCCATTAGTGGTAAGTATGTAACCATTGATCGGCCTAGGACCCTATCTGCCAGTATTACTTAAAACACCACTAATGGGCTTATATTTTTGCTCGTCGGTGGTGCTTTCTAGGGATATAACTCTTTTGGCCATATACACATACAAGTCACAATTACAAAAGATTGACCACCATTACCAAAAAATAACATCTATCACAGAGCACAATCACACACGGAAGCACTTCACAAGAAATACATGCTATGCTGAACTAAACCTCTAGCCATTGTTAACACTTAAATACAAGTTCACCCCGTAGCTGAGTATGTGGTCCCCACTAACTTATTATTTCTCTCAACATGTAACCATGTCACCTCAACATGCAGCCATGCAAAGCAAAAGGTTTTCCATTCTTTTATGATATATTTGTATTCAATAAATATTTTTCAACTATAATAATCAAATACAGTAAATTCATTTGTGTTTTTAGTTTCGCTTATGATATTATTAATTCATTCAAATATTCATGTTCAATACAATCAAATCTCATTGGAACATATTGAAACCAATACCCGCAACAATGTGTGGGTATCATCTAGTATCCAATATGAACAAGAACACATAGTATCATGCCAAAAAACACAAGTGTAAATGAGCTAGACCTCAATAACCACCCTCAAAATCAAATCCCAAAACCCTGACTAAAATAGCTCGCCTTCTCTGAAACAAACTACACAAAAATACACTCAATATTCTCACCTTGCTAGGCAAGGATGAGATGAATATTAGCACACTGGGTGTGTTTTTTAAATGTCTGGGCCTCATGGTGTACCACATATCATTTATTGTGGGGTCTACTGATGTTGATATTCTAGTGAAAGCCATGCTTGTTCCATGCTAGGAGTTGGTTGTTTCTCTGGTTGATCTCCATTGTCCGTGTGACGCACATGGGTCAAAATTAGACTTTTAAGGTAACAACACCTATAACTAATTAGGGCGAAGGATGCTCTCCAAACTGGTGGAGTGACCATTTTTATTGACAGACTTGACTATGCTCACCTTGGAGAGCAAGTGTGCCACCTTGGAGAGCAAGTGTGCCACACGAAATTAAGGAGCGTTCGCTTTGCCGCCGTCCACCTCCATGCCGCTAGCCACTCTAGCTCCGGCGGCCTCTTTCCCGTCGTTGGCCACTCCGGCTACGACGACCACCCCCGGGGTCCTGTCATCGTTTCCTCGTCGCGTCGCGGCTACTAGATCTGGCACCCATGGCAGCTAGCCCGCGCTCTGCGTCCTCCTCATGCCATGGGGAGCGCCCCGTGGTATCCGGCCTCGGCCTCTCCTCTGCGTCGGAGGGCTCAGTTCCGGCCATGGCTCCGGAGAGGGAGGTGGTGGCGGATCCTTTCGCTGCTTCTTCTCGCCGTATCGTGCCATGGCAGGAGGCTCCGGCGTCGAAGCGCACCCTCTGGAAGCGCCGTCGGGAGGCTGGGCCTCCGGTGGTGGATTCGCGTCGGGTCTCGCCGGGTCGCCGTGAAGTCTCGCCGGAGATGAGGGATCGCTGCTTCAAGTGTTTGGAGAAAGGTCACTTTTTGAAGGATTGCACCAATCTGGTTGTCTGCCTCCGCTGTGGTTTGTCTGGCCATGTTGCCAGCCAGTGCAAGCGCCCTCGTAGTCCTTCACCGGTGGAGGATCTCCGGCGCGACGCGACGGCCAAGGTCGCTCGGAGGTCGGGGGCTCCCGGGGGTGAGGCTGGTCTGGGCTCCTCAGCCGGTGGCGTGCCGACGTTTGTCAGGCCGTCCCCTGGGCTATCTTTGGGTGAGGCTCCAGCGGAGAGATGGCCACGCCTGGCGCCTCCGCGCCTCGAGGTGGAGGAGGACATGGACATGGTGTCGACGGATCTGTGTGTGGTCAGGCGGTCCCGTGCGGTGGCGTATCTCGAGGACAGGCTGCAGCATGCCATGGTGGTGTACGTCGGTGGTGATCGCTCTGAGCTCTCGCCGGAGTTGGTCTTGATGGCACTGCGGGAGAGATTGGGGATTTCGGCGGACAGAGTTTCGGTTCACTGGTTTCGCCCTGAGGACTTTCTGGTGGTGTTTGCGAGGAAGGAAGACCGCATTCGCGTGGGGCTGAGGCAAGTGCTCGAGTTTCAGGGGAAGAGGCTAGCTTTCCGGCAATGGATCAGGAAGAATCAGGCCATGTTTACGGCGCTTCGGACCAGAGTTTGTTTGGAGCTTGAGGGCATTCCTCCGCATGCCTGGGAGTTGGAGGTGGTTGAGAGTCTGCTTGGGGGATCTTGTTTCATCGAGTCGGTGGCGCCGGAGACTTCATCGAGGTCCGATCTGGCGTCCTTCAAGCTGCTGGCCTGGACGGTGGATCCTGATCTAATCCCCACCTGCAGGTGGCTGGCTGTGCCGGAGCCGGAGGAGCAGCGAGATGTCTTCCAGCCTAAGACGTTGCAGTACCGTGTGCTGATTCACCTCGATTCAGTTACTTCCTTCCCGGACGGCGAGGAGCCATGGTTTCTGCGTGATGGATCATCGGGAAGCGGTCAGAGTGGCCTGCCAGACTCTGATCATGACATGGGAGGGGGTGAGACGACCCGTCGCTGCACTTGGAAATTTGGGGTCCGTGACGTTCGTGGGGATAATGCGCTTGGTGGAGCTTCTGCTCTGGTTGGCCAGAGTTACGCCGGCGTGGTGCTTGGTGCCCGGGAGAGAGAGGACTGGAGGATCCCTCCCATGGCGCCGGTGCGTCAGGTGGGGCGGGAAAGAGGACCCACCACGGTCCAAGATAGGCTGACACGTCGGCAGTCAGCTTTTGGCCGCTTGGGTGGGGCTGCAGCGGGTGCGAGGGAACCCGAGTTGGGTACTAATTTGAATGACCAAGGCAGCTTTGGGCGGGATTCTGTGATTCGGGAGCAGAGTTCGAGGCTGGTGCAGCCAACCCAGGTGCCGTTGATGGTTGCGTCGGTTCAGCAAGGGATTGGGCAGGAGAGCGCACAGCAGGTGGGCCCTGTGGCGGCATCTGTGTGTTAGAAATATGCCCTAGAGGCAATAATAAAATGATTATTATATTTCCTTGTTCATGATAATTGTCTATTATTCATGCTATAATTGTATTATCCGGAAATTGTAATACATGTGTGAATACATAGACCATAATGTGTCCCTAGTGAGCCTCTAGTTGACTAGCTCGTTGATCAACAGATAGTCATGGTTTCCTGGCTATGGGCATGGGGATGTCATTGATAAGGAGATCACATCATTAGGAGAATGATGTGACGGACAAGACCCAAACCTAAGCATAGCACAAAGATCGTGTAGTTCGTTTGCTGTAGCTTTTCTGGTTATCGAGTATCATTTCCTTGGACCATGAGATTGTGCAACTCCCGGATGCCGTAGGAGTGCCTTGGGTATGCCAAACGTCACAACGTAACTGGGTGACTATAAAGGTACATTACAGGTATCTCCGAAAGTGTCTGTTGAGTTGGCACGAATCGAGACTGGGATTTGTCACTCCGTATGACGGAGAGGTATTTCTGGGCCCACTCGGTAATGCATCATCATAATGAGCTCAATGTGATCAAGTGGTTGATCACGGGATCATGCATTACGGTACGAGTAAAGTGACTTGCCGGTAACGAGACTGAACAAGGTATTGGGATACCGACGATCGAGTCTCGGGCAAGTAACGTACCGATTGACAAAGGGAATTGAGTACGGGATTGATTAGGTCCTCGACATCATGGTTCATCCGATGAGATCATCGAGGAGCATGTGGGAGACAACATGGGTATCCAGATCCCGCTGTTGGTTATTGACCAGAGAGTCGTCTCGGTCATGTCTGCTTGTCTCCCGAACCCGTAGGGTCTACACACTTAAGGTTCGGTGATGCTAGGGTTGTATAGATATGAGTATGTAGTAATCCGAAAGTTGTTCAGAGTCCCGGATGAGATCCTGGACGTCACAAGGGGTTCCGGAATTGTCCGGAGGTGAAGAATTATATATAGGAAGTGTTATTTCGGCCATCGGGAAAGTTTCGGGGTCACCGGTATTGTACCGGGACCACCGGATGGGTCCCGGGGGTCCACCGGGTGGGGCCACCCATCCCGGAGGGCCCCAAGGGCTGAAGTGGGGAGGGGAACCAGCCCTTAGTGGGCTAGTGCGCCCCCCTTGGGCCCCCCATGTGCCTAGGGTTGGGAACCCTAGGGGAGGGGGCGCCTCCACTTGCCTTGGGGGTACTCCACCCCCTTGGCCGCCGCCCCCCTAGGAGATCCCATCTCATAGGGTCGGCGCACCCCCCTAGGGGGCCTATATAAAGGGGGGGGGGAGGGAGGGCAGCCACACCTCAAGCCTTGGCGCCTCCCTCTCCCCTGCTACACCTCTCCCTCTCGCAGAAGCTCGGCGAAGCCCTGCTGCATCCACCACCACGCCGTCGTGCTGCTGGATCTTCATCAACCTCTCCTTCCCCCTTGCTGGATCAAGAAGGAGGAGACGTCACGCTGACCGTACGTGTGTTGAATGCGGAGGTGCCGTCCGTTCGGCGCTAGGATCTCCGGTGATTTGGATCACGACGAGTACGACTCCCTCATCCCCGTTCTTTGAACGCTTCCGCTCGCGATCTACAAAGGTATGTAGATGCATCCGATCACTCGTTGCTAGATGAACTCATAGATGGATCTTGGTGAAAACGTAGGAATTTTTTTTGTTTTCTGCAACGTTCCCCAACAGTGACATCATGAGCTAGGTCTATGCGTAGTTCTCTTTGCACGAGTAGAACATAATTTGTTGTGGGCGTAGATGTTGTCAACTTTCTTGCCGCTACTAGTCTTATTTTGCTTCAGTGGTATTGTGGGATGAAGCGGCCCGGACCAACCTTACACGTACGCTTACGTGAGACCGGTTCCACCGACTGACATGCACTAGTTGCATAAGGTGGCTGGCGGGTGTCTGTCTCTCCCACTTTAGTTGGAGCAGATTCGACGAAAAGGGTTCTTATGAAGGGTAAATAGAAGTTGACAAATCACGTTGTGGCTTTAACGTAGGTAAGAAAACGTTCTTGCTAGAACCCTCTTACAGCCACGTAAAACTTGCAACAACAATTAGAGGACGTCTAACTTGTTTTTGCAGCAAGTGTTTTGTGATGTGATATGGCCAAAGTTGTGATGAATGATGAATGATATATGTGATGTATGAGATCATGTTCTTGTAATAGGAATCACGACTTGCATGTCGATGAGTATGACAACCGGCAGGAGCCATAGGAGTTGTCTTTATTTTTTTTGTATGACCTGCGTGTCATTGAGAAACGCCATGTAAATTACTTTACTTTATTGCTAAACGTGTTAGCCATAGTAGTAGAAGTAATAGTTGGCGAGCAACTTCATGGAGACACGATGATGGAGATCATGATAATGGAGATCATGGTGTCATGCCGGTGACAAGATGATCATGGAGCCCCAAGATGGAGATCATAGGAGCTATATGATATTGGCCATATCATGTCACTATTATTTGATTGCATGAGATGTTTATCATGTTTTTGCATCTTGTTTACTTAGAACGACGGTAGTAAATAAGATGATCCCTCATAATAATTTCAAGAAAGTGTTCCCCCTAACTGTGCGCCGTTGCGACAGTTCGTTGTTTCGAAGCACCACGTGATGATCGGGTGTGATAGATTCCAACGTTCACATACAACAGGTGTAAGACAGATTTACACATGCAAACACTTAGGTTGACTTGACGAGCCTAGCATGTACAGACATGGCCTCGGAACACAGAAGACCGAAAGGTCGAGCATGAGTCGTATAGAAGATACGATCAACATGAAGATGTTCACCGATGTTGACTAGTCCGTCTCATGTGATGATCGGACACAACCTAGTCAACTCGGATCATGTTATACTTAGATGACTGGAGGGATGTCTATCTAAGTGGGATTTCATTGAATAATTTGATTAAATGAACTTAATTATCATGAACTTAGTCTAAAATCTTTACAATATGTCTTGTAGATCAAATGGCCAACGTTGTCCTCAACTTCAACGCGTTCTTAGAGAAAACCAAGCTGAAAGACAATGGCAGCAACTATACGGACTGGGTACGGAACCTGAGGATCATCCTCATAGCTGCCAAGAAAGATTATGTCCTAGAAGCACCGCTAGGTGACGCACCCGTCCCACAGAACCAAGACGTTATGAACGCTTGGCAGACACGTGCTGATGATTACTCCCTCGTTCAGTGCGGCATGCTTTACAGCTTAGAAGCGGGGCTCCAAAAGCGTTTTGAGCGACACGGAGCATATGAGATGTTCGAAGAGCTGAAAATGGTTTTCCAAGCTCATGCCCGGGTCGAGAGATATGAAGTCTCCCACAAGTTCTTCAGCTGTAAGATGGAGGAAAATAGTTCTGTCAGTGAGCACATACTCACAATGTCTGGGTTACATAACCGCTTGACTCAGCTGGGAGTTAATCTCCCGGATGACGCGGTCATTGACAGAATCCTCCAGTCGCTTCCACCAAGCTACAAGAGCTTTGTGATGAACTTCAATATGCAGGGGATGGAAAAGACCATTCCTGAAGTATTTGCAATGCTGAAATCAGCAGAGGTAGAAGTCAAAAAGGAACATCAAGTGTTGATGGTGAATAAAACCACTAAGTTCAAGAAAGGCAAGGGTAAGAAGAACTTCAAGAAGGACGACAAGGGAGTTGCCGCGCCCGGTAAGCAAGCTGCCGGGAAGAAGCCAAAGAATGGACCCAAGCCCGAGACTGAGTGTTTTTATTGCAAGGGAAGTGGTCACTGGAAGCGGAACTGCCCCAAATAATTAGCGGACAAGAAGGCCGGCATCACGAAAGGTATATGTGATATACATGTAATTGATGTGTACCTTACCAGTACTCGTAGTAGCTCTTAGGTATTTGATACCGGTGCGGTTGCTCACATTTGTAACTCAAAGCAGGAGCTGCGGAATAAGCGGATACTGGCGAAGGACGAGGTGACGATGCGCGTCGGGAATGGTTCCAAGGTCGATGTGATCGCCATCGGCACGCTACCTCTACATTTACCTACGGGATTAGTTTTAAACCTCAATAATTGTTATTTAGTGCCAGCTTTGAGCATGAACATTGTATCAGGATCTCGTTTAATACGAGATGGCTACTCATTTAAATCCGAGAATAATGGTTGTTCTATTTATATGAGAGATATGTTTTATGGTCATGCTCCGATGGTGAATGGTTTATTCTTAATGAATCTCGAGCGTAATGCTACACATGTTCATAGTGTGAATACCAAAAGATGTAAGGTTGATAATGATAGTCCCACATACTTGTGGCACTGCCGCCTTGGTCACATAGGTGTCAAACGCATGAAGAAGCTCCATGCAGATGGACTTTTAGAGTCTCTTGATTATGAATCATTTGACACATGCGAACCATGCCTCATGGGTAAAATGACCAAGACTCCGTTCTCAGGAACAATGGAGCGAGCAACCAACTTATTGGAAATCATACATACTGATGTGTGCGGTCCAATGAGCGTTGAGGCTCGCGGTGGCTATCGTTATGTTCTCACCCTCACTGATGACTTGAGTAGATATGGGTATGTCTACTTAATGAAACATAAGTCTGAGACCTTTGAAAAGTTCAAGGAATTTCAGAGTGAGGCTGAGAATCAACGTGACAGGAAAATCAAGTTCTTGCGATCAGATCATGGGGGAGAATACTTGAGTCACGAATTTGGCACACACTTAAGAAAATGTGGAATAGTTTCACAACTGACGCCGCCTGGAACACCTCAGCGTAATGGTGTGTCCGAACGTCGTAATCGCACTCTATTAGATATGGTGCGATCTATGATGTCTCTTACCGATTTACCGCTATCATTTTGGGGCTATGCTTTAGAGACTGCCGCATTCACTTTAAATAGGGCACCGTCAAAATCCGTTGAGACGACACCGTATGGATTATGGTTTGGGAAGAAACCTAAGCTGTCGTTTCTAAAAGTTTGGGGATGCGATGCTTATGTCAAGAAACTTCAACCTGAAAAGCTCGAACCCAAGTCGGAAAAATGCGTCTTCATAGGATACCCTAAAGAAACTATTGGGTATACCTTCTACCTCAGATCCGAAGGCAAGATCTTTGTTGCCAAGAATGGATCCTTTCTAGAGAAGGAGTTTCTCTCGAAAGAAGTAAGTGGGAGGAAAATAGAGCTTGATGAAGTACTGCCTCTTGAAGCAGAGAGTAGCGCAGCTCAGGAAAATGTTCCTGTGGTGCCTGCACCAATTAGAGAGGAAGTTAATGATGATGATCAAGATACTTCTGATCAAGCTCCTACTGAACTTCGAAGGTCCACAAGGACACGTTCCGCACCAGAGTGGTACGGCAACCCTGTCTTGGAAATCATGTTGTTAGACAACGGTGAACCTTCAAACTATGAAGAAGCGATGGCGGGCCCGGATTCCGACAAATGGCTGGAAGCCATGAAATCCGAGATAGGATCCATGTATGAAAACGAAGTATGGACTTTGACTGACTTGCCCGATGATCGGCGAGCCATAGAAAATAAGTGGATCTTCAAGAAGAAGACAGACGCGGATGGTAATGTGACCATCTATAAAGCTTGGCTTGTCGCTAAGGATTATCGACAAGTTCAAGGGGTTGACTACGATGAGACTTCCTCACCTGTAGCGAAGCTGAAGTCCGTCCGAATCATGTTAGCAATTGCCGCATTCTATGATTATGAGATATGGCAAATGGACGCCAAAACGGCATTCCTTAATGGTTTTCTTAAGGAAGAATTGTATATGATGCAGCCGGAAGGTTTTGTCGATCCTAAGAATGTTGACAAGGTGTGCAAGCTCCAACACTCGATTTATGGGCTGGTGCAAGCATCTCGGAGTTGGAACATTCGCTTTGATGAGATGATCAAAGCATTTGGGTTTATGCAGAATTATGGAGAAGCCTGCGTTTATAAGAAAGTGAGTGGGAGCTCTGTAGCATTTCTCATATTATATGTAGATGACATACTTTTGATGGGAAATGATATAGAACTTTTGAACAGCATTAAGGCCTACTTGAATAAGAGGTTTTCGATGAAGGACCTTGGAGAAGCTGCTTATATATTAGGCATCAAGATCTATAGAGATAGATCAAGACGCCTTATAGGTCTTTCACAAAGCACATACCTTGATAAGATATTGAAGAATTTCAATATGGATCAGTCTAAGAAGGGGTTCTTGCCTGTGTTGCAAGGTGTGAAATTGAGCTCAGCTCAATGTCCGACCACGGCAGAAGATATAGAAGAGATGAGTGTCATCCCCTATGCCTCAGCCATAGGGTCTATTATGTATGCCATGCTGTGTACCAGACCTGATGTAAACCTTGGCGTAAGTTTGGTAGGTAGGTACCAAAGTAATCCCGGTAAGGAACACTGGACAACGGTCAAGAATATCCTGAAGTACCTGAAAAGGACTAAGGAAATGTTTCTCGTTTATGGAGGTGACGAAGAGCTCGTCGTAAAGGGTTACGTCGACGCTAGCTTCGACACAGATCTGGATGACTCTAAGTCACAAACCGGATACGTGTATATTTTGAATGGTGGGGCAGTAAGCTGGTGCAGTTGCAAGCAAAGCGTTGTGGCGGGATCTACATGTGAAGTGGAGTACATGGCAGCCTCGGAGGCAGCACACGAAGCAGTCTGGCTGAAGGAGTTCATTACCGACCTAGGAGTCATACCCAATGCGTCGGGCCCGATGACTCTCTTCTGTGACAACACCGGAGCTATTGCCCTTGCCAAGGAGCCCAGGTTTCACAGGAAGACCAGGCATATCAAGCGTCGCTTCAACTCCATTCGTGAAAGTGTTCAAAATGGAGACATAGAGATTTGTAAAGTACACACGGACCTGAATGTAGCAGATCCGTTGACTAAACCTCTCCTTAGAGCAAAACATGATCAACACCAGAATTCCATGGGTGTTCGATTCATCACAATGTAACTAGATGATTGACTCTAGTGCAAGTGGGAGACTGTTGGAAATATGCCCTAGAGGCAATAATAAAATGATTATTATATTTCCTTGTTCATGATAATTGTCTATTATTCATGCTATAATTGTATTATCCGGAAATTGTAATACATGTGTGAATACATAGACCACAATGTGTCCCTAGTGAGCCTCTAGTTGACTAGCTCGTTGATCAACAGATAGTCATGGTTTCCTGGCTATGGACATGGGGATGACATTGATAACGGGATCACATCATTAGGAGAATGATGTGATGGACAAGACCCAAACCTAAGCATAGCACAAAGATTGTGTAGTTCGTTTGCTGTAGCTTTTCTGGTTGTCGAGTATCATTTCCTTGGACCATGAGATTGTGCAACTCCCGGATGCCGTAGGAGTGCCTTGGGTATGCCAAACGTCACAACATAACTGGGTGACTATAAAGGTACATTACAGGTATCTCCGAAAGTGTCTGTTGAGTTGGCACGAATCGAGACTGGGATTGTCACTCCGTATGACGGAGAGGTATCTCTGGGCCCACTCGGTAATGCATCATCATAATGAGCTCAATGTGATCAAGTGGTTGATCACGGGATCATGCATTACGGTACGAGTAAAGTGACTTGCCGGTAACGAGACTGAACAAGGTATTGGGATACCGACGATCGAGTCTCAGGCAAGTAACGTACCGATTGACAAAGGGAATTGAGTACGGGATTGATTAGGTCCTCGACATCGTGGTTCATCTGATGAGATCATCGAGGAGCATGTGGGAGCCAACATGGGTATCCAGATCCCGCTGTTGGTTATTGATCAGAGAGTCATCTCGATCATGTCTGCTTGTCTCCCGAACCCGTAGGGTCTACACACTTAAGGTTCGGTGACGCTAGGGTTGTATAGATATAAGTATGCAGTAATCCGAAAGTTGTTCGGAGTCCCGGATGAGATCCTGGACCTCACGAGGGGTTCCGGAATTGCCCGGAGGTGAAGAATTATATATAGGAAGTGTTATTTCGGCCATCGGGAAAGCTTCGGGGTCACCAGTATTGTACCGGGACCACCGGATGGGTCCCGGGGGTCCACCGGGTGGGGCCACCCATCCCGGAGGGCCCCAAGGGCTGAAGTGGGGAGGGGAACCAACCCTTAGTGGGCTGGTGCGCCCCCCTTGGGCCCCCCATGCGCCTAGGGTTGGGAACCCTAGGGGATGGGGCGCCTCCACTTGCCTTGGGGGGTACTCCACCCCCTTGGCCGCCGCCCCCCCTAGGAGATCCCATCTCCTAGGGCCGGCGCACCCCCCTAGGAGATCCCATCTCCTAGGGCCGGCGCACCCCCTAGGGGGCCTATATAAAGGGGGGAGGGAGGGCAGCCACACCTCAAGCCTTGGCGCCTCCCTCTCCCCTGCTACACCTCTCCCTCTCGCAGAAGCTCGGCGAAGCCCTGCTGTGGTGACTGCTGCATCCACCACCACGCCGTCGTGCTGCTGGATCTTCATCAACCTCTCCTTCCCCCTTGCTGGATCAAGAAGGAGGAGACGTCACGCTGACCGTACGTGTGTTGAACGCGGAGGTGCCGTCCGTTCGGCGCTAGGATCTTCGGTGATTTGGATCACGACGAGTACGACTCCCTCATCCCCGTTCTTTGAACGCTTCCGCTCGCGATCTACAAAGGTATGTAGATTCATCCGATCACTCGTTGCTAGATGAACTCATAGATGGATCTTGGTGAAAACGTAGGAAATTTTTTTGTTTTCTGCAACGTTCCCCAACACTGTGACAGCACTGGTCGCGGAGCAGGTGGAGATAAGGGCCGACCAACCGGCTGGCGAGGGGGTGTTGCAGGTGGGGCCCGTTCTGAGGAAGATCCAGTTGGTGGAAGCGCACTCAGGAGTGGCTGTGTTACCATTGGTCACGCCCCCTGATGGTGGCGTGTGTGTCGAGGGGCCGGGCAAAGAGGATCCGGACGCGACAGCTGCAGAGGTGGAAAGGGATGTCTCTGCGCATGTGGGTGGGGACACAGGGAATCCCGAGGAGATGGCGACTAACGCAGGGGATCCGGTGCGAATAATGCTTGAGGAAGTTTCTCCAGCATCTGTGGATGTGCGCGCACAAGTGGCGTGCCAGGATTCGCTGGCCCCAGTGCCGGACATGCAGGACGTCGATTCGGCCATGCAATCGCGGGGCCCGACTGCCAGGGACGGAATGACTCCTCAGGAGTCGATTGTGTTCGGAAAGTTGAAGTGGTTCTGTAATGCACTTGTAAAAAAGCTTGCGCCGCCGCTTCTTTTGGAGGTGCAGTCCACATTGAGGCCGGAAGCTGAGCCGTTTACTCCGCGTAGAGCGACGAGAAGTACCAAGAGGGCTCCTGCTTCTAGAAACAAGGCGACCCAAGCCGAGAACGTACTCATGCGTGCGCTGGGTATTGTTCCAAAGGACTTGGAAGGCAATGATGATCATATCGCGGAGCTGGCAGAATTTTTTGAGTCACCTCTGAGGGAGCAACACATCCGGGTTATCGCGGCAATGTTTGGAAAGGAAGTGCCACCGGTGCAAGACAGGAGCTCGGGCACGATGGTCGTGGTAGGGGCATCTTGATGCATGCCTTTGTGGGGGTGTCGGGTGGACTCATATGATTTCATGGATTGGAACCCTCAAGTCCTATGTTGGAACGTGCGGGGGTTGAACAACATGTCTAAAAGAAATGCCGCGAGGACTTTTATTAGTGAGGCTAAGGTCAACTTGGTGTGCCTCCAAGAGACTAAACTTGATGTAATCGATGTCTTCGTGGTTATGCAATGTATATGGTTATCCTTTGATGGCTTTGCTTACTTGCCGGCGACGGATACTAGGGGTGGCATTCTTGTCGGATGGGACACATCCGTTTTGGCAATGGATAACTTTACCTTTGATAACTTTGCCCTCACGGGACAGTTGCATAATAAGGATGGGTGGGATTGGTGGCTTACGGTGGTGCACGGCCCCCAAGGTGATGAGCTCAAGACTCAATTCTTGGCTGAACTCCAGCTAAGATGTGACTTGTGCCCGGGACCGTGGATGGTCCTTGGGGATTTCAACATGATCCTTAATGCCAATGAGAAGGATAATGTGAATCTCAACCGTAATATGATGAGGAGGTTTAGGACGTTTGTGGATAACAATGAGCTCAAGGAGATTTACATGCACGGGAGGCGATTTACTTGGTCTAATGAGAGGGATCAAGTGGTGATGACCAAGATTGATAGGGTCCTCGTCTCGGTGGAGTGGGAGTTGCACTTTCCGGATGTCCTTCTTCAAGCATTGTCTACGAACATTTTGGACCATGCTCCGCTCCATCTCTCCACTTCGGCACCTTTCTGTGCTAAGAGAAGGTTTCGTTTTGAGTTATATTGGATTTGATTGGAGGGTTTTGAGCAGGCGGTTAAGGATGCTTGGGTGTGCGACGATGAAATTGTTGACCCTTTCAAACGGCTTGATGCGTTGCTAAGAAACACTGTGGTGGCTCTGCAAGCTTGGGGACAGAGAAAATCTGGAAATATCAAGGTCCAGTTGGCGATCGCAAACTATGTCATTCTACGGCTGGATAGGGCTATGGAGGACCGTAGTTTGACGGTGGAAGAGCGTTGGTTGCGAAGTATGCTTAAGAAGTTGGTGTTGGGCTTGGCATCCCTTCAACGCATGATCGAGAGGCAACGGTCGCGCCTTCGTTGGATTAGGGAAGGGGATGGGAATACCAAACTCTTCCAAGCTGTGGCGAACGGTCGGAGGACAAAGAATTTGATCCCGCACCTGAGGCACAATGGGGAGCTGGTTACGGACCAAGAGAGGAAGGAATATATCTTCACAGAGGCTTATGAGAACTTGCTGGGACGTGCATCCATGCGGGAGGCAGATGTGAACCTTCAGTTCTTGGAGATGGAGGAACACGAGCTCTCGGAGCTGGATGCAATTTTTATGGAGGAAGAAGTCTGAAATACCATCAAGGAGATGCCACCGGATAGGGCCCCGGGGCCGGATGGTTTTATAAATGCTTTTCTCCAAAAGGCTTGGCATATCATTAAGTAAGATGTGATGGCGGTGTTTCTCAAGCTCTATGTGGGAGATGGACAAGGGTTTGACAGGCTCAACCGGGCACTCATTGTGCTCATTCCTAAAAAGTCTGACGCCGAGGAAGTAGGGGATTTTAGGACGATAAGCCTCACCCATAGCGCGGCCAAGATCTTTGCAAAAATGCTGGCAAACAGGGCTTGGAGGAGGATGAAAGAGATTGTGACGCCGAACCAATTGGCATTTATTTGTGGGAGGCATTTACACGATAACTTTCTCTTAGTAAGACAAGTTGCAAGGAAAATCCATGCAAGAAAGGAGGCGGGAGTTTTCCTCAAGTTGGATATATCACGCACATTTGATTCCCTCGCTTGGCCTTTCCTTTTTGAGGTGATGAGAAGTAAAGGCTTTGGTCATAAATGGTGTGAGCGGATTGGCATTCTTCTTAAGACTGCCAACACCAACGTGCTCGTAAATGGTGTGCCAGGCCAAAGTTTCGTTCATGTCAAAGGCTTAAGGCAAGGCGATCCAGTTTCGCCCTTGCTGTTTGTGATTGCCATGGATGTTCTCTCCAAGATAATGGTGAAGGCGGCGAACTTGGGAGTGATCAACACCTTTGTGGGCATCGCGGCCCACCAATCGGTCTCTATTTATGCCGATGATGTCGCCCTATTTGTGAAACCAAGGGCGTCGGATCTCAACTTCATCACGGCTGATCTTAAGGCATTTGGTGACGCATCGGGTTTGAGAGTGAACTACAGTAAATCTCTAGCGGTCATGATACATGGTGATGACGAAGATAGGAACCGGGTGGAGTTGATGCTTAGTTGCCGCATGGGGACCTTCCCTTGTAAATATCTTGGGTTGCAATTGGCTATACGACAGTTGACGAGAGCGGAATGGAAGCCCATGTTGGACCATGCTAAGGGCTTTGCCCCGGCGTGGCAAAGAGGGATTTTGCACCGTCCCGGTAGGCTTGTGCTGGTGAAGTCAGTGATCGCGGCAAAACCAATCCACCACTTCATGATTGATGATGCTCTGCTTTGGGTCTTCGAAGAGATTGATCAGTGGATGCGCGGCTTCTTTTGGGCGGGCAAGAACAAGGCAAATGGAGGCCAATGTCTGGTTGCTTGGAACTTGGTGTGCAAGCCTACCGGGCTTGGTGGTCTCGGGGTGCGGGACCTGTGGCTCCAAAGCCTGGCACTACGCGTTCGATGGGAGTGGCTTTGACGTACTGACCCTGGGAGGCCGTGGCAAGGGCTCTCGATGCTGGTGGACCGAGATGCGAGAGCGGTGTTCGACAGTCTCGTTCACATTGTTGTGGGCAGAGGAGATAAGGTGCTGTTCTGGCGAGATAGATGGATATTTGGATTTGCCGTCAAGGACATTGCGCCACTTTTGCACGCCCGAGTGGACACGCGTACCGTTAACAGAAGGACGGTGCAGGAGGGGTTGACCAATGGAAGGTGGCTATCGGACCTAAATGGGGAGCTAAATTTTGGGAGTCATCTGCAACTCTTGCATCTCAACCTGGCCATTAGCACGGTAATCAGGGATCCTACCAGTGAGGATGTGTTTTCTTGGCCGGCGGACCCGTCCGGTCGGTACACGGCTCGGTCCACCTATCACAGATTGTGTATTGGGGTGGAGAGGGTGCCATTTGCTTCTTGCATCTGGAAAAGTTGGGCGCTTCTCAAGTGTAAACTCTTTGCCTGACTGGCGGTGCAGCACCGCATTTGGACATCAGATAGGAGGGCGCGACATGGTCTGCAGGAGGAGCCCTCGGCCTGCTACTTGTGTCTTCAAGAGGAAGATAATGCGGAACACATTTAAGTGCAGTGCGTGTACGCTAGAGAAATATGGCACTATATCTGGAACCTCAGGACACTTTGTTGGAATGGTGGCTTGAGGATAGGAGCTTATTTACGAAGAGTGGGAAACGTGGTTTTGACACTCTAGTCATTGCCACAATCTGGACGATATGGAAGCAACAGAACGCGAGAGTTTTCAACAGGACTCGCCAACAACTGCAGGCGCAGGGCCTGGCCACGGCCATTTTGGATGAGATCAAGGCGTGGAAGGCGGCGGGTCTAGGTGGAGCACTATGTTTTGTGAGAGTGTTGGTATAGGGTAAGTGTGGGGGGTAAGGGTGAGTGCGTGAGGTGGAGGTTTGTTCCATCTCTGACTTCTTGTACATGATTTCCCCCCTCTTCTATAAAGATAAGGTACGCCTTTGGCGTACTCTCGAGAAAAAAACTATTTTTATTGAAAGGACGAGGAGTCCTTTTAGAACTGTTGCTTGAAATGGAAACGTGCATATAACCGGAATTTGTAATAAAACATTATTTAATTCATATATAGTTATCGAATAGTACAAGAAACACATTTACACTTTAAATAAATTACTTTTCTCATCCATCCAAATAAAAAGAAAAATCAAGACTGCTAATCACATGGGAGTCAACCATCCCCTTTATTCCACACAAACCTATATAAGCTTAAATAATAAAGAATATACTAAAGCAACTATAAAATCAATCAACTAAACAACAAATTTCCGGTCTGATTGTCCTGCACATGTCTGCCTTTTCCCATGTGGATTGTTTAGCAGGTAGGCATGTTGGGAGGCTGAGGCAACATTTTAGCTTCAGGAGCCTTGCCATCCTTCACGATGAAGACAGTGTTCATTCCCCACAGCACATGGCGATCAAAATGGCAATGCATGAACCACACACCTAAACAAGAGCAAATACACAAAACATTAGAGATTGCACTTGATTAATTCGTTCCAAAGAATGCATAGCCATTGCCCAGAACCTGAATATATATAGTTGACTCACCAGGATTCGCCGCGCGGAATCGGATTGCGGCCCAGCCAGCTTTGGGCACGGAGACGGTGTTCTGGTGCGGCGGGTCGACCAAGTTATAGGTGGCCGGGTCCTTCTGCTCGTCAAAATTACCGAACCCTCTCCCTACCACGTAGAACGTGAAGCCGTGCAGGTGCATGGGGTGGTTCTCGGCGCCAAGGATGGAGGTGTCCTGGAACACCACCTCCACGACGGCGCCGTACTCCACCACCTTCACCTTGGTGCCGCGCTTGGTGGCCCAGCGCTCGACGGGGTCGTTGTCGACGTCCGTGAAGTTGAAGAAGAAGGGCGGCTTGTTGGGGAAGTCTGTGTCGAACACGCCACGGACGGAGCGGTAGTAGGCTCCGAGGATGTCGACGGCCGGGCTCGCGAAGCTGACGTTGTTGAGGCTCGCCGCTAAGCGGTTGCCGCCGGGGCCCCCGCACGTCTCGTTGGGCGCGCAGGGGAGCACGTTGACGGCGATGGTGACGAGCATGCGCTCATCGACCTTCCTCGGCACGTTCACCGGGTGGTCCTTGCTGCCCAGCGACCGGAGCTGCGCCGTGTATGCCGTCGCCGAGTCGATGTCGTTGACGCCCGGAAGGTTGGCAGGGAACTCCGGCCGGCCACGCGCCGGTGCGTCGTCCATGTATTCCACGATGGCGGTGGCGGTGCTGTTGTTGACCTCGATGTTGGGGTTGGACGCGAACGTCCTCGCGGCCATGTAATACCGGCCGCCGTCAGCGCGGTTGGCTTGGAGGAGTGCGTCCATGGTCTGTCCCGGCGCAATCATGATGTGCTTGACGGCGAACGGCTTGGTGTAGTGGCCGTCGGTGCCGACCACGGTGAGGTTGTGCCCGGCGACGCCGAAGAAGAGGTCGTTGGAGAGCCCCGCGTTGATGATCCGGAGCAGGTACGTCTTGCCGTGCTGCACCGGTATCTTGTAGGTGCCGGCCTTGGAGCACGGGAACAGGTCCCCCGGCTGTCCGTTGATGGTGTTCGCGTCCGAGATGTTGATCTCGCCGCCGGTTCGCTGCGCCTCCTCGAGTAGATGGTTCACGTCGGCATTCCACCACTCACCTGCATGCATGAGATCGGACATATCAAGTTAACAACAACTTAGCTTGATTATAAGCATGGATGAAAGCAATGGAGCAGTATATACCGAGGATGACAGGTATCTCCTTGTGTGGCTTTTTGAAAGGGAAGGTGGTTCCGAGCTTGGGGTGGATGACAATGGCGCCGTGGACTGTGGTGCGGTCGAAGTCGCTGTGCGCGTGCCACCAGAGCGTACCCTCTTCCTCCGACAAGATGACCCGGTAGGTGAAGTTGCCGCCGGGGCGGATGGGACACTGGGTGATGTACTCCGGCCCGTCGGACCACGGGTTGCGTGGCTGATCCACACCATGCCTGTGTACAACATACACATATGTCGAGTCAGAAAATAGGTTTATGGATGGCCGGCGGCCAGGCTAACTAGCTAACTTACCAGTGGATGGTGATGTTTTTATCGCCTTGGTTGTAGACATTGACGATGACGAGGTCGCCCTTGCGCGCGTAGATGGTAGGGCCAGGGAACTGCCCGTTGACGGTGAGAACAGTCCTCTCCTTGCAGAGCCTCGTGTAATTGCTCTCCTTAATCTGCACAATATGATGAACGAACGCCACAAGTAAGTTTATGATCATATGCTGAGATGGCATGTGCAAATGTTAATTAAGAGAAGTGAATTTATGGATGTTAGATACAGAAACGAATGGGAATAAATGCAAGCAGACTTACAAAGAAATCGTGGTAGCGAGTCTTGGCGCCCTGAGCGGGGCTAACGGAAACTCCCAGCGCTAACACCGCCCCAAGTAACCAAAGCACCGCCGGTATCTTAGCTACACCCATCGTCGGCCGACGGCCGTCGCCACTCACTGAGCTCTGCTCAGATCGACGGTGAACAGTCGGAGATTAGCTAAGAAGCTAGCCACAAGTTATGCACGCACGTTAGCTGCTGTGCTGCTTGAGCAAATGTGGAAACTAATGTGTGGGATGGAATGGCCTGGTGATGGCAATCCCAAGCAGACGCACGAGGTATTTATAGGTCGTATGGAGGAGGGCGACAGGATCGAGCCCGGTCGACGATGCGTGCGTGCGTGCATGGTTTCATATGATTACCTTCTTTGTCAAATATAATCGGTAGAAAGGCGAAGGCTTTGGCCGAGCCGCCCACCGCAACGACGTGCAATGCATGCATGCGTGCAGTTACCCCTGAATTGATTATCGTTGGTTGGTCGCTGTCATGCATGCTGTCTGTGACGACGACATCGTCAAGGCCCTGAGCCCTTCGCAGCAACTGCCCGCGGAATTTAGTTTCAGTAGATTAATCTATCCAATCACACGTACTTTTTGAAAATTAATCGGAAAATCAACACGAGCTTTTGGAACACGCGGTGCTTTTGATGCTATATCGTTGTTACTCCCTCCGTTCAGAAATATAAAATGTTACAATTTTTTTTAAAGTTGAATGTATATAAACATATTTTAGGGTGTTTGTTCACTTATTTCAGTTTGTATATAGTTTATATTAAAATATCTAAAACATCTTATATTTGCGAACAGAGGAAGTAGCATTTTGACCACTTTGTGTCCATTTGTCTAGCAGAAATGAGCAAGGTAATCAACGCGTGTGGAAATGCAGGTCAAGCTGACATTTGTGGTAACCGGGAGACGTGATCAACTACGCAATCAACACAAGGAAACAATCATGCATGTATCTCCGGCCGTCAAGGAAATACTAACCTGGACTGTCAAACCGCGGTGTGACCATTGAATATAATCTTTTAGGACGACCGTTGAATATATTGACGAAGTTATGTGAGGGCCAACCTGGGCCCTCGCCCGCTGTAATGACCCGCGAGGGGATCAGATTAAACCAGAGGTAGGTGAGGTTTGTTTGGAATGGAAATATCTTCATGTTATGATGACCAAGCTGGGTTTTGCACCTGTCTGGATCTCTTCTGTGATAAAAATGGTGACCTCTGTTAAATTCTCAGTTTTGTTTAATGGAAAGAAGCTCGAGGAATTTAGACCTACAAGGAAAATTCGGCTGGGAGACTCAATCTTGCCCTATCTTTTCTTGATGGCAGCAAAGGGCCTTTCGTGCCTCTTAAAAAGTCGGAATCGGCCATCTCATATTTGTGAGATGAAAGTGGAAGAACCGGCACCACTGGTGAGCCATTTACTCTTTAGAGATGACAACCTGTTGTTCGTCTAGGCTGAAGGTGAGGGTGCAACTTTGGTAACCTCGTTGTTGGACACTTATTGTTAGGCTTCAGGACAAAATTAATAAACCTTTCCAAGTCATCGGTATTCTTTAGTAAAGGATGTTCTGAGCTTATTAGGGATGAGATGAAAGGAATACTCAATGTCCACAATGAGAACTTGTCTAGAAACAACAAAAATAGAGCTTTCAAAAATATCTCAAAGAAAGTGTTTGGAACAAAGTTAAGGGATGGATGAAAACAATTCTCTCTTGGGAGGGAAACATGTGCTCACCAAGTTTGTTGCACAAGCAGTGCCAGTGTACTCTATGTCCTGTTTCAAGCTACCCCGTGGACTTTGTCAGCATACACTAAAAAAATACTTCCGTGATGATACTTGTTTGTCACAGTAGGTCACATTTTCTGTCATGCATGTACATCCGTGAAGATTTTATGACCGAATGAGGATAGTCATGCATGTGCTATTGTAGAGGTGCTCCATGACAATACTCAATTTATTGTCATGGAAGTGTTCACTTCCGTGATGATAAATGGCGCGTCATGGAAGTGTTTTCGTCAAGGGTAACCGACATGTGGCATCCACCGTAACGGGTTGCCGTTAATCTATCGGGTGTTGGTTTTTGATCCGTTACCCGTTAACAGCCCGGACCAATGACGATTTTACACGTGTCAAATTCTCATTTGCCAACGGAACCACGTGTCAGCTCGGCATTGCGACATATGTGTCATCCATCCAATGGTTGTGACGCGCCAATGAAAAGCCGAGACATGGAACGGACCAGAGTGACCCATTTAGGTTAAAAAGGTCGGCCCAGCGAAAGGCCCACAAGATTTTGTCAGATACTAGTGGGCCGGCCTGTTAGCGTGCCATGTTTCGGGCCAAATTACGGCCCATATCAGATCTGACCCGTTAAGAGCACTATGCTTTTGGGCCACTGAATGCCATGTTTGTATTTCGGCCTGTTAAAGGCCCATTGAACAGTTTGACGCATTTCGGTGCGATGTTTGTTTCGTCCTGTTAACGACCCTTAGTGGAATTGGGCCGTTTTTGGTCCGGTTTCCGTTTCGTCCATTTAACGACCCATGCCGCATTTGGGCCAATTTTTGGTCCGAAGTCCTATATGATGCTAACAACAACAATAACAACAACAACAAGCACAAGCAAAGGATACAACACAACAATAGCTTGCACAAAGTAAAGGAAAGAGATAACCACAAGTGGAGCCGGTGGAGACGAGGATGTGTTACCAAAGTTCTTTCCCTTTGAAGGGAAGTACGTCTCTGTTGGAGCGGTGTGGAGGTGTTGGGAATCGTTGCATGGAAAACAAAACAAAAATTCTACGCACACGCAATGATCTATCCATGGAGATGCATATCAACGAGGGGGAGAGTGTGTCTACGTACCCTCGTAGACCGTAAGCGGAAGCGTTTCACAACGCGGTTGATGTAGTCGAACTTCTTCGCGCTTCAACGAATCAAGTACCGAACGCACGACACCTCCGCGTTCTGCACACGTTCAGCTCGGTGACGTCCCTCGCCTTCTTGATCCAGCAAGACGTCCAGGGAGTAGATGAGTTCCGTCAGCACGACGGCGTGGTGACGGTGATGGTGAAGTGATCTCCGCAGGGCTTCGTCTAAGCACTACGAAATTATGACCGGGGGTGTAAACGGTGGAGGGGGGCGCCGCACACGGCTAGGCAATTGTCTGTTCTGTGCTAGGCGCCCCCTCCCACATATATATAGGTGGGAGGGAGGGAGGAGCAGCCAAAGGAGGTGCCCAAGTAGGAGGAATCCTACTTGGGGTCCCTCCCAAGCCGCGCCCCCTTTCCTTATTTGGAGTGCGGGGAAAGGCAGGGGAGGGTGGTGCCCCCCTTTCCTTTCTCCCATGAGAGGGAAAGGCGAGAGGGGCTAGCCCTCCCCCTTTTCCTTCCCTAGGGCTGGCCAAACAAGGGAGGGGGCGCACCAGCCCCTTTGTGGGTTGGTCTGTCCCCTCCTTTGGCCCATAAGGCCCATAACTTGCCGGGGGCGTGCCCGGAACCCCTTCCGGTGACCCGATTCCTTCCCGGTACGTCCCAAAACAATTTCGGTGCCAAATACCATCGTCCTATATATCAATCTTTACCTCTCGACCATTTCAAGACTCCTCGTCATGTCCGAGATCTCATCCGGGACTCTGAACAACTTTCGGTCACCATAACATATAACTCATATAACACTATATCGTCAACGAACGTTAAGCATGCGGACCCTACAGGTTCGAGAACTATGTAGACATGACCGAGACACCTCACTGGTAAATAACCAATAGCGAAACATGAATGCCCATATTGGCTCCTACATATTCTACAAAGATCTTTATCGGTCGAACTGTTATGACAACATACGTAATTCCCTTTGTCCATCCGTATGTTACTTGCCCGAGATTCGATCGTCGGCATCTTCATACCTAGTTCAATCTCTTTATCGGCAAGTCTCTTTACTTGTTCTGTAATACATCATCTTGCAACTAACTCATTAGTCATTTGCTTGCAAGGCTTCTTATGATGTGTATTACCAAGAGGGCCCAGAGATACCTCTCCGATACTCGGAGTGACAAATCCTAATCTCGATCTATGCCAACTCCACAAACACCTTCGGAGATACCTGTAGAGCATCCTTATGATCACCCAGTTACGTTGTGACGTTTGATAGCACACAAGATATTCCTCCGGTATTCGGGAGTTGCATAATGTCATGGTCGAAGGAATTTGTATTTGTCATCAAGAAAGCAATAGCAATAAACTGAACGATCAATATGCTAAGCTAACAGATGGTTCTTGCCCATCACATCATTCTCCTAATGATGTGATCCCGTTATCAAATGACAACTCATGTCTATGGTTAGGAAACCTTGACCATCTTTGATCAATGAGCTAGTCTAGTAGAGGCTCACACTACTGGAATCAGGATCTTTACTGTTAGCCTGGTCTTTGCTGTCAGCCAGCTGACATCAATGAAGGTCTTTACCACCAGCTTACATAAAACAGACAGCAAAGAAAGAGCTGATGGCAAAGATCATGTTTGCCGTCAGCCAGATCTTTGTCGTCCGCTAGCGGACGACATAGAAGCTTTACCGTCTGCTAGCAGACGGCAAATAAAGAGGGTGGCCCACTCATGAGAGCCACCCAACAGCCACTTCATTTGCCGCCTGCTCGCAGACGGCAAAGCATCTTTGCCGTCTGCTCGCAGACCATTTCATCTTTGCCGTCCTCCAGCAGACAGCAAACAGCCCTTCACCGTAGCCTATTCAGTCGGACCTGTTGCCGTCTGCTGGTGGACGGCAAAGGCCTTTGCTGTCAGCCATGACAGATGACAAAGTGCCTGATTCTTGTAGTGTTACTAGGGACACGGTATTTGTTTATATATCCACACATGTAATTAAGTTTCCGGTCAATACAATTCTAGCATGAATAATAAACCTTTACCATGATTTAGGAAATATAATAATAACCATTTTATTATTGCCTCTAGGGCATATTTCCATCAGGAGGCACAATGCTCCCCGAGAATCCACCAGTGCCACCGTATTCTCCTCACGTCCTCACACAATGCGAGATGCCGTGATTCCACTAGTGGTGCCTTTGAAGGCAGTGACCGAACCTTTACAGACAAGGTTGGGGCAATCTCCAAAACTTTATTGGAGGCTCCCAACACCACCATGGAGCCTCACCACAATGGAATATGGCTTCGAGGTGACCCCAACCGTCTAGGGTGCTCAAACACCCAAGAGTAACAAGATCCACAAAGGATTAGTGTGGGGAATAAAATTTCTCTTGGTGGAAGTGTATATCTGGACCTTCTTAACCAATCCCTTGAAAATAAACAAGTTTGATTGGCTAGAGAGAGAGATCGGGCGAAAATGAGCTTTGGAGCAACAATGAGTTAGGGTAGGAAGAGGTGGATCTTCTTGGGGAAGAAGACCCCCTTTTATAGTGGGGGGGGACAAATCAAACCGTTATGCATCTCACAACTGGCAGACGAGCGGTACTACCGCTCCTTACAGGATGCACATGAGAAATGAAGAATAGGGGAGAAAACAGAGGAATGGGCGGTGGTAGCCGCGGTAGTTGGAGCGGTACTGCCGCCTATAGGTGGTACTACCGCTGCTACAACCGCCCATTTTCCTGGGACAAACGAGTAGCATAGTAGTAATCCGGTGGCACCACTGTAGAACTCGACAGGAAAAATCGAGGTCCCAGCCACGAGTGGTAGTGAGAACGGTGGTTACAGCGGCACTACCGCCTATAGGCGGTACTACCGCTGCAGCCAGCGGTACTACTGCTTGTGGCTCTTCTCCCCTACTCTGATGCAAACGCGGGACAACTCCAAGGAAACGGAAGGGGACGATGGGTGCAAGAAGAGTGCATGTGTTGATTCCACCCAAACCTTTCCGACGGGGACCCCCTCTTGATAGTACGGTTTTCCCTACGACTCAAGTCCACCAGAAAAGAAACGCGCGAAAGAAAACTGTCTTCTCTTTGAAACTCCGAGGGGCACGAATCAACTTGTGCCATATGCTTGATAGTCTGAAAAGCTCAATGCACATGATTAGTCCGCAAACATGTTGTCATCAATTGCCAAAACCATTTAGGGAGAAATATGCCCTAACAATCTCCCCCTTTTTGGTGGATTGATGACAACGTGGGATTTGCACAAAGGATATAGCAATAAGAGGTGTGCAACCCCACAATCTACAAAGTATAGATTGGCTCCCCCTAGATGTGTGCACTATTTTAGATATGCTTTTGGAATGCAAAATGCACACGTATAGGATCCACACCCCCTATATTTTATAGACCTAATCATACTTGCATAGATAGTAAGATGAAAGCATGCAAGTGATACTATGTGAGCATATGAATAAGAGCATAAACAAGATATCTCTCTTAAGCGATTACTAACATAAAGTGCTTGACATAGATAGATAAGGATATGATAGCTCATATGTCTCACACCATATGGTCTCGAACACACGGGACGAACACAAACCAAAGCAAACGAGTTCGAGCGAGGAAATCAAGTGAAAAGAGAAAAACACTCACAACACACTGCAAATCCCTACACTCTCCCCCCCTTTGGCATCGAGACACCAAAAGAGTAGAGAGGACAGCTAAACACGATGGTGGTAGCAATAATCCAGGACATCACCAATCATGCTCCTCCTCGTTAGACTCCGCGGCAAGAGTTGAATGGCCTCTAGTGCCATCACCAGAATCAGTCCACAGATAGTGCACCCGGATCCAAGCCTCCTCATCAGTGATCATGTCCCCAGAACCATCAAAAACAGTGAGGCCAACCTGTCTCATAATGGCCTTGTCACGACAATGGGCCTTCTTCTCTGCAACATGAGCCTTATACTGACCCGTGGCCTGAAGGCAAAACAACTTCTTCATCTTCTGCTTGAGCTTCTTAGCCCAAGATGGCTCCTCAGACGGCTCATAGTCCTGCTCATCATCATCAACATCCTCATCCTCAGACTACACTTGTGGGGCAGGAGCTGCCGTTCCCCACTTCTCCTTCTGCCTCAACCGAACAACATCATGAAACATGAGGTCTCCAATGAGAAGCTCCTCATCAGGAAACGTAGATGCCCATGTCTCCTCAATGAGATGCATTAGGTAAGGGCCATAAATGATGCACTTGCGCTCCAAGATCGCACACCAGAGCTCAGACCACATGACATGAGACACATCCAACACTTCCTGAGAGCCCTTCTCCTTCTGGCAAAAGAGAAGAAGATCCACCAGATAGGAATGCACCGTATCCTGCTGAAGATCCTATGCATGATATACAGAAAAGGCCAAAGATCATAGGATACATGTCCAGTCTCAGATACCTTCCTGGTAGAGAACTGCCATAGAGCCTCCTTGTGAGTAGCAGTGGCCTCCCGGTGAGGGCAAAACCCAACTGGGGTTTGGGTGCCCTTGTCCTCATATGACAACTGTAGGAGATATGACCTAGAGGCAATAATAAATGATATTATTTATCTCCAAGTTCATAATTATGTTTATGTTCCATGCTATAACTGCTATGGTTCTCGACTCTGCAATAACACGAGGCTCGGAGGAAGACTCATATGCACGTGTGGAATAATAAACGGTAAGAAGTATTCTTAGTCTGGCCTCTAAGACCAGCTCAAGTGTTCTATGATGGTTCTGTTTTCCTGATCATGGGCATGTCTATGCCAACAACTTTGAGGGCACAATGTTAAGAGAACATTTGTGTTGAATCGACCTAGATTGATGCTATGCTATGAGATTCATTCGTCACAAGTTAATGGTACATAACACAGAGACGATTAACATTTGCATGATTCCTTAGACCATGAGAGTATCGAGTTTCTTCATGCTTGCTTCATGAATGATGTCTACTACACAACCTTCTTCTTGTAGACGTTATTGGGCCTCCAAGTGCAGAGGTTTGTAGGACAGTAGCAAATTTCCCTCAAGTGGATGACCTAAGGTTTATCAATCCACGTGAGGCGTAGGATGAATATGGTGTCTCTCAAACAACCCTGCAACCAAATAACAAAGAGTCTCTTGTGTCCCCAACACACTCAATACAATGGTAAATTGTATAGGTGCACTAGTTCGGCAAAGAGATGGTGATACAAGTGCAATATGGATGGTAGATATAGGTTTTTGTAATCTGAAAATATAAAAACAGCAAGGTAACTAATGATAAAAGTGAGCACAAACGGTATTGCAATGCGTTGAAACAAGGCCTAGGGTTCATACTTTCACTAGTGCAAGTTCTCTCAACAGTAATAACATAATTGGATCATATAACTATCCCTCAACATGCAACAAAGAGTCACTCCAAAGTCACTAATAGCGGAGAACAAACGAAGAGATTATGGTAGGGTACGAAACCACCTCAAAGTTATCCTTTCTGATCGATCTATTCAAGAGTCCGTAGTAAAATAACATGAAGCTATTGTTTTCGTTCAATCTATCATAGAGTTCGTACTAGAATAACACCTTAAGACACAAATCAACCAAAACCCTAATGTCACCTAGATACTCCAATGTCACCTCAAGTATCCGTGGGTATGATTATACGATATGCATCACACAATCTCAGATTCATCTATTCAAACCAACACAAAGTACTTCAAAGAGTGCCCCAAAGTTTCTACCGGAGAGACAAGACGAAAATTTGTGCCAACCCCTATGCATAGGTTCATGGGCGGAACCCACAAGTTGATCACCAAAACATACATCAAGTGGATCAATAGAATACCCCATTGTCACCACGGGTATCCCACGCAAGACATACATCAAGTGTTCTCAAATCCTTAAAGAATCAATCCGATAAGGTAACTTCAAAGGGAAAACTCAATCCATTACACGAGATTAGAGGGGGAGAAACATCATAAGATCCAACTATAATAGCAAAGCTCGTGATACATCAAGATCGTATCACCTCAAGAACACGAGAGAGAGAGAGAGAGATCAAACACATAGCTACTGGTACATACCCTCAGCCCCAAGGGAGAACTACTCCCTCCTCGTCATGGAGAGCGCGGGGATGATGAAGATGGCCACCGGAGAGGGATTCCCCCCTCCGGCAGGGTGCCGGAAGGGGTCTAGATTGGTTTTCGGTGGCTACGGAGGCTTCTGGCGGCGGAACCCCCGATCTATTCTGCTCCCCAATGGTTTTAGGGTATATGGGTATATATAGGAGGAAGAAATACGTCAGGGGAGCCACGAGGGGGCCACGAGGGTGGAGGGCGCGCCCCCTGCCTCGTGCCTTCCTCATTGCTTCCCTTACGTACACCCCAAGTCTTCTGGATTGCTTCTGTTCCAAAAATAAGTTCCGTGAAGTTTCAAGTCAATTGGACTCTGTTTGATTTTCCTTTTGTAACGCCCACGATGCGGCTATATATCCCATGTGTCGAAGCACGACTTAGAGGCATAACCGCATTGTAAGCAATGTCACAAGTGGGGAATCTTCACACAACCCATGTAATGAATAAGGAAAAGGAGTACATAGTTGGCTTACACTCGCCACGTCACACAATAGCATAATTATCATTACATTCATCCAGATACAATCAAGGTCCGACTACGGAACCAAAATAAAGAACAACCCCAAATGCAACAAAGTCCCCGATCGCCCTAATAGGGCACCACTACTGATCGTCTGGAAAGGAAACGTAGTATCGTCCTGAGTCCTCATCGAACTCCCACTTGAGCTCAGTCGAATCTCGTGGAGCGGTATCATCGGTCCCTGCATCTGGTTTTGGAAGGAATCTGTGACTCACGGGGACTCAGCAATCTCACACCCTCACGATCAAGACTATTTAAGCTTATAGGAAGGGTAAAAGGTATGAGGTGGAGCTGCAGCAAGCACTAAGGCAAAGTCACGGTCGATAAACTATGATCAAGAAGTGATCCTAGAACAACCTACGTTCAAGCATAACACGAGACCGTGTTCTCTTCCCGGACTCCACCGAAAAGAGACCATCACGGCCACACACTCTATTGATTCATTTTGATTAAGTTAAGTTTTAGGTTTTCTACAACCGGACATTAACAAATTCCCATCAGCCCATAACCGCGGGCACGGCTTTCGAAAGATCAAATCCCTGCAGGGGTGTGCCAACTTAGCCCATCACAAGCTCTCACGGTCAACGAAGGATATTCCTTCTCCCAAGACAATCCGATCAGACTCGGAATCCCAGTTACAAGACATCTCGACAATGGTAAAACTAAACCAGCAAAGCCGCCCGAATGTGCCGACAAATCCCGATAGGAGCTGCACATATCTCGTTCTCAGGGCACACTCGGATGAGCCAGACGTCGGGTAGGCCAGCCCAGAGTTGCCCCTGGTGGCACCAGACATCGCCTAGTTTGGACCAACACTCAGAGGAGCACTGGCCCGGGGGGGGGGGTGTTAAAATAAAGATGACCCTCGGGCTTCGGAAACCCAAGGGAAAAGAGGCTAGGTGGCAAATGGTAAAACCAAGGTTGGGAATTGCTGGAGGAGTTTTATTCAAGGCGAACTGTCAAGGGGTTCCCATTATAACCCAACCGTGTAAGGAACGCAAAATCAAGGAACATAACACCGGTATGACGGAAACTAGGGCGGCAAGAGTGGAACAAAACACCAGGCATAAGGCCGAGCCTTCCACCCTTTACTAAGTGTATAGATGCATTAAAATAGACAAGATATAATAATGATATCCCAACAATAAACATGTTCCAACAGGGAACAAACTCCAATCTTCACCTGCAACTAGCAACGCTATAAGAGGGGCTGAGCAAATCGGTAACATAGCCAAACAACAGTTTGCTAGGACAAGGTGGGTTAGAGGTTTGACATGGCAATATGGGAGGCATGATAAGCAAGTGGTAGGTATCGTAGCATAGGCATAGCAAAAGAGCGAGCATCTAGCAAGCAAAGATAGAAGTGATTTCGAGGGTATGATCATCTTGCCTGCAAAGTTCTCCGAGTTGACGTTAGCTTGATCCTCGTAAACATAGTCAACGGGCTCCTCGATCACATAGTCGTCTCCCGGCTCTACCCAAAGCAAGAACACAAGCAAAGGGAGACACAATCAACCACGTGCAATGCACAAGCAACATGATGCAAAACAATGCATGACATGCGGGATGCGATGCATATGCATGTTTTGGAAAGGAAAGATTGAACCTGGCCTCAACTTGGAAAACCAAGAGTGCCACTGGAAAGGGGAGTTGATTTCGGTCGAAATCGATTTAAAGATCACCGGAATCGGATGCACGGTTTGTAAATGGCAAGCAAAACAAATATGGCACCGATCTGCGATTAACAACACGAGGCCATCTAAATGCATCAAGAACAACATGCTACAACACTCTAACATAGCAACAAAATACATGGCAGGGATCCACTCAAGATGCTTGACAACAGATGAACACTGAGCTACGGCTAATTCACTAAATAGTAGGTTCAAACAAGCATGAGAAAAGTGCAAAAGATATCAGGTTACAGACTTAGTGAAAATGCCAACAAGTCAGGAATTTAACATCAGGAAGCAATGTTTAGAGCAAGATAACAACATGCTACAGGAACATATCATGGCAAAGCAAGGCATGGCAGGAAGCTACTCAAAGCATACAACAAAAGTCCCTTACTGACCTTAAGCCAAAAGGGATCAGAAAATACAATGGCATCCATGTGAACATAGCAATTATCGTTAATAGATTCAGACTTAGTAGAAAACTAGAACGTGGCAAAACAGATATTAAGTAGGCATGTTTACGAGCTCGATGCACTCACCACAAAGCATTGCATGACAAAATAAGCATACACCCAGCAAGTAGACATGGCATATAAGCTAAACATGGCAAGAACAACAACATAGCATGCATGGATCAACTACAGCAACCTCGGCAAAAATGCTTAACACGTAAACATTCTGCCAGGAACATTTTATAGCAAAAGTAGAGCTCGATTGAGTCAAGCTAGGGTGCTCCATAAATGCAAACAAAGACATGGATGGATAGAGCACCACAATATCTACAAAACATCCTTAATGATCATGCTCAAAAGAGGCATGGATCACTCTGTAGCAACATGAATACATGACATAAAAATATAAACAGGGCAATGACTTAGAATATTTCGAAGTCCCTGAAATCAGCAACATTACGAGAGCTACTTTGCATGCTTGTGCTAGTCACCACAAATATCACAAAAATACATGGAATACACCCCTGTAAAGATGGCATGGCATACTTCAAAACTCATGTAGGGTTCAAGTTCATAGGAGGCACACATCAATCATGGCAAAAATGACAAAAGTCCATTACTGATATGAATCTGAAACTAACATAAACTAGCACTCTTGCAACAGCATTTAGGGCATCAAGATGAACTCAAATGAACATGGTGCAATGAGATGAAATGAAGTACTCGTCGAGACGAACAATTTGATATGCTACAAGCCCAAAACGGAGCTACGGTTGCAGAGATATAGCATGATGAAAAATGCATAAAAATGCTAGGGTTAGGGCAAAAGTCAACCGCTAGATCTAGATCCAGATCGGGATCCGGGGCACAGACTTCAAGGTTCATCAGTTCGGCGCCGGAGTTGATGAAGAACCCGGCCGGGGCTTGTCGGAGCTCGTCGGGGGAGCGGGGAGGCGACGGGGCGGCGACCTCGGGCCCTCCTGGCCACGACAGACGACGGCGACGAGCCGGGGCGAGGCGGCGGGCGACGGACGGCGGAGGAGGCGCGGTGATCGGGCGGCGAGGTGGCGGTCGCCGGCGAGGTGAGGACGCAGTGGCGCGGTGCGGCGAACGGGCGGCGGGGAGGGCCGGCCACGGGCTTCGGCGGGCCGCGACGGCGGGAGGCCGGCTGGGACACGTGGCGGGCTCTGGTTGACGCGGGTGGCGGCGGCGGCTTTGTCCGGCCAGACCGGACGTGTCCGGCGCGGCGGGAGGAAGAGGAGCTAGGGTTAGGGTAGTAAAGATCCGGGAATTTTTGGAGGGGGCTATATTTATAGGTAGAGGGAGCTAGGAGGCTCCAAATTGAGCATGGTTTGCGGCCACGCAATCGTGATCGAACGACCTAGATGATGGAGAGGGTTTACGTGGGTTTTGGGCCACCTTGTTGAGGTGTTGGCTGCAACACACACGAGGCCTTTTCGGTTCCTCGGTTAACCGTTGGAGTATCAAATGAAGTCCAAATGGCACGAAACTTGATAGGCGGTCTATCGGTAGTAAACCAAGGCCGCTTGGCAAGTCTCGGTCCAATTCGAAAACGTTTAACACCCACACACGAAAAGAGGTAAAAGGGGACACCAGAGGACATAGGAGCGCCGAAATGCAAAACGGACAACGGGGAAAATGCTTGGATGCATGAGACAAACGCGTATGCAAATGCGATGCACATGATGACATGATATGAGATGCATGACAAAGACAAAACAACACAAAGACAAAAACCTGACAACGAGGAAATAACATAACTTAATGCCGAAAATGGCAAGAGTTGGAATACAAATATGGCAAGTTACATATAGGGTGTTACAGCACTCCACCACTACGAAAGGATCTCGGCCCGAGATCTAGGACTGGAAAAACTCCGGGTACTCAGAACGGAGGTGGTCCTCGCGTTCCCAGGTGGCTTCACGGTCGGAATGATGTGACCACTTGACTTTCAGGAATTTGATAGACTTGTTGCGAGTCTTGCGCTCAGTTTCTTCTAGAATAGCAATGGGATGCTCATGATAAGACAAGTCTTCTTGGAGATCAATCTCTTCAAAGTTGACGGTGCGGTCAGGAGTCTTGAAACACTTGCGGAGTTGAGACACGTGAAACACGTCGTGCACGTTTGCAAAGTTGGAGGGAAGCTCAAGTTGATAGGCGATATCGCCTCTTTTGCCAATGATCTTGAAAGGACCCACGTATCTAGGGGCAAGCTTCCCTTTGATACCGAAGCGACGAGTACCTTTCATTGGAGAGATGCGGAGGTAGACATGGTCTCCGATCTCAAAAGCCAAGTCACGATGCTTGCTATCCTAGTAACTCTTCTGGCACGATTGCGCGGCTTTGATATTATCATGAATGACTTTGCACATTTCTTCAGCCTCTATGATCAAGTCATTGCCAAGAAGTTGGTGTTCACCAATCTCTAACCAGTTAAGAGGAGTACGACACTTCCTGCCATAGAGAATCTCGAATGGGGCCTTGCCCGAACTCGCTTGGAAGCTGTTGTTGTAGGAGAACTCGACATATGGAAGACAATCTTCCCACTTCATACCGAAAGAGATGACACATGCCCTGAGCATATCTTCAAGAATTTGATTGACTCGCTCGACTTGGCCACTAGTTTGGGGATGAAAAGTTGTGTTGAAGTGAATGTTGGTGCCCATAGCCTTCTGAAAAGTATCCCAGAACTTAGAGGTGAAGGTGCTACCATGATTTGAAGATATCAACTGCGGAATGCCGCGCAGAGAGACAATCCTGGAGGTATATAGCTCTGCCAACTGAGCTGTTGTGATAGATTCTTTGATAGGAGGAAAATGAGCCACTTTGGTGAGCTTGTCGATGACAACAAAGATAACATCATTGCCACGCTTGGACTTTGGAAATCCAGTCAGGAAGTTCATCTCAATATGGTCAAACTTCCATTCTGGAATGGCAAGAGGTTGGAGGAGACCAGCTGGTCGTTGGTGTTCTGCTTTCACTCTTCTGCAGACATCACATTCATTCACGAACTGAGCAATCTCGCGCTTCATTCGAGTCCACCAATACGACTGCTTGAGGTCCTGGTACATCTTTGTACTTCCAGGGTGAATAGAAAGGAGTGAACTGTGAGCTTCGTTCATAATGACTTTACGACGGTCACCCTTAGGCACCACAATGCGATCCTCGAAAAATAGAGTATCCTTATCATCAAGACGATAGCACTTGTACTTGGGTTGACTCTTGGCAATCCCAATCTTCACCTTCTTCACCATAGCATCAAGAAGTTGAGCCTCGCGAATCTGATCTTCCAAAGTAGGAGAGACTTGGAGGTTGGCAAGAAATCCTTGAGGAACAACTTGAAGATTGAGTTTGCGGAAAGCTTCACAAAGCTCGGGTTGGTAGGGCTTGAGAATCAAACTGTTGCAGTAAGCCTTCCTGCTCAATGCGTCAGCAATTACATTGGCCTTTCCTGGAGTATATTCGATACTCGGATTATACTCTTGAATCATTTCGACCCAACGAGTCTGCCTTAGGTTGAGGTTTGGCTGAGTGAAGATGTACTTGAGACTCTTGTGATCGGTGAAGATGTCCACTTTTCTTCCCAATAAGAGATGTCTCCATATTAAAAGAGCATGGACAACTGCCGCCAACTCGAGGTCGTGAGTGGGGTAGTTCTTTTCGTTGGGCTTTAAATGGCGAGAGGTATAGGCCACAACTTTCTTCTCTTGCATCAACACTGCACCAAGACCTTGAAGGGAAGCATCACAGAAGACCTTGAACGGTTTGTATTCATCAGGAGGAGTCAGAACTGGAGCAGTGACTAACTTCTCTTTCAGGGTGTTGAAAGCGATGTCACATTCAGGCGACCAGACATACTTGACATGCTTCTGGAGGAGGTTGGAAAGAGGCTTCGTGATCTTTGAGTTCTCAACGAACCTTCGACAATAGCTTGCGAGCCCAAGGAAACTGCGGAGTTGCTTCACATTCTGAGGCGGTTCCCAGTTCACAATTGCAGACACCTTCTCAGGATTAATAGCTATGCCCTTGGCAGAGATGATATGTCCAAGGTAGAGAACCTCATCGAGCCAAAACTCGCACTTTGAAAACTTCGCATAGAACTGATGTTCTCTGAGTTTATCCAGCACCAATCTCAAGTGCTTGGCATGATCCTCCTTGTTCTTGGAAAAGACCAGAATGTCATCGAGGTAGACCAAGACGAAGTCATTTGTGTAGGCGTTGAAGATGAAGTTCATCATGCGAGAGAATGTTGGAGGAGCGTTGACAAGGCCAAAAGACATGACAGTGTATTCATATGAACCATAGCTTGTTCTGAATGTTGTCTTGGGGATATCTTCTTCACGAATGTGAATCTGATGATAGCCCATACGGATATCAAGCTTGGAGAAGACTTGAGCACCTTTGAGTTGTTCGAAAAGCTCATTGATGTTGGGAAGTGGGTACTTGTTCTTTATGGTCTTCTTATTCAATGGACGATAGTCGACACAAAGTCGGTCTGTTCCATCCTTCTTCTTGACAAAAAGAACACCACAACCCCAAGGAGAAGAACTTGGTTGGATGAGACCCATACACTCTTGAATATCGAGTTGCTTCTTCAGCTCCTTCCACTCTTCAGGTCCAAGCTTGTAAGGACGTTTGCAAACAGGTTCCGTGCTAGGCTCAAGATCGATGACGAATTCAACTGGCCGGTGCGGAGGCATTCTTGGAAGCTCTTCTGGAAAGACGTCTTGATATTCGCAAACGACTGGAATATGAGAGATGGCATCCAGCTCGCCCTTCTCGTTGAGAGAAAACAGTCGAATGGTATCATCACGAGCGGCAAAGACGATTACATCCTCAGACGAATGTGTCAATTGAATCTGCCTGGCAGCACAATCAAGCTAAGCCTTGTGCTTAGAAAGCCAGTCCATTTCGAGAATAAGATCAATATCCAAGTTACCAAGGACCACTTGAGAAGACAGAAACTTATAGTCGCCCAACGTGATAGTAACATCCGGGACCATAGAGCTTGCGTTCATGAATTTACCCGGAGAAACAACTGATAACTGTCTAGGCAAATCTCGGAAAGGCAAATCATGCTTAGATGCAAATGGTCTTGAAATGAAACAATGCGATGCACCAGTATCAAAAGGAACTTTTGCAGGGATATTGTTAACAGGAAGGTTACCCATGATAACTTCTGACGAGTCCTCTGCCTGAGCTGCGTTCATCATGTTGACCTTGGCGTGCTTGGGATTATGCTTGACCACTACAGTGCTAGCAGATCTCACAGGAGGAGGAGGAATATGCCTCTAATTGAAGCATTTGTTGGCATAGTGACCCTTCTGTTGACACTTGTTGCACGTGACCTCTGAAAGCGGACGGTGATACGGAGCACTTGATCTTGGAGCTTGAGACGAAGTCTTGTTCTAAAAGCCTGGGTTGGGTGGGTGGGAAGATCCATTGCCACCTTTGCTCTTCTGCTGATAAGGCTGACAGAATGGAGGAGGAGGAGGCAATCAATACTTTTGCTGCTTAGGTGCCACTTGAGTTGAGGAAGAAGGAGTTGCATCCCTGACTCGTTTCTTGGAAGCATCGCACTTGAGTTGAGCAGTCTCTTGTTTCAGTGCCATGTTGTAGAACTCATCGTACTTCTGTGGCTCAAAAAGAACGAGAGCAAGTTGGAGATCTTATCTGAGGCCACCTCTGAACTGATAAATCATGCTCTTCTCGTCAGGGACGTCTTGCTTAGCGAAACGAGCGAGCTTCTGGAACATGATGTTATACTGGTAAACAGACAAGCTGCCTTGCTTCAGATTGCGGAACTCCTCACGCTTGCTCTCAACAACACTCTGAGGAATGTGGTGAGCTTTGAAGTCTTGACGGAATTCATCCCAGGTAATCACACGACCTCCTCTGGAATCTTTGTATTGCTGATACCACTCTGCAGCTTGGTCTTTGAGTTGGAACGAGGCAAACTTGACAAAGTCCCCAGGCCTGACGTTGCTGCACTCAAAATGCTTGCAGATATCCACGAGCCAATCATCAGCATCTATTGCCTCGACACAGTTACTGAAGGTCTTTGGCTGGTTAGCGAGGAACTGGTTGAGTGTAGCAAACTGATTTTGATTGTTGCCATGGCCTTGGTTCCCTTGGTTGTGCTCTTGCAAGAGTTGCATGATCAGCTACGTGTTGGCATTGGTAGCGGCCATCACAGCTTGCCATGCCTCCGGAGGTGGAGGTGGTGGCGGTGGTTCAGGATTCTGACGCGTTGGAGGAGCCATCCTGAAGAGGGTGACATCCGTTAGCATCATGACAGACATATATTCAAGCTGAATCAAATGGATCGAAATAGCAACATATAGTCTTAACATCCGAACAAAATGAACGAATGCATTCCAGTTGAAATGGTCACACTTCCATAAATTAAGAAGCCACTTAGATAGAGGTAGAAGAATAAAACAACAAGGTACGAACAAGAAAAAATACTTGGTGAGGATTACCCAATCACAAACCAAATATTCGTGGAAGAAATTCTAGAGCTACATGAATTCCCACCTATGAAACTCCCGAACCGTTCCGGTTATGCAATCAGGTGTTGGAGATACAGGGGAAGCATAATATCTCACCCAAAGCTAGAAAATCCTACATCCAGCTGTATCCATCCTTCAACACATAACCAAGAAACCTTCAGAAATCATTTACCTCAACCTTCAAAAAGCATCCCTTATACGAGTTATGGCAATAATCCCGAACTCCCACCCCAGTACTGGGTGGCGTCGAGGTTATCTCACCAACAATTGCATAAAAGAGATTTTCGATGTCGGTGAAACTCAGGTATTCCAGAATTGCAACGATAAAATTGTGACGACAACACCTCGGAGCTCAACTCCCCGGGACACTGCCACAACCCCTAAATGTCAGGAGGCACCAAGAACAATGTTCTCGTCACAAAACCATCGGAACGATTCCAAGATACCCGCGTGATCCTAAAAAAATTTAGTGAAATTTGAGAAGAGAAGAAGGGACTGAGGAGTAAAAACAATCCTACTCTCCAATATATATATAATCCTAAATGACTCAAAACATTTTTCTATACTCAACAACGCCAATGATTCAATCAAGCAGGGGGGCTCCTAAGTCGGGGAAGGCTCTGATTACCAACTTGTAACGCCCATGATGCGGCTATATCTCCCACATGTCGAAGCACGACTTAGAGGCATAACCGCGTTGTAAGCAATGTCGCAAGTGTGGTAATCTTCACACAACCCATGTAATGAATAAGGAAAAGGAGTACATAGTTGGCTTACACTCGCCACATCACACAATAGCATAATTATCATTACGTTCATCCAGATACAATCAAGGTCCGACTACGGAACCAAAATAAAGAACAACCCCAAATGCAACAAAGTCCCCGATCGCCCCAACAGGGCACCACTACTGATCGTCTGGAAAGGAAACGTAGTATCGTCCTGAGTCCTCATCGAACTCCCAATTGAGCTCAGTCGAATCTCCTGGAGTGGTATCATCGGTCCCTGCATCTGGTTTTGGAAGGAATCTGTGAGTCACGGGGACTCAGCAATCTCACGCCCTCGCAATCAAGACTATTTAAGCTTATAGGAAGGGTAAAAGGTATGAGGTGGAGCTGCAGCAAGCACTAGCATATATGGTGGCTAACATACGCTAAAGAGAGCGAGAAGAGAAGGCAAAGTCACGGTCGATAAACTATGATCAAGAAGTGATCCTAGAACAACCTACGTTCAAGCATAACACGAGACCGTGTTCTCTTCCCGGACTCCGCCGAAAAGAGACCATCATGGCCACACACTCTGTTGATTCATTTTAATTAATTTAAGTTTTAGGTTTTCTACAACCGGACATTAACAAATTCCCATCAGCCCATAACCGCGGGCATGGCTTTTGAAAGATCAAATCCCTGCAGGGGTGTCCCAACTTAGCCCATCACAAGCTCTCATGGTCAACGAAGGATATTCCTTCTCCCAAGACAATCCGATCAGACTCGGAATCCCGGTTACAAGACATCTCGACAATGGTAAAACTAAACCAGCAAAGCCGCCCGAATGTGCCGACAAATCCCGATAGGAGCTGCACATATCTCGTTCTCAGGGCACACTCGGATGAGCCAGACGTCGGGTAGGCCAGCCCAGAGTTGCCCCTGGTGGCACCGGACATCGCCCAGTTTGGACCAACACTCAGAGGAGCACTGGCCCGGGGGAGGGGGGGGGTTAAAATAAAGATGACCCTCGGGCTCCGGAAACCCAAGGGAAAAGAGGCTAGGTGGCAAATGGTAAAACCAAGGTTGGGAATTGCTAGAGGAGTTTTATTCAAGGCTAACTGTCAAGGGGTTCCCATTATAACCCAACCGTGTAAGGAACGCAAAATCAAGGAACATAACACCGGTATGACGGAAACTAGGGCGGCAAGAGTGGAACAAAACACCAGGCATAAGGCCGAGCCTTCCACCATTTACCAAGTGTATAGATGCATTAAAATAGACAAGATATAATAATGATATCCCAACAATAAACATGTTCCAACAAGGAACAAACTCCAATCTTCACCTGCAACTAGCAACGCTATAAGAGGGGCTGAGCAAAGCGGTAACATAGCCAAACAACGGTTTGCTAGGACAAGGTGGGTTAGAGGTTTGACATGGGAATATGGGAGGCATGATAAGAAAGTGGTAGGTATCGTAGCATAGGCATAGCAAAAGAGCGAGCATCTAGCAAGCAAAGATAGAAGTGATTTCGAGGGTATGATCATCTTGCCTGCAAAGTTCTCCGAGTTGACTTTAGCTTGATCCTCGTAAACATAGTCAACGGGCTCCTTGATCACGTACTCGTCTCCCGGCTCTACCCAAAGCAAGAACACAAGCAAAGGGAGACACAATCAACCACGTGCAATGCACAAGCAACATGATGCAAAACAATGCATGACATGCGGGATGCGATATGCGATGCATATGCATGTTTCGGAAAGGAAAGATTGAACTTGGCCTCGACTTGGAAAACCAAGAGTGCCACTGGAAAGGGGAGTTGATTTTGGTCGAAATCGATATAAAGATCACCGGAATCGGATGCACGGTTTGCAAATGGCAAGCAAAACAAATATGGCACCGATCTGCGATTAACAACATGAGGCCATCTAAATGCATCAAGAACAACATGCTACAACACTCTAACAAAGCAAAAAAATACATGGCAGGGATCCACTCAAGATGCTTGACAAAAGATGAACACTGAGCTACAACTAATTCACTAAATAGTAGTTTCAAACAAGCATGGCAAAAGTGCAAAAGATATCAGGTTACAGACTTAGTGAAAATGCCAACAAGTCAGGAATTTAACATCAGGAAGCAATGTTTAGAGCAAGATAACAACATGCTACAGGAACATATCATGGCAAAGCAAGGCATGACAGGAAGCTACTCAAAGCATACAACAAAAGTCCCTTACTGACCTTAAGCCAAAAGGGATCAGAAAATACAATGGCATCCATGTGAACATATCAATTATCATTAACAGATTCAGACTTAGTAGAAAACTGGAACATGGCAAAACAGATATTAAGTAGGCATGTTTACGAGCTCGATGCACTCACCACAAAGCATTGCATGGCAAACTAAGCATACACCCAGCAAGTAGACATGGCATATAAGCTAAACATGGCAAGAACAACAACATAGCATGCATGGATCAACTACAACAACCTCGGAAAAAATGCTTAACACGTAAACATTCTGCCAGGAACATTTTATAGCAAAAGTAGAGCTCGACTGAGTCAAGCTAGGGTGCTCCATAAATACAAACAAAGATATGGATGGATAGAGCACCACAATATCTACAAAACATCCTTACTAATCATGCTCAAAAGAGGCATGGATCACTCTGTAGCAACATGAATACATGGCATAAAAATATAAACAGGGCAATGACTTAGAATATTTCTAAGTCCCTGAAATCAGCAACATTATGAGGGCTACTTTGCATGCTTGTGCTAGTCACCATAAATATCACAAAAATACATGGCATACACCCCTGTAAAGATGGCATGGCATACTTCAAAACTCATGTAGGGTTCAAGTTCATAGGAGGCACACATCAATCATGGCAAAAATGACAAAAGTCCAATTACTGATATGAATCTGAAACTAACATAAACTAGCACTCTTGCAATAGCATTTCGGGCATCAAGATGAACCCAAATGAACATGGTGCAATGAGATGAAATGAAGTACTCGTCGAGACGAACAATTTGATATGCTACACGCCCAAAACGGAGCTACGGTTGCAGAGATATATCATGATGAAAATGCATAAAAATGCTAGGGTTAGGGAAAAAGTCGACCGCTAGATCTAGATCCAGATCGAGATCCGGGGCACGGACTTCGAGGTTCGTTGGTTCGGCATCGGAGTTGATGAAGAACCCGGCCGGGGCTCGTCGGAGCTCGTCGGGGGAGCGGGGAGGCGACGGGGCGGCGACCTCAGGCCCTCCTGGCCACGGCAGACGACGGCGACGAGCCGGGGCGAGGCGGCGGGCGGCGGACAGCGGAGGAGGCGCGGCGACCGGGTGGAGAGGTGGCGGTCTCCGGCGAGGTGAGGATGCGGCCGCGCGGTGCGGCGAATGGGCGGCGGGGTGCGGTGCGCGGGCGGCGGGGTGTGGCGCGCGGGCGGCTGGGAGGGCCGGCCACGGGCTTCGGCGGGCCACGGCAGCGGGAGGCCGGCTGGGACACGTGGCGGCCTCTGGTTGACGCGAGCAGCGGCGGCGGCTTTGTCCGGCCGGACCGGACGTGTCCGGCGCGGCGGGAGGAAGAGGAGCTAGGGTTAGGGTAGAAAAGATCCGGGAATTTTTGGAGGGGGCTATATTTATAGGTAGAGGGAGCTAGGAGGCTCCAAATTGAGCACGGTTTGCGGCCACGCGATCGTGATCGAATGGCCTAGATGATGGAGAGGGTTTAGGTGGGTTTTGGGACACCTTGGAGAGGTGTTGGGCTGCAACACACACGAGGCCTTTTCGATTCCTCGGTTAACCGTTGGAGTATCAAACGAAGTCCAAATGGCACGAAACTTCACAGGTGGTCTACCGGTAGTAAACCAAGGCCGCTTGGCAAGTCTCGGTCCAATCTGAAAATGTTTAACACCCTCACACGAAAAGAGGTAAAAGGGGACACTGGAGGACATAGGAGCGCCGGAATCCAAAATGGACAATGGGGAAAATGCTCGGATGCATGAGACGAACACGTATGCAAATGCGATGCACATGATGACATGATATGAGATGCATGACAAAGACAAAACAACACAAAGACAAAAACCCGACAACGAGGAAATAACATAACTTAATGCCGAAAATGGCAAGAGTTGGAATACAAATATGGCAAGTTACATATGGGGTGTTACACCTTTTCTGCGATACTCTAAAACAAGGAAAAACAGAAAATGGCACTGGGCTCTAGGTTAATAGGTTAGTCCCAAAAATAATATAAAAGTGTATAATAAAGCCCGTAAAACATCCAAAACAGATAATATAATAGCATGGAACAATCAAAAATTATAGATACGTTGGAGATGTATCGATGAACTTCGGGGTTTGTTAAACGTCATCCGTAAATGGGTGGCTATTACGGCGGCTTACGGGTTCATGGAAAAGTATGTCAAGTAACTTGATAGCTCAAGATTGGGATTTGCTCGTCCAACAATGGAGAGATATCTCTGGGCCCTCTCGGTGTTACGGTATCCATCATCGTCTAGCCAAACACTTTGTGATTTGATCACGGCGATGCCGGAACACGGGAACAAGAAAAGAGAACAATACCGGTAACGAGGTAACTGACATAGTGGACAAGTTGTTGATCCATGGGGATGCCAACATGTCTCACCTCGGGTATTTGTAACATATCACGAGGCAACAGGAATAGCACACGGCAACTGGAGGTTCGCTCGAATATTCATTCGTGTGGGTATAGGGGTCAATATGGGTGTCCACGGCTCCGATGTTGATCATTGATCGAAAAGTGTTGTGGTCATGTCTATGCTTCACCGAACCTATAGGGCCACACGCTTAAGGGTCATCTATCTGCTGAATACTTGACAGGGAGTTTGAGAGAAAATCACCGAAAAAGTTTCGGACACCGAAATGTTTCGGACAACGGAAAAGTTCCGCAGAGAGAGGTCATCGAATGAGTTTCGGTGAAACCGAAAAGTTGTTTCGGGATATACTATTAAGTCAAGTTGGTTTTGGCACATGCCTGATAATTCTTGGAGGGTGCCAGAGTCATTCTGGAAATTTCTGAAATTTTCTGGGATAAAAGCTAGAATTCTTCCGCAGCTGTCGGTACCGGTTTGGTTGCTTTTCGCAGATGAAATTCACTAATCTGAAATTGTTTCAGAATGAATTAAAAATCATTTTAGTGGGTACTGGAATTATTCTAAGACCCACAAAAATATTTTTGGATTTAATGGACGCGAAAAATTGTCTTCATGAATAGTGAAAACACATTCTTGTTTGCTTTTCGCAGATGAAATTCACTAAACCGAAATTGGTTCAGAACGCGATGAAAATTATATTAGTGGGTACTGGAAATGTTCTGAGCCCACATAAATATTTTCAGTTCGAACGGACGCTGAAAAATGTCGTCGTGAATAGTGAAAGTGCTTTTTGCTTGGCTTCTTGGAGAAGCCACCTTGAGGGCCTTTTGGTATTATCCCCTTTGGCTTCTTGGAGAAGCCACCCTTGGGCTTGGCCTATAAATAGGGGTGGAGGGGGCTGCCTAAAGACACACTCTTGCTCTCATACAAATGCCATGCATGATCTGGCTCCCTCTCTCTCCCTCCAAGAGAAATAGTTTCGTAGAGCCGAAAGGCTGTCTGGGTTCCGTCAGGAACTAGTTCTGGACGGCGAAGCCTTGCCGGATAGATGACACCGTATGTGTGCAACCCCGTAGAGAGGTCGTAGTTTCGATCCTTTTGCCCGAGGGGCTGTTTTGAGAGTGCCTCCCGAAGGGCTGTCCAAGTGACGGTCCGAGTTCTGTGAGTCCTCCCGAAGGGCTGTCCGAGTGACCGTCCGAGTTTTGAGGGTCCTCCCGAAGGGATGTCCGCAACACCGTCCGAGGGACTGTCCTACCGCCTCTCGGAGGGCTGTCCGTGGGGTGGATGAGGGTATACATCCTCGCAGTTGGGAGGTTGTAAATCCTAGCTGCGGGGATTTGCACCGCCGTTCATCATCGACTCTACTTCTGCTGCGCTACGAGTCGGTAACGAAAAAGATCAAACCATGTATGCGGTCTCCATAGTGGTCCTGGGCTGGTGCGCATGTCGGAATTTTTTTGTTTTCTGCTGCGTTACCCTACAGTGGCATCATGAGCCGTGCTATGCGTAGATGCATGTTGCGATCTAGAATACATAGAGATGTATGGGTGTTGCACAATATAATTTGTAGTAGATGAGTTATATTACTGAAAATTATTTGTGCGGTTAGCAGATGAAATCTGTTACCCAATGTTCTTGTTGCTTCCCTGGAATTTGCATATTTCTGATCTTGATAACGACATGGTGGATTTTCAATATTCTGGCAATCCGCGATCCTGATTGATCAATGAAGTGCTAACAGTTCATTGAAATCCACCATAGTTAGAAAGAAAGATGAAATTTTGCAGACAAAAGGGCAATGCAGATATGATCTGCACGGGGGTCATGCGTATGACGAAGTTCAGTATGGGGCTCGAGATTTTATTATCTCGTGTTTCATACACCCCGCAAAGTTGATCTAGCGACTTGAATTATCATACTTGATGATGGACGTTGGTAGCTTTGGTTTGTTTCGAAACCTTAGAAGCCACAAATAACAAGTTTTTGCATGAACCGATTAGAGGTGTCTAACTTGGTTTTGCGGGAGGGTTTGCATGTGCATGTGATGTGGTAGGAATGCTCATAATAATTTGATTATGTATGAGATGACTATATGATGTAATTAACATGACCTGCATGTTATGATTCGGCATGATGGCTGGAGCCATATGATTGCACTTTAATGACTTGCGTGTCAACCTTAAGTAATGCATTTATTTTATCCGCTATGGAGATAGCGATATTAGCTGGTGCATCGACAAGGTGGTGGCAATCTTCGCGAAGGTGAACACCGACGCGAATGCCGAAGACGAAGAAATACTTGACTTCTCCGTCAGAAGAGGCTATACCATATCATGCTATTATGAATTGCCTGAGATGTTTATCCCTCTTGGTGCACCCTTCTTGATTGCGCGGTAGTCGCTTTTATTAGGGTGATCTCTCAAAAAAAATCAAGTAGTTAGTGTTCTCCCAAGTGTAGCACCGTCACGACACCTAACTTTTCGGGGTATCACAGGATCTCCCTGGGTACGAATGATTAGGGAAGTGTGAGGCGGGTGAGTTGAGACCTCGCAGCAAGATCACTTGGTTGTCTTGACATTCTGGAAGGATCTCCCTGAGCTCGGAACACGCCCATCGAAAGATGAACAAGAGTGACATAGAGATGTGATCGACAAGTTTGCCTACCGATTGAATTTCGTGCCATCAGTGTTCATCTCGTTCAATGGCGTTGAATGGATATGCGGTCTTGTGTCACTCATAATCAATTTTGAGAGATATTGATTTGAGTGGGAGCGCACTGTTGAATTAACATGTTTAATTCTCAGTGCAATTAATTATGAACACTGTCTAAGTGTTTTTTGCAAAATAGTTGTAGAATAATGGCTCGCGTTTCCACCTTCCCTGTTAAAATTGAATAGCTGTTAAATATCTGGTTAAAACTTTATAATTGGTAATGTAATGTGAGGATTGTCCTCAAAAGTGCCGAGAAGGACTTTGTCCTATCACATGCTTTCTGTATACTCCCCTAAATGTAATGGATGATGAGACTCTCGTCCTTCGATCCAAAAGCTAGAATTCCATTACGGTCAAGTGCAATATGTTTGCTTCCATGAAACCCGAACTTTGAAAGTTTTGGGACAGTTATGTGATATTCATGGAACTGAAAATTAATTTTCAGATACAAACAAAGGCCAAAAGATATGAAATATCCCAAGCAATGTTTGTTTGCAAATTATTAGTAAAGTGTTTACTATGCATTAGACTGATAAGAGAGGGATCCAGAAGAACGCCTGTCATATGATGAAAGGTGAATAAAACAACAACTTAAAGAGAAAGGAAGTGTCCAAAGGGTGTTAGTATACTTACATGCCTAGGAAGTCCGGGGCTAACGCCACTCTGAAGTTGGGTGCTTCTTTTGCGAGTAGGAAATACTAAAAGTTAAACTTGTAGAAGTATAAAGGCAGAAAGAAAGATGACTGGAATATCCAGCTCATGTATGAATGTCATACAAGTTTTTGATGTATATAGAAGGTTGGTCAAAGATATAGTTCTTGGGAGTTATGGTTAAACATGTTAATCACTAATTCTAGGGTATTGTGAGTTAATCACAAAGATACCCGCTCGATTGCATTTTTTGCAACTCGATGTAAGAACTACTATGGCCTAAAAGATTGGCCATGAACGAGGTTTTAATACATGCTGGGAACATAGTAAAACTTACTATACCTTCCATCAGTGTATTACCTATGTATTTTCTTTCATAATTCATTTTAGAGTTTCTCACACTCTAGCCCTTTGCATAAGGTATCTTGCAAGAAGGTTGTTCATAAGAGAACTTTTGATATTTAGTATTATGAATAAACATAAGGGCCATACTTTCATTATGAATGAGATGTATGTTATGAATAATGATATTAATATATTACCTCTATGTTTACTTTCATAATTCATTTTAGAGTTTCTTACACTCTAGCCCATTGCACAATGTTTATTGCAAAAGGGTTGTTCATAAAAGAACAATTGTTGTTTAGTATTATGAATAACATGAAGGGCCCAGCTTCCATCCAAGATGGGATGCATGTTATGAATATTGATGGTAAAATGATACATCCATAACACTAACGCTAAATGTCCCAAGACTATGAGAATACCACACATGTGTGGCACTGCATTTGGTCACACTGGAGAAACCCGCATGGAAAAATTCCATTATGATGGATTTTGAAGTCGTTTGATTTTGAATCCTATGGCACTTGCAACTTTTCTCCGAAAAGTGAAGTGACTGAAATACCGTTCACAGGCCATAAGTAATGAGAAACAAACTTATTGGTGATCATACATTTTGATGTGTGTAGTTTAGTAAATGTTGTTGCAAGTAGTGGATTTATATATCTTCAGAAATGACAAGTAGATATATGGATATTTGCTTGATGAGACATAAGTTCGGATCTTTTGAAATCATTCGAAAGGTTTTCAAAAATGAAGTAGAATTGTTATTGTAACAAGGAAATTATGTTTCTGCAATTTTATTGCAGAAAGGAATATTTGAGTTACAAGTTTAGCGAATGTCTGATGAGTTGTGAAAAGAGTTTCATAACTTACAACTCCCGGAACACCACTATGAGTGGAATGTCTGTGAAGATGTAATCAAACCATTTATGACATGGTAAGATCAAAGATGACATAAATAAATTTGCCATTATCACTTTTAAAGAGTAATGCCTTAGAGACTGCGGCTTTTACACTGAAAAGAGCTCCATCAGGTCTGTTGAAATGACGGCATGGTATGGTAGGCCCAACCATGTTATATATTTTCTTAACATTTGGAATATGGGGCTTGTGTAAAAGGTTACAAACCTATTCCAAATCATACAAGTGCTACTTTGTAAGTTATCCCGAGTCATTGGGTATTCCCCCACCACTATACCGAGGAAAAGGATTTTTGCCACAAAACGGTATGCTTTTAAAGATAATAGTTCTTGCAAAAGTGTAAGTGGGAGGACAATGCAACTCGACGAGATAACAAGTATCTTTGTCATCAGGTCAAAGGAAAGGAACCTTGGAAGTAATTCCAGGGTTTCCTACTGCGACTGATACGGAAGCCTCTACATTAGATGTATGGACTTCGGTCGAACTTGTAGCTGAACAACATAGGCAAAAGCTTGTGCAAACCTCTCAGGTGCGCAAACGAGATATTTTTGTTAGGCAACAGTATACCTATGATACACGAGGAAGCGTTGATGGGCCCTGACTCCGGAATTGGCTGAATGCCAATATAATACGAGATAGTTTCCATAAATGATTCAAGATTTAAATCTTGATAAACCCTCCGAAAGACTTGGAGTCTAACGGATTGTAATGGGACTGTAAACTGATATGGATAAAAAAAATTTATCCATTAAGCTAGACTTGTTGCAATAACAAGTTCAAGGAGTTGACTACAATGAGATTGTCTCACCGTAGCAATGCTTAAAGTCGGTCCGGGTTAAACTAGCAATTAATACATATTTCAAAACGTGAGATATGAAACATGGATGACAAAAGAATTTCCATGAAATGGAATTGCAACCTAGGACTTGTATGTGATACATTCCAAAGTATTTTGTCGGTCCAAAGGATGCTAGTAAGTATGCTAGCTTCAGAGTTACAGCAATGGACAGAAGAGAGCAAAAATGGAGTTGGAATCTTTGTTTTTGATGGAATGGTCAAAGGGATTTGACTTCATCAATGGGTAACGAAGATGCTTGTGGTTTCAAGAAAGTAAGTGGGAGCATAATAATATTTCTGAAAACCTTGTGTGCTTGACACATTGTTAATTGGAAATAAATTTCTTGACACGAATTAGGACTTCATTTGAAAATAGTTTTTCGATGAAGTGCTTGGGCTAAATAGCCTTGATATTAGGCATAATGATTTATGGAGATAGATTTACCTAATAGGGCTGAGCAAAAATACATATTGACAAGATGCTAAAACCGTTTAGCACTAAGAACGACAAAGGAGTGATTCTTGCCAAAGTCACATGGAAAGAGTTTTTGCAAGAATCAGTGTCCCAAAACAATGATGAGCAAAATACATGATGGAGATTCCACACACTCCTGTGTTTGGATTAATCATGTATTCCATGGTATGTAAAACAACCAGATATGTCCAATACTCCCAAGCTGTTGCGAGTATAGATACCAAAGTGATCAAAAGTACTGATCATGAGACAACAATGAAAAAGGATCATTGAGTACTAAAGTAGCACTGCTGACATGTTTTCTTGCAAGTGGAGATCATGAAGAGTTCATTGTAAAAGGTTACATCGATACAATCTTCATCATTTCTTCATGCGATTTTCGATTTAAATTGAGGGTTTTGTGTAACACACAATATGGTGGTGCAGTTAGTTGGAAATTGTTCCAACAAGTTACTGTGGCGAATTCTATAACAGAGGCGAAGTATGTTGCTGCTTTAGAAGCGACAAAGACAAAGATGTTGAATCATATAGTTCATTCACGAACTTAGTATGGTTCCAAGAAGGCTTTGGTCAATGGGACACTATTGTAGATAGTTGCTCCATAACTCAGACTGAGAATCATGTTTCAACCAATGATTCACATATATACAAAGCCAAGTCCGCACAAAATATGAATTTTGTGAAAGTGTGAAAACGCGAGGATATACAGAGATACACATGGAGCTAAAGTTGCCAGATCCGATGGACATTAGGCTATACCACATGCGAAGCATTTTTTACACCAGTATGCCATAGGTGTAAAGTGCATTAGCATTAACTAGATTATTGACTCTAGTGCAAGTGGGAGTCTGTAGGAGATATGCCCTAGAGGCAATAATAAATGATATTATTTTTCTCCAAGTTCATAATTATGTTTATGTTCCATGCTATAACTGCTATGGTTCTCGAGTCTGCAATAACACGAGGCTCGGAGGAAGACTCATATGCACGTGTGGAATAATAAACGGTAAGAAGTATTCTTAGTCTGGCCTCTAAGACTAGCTCAAGTGTTGCATGATGGTTCTATTTTCCTGATCATGGGCATGTCTATGCCAACAACTTTGAGGGCACAATGTTAAGAGAACATTTGTGTTGAATCGACCAGGATTGATGTTATGCTATGAGATTCATTCGTCACAAGTTAATGGTACATAACATAGAGATGGTTAACATTTGCATGATTCCTTAGACCATGAGAGTATCGAGTTTCTTCATGCTTGCTTCATGAACTTTGGGGTTTCTTAAACGTCATCCGTAAATGGGTGGCTATTACGGCGGCTTACGGGTTCATGGAAAAGTATGTCAAGTAACTTGATAGCTCAAGATTGGGATTTGCTCCTCCGACGCTGGAGAGATATCTTTGGGCCCTCTCGGTGTTATGGTATCCATCATCGTCTGGCCAGACACTTTGTGATTTGATCACGGGGATGCCGGAACACGGGAACGAGAAAAGAGAACAATACCGGTAACGAGGTAACTGGCATTGTGGACAAGTTGTTGATCCACGGGGATGCCAACATGTCTCACCTCGGGTATTTGTAACATATCATGAAGCAACAGGAATAGCACACGACAACTGGAGGTTTGCTCGAATATTCATTCGTGTGGGTATAGGGGTCAATATGGGTGTCCACGGCATTGCTGCTGGATTGGCCGTAGGGCTTGCTTCTATTGGACCTGGAGTTGGTCAAGGTACTGCTGCAGGACAAGCTGTAGAAGGTATTGCGAGATAGCCAGAAGCAGAAGGTAAAATACAAGTCCAAAGAAAAAAGATTTTGAATCTGCCTTAACCGTTTCCAGTTGTTGTTCCCCTCCCAAGGGCATTTTTAGAAGAATTTTTTATGGAAGAAGAGCAAGTTTTTTCTTTGATGTTCACCAAAACAACTCTTTTTTCTTTCTGTGGATCACAAACTGAGCGTTCATAACCCTAGCGCCCATTCCCATTTTGGGCGGAACATATCTACTAATTCTTTTATTCCAGTTAGTAAGAGGGATCTTGAACTAAGAAATAGATCATTGATCGGAAAGTGTTCCGGTCATGTCTATGCTTCACCGAACCTATAGGGTCACACGCTTAAGGGTCATCTATCTGCTGAATACTAGACAAGGAGTTTGGGAGAAAATCACCGAAAAAGTTTCGGATAGCGGAAAAGTTCTGCAGAGAGAGGTCATCGGATGAGTTTCGGTGAAACCGAAAAGTTGTTTTGGGATATACTATTAAGTCAAATTGGTTACGGCACATGCCTGATAATTCTTGGAGGGTGCCAGAGTCATTCTGGAAACTTTTTGGAATTTTCCGGGATAAAAGCTGGAATTGTTCCAGAGCTGTCGGTACCAGTTTGGTTGCTTTTCGCAGATGAAATTCACTAATTTGGAATTGTTTCGGAATGAATACAAAATAATTTTAGTGGGTAATAGAATTATTCTAAGACCCACAGAAATATTTTCGGATTTAATGGACGCGCAAAATTGTCTTCATGAATAGTGAAAACGCATTCTTGTTTGCTTTTCGCAGATGAAATTCACTAAACCGAAATTGGTTCAGAACGCGATGAAAATTATTTTAGTGGGTACTGGAAATGTTCTGAGCCCACATAAATATTTTCAGTTCGAACGAACACTGAAAAATGTTGTCGTGAATAGTGAAAGTTCTTTTTGCTTGGCTTCTTGGAGAAGCCACCTTGAGGGCCTTTTGGTATTATCCCCTTTGGCTTCTTGGAGAAGCCACCCTTGGGCTTGGCCTATAAATAGGGATGGAGGGGGCTGCCTAAAGACAGACTCTTTCTCTCATACAAATGCCATGCATGATCTGGCTCTCTCTCCCTCCTAGCGAAATAGTTTCATAGAGCCGAAAGGCTGTCTGGGTTCCGGCAGGAACTAGTTCTGGACGGCGAAGCCCTGTCGGATAGATGACACCGTATGTGTGCAACCCCGTAGAGAGGTTGTAGTTTCGATCCTTTTGCCCGAGGGGCTGTTTTGAGAGTGCCTCCTGAAGGGCTGTCCAAGTGACGGTCCGAGTTCTGTGAGTCCTCCCAAAGGGCTGCCCGAGTGACCATCCGAATTTTGAGGGTCCTCCTGAAGGGCTGTCTGCGACACCGTTCGAGGGACTGTCCGACCGCCTCCCGGAGGGCTATCCGTGGGGCGGATGAGGGTATACATCCTCGCGGTTGGGAGGTTGTAAATCCTAGCTGCGGGGATCTGCACCGCCGTTCGTCATCGACTCTACTTCCGCTGCGCTACGAGTCGGTAACGAAAAAGATCAAACCATGTATGCAGTCTCCATAGTGGTCCTGGGCTGGTGCGTAGGTCGGAAATTTTTTGTTTTCTGCTGCGTTACCCTACAACAACAACTCCATAAAATTCTTCCACGAAGCAGACATACGCTGACCATTGGTCATCCTGGAGAGGGTCATGTCCTCATCATGCCCAAAGTAAACTATGGCATAAAATTGTGCCACAAGCTCCGCATCAAAACCCTTGTTGAATGATATGATCCTCTTGATATCCAGCTCCTCACACCTCTGAAGAGCCTCTCCAAAGTAAGGCAAGTCCCTCTCCATGTGAGAGAGATCAACTGACTTCACTTTCATATACATATTCTTCTTAGTCTTCAACACATCATGGAAAATAGATTTCTGAAACTTGTTCCAGAACATGCGATGAACAAGAGAAGGATCCTGAGGCTCCCGGTACGGATTGCGCTTCCGTGCCATACCAAACTCCAAAGAAGACATCTGATGAGTACCCTTGGGACACTTGTTCTTGGTTGCAATCACTTTGACTCTCTGTCTTGGCTGCTCAGCTGAGGCACGAGCAGGCACAGAACCACCCTCTAGCACGGTGCTGCCCACTGACACATCTGCAGAACGGTAGCGCTTGGAGCCACCGGTACGAGCGGGGTTCTTGCGACGAGCTTGATGCCCGGAGCTACTACCACCTAGAACACACACACAAGAACACGAAAGAGACAAAATGCATAAGCCAAGAGAAAAAGAAAACAAAAGAGCGAAGATGAAATGGAGAAAAACTAAAGTTGGAAGCTCTGAGCGGTAGTACCGCACCTCCCAGCTATAGCACTGTTGTGGAGGAGCGGTAATACCGCTTGAGGCGGATGTCAAAGGGGCTGACGACTTCCGCGGTGAGATCCGGTAGTACCGGAGGCGCTGAATTCAAATACTCACGTTTAAATCTTCAATCTACCTACTCTAGCAGTCCCCTACGTCCTACTCAAGCCCCGATTTGGCCAAAAATTGAAGAATGCAACAGATATTGCCCTAAAACATTGATCCAAGAACTAGAGCCAACGAGGAGAAGAACAAGGGCAATACCGACATCCATGGCAAGAGGAAGGGGTGGTGATCGATCCCACTGGACGGAAACGCGGAAGACGACCCATGGACGGCGGCCCGACGGCAACCCTCCGTTGCCTGTTCGTCGCCTGAGAGGGAGAGAGAAACTTCCCCTGCCCAAATTCATACCCCCGCTCCAACTCCCCACGCTGTAGTACCGTGGGCCCAAGCGGTAGTACCACTAAGAAGCGGTACTACCGCGCTGGCTCAGCGGTAGTACCGCTCAGTCAAAAACAGGTAGGAGTACAAAGGGAAAAAGGCTTATGCACACGGGAAAAACCACGGAAAAACACAAGAGGGACAAAATGAAGAACAACAACAGGAGGAAGAGACACCTCAAGCACAAAAGCAAGGGGCAACAAAACCTCACAAGAAGTGTCTCAAACCCACACAAAAGACCTCAAGACCAAACAACAGTCGTTGATCACGAGGAGAGGGTGGTGGCCGAAGCCACCTATGTTTGAGTTAAAAGGTATGGCACCGCAAAGATTTTAACCTTGGGCCCATGACCAAAACTCATCTTTGAAGCACAAGTACCATAAAAATGGCTAATGTGAAAGACTTGATCGATTTATGCATAATGGGGGAGGGAGAGTTCATTGAGAGAACAACACACCCCTATGTCCATGCCTACATCTAGAACAAGATATGATGATGAGTGTGGTGGGGTGTGCCTAGATTCAAGCCAAATTTCTCAAATCAATGATATTTAGCTCATGCCTTAACTCGTGAAATCTTGCTTCATCTAGAGGCTTGGTGAAAATATCCGCTATTTGCTCTTGAGTGTTGATGTAGATGATCTCAATATCTCCACGCTTGATGTGATCCCGAATGAAATGATGACGAATCTCAATATGCTTCGTCTTGCTATGTTGCACCGGATTGTGAGAGATCTTGGTAGCAATTTCATTGTCACATACAAGAGGCACTTTGTCACATGTGACACCGTAATCCTTTAAAGTTTGCCCCATCCATAGCAATTGTGCACAACAAGTTGTGGCGGCTACATATTCGGCCTCGGCGGAAGATAGAGACACACAATTTTTCTTCTTCGAAGACAAACTCACCAAAGAGTGACCGAGGAATTGGCACCCTTTGGAATTTGACTTCCTCTCCACACAATCTCCCACCCAATCCGAGTCCGAATAGCCCATAAGATCAAGGCTTGCTCCTTTGGGGTACCATAAGCCAAAGTTTGGGGTATGAGCCAAATATTGAAAGATTCGCTTGACCGCCACATAGTGGCTTTCCTTAGGTGTAGCTTGAAACCGTGTGCAAATTGCCACACTCAACATGATATCGGGTCTAGATGCACAAAGGTAAAGCAAGGATCCAATCATGGAGTGATATACCTTTTGATCCACCGCTTTACCATTGCGATCACTGTCAAGCTTGCATTTGGTGGGAATGGGAAACTTGACCGGCTTGACATCATCTAGCTTGAATCTCTTGAGCATGTCTTGGGTATACTTGGCTTGGTTGATGAATGTTCCTTCTCTTCTTTGCTTGACTTTGAACCCGAGAAAGAACTTCAACTCTCCCATCATAGACATCTCAAACTTCTCGGTCATTAGTGCGACAAACTCATGATTGAAAGATTTGTTAGGAGAACCAAAAATAATATCATCAACATATAGTTGGCATATGAAAAAAATCCCCTTTGACCCTCTTAGTAAAAACGGTGGGATCGATTTTCCCAATTTCAAACCCACAATCTTGCAACAACTCGGTAAGGTTCTCATACCACGCACGTGGGGCTTGTTTAAGTCCATAGAGCGCCTTCTTGAGTTTGTATACATGATTGGGGAGCTTGGGATCCTCGAATCCCCGAGGTTGTTTGACATATACCAACTCATTCAAAGGACCATTTAGAAATGCACTTTTCACATCCATTTGTTGCAACTTAAAATCATGATGAGATTCATATGCAAGCGACATGCGAATAGATTCAAGACGAGCAACGGGGGCAAAGGTTTCACTGTAGTCGATACCCTCGACTTGGGAGTAGCCTTGTGCCACCAATCTTGCCTTGTTTCGAACAACCACACTGTTCGCATCTTGCTTGTTCTTGAAGATCCATTTGGTCCCAACGACATTGTGTTCCTCCGTTGGCCTTGGCACTAATTCCCAAACTTGATTGCACTCGAAGTTGTTGAGTTCATCATGCATGACTTCAAGCCAATCCTCATCATCGAGCGCCTCATGTACCTTTTGGGGTTCAACACACATTCAACACACGAAATAAATGTGTGATGCTCACAAAAGTTTGACAATTGTTTACGAGTAGTTGCCCCTTTTCGTAGGCTTCCAAGCACATTCTCCATGACATGTTGTTGACGCTCGAGCGTGGAGGCCACCTTAGTGGCACGACACTCCAGAAGTTCCTCGATGGGCATTTGAGTATCAACTTGATCAACTTGAGCACCGTATTGAGTTTGCTCTTGATCTTGAGCACCATCTTGAGCTTGCTATTTATCTCGAGCGAGCTTGGGGGCATGAACTTTACCTTGGGCATCATTTGGTGCATCACCATCTCAACGTGGTTGATCTTTCCCTTGATCTTGCTCATGGGGTTGAGGGCCTTCACTTTGTTCTTCGAAAGCATGTGAGTCTAGCGTAGGTGATGGCTCCACTTGAGTAGAGCATTGTCCTTCTCCTTCGGCCACAGGGGTTCCTCAATGAGGAATATTTGACCAATCCCCATTCTTCTTATGGCTTGGGGAGGAATTTCATCACCTACATCACAAAGACCACTTTGCTCCACTTGGGAGCCGTTATTTTCATCAAGCTTCACGTTACATGTATCCTCAGTGAGTCTGGTGGACTTGTTGAGGACACGGTAGGCATGAGAGTTTGTCGCATAACCAACAAATATGCCCTCTTAAGCTCTAGGTTCGAATTTGGACAAATGAGCACGTTTCTTGAGAATGAAACAGTTACAACCGAACACCCAGAAGTACTTGAGGTTGGGCTTGTTGCTAGTAAGTATCTGTAACACCCGATTCTCAGAATGTTTAAGAAAAAAAAGTTTTCCAAAAATCAGGGCGAGAAAATTTCATTTGTTGTATTTGTTAACAAAGCTTAAATTGGACTTTTATAATTTAGAGGATTTACTTTGAACTAATGCATACCTATATTAAATATTTAAGTTTACTTCTTTTATTTTGTCGGGTTTTATTTTCTCTTCATTGGCATATTAACTTATGCGCGTTTGTATTTTTTTGAACTTCATTTGATTTTTGTTTGATGTTCTATTTTTTACATTTCCCTTTTAGGAAAATCTAATTCATTTCCTCTCTCAAACACTCGAATGAATTCTTAGACCCAGTTTATCTTCCTCTTTCCTCGTAGTATATTTTTGGATGTGCACCGAATGAGCCAAATCATTTCTCTCTCTTGTTTTATTTTCTTTCTCTCTCTTGAGCTTTATCTTGTTTCATCACGTGAGTACAGCCTACCTTCTCCTTTTTAAAAATTTCTCATTCAACCGAGTGGGCCTGGCCCATCTGATTTATTTTTGTTTTCTTTTTCTCCTTCCTCATGGGCCTGACCTGTCCCATCTCTCCCAATCAACGAACCCCTCTTCTCCTCTCTTTTTCTGCGAAATAACTAGTTGAGGAGTACTCATTGCAAAGATCACTCCAACTCTCTATGTTGCGACAAGTGGCGCACATGCAGAGCGCCACTTATCGCAACCTGCGAGTTTTGCCTTTTTTCGTAGATCTGCTTATTCAAAATGTTTTATCTCTCAAACCGTGTGTCCAAATCTCAAACCGCTTTCACCGTTGCATTCCTCGCGTCGAGATCTTCAAGACTAGATCCCATGTTGATAGGTTTTGATGAACTTTTTTTCACGAAAAAATGGATGAAAAAACCGAACCAGGAGCACGGGTTTTTTCCCTTTCCGAAAGAGGCACACCCGTGCCTCTCACGAAATCACAACCGTGCCTCTCGTGGAAGGAAAAAAAAGAGAAAACACGTTTTTTTCTATTTCCGAGGAGGCATGACCATGACTCTCGCGAAAGCACACCCGTGCCTCTCGCGGAAGCAAAACCGTTACTCTCGCGAAATGAAAAAAAAATAGAAAACACGTTTTTTTCGTTTCCGAGAGGCACAGCCATGACTCTCGCGAAACCAAAACCGTGCCTCTTGCGGAAGCAAAACCGTGACTCTCATGAAAGCCCTACCGTGCCTCTAGCGGAAGCAAAACCGTGACTCTCACAAAAGAAAAAAAAACAGAAAACGTGTTTTTTTCGTTTCCGAGAGGCACGGCCGTGACTCTCGTGAAAGGAAAAAAAACACATTTGTTTGCACAAATTTTTTTTTCAAATTTTTTTGGTCGACAAGCTAAGGAAGACCGGTGGAAGACCAAAACGTCGAAAAAACCCGTTTAAATAGCTGAAAATGCGTGGGGAAAAATAAAATAAAAAACAAAATTCGGAGGGAGCGCCCAAAGCGCGACACGTGGCGAATGGCTGAGAGTGCACCAAGTGGCGCTGATCGTTGCGAGGCTCCCGAAGAAGCGCTCGTTAACTAGTGGCTCCCCCTTTTCTGTAGGTTCACAACTCACAACTCATGGAATAGGAAAAACTTACAGTGGAAGAAAGGCATGTACACTAGACTGTTGCTCCTCCTTTTATTCTCTCTCCCTTGATTTATTCCTCTCCAAGCTCTTCATCTCCTTCCTCCACTGAGAGTAGTCACAATGTGTAGTAATTTAGATTAGTAATTTGCATTTGTTACTAGTCTATGTTACTACCTCCATAGTGGGGAGTAACAAATGTGTGGTGTCATGCAATATTTCATTTATTAGGTTGTTGCCGGGGTACTGATCCACGGGCACCTATGGGACCGGCGGACCGGGTCCCTTTTGGTTCGGCGGGGGCGGAGGTCGTGCAAAGAGTGGATCGAGGCGATGCACGAGAGCGATTTACCCAGGTTCGGGCCGCACGGATGCGTAAAACCCTACTCCTGCTTTGTGGTTTGTATTGATTTCTTGCTCGGGAGCGCGGAGTGCTACAGTACACACCCGCAGCTAACAAGACCGAGCGTGAGTGTTCGAACCAGCTAACCCCCCTCTATGTTGCACACGGGCCTCCTTTTATATGCTCAAGGGGTTACCGACAGGTGGCAACGGAGGTAAAGGGAAAAAAATGGAAAGGTGCTGTGGTAGGCACAGCTACCTACTACAGTGTATCATACCTAACCCTGACGGCAGGGGACAAGGGCCTTAAATGCCCGTCTGTGTCGCCTAAACAGTGCGAAAAGGGACCGCCAGGGACGCCACCGTTCGCCACGATGGTGATCTTGTCAGCGCCGCTTGCCACCGCACGCCGCTGGCTGCACAGCCTCCCGCCACGTACGCCTGGAAGGGCCCCAGAGCGACACGTTGGTGGATGTGCTGGAGCGCGGGCCCAGGGAGGTGGCTTGCCGCGGCAAGCGCCTTGCCGCTGTCGTTGTCTTGTCGCGTCCGGGAGCTTGTCGCTCACCGGGCCTTGCCGGGGCGCGTGGTGCGCCGCGACAAGTTCCTTGCAATGCCTTGGGTGGCCTTCCCCGGCGAGCTCCTCTTGCCGGGGTCTTGGGATGCTTTTGTTAGCCTTCCCGGCAAGCTCCTCTTGCCGGGGTCTTGTCTTCTTGGCTTGGACACTTTGTTCTTAAATGGCTCCAAAGGAACCACGGAGGACCTTGGCGGTCACCCGACAAGCCTTGCCGCGGGATGCTGCGACTGCCCGTGCACAAGTTCAGGATACTAGGGTACCCCTACTCTAGTACACCGACAGGAGCCCCCGGGCCTGGGCCATACACGGTGCCGAGCGCTGTTGGGCCAGGCCCAAGACAGGGCACGGGCACGCGCGGCCTAGGTTACGCCGTATCTTACTCCGTATCCACCGCGCCCTCCCCGAACGGCACGCGTTGAATGCGGCGTCGTGGGAGAGATCATGGGTGGTTATTTTATTCGGAAATGCGGAACGTCCGCCCCCTCCCTCTTTATAAGCAGGGGAAACGGGGTAGTTCGCACATTCGCCCGTTGCTGTTTCCAATCTCAGAAATCTCCGCCGCTCCCTCGCCTTCCCAGAGCAGAGAGAGAGAGAGCAGCGCCCTGCCCCCCATCGCCGCCAGCATCACCAACGCTGTCGACCTCCTCCACTGCTTCCGCCATGGCTCCAAAAGCCGACAAGGGGAAGGCCGTGAAGTCGACCGAGGCGCAGCAGCTCGCGGCGCTGCGGAAGGAGCGGGCAGTCCCCCCCCCCCCCAAGCTTGCCGCGAAGGAGCTGAGGGAGAACTACTACCTCTTCTGGTCGGCGAAGAGACGAGCGCATCCGCGCACAAAGGTACTCCCCGCCGCTGCTTGGAAGAAGGCCCCAAATGGATACCCCTTCTTCGCTCTGTTCTTCTACTGCGGGCTCTGCCCGCCTTTCTCTGATTTCTTCTGTGACATTATGAATACCTATGCATTCCACCTCCTTGACTTCACCCCCAATGCCGTCCTGACCATGGCAGTTTTCGCACATCTCTGCGAAAACTTTGTCGGAGTCCTTCCCAACGTAGCCCTCTTCCGCCACTTCTTCATACCCCGAGTAGAGAGAGGAGAGCCTCTATCCGGCGGAATTGCCTGGATCTCAAGGGCCGGCAAGAAGGAAACCTATTTGGAGGGAGAGTTCCACGGCAAGTGGGAGGAGTGGAGAGCAGATTGGTGCTGGATTGACGAGGAGAATCCGCAGCCATTCACCACCCGGCGCCAAACCCCAGTAGCACGCGGCAGCGATTGGAGCGACGTGGCCCCGGAAGACGACAGGCTGAAGATTGCCGTCACCAGGATCTTGCGCCTCAGGCTTGCCGGGCTTACTGTAGGCGCTGTTGGCGCAGACTTCCTTCGCCGCCGCATCGCCCCCCTGCAGGAACGGGGGAGGCCCACTTGGGAGTTCAAGAACGCGGCAGACATTATGAGGCTGCGGCCGGGCCTCAACTACAACTTTACAGTCCTGGAGCTCAACGCCATGCTCCAGGAGCTCTTCAAATATGACCCCCAACATCCCGAGGTTTTCAGGTTGCCGGGGGGCGTCATTCCGTTGTGCAACAATTCCTCGCTCGACCGCATCCGTGCAATGATGCCGGAATGCGACTCGCACGGGATTGTGCCAACTTGGCAGGAGCCTGCGGACGAGGTCGTGCAGCAGTTCTTCGATGACTTGGTGGAAGTGCCAATCCGCCCCGACGAGAAGGACGGCCTCACCCGCGACACCACGGATGCGGAGTTGGCGCTCATCGCCACTAGGCTGGAGGAGGCAGCGGCAGCCGCAGCCGCGGGGGAGTTCGGATTCACTATGGAGGAGGCTGATGCAGCGGAAGCGGCAAGCCGTGCCGAGCGAGGGGAGCCCGCTGGCAAGAAGGAGCTTGCCGGGCGTGACGCCAAGCCGAGCGAGCCCGCCAAGGACACAAGCAGCTCGTTGGAAATCAACTCTTCTTCCTCCTCATCTTCGAGCAGCTTGCCGCAAGCAGAGCCTCCATCCCCACCAAGAAGGCGTCTCCGCAAGGCTGGTGATGTGGCGGAGCGGCAAGCGGGTCAACAGTCGCCACGACGCCTGACACGTTCTACCGCGGCAAACACCGTTGCCGCGGGAGCGCCTCATGCTGCGACGGCAACTGGAGCGGAGTCTAGCCGGACCACCGCTTCAGTCCCTGCCGCTACTCACGCCGCGCCGACAGCCGGAGTGGGGTCATCTCAGACCACCGCCACCGCTCCCGCCAAGCGGCCAAGGGAAGCTACCCCTCCGCCTCCTCACGCCGGGCGCGCGCCGGACTTCGACTTCTCCGCGTTCAGCTCCGACGAGGAAGAAGAAGAAGAGTAAGCTTCTCTTGCTGTACTTATAGTTCTTCAATTCTTGCTGTTTTGTCTTGTTTCTCACTTGCTTTTCCCTGAACCTGTTCCTCTTCAGGACTCTGGCCTAGAGAGCGGCGAAGAGAGCTAAGGTCCCGGTGATCGTCATCGAGGACGAGCCCACTGCGACAGCAGGTGGCGCGCCCGAGACAACCTTGCCAGACCCGGCGACTTTTCTCCAGGGCAGCCCCCAGCGTAAGTGTATGATTTACTTTCTGCTGCGAGGCGCGCTTGGGTTCTTGTCTTTGCTGATATCTGCTTGTTGACTTGTGTAGGAGCCGAGCAGCCCCACCAGGAGCCAAGGGAGAATCCCCCGACAAGGGAGAATTCTCCGGCAAGGGAGGGCTTCCCGGTAAGGGAGAAGTCTCCGTCAAGGGAGGGTTCTTCGGCAAGGGAGAGCTCTCGGCAAGGGACAGCACCAGCGGCCCCCCGACGTCGGAGACCACAACTGCAGAACCTGGTGCAGGTACTCCTCTTGCATCAAAACTTCCCTTGGGTTCTTCTTCTTCTGATCTTCTTGAGTTTTTGCTGGATTTTGCTTGACTTTTCCCCCTTTTCCGGCCGTCAGATCCATCCGCTGCGGAGCAGATGGAAACCGAGGTTGCCGCCGACGAGGCAAATGGTGCTGGAGATGCCGCCGGCACAGAGGCCGCCAAGGCCGCCGCCGCTGCAACTGGCGAGGGGTCTGGCGATCGTACTGACGGCCCAGAGGCCGCAGGAGCGCCAGGCGCTACGCCGACCACCGACCCGTCCGTCGCTGCCGCAGCGCCAGGCTCCGGAGAGCCCCAGCCAGGCGTCTACCTGAAGGCTGGCGACGACGTCTTCATCAATCTTCCCTGGGCATCAAGCTCCAGAGCACCGGTCGAGGGGGAGATCTTTGACGGAGAAGTGCTTGCCTCTGCGGGGCTGACGCTAGTCGACGCGCCAAGCAGCAGCAGCAACGAGCCCGAAGAAGAGCGGGTGCTGCGGAAGTTGGTGTCACTCTACCGCGCGCGACAAGCCAAGCTGGAGTCCCGCGAGGCGCTTGTCGCGAAGGCGGGAGCAGACATTGAAAAGCGCGCGGAAGAGCTCGGGGGTTTCCACCGGGAAGCCCTCCGATCCCTGGCGGAGGAGCGGGAGCAGCTCGTTGAAGCGCAGAAGGCCTTTCTCCTCGAGAAGGCTGGAGCCGAAGAGCGCCAGCGACTTGCCGCTGTGAAGCTAGCCGCGGAGGAGGGCGAGCTGGCGCAGCGGAAGGTCAATCTTGACGCCCACGAGGAGGAGCTTGCCTCGTGCGAGGAGAAACTTGGCGGAGCCCTCTAGCAAGCGGAGGAGGTTGCCGCCGCCGCCGAGGCCGCCAAGGAGGAGTTGAAGACGAAGGTCGCACGGCTGGAGGCCGATCTCTCCGAGAAGGGCATGGAGCTCAGCGCCGCCAAGGTCTCCAACGTGGATCTTGAGTTGAAGCTCACCACTTTGACCAAGACTCTGGACAGCGCCAAGAAGCGGGAGGCGGCCTTGAAGGAGGAAATCAAGGCCGACAAGGCGCTGCTGTAGAGTGCTGCCACCGCCCAGAACGCCTTCAGGGAGACCGTGACGCACTGGATGGAGAGTCTTGTGAACGCCGCCACAGACATCGACAAGGAGCTGGCGCAACTGGGGATGGAGGATCTCGGGTATCCCTCCGACGACAACCTCCAACCCAGCGCCAAGCTCATTCTGTTCTTCAAGGGCGTGGCGACGGCCCTTCAGCGACTCCGGGAGAGGATCCCCAAGCAACTGGCTGACGAGTCGCGCAAGGTCTGCGCGGGAGCCCTCCAGAAAGTATTGATGAAGGTGGCCTTTCGCAATCCGGGCCTCCGCCTCACCAACATCCTCAGGACCTTGCCGCCAGAGGCTGATCTGGAGGAGCTCAAAGCCCTTGTCGCACCCATTGTGGACAAGGTGAGCGGGATCAAGAGGGTTGAAGGCGATCGCGTAGATTAGGCCGCCCATTTCTTCTTTCCTTGTCGCTGTTTATCTTGTCATGAAAACAATCTGTTAGAGCCGCGACAAGCCATTTTTGTAATATAACTCTGTTCTGGGCAATGATCGCTACGTTATTCCCTTTACTCGATTCCTCCCTTTGTATGTTTTTTTACCCTACGCTTTTAGGGAACTTGCCGATGCAGGCACCTGAGCCGCGAGCGCTGAGTGCGGAACGTCAGCAGCCTGCTGGCGGTGCTGCTACCGGCAAGAAACCTTGTCGCAACTAGTCGCAGCTCACTTAAGTTGTTGAGCGAACTCGAAACAAAGTAAGGGCGCTAGCGGCTCACTTAAGTTGTTGAGCGGACTCGAAACAAAGTAAGGGCGCTAGCAGCTCACTTAAGTTGTTGAGCGGACTCGAAACAAAGTAAGGGCGCTACTAGCTACGAGTCGGTTCCTCCGCGCACAGGTTTTCCATGCAAAGTGCGGTCGTTCAAGGGAGATAACTTAGAAATTTAAAAAAATTGATTGCTCAAACTTTGGCAACTTAGCTTTTCTGTTGTTTACTTCCCGGCAAGGCGAAACTTTCTTGAACGACGCCTGGTCCATACCATCATCTTCTCCTCTCCCCCCCGGCAAACTTGTTGGCGAGGGGAACCTTCCTTTCAAAAGAAAGAAGAGACAATACAGATATGGAGCTTTACGGCTCGTTATTGCTTACCGTGGAGTAGGTGCTGCACAAAGTGTCAGATCATATATGCCAAAAAATAGAAAGCATAAAATCGACAAAATGTGCGGGGCACATGAGCTTTACTTATGCACGGGGTCTGCGCCCGGCTTTGCACAAAGGATTACATGCAACAGCGGCAAGACTTGTACAAAAGGTGGTTACCGGAACAGGTTCAGGCAACCGCGCCTTACGGGTAAAACTTACGAAGATGCTCAATGTTCCAGGAGTTGCTCACCGGAATTCCATCTTCGGTCTCAAGGCGGACAGCGCCAGGCCTAGTGACTCGTTTCACCCGGTAAGGGCCTTCCCACTTCGGCGTCAACTTGTTGGATTTCTTGGCGGACTGAATGCGCCGAAGAACAAGGTCGCCTTCCTCGAGACTTCTGGCAATAACTTTGCGGCTATGGTAGCGGCGTAAAGCTTGCTGGTAGCGAGCAGCTCGCACAGCAGCCTGAAGACGGTCTTCCTCAAGGAGCAGCGCGTCATCTTGTCGCAGCTGCTCTTGCTCAAGCTCATCATAAGCGAGCACTCGAGGTGACCCGTATACGAGTTCCGTGGGGATAACTGCCTCTGCTCCATAGACTAGAGCGAAAGGTGTCTGACCAGTGGCTCGATTTGGTGTCGTCCTGATCGACCAAAGAACCACCGGCAGCTCCTCGATCCAGTTTCTTCCGCACTTGTGCAGCCTGTCGAAAGTTCTGGTCTTGAGCCCGCACAGCACTTCAGCATTTGCCCTCTCCGCTTGACCGTTGCTTCTCGGGTGAGCAACAGAAGCGAAGCAGACCTTGGTGCCAAGATCTTGGATGTACTGCATGAAGGTGCGGCTCGTGAATTGTGTACCGTTGTCGGTGATTATCCTGTTAGGGATCCCGAAGCGGCAAACAATCGACCTCAAGAACTTGACGGCTGACTGTGCGGTCACCTTCCTCACTGGTTCCACTTCCGGCCACTTTGTGAACTTGTCGATTGCAACGTACAAGTACTCAAAGCCCCCGACAGCTCGGGGAAAGGGGCCGAGGATGTCGAGCCCCCAGACCGAAAATGGCCAGGATAAAGGGATCGTCTGGAGAGCTTGAGCTGGTTGGTGTATCTGCTTGGAATGGAACCGGCACGCTTCACACTTGGTTACTTGTGCAGTTGCATCCTGGAGGGCTGTCGGCCAAAAGAAACCTTGCCGGAACGCTTTGCCGACAAGTGCTCTTGCGCCAATGTGGTGGCCACATATGCCTCTATGTATCTCTACCAACAGCTTTTGTCCGTCTTCCCGGTGAATACACTTCAATTTCACACCGTTGAGTCTTCTTCTGTACAGTGTCTTGTCGACAAACTGGTACATACTTGACTGCCGGGCTACTCTTTCCGCTTCTTCTTGCTCTTCGGGAAGTTCTCCTGTTTGAAGGAAACGGACAATCTGCTGCGCCCATGCTGGAGCCTGCGGCTCGACAACAAGGACTAAAGGCAAATCTGCTGCTGCGGGAACATCTGCTTCTATGGCAAGAACCTGCGGCTCTGCCGGAGCTTGACGTTCCCCGACAAGCTTGCCGGGGCAAAACTTGTCGGGAGCTTCTGCTTCAACGGAACAAACCCTAGGGCTTGCCGGAGCATCTTGCTCCTCAGCGCTCTTGGTGTTGGTCTCAGCTGCTGCGGGAACATCCGCTTCTACGGCGAGAAGCTGCGTCTCTGCCGGAGCTTGACGTTCCCCGACAAGCTTGCCGGAGCAAAACTTGTCGGGAGCTTCTGCTTCAACCGAACAAACCCTAGGGCTTGCCGGAGCAGACTGCTCCTCAGCGCCTTCGGCGTTGATCTTAGGGACTTTCTTGGCGGCGGCTTCGGGAAGCTCTACCGGCAAATAGTCACCAGAAATCAACTTCCTCTTCTTGCTCTGTCCAGTTGATGGTGTTACGGACGGTTGAGTCAGCTTGAGCACAAAGATCCCTGCTTCCACAGGTAGCTTAAGTGCGGCGCACTTTGACAGGCCATTGGCAATGACGTTCTGAGCTCTTGGAACATGTTCCATTTGTAGGCCGTCAAAGCGCTCTTCTAGCTTTCTCACTTCGTCGACGTAAGCTTCCATCAACGGACTCTGATAATTCTTGTTTACTTGGCGGACGACATGCTGTGAGTCACCCCTAACAATGAGCTTCTTGATCCCAAGGTCTACTGTGATCCTGAGACCGGCAAGCAAGCCCTCATACTCTGCAGTATTGTTTGTTGCTTGCTCCTTGGGAAAGTGCATCTGGACTACGTACTTGAGGTGCTCTCCGGTGGGTGCGACAAGCAGCACACCAGCGCCGGCGCCTTGCAGCGAAAAGGCACCATCAAAGTACATCAGCCACTCTTTGCTTGCTTCCTTGACGGGGATGCTCATTTCTGGAATTTCTTCATCTGGTGTTGACGTCCATTCTGCTATAAATTCTGCCAATGCTCTGCTCTGGATAGTTGAAGTACTTTCAAACTTGAGGCCAAAGCTTGACAGTTCCAGTGCCCACTCAACAATCCTGCCTGTCGCTTCTGGATTCTGCAGTATCCTCTTCAGCGGAAAGCGAGTGACAACTGTGATCTCATGTGCTTGGAAATAATGGCGCAACTTTCTCGAGGCCATGAGAAGGCCGAAAAGCAACTTCTGCACGCCAGAGTACCTTGACCTAGCCCCCTGCAGAAGGGAACTGACAAAGTAAACTGGGCGCTGCACCATTTTCCTCTGTATCTCCTCTCGCATCTGCGCAGATCCATCTTTGTCGGGACCAGAGCTTGTCGGGGAAGCCCCCTGCTTGTCGCTGGATGTGCTTGCCGTGGTTGCGGGCTCGTCATCTGCCTCCCTCTCTGCTACTAACGCAGCACTAACCACTTGATTGGTTGCCGCTATGTACAGCAGTAACTTCTCTTGTGGCTTAGGTGCGGCAAGTATTGGAGGGGAGGACAGGTATCTCTTCAAGTCTTGCAGCGCAGCCTCCGCTTCCGGAGTCCATCTCATTGGGCCTGCCTTTTTCAATAATTTGAAAAACGGCAGGGCGCGCTCAGCAAACCGAGAGATAAACCTGCTGAGAGCTGCCACACAACCGGCAAGTCTTTGTACATCCTTGACGCGCTTTGGTGCTTCAATCTGCTCAATGGCCTTGATCTTGTCGGGATTGGCTTCAATTCCCCGCTGAGACACGAAGAACCCGAGAAGCTTGCTGGAAGGAACTCCAAACACACACTTCTCTGGGTTGAGCTTGAGGCTGATCTTGCGCAGATTTGCAAAGGTTTCGTCCAAATCTTGAATCAGAGTTGCCCTGTCCTTGCTCTTGACCACTATATCATCCATGTAGGCTTCCACATTTCTGTGTATTTGTGGCTCCAGAGCGACATGGACTACTCTTGCAAATGTCGAACCAGCATTTTTTAATCCGAAAGGCATCCGTACGAAACAGTACGTGCCACATGGAGTAATAAATGCAGTCTTCTCCTCATCCTCTTCTGCCATGAAGATCTGATGATATCCTGAATATGCGTCAAGAAATGAAAGCAAATCACATCCGGCTGTGGAGTCAACAATCTGGTCAATGCGCGGCAAAGGAAATGGGTCTTTGGGACAAGCTTTGTTAACATCGGTAAAATCGATACAAAGTCTCCATTTCCCGTTTGCCTTGCGCCCGACTACAGGATTGGCCAACCACGTAGGATGGAGCACTCCTCTGACAAGGCCTGCTGCTTCCAACTTCTTGATCTCTTCTGCTATGAACTCTTGGCGCTCCACTGCTTGTTTCCTGACCTTCTGCTTGACGGGCCGCGCATGAGGACAAACGGCAAGGTGGTGCTCAATCACTTTCCTGGGAACACCGGGGATGTCAGACGGTTGCCACGCAAACACGTCGACATTCGCTCGCAGGAAAGCAACGAGCGCGCTTTCCTATTTAGGGTCGAGAGTGGCACTGATGGTGAAGGTACCACCAGTGCCGTCCTCCTTGGCGGTCACCTTTTTCATCTCTGGTGGAGCTGCCATCGTCTTCTTACACTTGCCGGTGGAGCTCGATGGTGCGTCCTCGACGGCAGCGCAGCACTCCAAAGAGGTGCGCTTGCCGGAGTGGGCATCAGAACTCTTGCCGGACTTGGTCTTCTTCCCCCCGGGAGCTTCAGTGGCAAGTGACTTGCGTTCTGCTGTGGCTGCTGCTTCCCGGTAGATCTTGTCGGCACAGATAAGAGCATCTTTCTTGTCGCCAGGGACAGAGATGACGCTTATCGGGCCTGGCATCTTCAGCATGTTATATGCGTAGTGAGAGGCTGCCATGAACTTGGCGAGTGCTGGACGGCCAAGTATTCCATTGTAAGGTAATGGAATATCGGCAACGTCAAAAGTGACCCTCTCAGTCCTGAAGTTCAGCTCGCTGCCAAATTTTAAGGGCAGCGTGACTTTCCCCTTCGGCTTGCTTCTTCCCGGGTTAATTCCTTGGAATGTGCCGGTCTCTTCGAGCTCGCTGTCAGGGATCTGGAGTTTCTGGAGTACAGCGGAGGAGATCAGGCTCAAGCCGGCCCCGCCGTCGACTAACATCTTAGTGACCTTGAGGTTGCGGATAGTTGGTGAAACCAACATCGGCAAGCACCCGACCGCAGTTGTGCGATCAGGGTGGTCCTCAATGTCAAAGATGATAGGCGTGCTGGACCATTTCAGAAGTTTGCGCGATTCGACAGGTGGTTCCGCTGCATTGACTTCCCGCACCCACTGCTTGAGTTGGCGGTGTGAAGTGTGCAGAGAAGCACCGCCGTCAACGCACAAGACCTCTGTGGCTTTCTGAAACTCCTGCTCACTGGTCTCAACATCATCCATGTCTTCATCGTCGTCGTCGTCTTCATCGTTGTCGCGGCCGCGGGGAGGTCTGTCTCCTTGCCGCTGCTTGGCCTTGCCGCGGCATCCTCCCCGGCCGGCGCGCTTCTTGCCGGATTGTCCAGCACCTCCTTGGGCCCTCTCCTTGTCACGTCGCTCGTACTCAGCCTTTTGCTGCTGGACAAGCTGCTCGACCTTCTTGCAGCTCTGGAGGTCATGGCCCTTGGTGCGGTGAATCTTGCAGTACTGCTTGTCGGGGCCGTCCTGCTTGTCGGTGACTGCCACAGCCTGGCAGTTGGTGCACGCAGCAACCTCCTTGCCGGAGCTACCAACTTTGGCCTTCTTGGCGCCACCTTTGTTGCCGGACTGCTCAACGACTAGCACCTCTTTGCCTTTCTTCTTCCTGTTCCGCCGCCGGTTTTTCTTTGCCGGGGAAGCATCCTCATTGTCAGATCCTTCTGCTCCAGTCTTCTCTCCGGGGAGTTTCCTCCCTTCCTCAGCACGTGCACACTTGTCGGCCAGGGCATACAGCTCACTGACGTCTCTGATCCTGGACATCGCCATCTCCTCCCGCATCCTGCGGTTACGCACGTTCTGATGGAACGCGCTGATGACCGCGGCGGGGTGGACGTCTGGGATGTTATACTGTACACGGCTGAACCTCTGAATGTACTTGCGCAGGGGCTCTCCTTCCTTCTGGGCGAGCAGATGAAGGTCACTCTCTTGGCCATGTGGTTTGTGGCCGCCTGTAAAGGCGCCGACAAACTGATGGCATAGATCAGCCCAGGAGGATATGGAGTTGTCCGGCAAGTGCATGAGCCAGGACCTGACGTTGGGCTTGAGCACCAGCGGAAAGTAGTTGGCAAGGATCTTGTCATCCCGCCCCCCGGCAGCCTGCACCGCGATGGTGTAGATGCTGACGAACTCCAACGGATGCGTCTTGCCGTCGTACTTCTCTGGTACATCTGGTTTGAAATTCTTCGTGTTGGGCCACTGGACTCGCCGCAGCTCACGAGTGAATGTAGGGCAACCTACCGCGTACGGCAAGTCGCCTGGTTCCCCTGGCGCATGCATGTCAACAGAGGGCCCAGCGCGCTGGTCTGATTGACGTCGTGCTTCCCTTTGGCGCTCGATGCGAGTACGAGTGTCTTCTTGTTGTCGTTCTTGAAGAACTTGGCGCTGATCGCGATGAGCTCGCGGATCTGACGACGCGGTGGAGTCGCTGTCGAGGTGGATCCGGCGAGTCGGCGATCTCGGCCTTCGGGGCGGAGATTGCACAGTAGTTGCACCCCCACCAGTCTTGTCGTCTCCGGCTCGTGCCTGGCTAGCTTGCCGAGGCTGCGACGTGCTCGGCTGCCGCTGAGTGTCGCCGTTGGCAAAGCCGATCTCTGGATGGTTGCCCTCCAATCGTCGATCTTGTCCGCCGTTGGAGGGTAGTCTAGGAGCAGCTGAGCTCGCGCCAAAGCTTCTGCTGCAGTGGCGGGCGGTGGTGGCGAACGGTGCGAGGAGCGGGATATGCTCGGACTTCTAACCATGTTAGAAGGAGCAATATCCTGTCCAGGCGACCGTGCCTCGCTCGTGCCAGCATGTTGGCGTGCATGGTGGTCTTGAGTGCTCCGAGATCCACCAGCTCGATCTTGGTCTAGCAAACGCATGGTACCGTGAGTACCATGACGCTGCCGTTCCGGCGCCTCCTGAGACGGGCGCGGCGCATGTACGGACGCCGAGGTCTTGGAGTGCGCCCGGTCGTTGTGGGAGCCGGCTACGCCGCCGATGGGCGCAGCCTCGCCCTTGGACCTGGCAGCACCGTGAGCTCCCTCCGTCAGCTCCCTCGTTACGCCCATTCTTCCGCCGGCCCGCCCCATCAGCCGTTTGTCCGGCGGTGGTGGGTAGGCGCGGACGGAGCAGCTGCCTCCGAAACCTTCTTCTTCGGCGGCATGTTGATGAAGATGATGAGATCTAGCTCGCGAGAACGCCGGATCTGGTTCACACAACTTCGACGCCCCCTACCTGGCGCGCCAAAGATGCCGGGGTACTGATCCACGCTATGGGACCGGCGGACCGGGTCCCTTTCGGTTCGGCGGGGGCGGAGGTCGTGCAAAGAGCGGATCGAGGCGATGCACGAGAGCGATTTACCCAGGTTCGGGCCGCACGGATGCGTAAAACCCTACTCCTGCTTTGTGGTTTGTATTGATTTCTTGCTCGGGAGCGCAGAGTGCTACAGTACACACCCGCAGCTAACAAGACCGAGCGTGAGTGTTTGAACCAGCTAACCCCCCTCTACGTTGCACACGGGCCTCCTTTTATATGCTCAAGGGGTTACCGACAGGTGGCAACGGAGGTAAAGGGCAAAAATGGAAAGGTGCTGTGGTAGGCACAGCTACCTACTACAGTGTATCATATCTAACCCTGACGGCAGGGGACAAGGGCCTTAAATGCCCGTCTGTGTCGCCTAAACAGTGCGAAAAGGGACCGCCAGGGACGCCACCGTTCGCCACGATGGTGATCTTGTCAGCGCCGCTTGCCACCGCACGCCGCTGGCTGCACAGCCTCCCGCCACGTACGCCTGGAAGGGCCCCAGAGCGACACGTTGGTGGATGTGCTGGAGCGCGGGCCCAGGGAGGTGGCTTGCCGCGGCAAGCGCCTTGCCGCTGTCGTTGTCTTGTCGCGTCCGGGAGCTTGTCGCTCACCGGGCCTTGCCGGGGCGCGTGGTGCGCCGCGGCAAGTTCCTTGCAATGCCTTGGGTGGCCTTCCCGGCGAGCTCCTCTTGCCGGGGTCTTGGGATGCTTTTGTTAGCCTTCCCGGCAAGCTCCTCTTGCCGGGGTCTTGTCTTCTTGGCTTGGACACTTTGTTCTTAAATGGCTCCAAAGGAACCACGGAGGACCTTGGCGGTCACCCGGCAAGCCTTGCCGCGGGATGCTGCGACTGCCCGTGCACAAGTTCGGGATACTAGGGTACCCCTACTCTAGTACACCGACAGTTGTAGACTCATCTTATCTTGGTATGTGTGATGTTACAGTAACTAGCTATGTCACCACATGCCTCTCTTTCCTCATGAATTACTTGCCACATCATCTGTTTTGCCTAGAGATGTGTGATGTTATCACCTATGTTACTCTCACTGTGGGTAGTCTCACCTACAGGTTGAGGCGCACACCAGAAAACGTAAAGGCACTTGCACCTCTCCTCTAATTCCTTTAATTCTCCACCACTTCAGAATCTGTGAGTATATGTACGCGCACCTCGTCCTTGTTGGTGCAAACCCTAAGCCCTAGCTTGCCCTAGATCCTCCCTAGCTCTCTCTCTCTCTCTACCAGAACCCGAGGAGGAAGAAGGAAGGAAGAAGGGGAGCACAAGGTGGAGTCGGTGGGTTTTTCCAGCGCACGAACGCCCACTGCGCGAACAGCTTCACCTCGAGCTTGAACTCGACACCCACTCTGTTATAACGATCGACGCTGTGATCTTATACATCGGACCAGCGCTGGGCCACGACCCCCACGCATCTACCCACTCCTCGCCCGGTTCGGCCCATCCAGCGCGCGCTCACGACCACGTCTCCACGCGCCCGCCGCGCCGAGCCCACAACAAACCCGCGCGATCACCGCGTCCGCCAACAGCTACACCACGCACACACACATGTGGTGTACAGCTGCACGGACACACGCACACCTACGCCGCGGACCCGGCACGCCCTACACGATCAGCTCGCGCCCATACACGCGCTGGTCATGCCCGACATGTCACCGCGCCTTATTGCCTTAAAGTTCACCCCCTAAGCCGTGGCTCAGAGCAGTTCGGCGTCCTCGACGTCACCGTCCACTAGCAATGCTCGCTCCGCCGCCAGCGCCTTCCACAGCAGCGGACACTCCCGCTTGAAGTGGCCATGCTCGCCGCACGTGTAGCAGCGCCCGCGCCGGTTGCCACCGTTGCCCGACGCCATGCTCCACACGTCGTCGTCGTCCCGCGCACCTCCCTACTGCCGCTCCCGCACCCGCCACTGCGCCGCCGTGTACATGAGCTGCCCGTCTGCTCGCTCGCCACTGGCCTGCCCACATCGTAGTAGCCGCTTGTCGAAGGCCTTCAGGCGACCCAGGGCCTCCTCGAACGCCATGGTGCTCATGTCACTGAACTGCTCGATCTCGGCCACCACCGCGTACAGGCAGTCCGGCACGGAGTCGAGCAGCTTTTTCACTAGCGTGCTGTACTCCAGAGTTGATCCAAGCCCGGCGAAGTGCACCGCCATGGCACCCAGCTTGGCGGTGAACCCATCCAGCGTGTCGCCGTCCGCCATGCGTAACAGCTCAAATTCACCGTGGAGCGTGCCCAGCCGCGCCGCCCGCACGCGATCCGCGCCGACGAACCTGTTAGGGAACGTAGCATGCAATTTCAAAAAATTTCCTACGCTCATGCAAGATCCATCTAGGAGATGCATAGAAACGAGAGGGGGAGAGTGTGTCCATGTACCCTCGTGGACCGAAAGCGGAAGCGTTAGGTTAACGCGGTTGATGTAGTCGAACGTCTTCATGATCCAACCGATCCAAGTACTGAACGTACGGCACCTCCGTGTTCAGCACACGTTTAGCTCGATGACGTCCCTCGAACTCTTGATCCAGCAGAGGGTCGAGGGAGAGTTCCGTCAGCACGACAGTGTGGTGGCGGTGTTGGTGATGTGATCCGCACGGGGCTTCGCATAAGCACTACGAAGCTATGACCGGAGGAGTAAATTGTGGAGGGGGGCACCACACACGGCTAAGAGAACAATTGATGTCCCTTTGGGGTGCCCCTGCCGACGTATATAAAGGAGGGGAGGAGAGAGGCCGGCGGCCAGGAGGGGCGCGCTATGGGGGAGTCCTACTAGGATTCCTAGTCCTAGTAGGATTTGCCCCCCCTTTTCCTTTCTCCGCCGGAGGGAAAAGGAAGGAGAGGGAAAGGGGGCGCAGCCCGCCTAGTCCAAATTGGACTGCCATGGGGGGGCACCCCTTGCGGCCCTCCTCTCTCTCCACTAAGGCCAACTAAGGCCCAATATTTCCCCCGGGGTGTTCCAGTAACTCCTGGTACTCCGGTAAAATACCTGAATCACTCGGAACCATTCCGATATCCGAATACAACCTTCCAATATATGAATCTTTACCTCTCGACCATTTCGGGACTTCTCGTCATGTCCCTGATCTCATCCGGGACTCCGAACAAACTTCAGTCACCAAAACACATAACTCATAATACAAATCATCATCGAACGTTAAGCATGCGGACCCTACGGGTTCGAGAACTATGTAGACATAACCGAGACACATCTCTGGTCAATAACCAATAGCGGAACCTGGATGCTCATATTGGCTCCTACATATTCTACGAAGATCTTTATCAGTCAAACCGCATAACAACATACGTCATTCCCTTTGTCATCGGTATGTTACTTGCCCGAGATTCGATCGTCGGTATCATCATACCTAGTTCAATCTCGTTACCGGCCAGTCTGTTTACTCGTTCTGTAATGCATCATCCCGTAACTAACTCATTAGTCATATTGCTTGCAAGGCTTATAGTTATGTGCATTACCGAGAGGGCCCAGAGATACCTCTCCGATACACGGAGTGACAAATCCTAATCTTGATCTATGCCAACCCAACAAACACCTTCGATGTAATGTAGGCATGTATTCTGAATATAGTCATACGTGCTTATGGAAAAGAACTTGCATGCCATCTTTTGTCCTACCCTCCCGTGGCAGCGGGGTCCTATTGGAAACTAAGGGATATTAAGGCCTCCTTTTAATAGAGTACCGACCAAAGCATTAACACTTATTGAATACATGAACTCCTCAAACTACGGTCATCACCGGGAGTGGTCTCGATTATTGTCACTTCTGGGTTGCCGGATCATGACACATAGTAGGTGACTATTGACTTGCAAGATAGGATCAAGAACTCACATATATTCTTGAAAACATAATAGGTTCAGATCTGAATTCATGGCACTTGGGCCCTAGTGACAAGCATTAAGCATAGCAAAGTCATAGCAACATCAATCGTAGAACATAATGGATACTAGGGATCAAGCCCTAACAAAACTAACTCGGTTACATGGTAAATCTCATCCAACCCATCATCGTCCAACAAGCCTGCGATGGGATTACTCATGCACGGCGGTGAGCATCATGAAATTGGTGATGGAGGATGGTTGATGATGACGACGTCGATGGATTCCCCTCTCCGAAGCCCCGAACGGACTCCAGATCAGCCCTCCCGAGAGATATTAGGGCTTGGCTACGGCTCCGTATCGTAAAACGCGATGAATCCTTCTCTCTGATTTTTTTTCTCCTCGAAAGTGAATATATGGAGTCGGGGTTGAGGTCGATGGAATCCCAGGGGCCCCACGAGGCAGGGGGTGCGCCCTAGGGGGGGCCTGCACCCTCGTGGACAGGGTGTGGGCCCCCTAATGCTGATTCTTTCGCCAATATTTTTTCTTTAATTCCAAAACGTGTCTCCGTGGATTTTCAGGTCATTCCGAGAACTTTTATTTCTGCACAAAAATAACACCATGGCAATTCTGCTAAAAACAGCGTCAGTCCGGGTTAGTTCCATTCAAATCATGCAAGTTAGAGTCCAAAACAAGGGCAAAAGTGTTTGGAAAAGTAGATACGTTGGAGACGTATCAACTCCCCCAAGCTTAAACCTTCGCTTGTCCTCAAGCAATTCTGTTGACAAACTAAAAGTGATAAAGAAATACTTTTACAAACTCTGTTTGATCTTGTTGTTTCAAATATGTAAAGCCCGCATTCAAGTTTTCAGCAAAGATTATGAAGTAACCAAATTCACAATAACATTTAGGTCTCATGTTTACTCATATCAATGACATAATCGACTAACGAGCAATGATATTAAATCTCGGATGACAACACTTTCTCAAAACAATCATAACATGATACAACAAGATGGTATCTCACTAGCCCTTTCTGAGACCGCAATACATAAATGCAGAGCACCCCTGAGGATCAAGGACTGACTATACATTGTAATTCATGGTAAAAGAGATCCAATCATAGTCATACTCAATGTAAATTAATAGCAATGCATGCACATGACATCGGTGCTCTCCAACTGGTGCTTTTTTACTAAGAGGGTGATGACTCAACATAAAATTAAATAGATAGGCCGTTCGCAGAGGGAAGCAGTGATTTGCAGAGGTCCCAGAGCTCGAGTTTTGAAACAGAGATAAATAATATTTTGGGTGGCATACTTTCATTGTCAACATAACAACCAAGAGATCTCAATATCTTCCATGCTACACACATTATAGGCGGTTCTCAAACAGAATGGTAAAGTTTATACTCCCCCACCACCAACAAGCATCAATCCATGGATTTCCTGAAACAGTGGGTGCCTTCAACTAACAACAATCCTGGGGGAGTTTTGTTTGCAATTAATTTGATTTGATTTGAGCATGGGACTGGGCATCCCAGTTACCAGCCCTTTTCTTGTGAGTGATGAGCGGAGTCCACTCATCGTGAGAATAACCCACCTAGCATGGAAGATATAGACAGCCCTAGTTGATACATGAGCTATTCGAGCATACAAAACAGAATTTCATTTGAAGGTTTAGAGTTTGGCACATACAAATTTACTTGGAACGGCAGGTAAATACCGCATATATGAAGGTATGGTGGACTCATATGGAATAACTTTGGGGTTTATGGAAGTGGATGCACAAGCAGTATTCCCGCTTAGTACAAGTGAAGGCTAGAAAGAGAATGGGAAGCGACCAACTAGAGAGCGACAATAGTCATGAACATGCATTAAGATTAAACAACAATGAGTGCAAACATGAGTAGGATATAAATCACCATGAATATAAATATCATGGAGGCTACGTTGATTTTGTTTCAACTACATGCGTGAACATGTGCCAAGTCAAACCACTCGAATCATTCAAAGGAGGATACCACCCTATCATACCACATCACAACCATTTTAATAGCATGTTGGCACGCAAGTTAAACCATTATAAATTCCTAGCAAATTAAGCATGGCATGAGCAACTATAATCTGTAATTGCCATTGCAAACATGTTTCATTCATAATAGGCTGAATCAGGAATGATGAACTAATCATATTTACAAAAACAAGATAGGTCGAGTTCATACCAGCTTCTCTCATCTCAATTAGTACGTCATATATCGTCATTATTGCCTTTCACTTGCACGACCGAACAGTGTGGATAATAATAATAATAGTGCACGTGCATTGGACTAAGCTGGAATCTGCAAGCATTTAATACAAAGGTGAAGACAAGGTAATATGGGCTCCTAGTTAAATCAACAATAATGCAAATGAGAGCCACTCAATATTTTCATCATGGTCTTCTCCTATCGACCCCCAAAGAAAAGAAATAAAACTATTTACACGGGAAAGCTCCCAACAAGCAAAAGAAGAACGAGAAATCTTTCTGGGTTTTCTTTTTAATTACTACTACTACAGGCATGGAAAGTAAACTAGCTAAAAGCTACAACTATTTTTTTAGTTTTTCTTAAGGTTTTTCAAACACACAAGAAGAAGGCTTTGAAAATAAAATAAACTAGCATGTATAGTACAATGAAAAACTATGAGCACTGACAACTGGCATGAGTGTGTGAATATGAATGTAATGTTGGTGAGAAATACGTACTCCCCCAAGCTTAGGCTTTTGTCCTAAGTTGGTCTATGCCCACGGCTGGCCTGTGGATATCCAAAGTCGTAGCTGGGGTTGTACTGAGATGCAGCACCTACTGCCTCAAGAGTTGCAGCTCGGAGGCAGCTGCTTTCGTACTCCTCTCATACTCGTTTGCCTCCTCCCTGGTTATAACATATCTCCCTTTTTCTTGAAAGTTAAAGAAAGTAGGAGCAGGGAGGGTAATATGGACAGTGCGCCGTTTGTCAAAGATTAGTCGGTACTGGAGGAACTGTTCATTCCTCTCAAGAAACTGATGGCGAACCATAGCATTATAATCTAGATAAGCAGGAGGCAACTCCATATCATGTTCATGTATGGGTACATCAAGATAATTAGCTACACGAGTTGCATAAATTCCACCAAACAAATCTCCTCTTGTACCGTTAAGATGCAACCTCCGTGCAACAATGGCCCCCAAGTTATATTGTTTATCACCTAATACCGCACTCTTGAGGACACTAAGATCTGGAACACACATGTGACAAGCTTCATCTTTACCGTTAATGCATCTACCTATAAAGAGAGCAAAATAATGTATGGAAGGGAAATGAATGCTCCCTATGGTAGCTTGTGTGATTTCTCTAGATTCCCCCATAGTGATACTAGCAAGAAAGTCTTTATATTCAGATTTGCGAGGTTCACTAACATTGCCCCACAGCAGGTGTTTACAGGCAGTATTAAAATCTTCTAGGTCCATGGTATATGATTTATCATAAAGATCAAATAGAACAGTGTGAGAGTTGCGCGATGATGCAAATTTAAACCTCCTCACAAAGGAATCAGTTAGGTCGCGGTATTGTAGGCACTTATCTGACACGAAGTCCTCTAGATTAGCATTTCGCACATATGCGTCAAATTCATTCTTGATGCCTGCCTAGACCATAAACTCTTCCGACGGCCATTCACCAGGCCGCACTTGAGCTTCCCTCGGTGGTTCATCATCCGACTCACGTATCGCGAGCCTTGGTCCTTGCTTCCTTGAGGAACCACCTTGGTACATTTTCCTAAACATTTTTCTTTCTCTGAAAAATTTCTGAAATTTTAGTGACTCAAAATAAAAATGAACGAAACTAAACAAGATTGATAGCAGCTACTCCCACAAGTGCCTAGAGTCTATACCATGCATTAGAACTACTTGGGACCACATAATTTGACATGCAAGCTCAAGAACAGGGTCACCTAAGCAGCAAATATTTGCAATAAATAAAGCACTAGAACAAAAACTAATTGGACCATTGGAGGTGTCACATACCAAGGAGCAATCCGCCCAAACAGTTTTGTGAATGGAGCTTCGAGCAAGGAGATCGAAAATGGCAGCAAGATGAGCTAGAACACGGGTTTGAGATATGGGAGGATTTTTTCTGGAGGAAGACGAAGTGAGTGGGTGCTAGAATAAGTGGAGGGGGTCCACGTGGCGCCCACGAGGCAGGGGCGCGTCCTAGGGGGGTGGGCGTGCCCTGTGCCCTCGTGGCCAAATGGTGGGGCCCCATGGTGTGTTCGCAGTGCCAGATATTCTTAAATATTCTACAAAAAAACATATTTCATTTCCAAGATATTTGGAGAACTTTTATTTTTAGGGTATTTTTATTGCAAGGATAATTCAGAAAACATACAGAAAATACTATTTTTGCTTTATTTAATCTAAATAACAGAAAGTAAAAAGAAGGTACAGAGAGTTGTGCTTTCTAACTTCATCCATCTCATGCTCATCAAAAGGAATCCACTAACAAGGTTGATCAAGTCTTGTTAACAAACTCTTTCCGAATCGCATGAAACCGAAGAATTTTCGAATAACACTAGGTTACCTCAACGGGGATATGTATGTCCCCAATAATAAGAATATCATATTTCTTCTTGACAGTAGGAAGAAGGAATTCAAAACCTCCAATAGTAACCATTGAAATTTTTCTAATAGAATTTATACTGTGGACTTGAGGTTGTTTCCTCGGAAAGTGTACCGTATGCTCATTACCATTAACATGAAAAGTGACATTGCCTTTGTTGCAATCAATAACAGCCCCTGCAATATTCAAAAAGGGTCTACCAAGGATAATCGACATACTATCGTCCTCGGGAATATCAAGAATAACAAAGTCCATTAAAATAGTAACATTTGCAACCACAACAGGCACATCCTCACAAATACAGACATGTATAGCAGTTGATTTGTCGACCATTTGTAAAGATATTTCAGTAGGTGTCAACTTATTCAAATCAAGTCTATGATATAAAGAGAGAGGCATAACACTAACACCGGCTCCAAGATCACATAAAGAAGTTTTAACATAGTTTCTTTTAATGGAGCATGGTATAGTTGGTACTCCTGGATCTCCTAGTTTCTTTGGTATTCCACCTTTAAAAGTATAATTAGCAAACACGGTGGAACTTTCAGCTTTCAGTATCTTTCTTTTATTTGTAACAATATATTTCATATACTTAGCATAAGGATTCATTTTAAGCATATTAGTCAAACGCATACGCAAAAAGATGGGTCTAATCATTTCAGCAAAGCGTTCAAAATCCTCATCATCCTTTTTCTTGGATGGTTTAGGAGGAAGAGGCATGGGTTTCTGAACCCATGGTTCTCTTTCTTTACCGCGCTTCCTAGCAACGAAGTCTCTCTTATCATAACGTTGATTCTTTGATTGTGGGTTATCAAGATCAATAGCAGGTTCAATCTCTACATCATTATTATTGCTAGGTTGAGCATCAACATGAACATCATCATTAACATTATCACTAGGTTCATGTTCATTACCAGATTGTGTTTCAGCATCAGAAATAGAAATGTCATTGGGATTCCCAGGTGTGTCAACAACAGGTTCACTAGAAGCATGCAAAGTCCTATCATTTTTCTTCTTCTTCTTAGGAGGACTAGGTGCATCAACATTAGTTCTCTGAGAATCTTGCTCAACTCTCTTAGGGTGGCCCTCGGGATACAAAGGTTCCCGAGTCATTTTACCCCCTCTAGTCATAACTCTAACAACATTATCATTTTTCTTATTATTTAATTCATTGAGCAAATCATCTTGAGCTTTAAGCACTTGTTCTACCTGAGTGGTGACCATAGAAGCATGTTTACTAATAAGTTTAAGGTCACCTTTAACTCTAGACATATAATCGCTCAAGTGATCAATCATATAAGCATTACATTTCAATTGTCTACCAACATAAGCATTGAAGTTTTCTTGTTTAACAATAAAATTATCAAACTCATCCAAACATTGGCTAGCAGACTTATTACGAGGGATATCACCTTCATCAAATCAATAGAGAGAATTTACCATTACTCCTATGTCGGGTTATTAAGACCATATATTTCTTCAATAGGTGGTAAATTCTTAACATCTTCAGCTTTAATACCCTTTTCCTTCATAGATTTCTTTGCTTCTTGCATATCTTCAGGACTGAGAAATAGAATACCCCTTTTCTTCGGAGTTGGCTTAGGAGTTGGTTCAGGAAGTGTCCAATCATTATCATTACTCAATATATTATTCAATAGCAATTCAGCTTGCTCAATAGTTCTTTCCCTGAAAACACAACCAGCACAACTATCCAGGTGGTCTCTGGAAGCATCAGTTAGTCCATTATAAAAGATATCAAGTATTTCATTTTCTTGAGGATGATCAGGCAAAGCATTAAGTAATTGGAGAAGCCTCCCCCAAGCTTGTGGGAGACTCTCTTCTTCAATTTGCACAAAATTATATATTTCCCTTAAGGCAGCTTGTTTCTTATGAGCGGGGAAATATTTAGCAGAGAAGTAATAAATCATATCCTGGGGACTACGCACACAACCAGGAGCAAGAGAATTGAACCATGTTTTAGCATCACCCTTTAATGAGAACAGAAATAACTTAAGGATATAGTAGTAATGAATTTTTTCCTCATGAGTGAACTGGGTGGCTATATCATTTAATTTAGTAAGATGTGCCACAACAGTTTCAGATTCATAGCCATAAAAAGGATCAGATTCAACCAAAGTAATTAACTCAGGATCGACAGAGAAATCATAATCCTTATCAGAAATACTGATAGGTGAAGTAGCAAAAGCAGGGTCATATTTCATTCTAGCATTCAAAGACTTTTCTTTCAGCTTAGCTAACAGTTTCTTAAGATCATATCTATCTTTGCAAGCAAAAAGGTCTCTAACAGTCTCTTCATCCATAACATAACCCTCAGGCACATCAGGCAATTCATATCTAGGGGGAGAATCTTCATCATCACTTTCATCAATATTATCTGTTTCAATCATTTCATTCTCTCTAACCCTAGCAAGTTGTTCATCAAGAAATTCACCTAATGGCGCAGTATTATCAAGCATAGAAGTACTTTCATTGTAAGCATCATGCATAGCAGAAGTGGCACCATCAATAACATGCGACATATCAGAATCAATAATAGATGTAGGTTTATGTCGTGGAATTGTCACGTCAGATGTCCTAGTGTGAGGACTTAGTCATGAGGCCAACGCATCTATGTGGTAGCTTGAGAGGGGTTGAGCGGAATCGAGAGACGCAACACAAGACATGGATTTAGACAGCTTCGGGCCCCGGGAAACATCATCCAGTAACAACCCTACATGCTGTTTGAGGCCAGGTCTCATTATCATCACTAGGGAGTCGCCGGTAAACCGGCTCTTTGTGTCTAGCCTTAGAGATTGTTACTCCTTTTTCTCTCCCTCTTTGGGAAGCCCTGCCCCTCCTTATATATGTTGAAGGGGCGGTTTACATGACTAGTCCAAGTTGGATTAGGACTACTCTATTACAAGTGGAGTCCTAGTCTTGCTTCCTTTATAGGAGAATATTCCTTATGTCTTCCTCTTAAACCGGCCCACCATAACATGAGCCGGCCTTTCATGAACCGCCCGTTGGGCCACCGGGTCTTATCGCTCCTCTGACCCGCCTGCTGGATTACCAATGAATCGTAAACCGCCAGGTCAAAGCAGGTCGCCTGTCAATCGCTAAACTCCAGCCGGGTCATACATCCGACGGTTTATACCATGGGGTATATCCCCGACATTAGCCCCCAGTTTAATTTGGATTTATCCATGTTAAACTTATCCTGCAACATAAACACAAGAATGAATTTGACAGGTTGCGCTCCGGGTTAAATATTCTTATAAACCGGTACTTGATCATCCTTAAGTCCTTGTCATTTCTTCCTTCTGAAAATCCGGGTCAGTAGACCAGCTTCATAATCAATTTGCTTGTAGAAAAAATATTATAAATAAAGAATACATTTGACTCGGCCTTCAATGCTCTGACTTGACAAAAATATTGGTCTTCAAATATTCAACTGATATTCAGTCGGCTTGAAAATATAGAACTTGCCGATCTATGATTTCCAAAATCATCGAGTTATAAAAACTGATAATTCTGGGTCATGATTGTTGCCAGCGCCGGTTCGTGATTGTTGCCAACGCTGGTTCATGATTATTGATGACGCCGGGTTGCAGCCACAGGGTCATAATGATTGGTGACGCTGGGTCAAACTGGTTTGCTCAAACAGAGAATTTGAAAAGATTTATTCGATAATAATATAATACCTGTAGCCCCCAAGTCTTGAGCAGTACAAAGTGATGGCTTAAGACTTGCCTCAATATAAATGTTGCAACTTTGAAGAAATCCAGATTGTTCATCTCAGTCATTAGTCACAACTGAAGATTCCATATATTACGTATCCCCCAAGTGCCGGGTTGTCATGCTTGCAGCAACCTAGGACTTGTCATTACCTGATGCTCAAAAAACTTCAACCGGTATAGGCCCCAAGGGCCGGGTCATTATGCAATAATGAGCAGGGACTTTGTATGTAGATTCAAGAAGGAACGTGTTACCCCCAAGGGCCGGCTCAGTAAGATAATATTGAGTCGGGACTTTATATATACTTCATTGAGAATAACATTATATGATGTAACTCCCATCATGGGGCTTGAACCCACGTCCACAAGGTTGAGAGCTTTGTGCTTTACCGAGCAGTGGATCCTTCAATGATAGATGAAAATTTGTGTACCTTGAATTGTTGATAGGAGCAATTGGTAGCCCCCAAGGGACATCTCATCATGATATGATGAGTCAGGTCTTCAATAAAACTAATAAAAATGACTTTGCATTAGCCCCCAAGTGTCATGGTGCATGCTTGCAGCGATAAGAGACTTGCATATTTAATATAATCTCAACTTTGAATAATGTAGCCCCCAAGTGCCGGGTCGTAAGCTTGCAACGACTCGGGACTATTCCTTCAATTGTAGAATAAATCATATCCATTGATAAAATAATAACCATTGCGCTAAAGCGACTTTGAAAACCTCAATCATAATACTGGTTATTGATAACCATAATAAAATCCAGCCATGGTGGCTATTTGAAGATTTGAATAATATAATCCAATGATTTATGAGCGCATGATTCCAATGGCGCAATCCAAATATATGCTGGCGACTTATAGTCCCAAGCGAGGCTGGGTTAATAAACACCGGATAATTTATCATCATACTGGCGAGTTATAGTCCAAAGCCAGGTCGGGTTAATAAACACTGGTGATTTATAATCATACTTTATTCAACCTGTTTCTGCATACAACAAGTTTAAAGTGTTCTGGCGGTTTACCGCCGGACGGGTCATAATGCCCAACATATAACCCGGGTTTATAACCAAGGCTGCACTTAAGAATAATCAAATATGTAATATATCTTACCTGTGACATTGAATCACATCATTAGTTTACCAACTTTTTGTAGTAAGAGTGATAACCCCAATCTTGAGTAATGATAACTCCTTTCATGATGTGCCAGTTTATGATAAAATCGTACCGGGTTGTGATAAACACCGGATTATCCATATATAACACTGGCGACTTGTAGTCGAAACCAGACCGGGTTAATAACCGCCGAATTATAATTGATCATGTACTAACAACTTGTAGTTGAAAGCCGAGCCGGGTTGATGAACACCGGTTTATCAAAATAGTAGAAATCTCATCCAAGGAGAAAAACTTAGCAAATAAAAGCAAATGAAACCCTTGTAGTCGAGGCTTTTCATGGGCTGCCAGGCCCCAAATTTGAGGCTTTTCATGGGCTGCCGGGCCACTGAGTTAAACCATTTTACAAAGCCTTTTAAGATGGTCCTCAATCCTTAACCAATCATCATTTTAACTTGACAAGTTCAGGGTCTTATTAGAGTAACTTGTCAAAGTTTGATGGGTCATACCAGGTTTACCTGGGCGGAGTAACTTACTTAAAAAGGCAGGCTAACCCGGGGTTTTAGGTGTATACACAAGGCTTCCAAGCCATGGCTTGATAGCCTATTACAAGTGTAGATTCTTTGTTCATTTCGACAGCAAAGAATCCCCAAGTAACATTTTGATATGTGCTCAGTGGGTGCATATGTTTGAGTTGTTATTTTACAACACTCTTTTTGGCCCCGGAGTAATTTGGCTTTGAGCCGATCAAGAGGTGTGACTATGGTTCGGATACGACCAAGCCCCCAAGTGATGTTGTCGCATTGCGCCGATCAAGAGGTGTAGCTATGGTTCGGATATGACCAAGTCCCCAAATGATCAATAATATGATAAGCCAATAAAGCATGATACCCATGTTTGAACTGCGCATCATGGCAGCAGGTCCTCTTCGGCAACATTTAACTTTTTGCAAGAGATAAATTCTTTTTGAACCGGGATTTTGAACCGAATATTGACAGCGTCAGAGCTTTATGGGAGACATCTTTTCCTTGAACCGGATCTTAAACCGGAATCTTCATTTTCAGCCGGAATTTTTCTGACGGCCTTTAAACTCGAACTTGCGAGAAGTTAATTCCTTTTTGAACCGGACATTTTTAAACCGGATTTGAGAGCTTCAAAGCTTTGTGGGAGTATAGATTTCCCTTGAACCGGATTGTAAACCGGATATTTGAGAGCTTTAGTGAGACTGACTTCCCTTGAGCCGGATTTTAAACCAGAATCCTTTCTGATGACCCGGAACTTCTTCATTGAGCTGGGATTTTGTAACTGTTATATACTTTCTGAGCCAGAAATTTACTGACGGCCTTTAAATTTTCATCAATATAACAGTAGCCTCCGGGACCGGGTTATCTTTCCCTCCATCGTCCTAGGTTTCTTAAATTTGCTGAAACTGACAAGATTTGCTGAGTCATGTCATCGTAGCCCCCGAGTCTCAAAGGTGACTCGAGGAGTTGGCTTGAGACTCTCCATATTTGACCGTGATATAAACCGGCATAACTTGTATATCATTGGCGCTGATAGCACGATGCGAATCCACAAAAGGTTGAGGTGACTGCGGCGGGTTATAGATGATCCCGTATGAGCCGTGTCAGCAACTCGGCCAATGGTTCCTTCCAACTGGCGATTTGAAGTTAACCAAACTGTAGTGGCGGCGACTTGTGCGCCTGCCCATTGGACCACCCAGTGCAGACAGCGGTTGACAGTATATGACAATTTGCCTCCATTTTGTTTGAAAGAAAACCGGGCTACTCAAGCTGCGACTTGCTCATACTCAATAAACAACTCATGCAGACAGGTGCGGCCCGGTATATTGATGTAGACCAGGCCGCGAGAGACGGACAGCAAAGATGACCGCAACATTAGAAGCAGCTTGGACAGATGAGTCGGCCGCATGTCATGGCATTGCAAGCCGGTGCGGACGGGGAAAATCGGCACCGGTGTTGTAAACCGGCACGGACGGGCGAGTTAATGTAGACCGGGTCCGCAGAGGCGGCGGCTTTGTGCACGTCCATTGAACAGCGATCAAACGCGATCCCGGCAAGTCGATGTAGACCGGGCCGCAAGGGCGGCGACTTGTGTGCATCCATTCAACGGGTAATATGTCACGGACTATCGCCGGGCGGAACATTATCAGCCCGTGCTTCATTCCCGTGGTATAAATCACATTTGTAGTGAATAATTATCCTGTATACAAAAATATACAGATCAAAGTAATTTTGTTCTTTGATAGAAACAATATATGCTGATAAAATAAGTTTAGAAAGATATCACCTGACATATTCGGATAAATGATGATCCGGCAGCGGCTCAAGGCGGAGCAATTCATAGCCGCGTGGCTCGGGCGCAGCCGGTGAAGCGGCCAGGGCAGGTTGCCGGGACGAGGCGTGGTAACCGGGTGGCATGGCAGGCCAGCGAGTCCACGGGCGTGGGGTCGGCGATCTTCAGTGGCGTGGTGTTAACCCGGGCACGAGGCAGACGGCGAGTTGAACCACACTCCAGCCGCGTGGTGTTAATCCGGCAAGGTGAACCGGAGAGGCGGATGGCTTGAAACCGGCGAAGCGGCCAGGGCAGCGGCAACTTCAGCATGTAGCAGGGATGATGGATCGGAGTCAGCTCAGAAGCAGAAAAACAGGTCTGGCGGTTTAATAATGTGGTGATGGTAGCAGGCCGGTTTGACGCCATGGTTGTCACAAACGACAGTTTAACGCGGCGCGGCCGTGGCTGTAGTACTCTGGCGCAAGACAGCTGGCCTTCAAGGAGGAGTCCGGGTTGTGGGGGAGGTGACTTGAGGCCGGTCGACGGAGGCACGCCAGCGAGCGGTTGACCCGGCAAGGGGCGACGGAGGTTTACGGTGACTTGCGGCCGAAACTGAAGGCGGGTTGCCGCGATGGAAAGTGAAACCATGGCCCGTGGTCATCATTGCTGGATGCGCCAGTTCGATGTACATCGGTTCGGCGGCGAGGTCGCGAGAGCGACGTGACAGCGTGGAAGACTCGGAAGGTGGGCGGCTTGAAACAGCGCGGCTGAGCCTCGGCAGGGGTGATTGAGGCGGCGCGGGTAAAGTCGCAGGAACCTGCTCCAGCAGGTCATGGGCGCGTCAAACGGCAGCTGATACGGGTTGAGACAACCAGGGAGTCGAGGCTGCACCCGCGGTCGTAAACCGGCGAGGCGGAGGGCGACCCGGAGTAGTGAGACGCGTGGGGCGGTTTAGGATTCAAGCGGACCGACACCGCGGCGGTTCAAGGAGAGGCACCGGCGGGTCACGCCCTCGGTGGTCTTCAAGGAAAGGGCACCGGTAGAGTAGGACTGGTCACTCGGCGGTCTGTAGAGGCGAGACGGAGGCGTCGTCTTGAGACCACAGAGATAGCAAAAGCAGTTGTGTTGGCGGCGACTTGGTTTGCTGATCGGTCGGGCCTCTTGCCCACTGATTTGCTAGCTTCACATGTGTGTATGTGGTAGTGCTAGTTGAACTCCAGATCAATTGGACTTTGATCCTTTGACGTGATGGAAAAAGCAGCACTTTCGCTCCATGTAGTATGTACACAGTGCAAGAGCATGCCAGCATTTTTTTTTGCTCCATCCAAAACCGCCAACGCCTATGTACTGACGGTGTAGTTAACTCTTGTTCTGTTCCTCCCGGCACGTTGAAGTTGACAGGGACCACTAGGGCGGCGAGCAACCATGTGCAACCTTCGAGCGGCGACTTGTAGCCGAACACTTAGGCTCCTTTCAACATGTTGATATAAACCGGACATAGGGACGGCGGGCTGCATGTTCGTCCCGGGTATTCCGTTGCAGACAGATGTTGCTGCGCGCCTTGGCGGGCCGGCATAGACCATGATGCCCAGATAGCAGGGTGGATTCGCCGGCTTGATATGTGGCAAGCTTCAAACTTTTGTCATGACCAGACGACAGAAGTTATCAGTCAATCGATCTATGTACAGAAAACAATACAATCCAGGTGGTTTTCCTCGTGTGCACGTAGCAACCGTAGATGAAAAATCTTATCTTATACTAGATGACTTTACGAGCCAGTGTACTAATTGGAGTAGTACGTGCTGATTACTATGGATTCCTTCCTACGTACAGTGGTACTTGTGGATTGATTTGTAGGCTTCGGTCTCCACGCCTCGGAATAGTAGCGGCAGATTGGACTTGATCCTTCGGTCAACAACAGCTGATGTAGACGTCAAAAGGCAGCCGCAATCGGACTCGACCGTAGCAATTGTGGCGGCGGTTTCGACGGAATATTGCAATATAGTATGTTTGATCCGACGGAAACTCTTGTCGGTCTCGACCGCGACGAACTCTACGTGACCTGTGTTGTCGCCTGAGCTTTTTCATATTTTTGAGTGACGAACTTTAGAGTTGATGTAGATCCTCTGCACCGTCTTTCGTCATCCGGCCGTTTGTAAGATTCTTGATCCCTGAGAGAGATTTCTCCAAGAACTCAACACCACTGTGCGCCTTGCCCCACGGTAGGCTTCAACTGTCGTGGAATTGTCACGTCAGATGTCCTAGTGTGAGGACTTAGTCGTGAGGCCGGTGCATCTATGTGGTAGCTTGAGAGGGGTTTAGCGGAATCGAGAGACGCAACACAAGACAGGGATTTAGACAGCTTCGGGCCCCGGGAAACATCATCCGGTACAAGCCTACATGTTGTTTGAGGCTAGGTCTCGTTATCATCACCAGGGAGTCGCCGGTAAACCGACTCTTTGTGTCTAGCCCTAGAGATTGTTTCTCCTTTTTCTCTCCCTCTTTGAGGAGCGCTGCCCCTCCTTATATATGTTGAAGCGGCGGTTTACATGACTAGTCCTAATTGGATTAGGACTAATCTATTATAAGTGGAGTCCTAGTCTTGCTTCCTCTGTAGGAGAATATTCCTTATGTCTTCCTCTTAAACCGGCCCACCATAACATGAACCGGCCTTTCATGAACCGCCCGTTGGGCCACCGGGTCTTGTCACTCCTCTGACCTGCCTGCCGGATTAGTAATGAATCGTAAACCGCCAGGTCAAAGCAGGTCGCCTGTGAATCGCCAAACTCCAGCCAGGTCATACATCCGGTGGTTTATACCGCGGGGTATATCCCCGACAGTTTAGGTGTCGCAAGTTTACTCAAAACAGAAGCTGAATCAAGTGTAGAGCTAGATGGCAGTTCCTTACCCCCCTCGTAGTTGAGGGAAAAATCTTAGTTCCTTCATCTTTCAAGTTCCTCATAGTGGTCAATAGATATAAATCCCAAGTGACTCAAAGAATAGAGCTATGCTCCCCGGCAACGGCGCCAGAAAATAGTCGTGATAACCCACAAGTGTAGGGGATCACAATAGTTTTCGAGGGTAGAGTATTCAACCCAAATTTATTGATTTGACACAAGAGGAGCCAAAGAATGTTCTCAAGTATTAGCAGTTGAGTTGTCAATTCAACCACACCTGAAAGACTTAATATCTGCAACAAAGTATTTAGTAGCAAAGTAGTATGGAAGTAACGGTAACGGTGGCAAAAGTAACAGTAGCAGTTTTTGTAGCAATCGTAACAGTGGCAACGGAAAAGTAACTAAGCAAAGATCAATATGTGAAAATCTCGTAGGCAATGGATCAATGATGGATAATTATGACGGATGCGATTCCTCATGCAACAATTATAACATAGGGTGACACAGAACTAGCTCCAGTTCATCAATGTAATGTAGGCATGTATTCCGAATATAGTCATACGTGCTTATGGAAAAGAACTTGCGTGACATCTTTTGTCCTACCCTCCCGTGGCAGCGGGGTCCTATTTGAAATTAAGGGATATTAAGGCCTGAAAGTGGGTTAAGTCGACTAGAGAGGGGTGAATAGGCAATTTTTATGAATTCTCCACTAAGGAATTTCAGGGTGAGGAAATTCCTGAGTGGAGAACTACTTGGAGCGGAATAAGTACTCAGATGCATACATGACATGACATACATATGGATATCATGATGAAATGAAATCAGACACAGAGTACAGAAAGCATAAGCACAGGATAAAACAAGATGAAGACAAACAGATTAAAGAAATTGAACTGAGGAAATTGAGAAAGTCTTCAGTCAAAGTCTTCAAACAGATATGAACAAGTACACATCACAGTACTGAAGAAATGAAATGGTTGAGGAAATAGAACCAGTAAGCTTGGTGAAGACAATGATTTGGTAGACCAGTTCCAACTGCAGTGATAGTTGTAAGTCTGGTTAGAGCGGCTAGGTATTTATACCCAAGGACACACAGTCCCGGACACACAGTCCTCGCCATATTCTCCTTGAACTAAGGTCACACAGACCTCATCCAATCACTCGTGGTAAGTCTTCAGGTGACTTCCAGACCTTCACAAACTCGGTCACCCGACGATCCACAATTTCCTCTTGGATTCTCTAGACCATGACGCCTAACCGTCTGGAGGATGCACAGTCCTCAAAGGTAACGAGCGTCGGTTCCACACAAGAACAATCTCTTCAGTGATGCTCAATCACTTTGGGTTTGTAGGTGTTTGGTTTGGGGTTTTGGGTTTTTCCTCACTTGATGATTTTCGCTCAAAGTCCTCGGAGGATGGGATGCTCTCAATGACAAGTCTCAGTTTCTCGCGGAGCAGCCAACCAACTATTGGTTGTAGGGGCGGCTATTTATAGCCTAGGGAGCAGCCCAACATGGTAAGACATAAATGCCCTTCAATGATATGACCGTTAGGTGGGTAGATATTTTGGCACAACTGGTGCGTAGCACAACAATGGTCAGAAATTTGACTATCAAATTCCTCAGGGCTATCATGTTCCTCACTTGTAGGCAATCCACACTGGCGAATTCCTTACTTCTCAGTCAGAACAAAGTCCTCAGAAACCAGAAGAACTTCATCTCTGTCACTGAAGAAATTGACTGAACTGTATGAGATTTCCAATGGCTTCACTCAAAGGGATTGGTAGGTGTAGGATTTTGAGATGAGCATCACTTGGAAACTTTTCCTTAGTTTTACCTTGACCCCCTTTAACAGTACGGTGTTTCCTATGACTCAAGAAAGAGAAAATGAAACTACGAAAACAAAAGTCTTCACGCTTCATGTTCCTCGCATGAATATCAAGTCTTCACGGTCACACCAATTTCTTCACTTTCAAAGTCTTCATAAAGTCTTTATAAATCCAAAGTCTTCAGTCGAAGACAGTCATTTTTAGGGGTCGACTTTCTCTGTAAATATCAAATTCCTCATAGACTTATAGACCTGTGTACGCTCACAAACGCATTAGTCCCTTAACATATAAGTCTTCAATACACCAAAATCGCTAAGGGGCACTAGATGCACTTACAATCTCCCCCTTTTTGGTGATTGATGACAATATAGGTTAAGTTTTCAACGGGGATAAACATATGAAGTGTAAATACTGATATTGAGGAATTTGATTGCAAGATATAGAAGAACTCCCCCTGAAGATGTGCATAGTGAGGAATTTGCTTTTGAAGCAATGCACATTTGAAGTGTAGAATCATGGAGATCTCCCCCTATATCTTGTAATTCATACACGCATTTAACATATGATATGAAGAATTTGAAATGCATGATGAAATATGGTGACTGATGTGATTCAGCATGCGTGCATTAACATATATGAGGAAATAGCATGCAGAAGAACATAGCAAAAGTACCAGACCACCATCGGGTTTAAGTTTACAACTCGATCCAATAAATCTTCATAAGAACGAGAGTTGTAACTTAGAAAAAAAACGCCCTTATAAAGAGACCCGCTTGAAGACTAACTCAAATTTCTCCCCCTTTGTCATCGAATGAACAAAAGGGACAAAAAGTGAGGACTAACGCTCCTGAAGAATATCATCACTGAGTCGATGAAGGAGCGCCAGCATTGTTGGGGTCAGTTGTTGAGGTAGGGCCTGCCGCAGTGTCGTCCATATCTTTATGCTCATCAGTCTCACGCGATGAAGAAGATGAGCTGGCTACCAAGGAAGGAACTTTGGTTTTCTTGAATTTCTTCGCTGGTGGTTGAGACCATTCAAAGTCCTGCTTGAAACCCATTTGCTTCAGATCTTATTCGCCATAGAGATGAGACAGAACAGCCCATGTGCTATTTTCATGGAGGTAGAAGTGGTTTTTCTTCACTGCATTGTGTGTAGCAGTCATGTTGTGAAGAATAGAACCAAACTAACACTTAACCCATTTGTGGTTGCGATCGACCTTCTGTTGAAGACTGAGGAGAAGCTCATGATCAGTTATCACCCTTGGAGCTGTGCCTTGAGGATTTTGCTTTGAGGCATTGGCGGCAGAGTCATGAGTGGCAGAGTCATCATTGGTGGAATATGATGCAGCTTCACGGAACTGACCATCCAACAGACGAATGCCTTCATCAATAATAGCAGCAGCCTTGCCCTTTTCATCAGCTGAGGAAAATGTCCGCTTGAGGACTTCTATTGGGGGCAAGTAGCTGACGTGATTCTGCAAATCAGCCTTGTAGTTGATTGAGGACCTTGATCTGAGGAATCTCATAATCCAGGGAGCGTAAGGCTTCAACTCAAAAGGGGACAAAGCTACATTTGCCAGAGTCCTGATGAAGAAATCATGGTAGTTGACAGGTATTCCATGGATGAGGTTGAATAGCGTATTCTTCATGATACCAATGACCTCTTCTTCATTAGAGTCGTGGCCCTTGATTGGACTCAAAGTCTTGGACAAGATGTGATATACAGTCCGTGGTATATACAAAAATTCCTTCACGAAGAATTTGGTTCTTGAGGCTTGACCGGGCTTCAGCGGCTTCATCAACACTTGCATATAATGGTCAGTAAGCTCAGGTTCATGATATATACAACATGCACCTTCAAGGGAAGGACTGACAGGCAGGGCATGAAGCAATTCAGAGGCCGGTGCTTTGACGTGAGTATTCTCTGTCATCCAGTCCAATACCCAAGAGTTCACATCTTCAGCATTTCCTGTTATGTGCAGCGCTGCATAGAACTGAAGAATTAGTTCTTCATTCCAATCACATATATCTGTGCAGAAGTTGAGAAGTCCAGCATCGTGAAGAACACCGAAGACTGGCGTGAAGCAAGGTAGAGATTCCATGTCCACATGAGGAATATTTGCATGATCAAATACTTTGTCCTTATCAAAAAGCAGTGAAGAATAGAAGTTGACTTGGCTGGTAGTCCAGAAACGCCTCCTTCGAAGACGAGAAGAGTCATATGGGTTGTAATCTGTGAAGAATACGTGCTCATGGAAGAAGTCAGCAGCCTTGAATTTTTGCTTCTTGGAGAAGGGATTCTTCGTCTTGAGGTGAGGAGTGTCTGTCAAAGTCATCACAGCCTCAGGAATTACGTTCTTCGGAACCACAGGCTGAGGAATTTCAGTTTCAGTTTCAGTTGCAGCCTGGTTCTTCATTTCTTCATCAATAGTTTCATCAGCACTAGTGGTTGGAATTGCTTTAGTAGCATTTTCATCAGCACTAGTGATTGGAATTTCTTCAGGAATACGAGGTTCTTCAGAGCACATAAGAACTTCAGTGTGCACAGGGGACTGAGGGATTTGTTGTAGACGGGTGAATACCGGAGAGTTGGGGTGCAGATGATCCCAATAGTCATCATTTAGCACTAGATTGGAGCACCCAATATCCACGTCTTCATCTTCTTCATTTAATTCTTCAACGCTTGCCTCTTCAGCTGTGAACTAAGGCATATGCGATGAGATGATTGGAGTTGAAGGGATATCATCCGCTTCAATTTCTTCGTCCAAATGCTCTGAAGAAGCAGCAGAAGGAACGTCTTTATTCGATCCGCTTGGGATCACATTATCTTCACCAAAAGGAACGAGTTCCTTTGATGGCATGCTTGAAACAGGAATAGCATCAATCGGATTCTCAAAAGAGCTGGTCAATTTCTTCATCTTCTTCGGTGCTGAAGACTGAGATGAAGTAGATGCTTTCCTTTTCTTCATTGTTGCTCGCTCCGCAGCTTTCGTTTTCTTCGCTTCTGATGCAGAAGGAAGAACTATACTTGTTGTTGGTGCAGGAGGAGCAGAGGAAATATGTTCAGTTTCCTCAGGCGCAACTGATGCAGTTGCCCTGGTTGGTTCAGATTCTTTAGGCTCGGTGGTTGATGCCTCAGCTGGCCTGGCTTGTTCTTCAGGTGCAACACTAGTGGTTGCCCTTGCAATGTCATCAGCGGCTGGAATGCAATCATCAGCCCTGGTACTCTCATTTTCTTCAGTAGCCTGATTTTCATCAGCGGTGCTGGCATGTTCTTCAGTCGCCTGAGCAGATGCATCAGCCTGAGGAATTTCCATGTGCGTTTGAGTAGCAACATTGGGGGTGAATGTCTTTGCCAATTTTACAAATCTGACTTTGGCCCCCTTCCAGTCAGCATGGTAGGCATCAAATTCATCATTGAGGCTTTTGATCTCATCTTGAACAGCCACAAGTTCATCAGTTGTCATCTTGACAACATTCTTCTTCAGATAGCGCTCTTTCTTGTACTGCGCTTTCTTCAGCTGCCTGGCCTTCTCAGACTTCCATTTTTCTTTGCCTATGAAGGCAGTCAGCCTATGACTTTGGCCAGAGGTCAGCTTGAAGTCTGGCATAGGAGCGTTGGGGTCCTTGTGCCAGAGATCAATGTATTCAAGGATCAACTTAGGATCCAGTAGGAGAGGAACTTCACTTCATTTGGTTCTAGCGGCCCTCTATTGTCTGTCTCTGATGATTTCCGTGAGTTCATCATCATCAGCTTTGTTATCAAAGGGTGGTACTTCAAAGGCGACCTGCTTCTTTTGAGGACTGGGTCTAGTGCCTCATCCAGCAGTGGCCTTGGTCTTCAGCAATGTGGGGCCAGTTGAGGAAAGCAGAGGAGCTGAAGAACTTGTAGAGGCTCCTGAGGCAATAGATTTTCCTGTGGTCCTTTGGCACGAGGCAAGATGCACAGGTGCTGAGGACTTTGCCGGAGGAGCTGAGGGTTTTGGAACTTGAGGAACTGGGGCAGCTTGAGGGATTGGCCGTGAGGCTTAGCTGAAGAGCTTGGCCGTGAGGGCATTGAAGAAGAAGCACTGGGCTTATGTGCAGGCTTCTTAGGCATAGCCTTCTTGGGCTTGCTAGCAGAGGCCTCAGCAGTGGCAGCAGCAGCAGAGTTTTCATTGAATTTCTTCACTGCCTCTTTTGCTACTTTGGCCAACTTAGCTTGACGCTTGGCCCATTCAGCAGGAAATTCCTCACCTCGTCTAATGCTTGAGGGATCAGCAACTTGGCCTGGTGCCAAGGGAGGTCTTGGGCATGGAGGGTGTACAGCGAATTTCTTCATGTACTTGGGTGTCAGATATCTGTACTCCCTCCATTCTCTGGCCCATATTCTCTCTATTTTCTGAATGCGCACTTTGCGCTCATTCTTCGTTTCTTTTCCATGAATTTCCTCATCTGGAGTGCAATACCCTGCATAGATGTCTTCAGGGATTTCAAATGCAGTGTTGACTTCCAACTTCTTTCCTCCCTTCTGAGGTTTCTTTCCATCAACCATTTTCTTTAGCTGAGGGTTTTGAACAGTTGAATTCTCTGAATAGGTATGCAGTTTTTCTTTGAGGAACGCTGCAAATGAGTTAAGTTGATGAGAACCTAGTGATTCAGCAGCAGACATGTGTACCTATGAACAGAGTATAGGTGCGAAGAATTTGGAGAGGTCATATGCGTTCTCAGAAGTTTTTGCAAAAAGAACAAGTTTGAGGAATTTGACCAGATGTGTCTTGAGGAATTTCACTAAGCATTCTTTGACTTAGGTTCTAGAGTTGTGTAGATTAAAAATCCACACAATTGAGGAATCTTGAAGAAAAATATGGCTTAGGAAACAAATCAAGAACAAATGTTTGTGTGAGGTGTTTAGAGTGTGAAGATTGAAGAATAAACACCTTTTGAAGATTTTGACGAAATCACTAGAATCAATAAGGGCAGTAAAAGTGACTTTTAATTACCCTTGATGAAGAACACGACAAACTAGAAATGTAGATTGGAAGTTCGTCAGTCCAGATCTTCCATACCCTAACTTGGCAGAGGAAGATAGCTACGGCGGGGCGGAGTGAAGAAATCCGCGGACTCACCAACGATGATGGAAGTAGCGGCGGCGCTAGGTTTTGAGAGCTCGAGCGAAGGAGTGAGTTTGAGCGGAACAGACTGAGGAAGGGAAGGGGTATATATAGCCATGGTGAAAAACTGCTCCTCTGAGGAAAATGGATGAACGTTCCCCTGACCTTTCTCATCCGTGTGACATGTGTCACGCACGTACTTTGAGGTGGAGATCATGTGAGATCGTGGGTGAATAGATAAGTATTATCGTGGAATGTGGAATGGTTTGAGCGGCAAAAGCCGAAAATTCAGATATGAAAATTTTAATGATTCGTCTGCAAATTCTTCAGCTGACAAGGACACAATGAAGATTATGAACGGGTTTCAAATAGAACGAGGAATTTGTGAACAGTGTGGGTTGAGTTTAGCATAGAGGGGGAAGGGTCCGATCACATTCACTTAGCAGAAAACACATCTTGAAGAAATAGCAATAAGTGAATGTTGTAGAGGACATAAATTCATATATTTATATAGCCAATGAAGAAAAACGATGGAAACAGTGAGGATATTGCAAAGTTTAAGAATTTGAACAACTGAGGAATTTCAAAAGTGAAGAAAAACTCAAATTGAAGATTTTCAACTTTTGTTGGTGACGTGACCGACCGTATAAGAATGATGATTTCAGACACCACGTACAATTATCGTAGGGTTCTGAGAATAAAATTCTTCGTTAATTTCTTCACACTTAGAGGGTTAGTCTTCATTGATTGAAGAAAAACGTTACTTCATGTGTTGCACATCTAAGTCATCAATTTTGCATAAGTGTTAGGATGTGTGTCCTTTCCAAAGGACATTCGAACATTCTAAGATATTTAGCTCACACCGCAACTTGCTAAATCTCTTCTCATCCAAGGGCTTTGTGAAGATATCAGCTAGCTGTTCTTCAGTCTTCACGTGCTCGATGGAGATGTCGCCCTTCAACACATGATCATGAAGAAAGTGATGACGGATCTGAATGTGCTTTGTCTTCGAGTGCTGAACTGGGTTATCAGCAATCTTGATGGCACTCTCATTGTCACAATAGAGTGGCACATTATTCACATTGATGTCGTAGTCCTTTAGAGTTTCTTTCATCCATAGCAATTGAGCACAACACGATCCAGCAGCAATGTACTCAGCTTCAGCAGTAGAAAGTGGTACGTAGTTCTGTTTCTTCGAAGACCAGCAGACCAAGGATCGTCCGAGGAAATGGCATGTGCCTGATGTTGACTTGTTGTCCACATGATCACCAGCATAGTCTGAGTCTGAATATCCAATGAGATCAAAAGCCGAGCCCTTGGGATACCATAATCCAAGTGTTGGAGTGTGAGTTAGATATCGAAGAATATGCTTCACAGCCTTATGGTGTGATTCCTTCGGTGTAGCTTGAAAATGGGCACACATGCAAACACTAAGCATAATATCTTGCCTAGATGCACATAAATACAATAAAGAACCAATCATGGAGCGATATACCTTTTGATCAAAGTCAATACCATTTTCATCAGTGCATAGATGGCCATTTGTGGGCATAGGGATTTTGACGCCTTTGCAATCTTGCATGCCGAATTTCCTCAATACATCCTTGAGGTATTTTCCTAAGATATGAATATGCCATTACGCTGTTGACGAATCTGAAGACCTAAGAAGAATTTCAATTCTCCCATCATAGACATTTGATATTCTTCACTCATCATGTAGGAAAATTTATCATTGTAACGTTGGTCAGTATAGCCAAAGATGATATCATCAACATATATTTGGCACACGAATAATTCATTATCATAAGCTTTGGTGAAAAGAGTTGGGTCAAGTGAACCGGGTTTGAAGCCTTTCTTCATGAGGAATTCCTTCAAAGTATCATACCATGCCCGAGGGGCCTGCTTGAGGCCATAGAGGGCCTTATTGAGTCTGAAGACTTTGTCAGGATGCTTTGGATCTTCAAAACCTGGGGGTTGAGCAACATATACGTCTTCCTCAAGCTTACCATTGAGGAATGCACTTTTCACATCCATTTGATATAAGATGATATTATGATGGTTAACATAAGCAAGTAATATGCGAAATGCTTCAAGTCTAGCAACAGGTGCAAACATTTCATTGAAATCAATTCCTTCAACCTATGTGTAGCCTTGAGCTACAAGTCGTGCCTTATTCCTCACCACAAGGCCATATTCATCTTGCTTGTTACGGTAGATCCATTTTGTGCCTATGATATTGTGCTTGCGAGGGTCTGGTCGCTTGACAAGTTCCCAGATGTTGTTGAGCTCGAACTGATGTAATTCCTCTTGCATAGCTTGAATCCACTCAGGATCCAGAAATGCTTCATCTACCTTAGTGGGCTCTGTGATAGAGACGAAAGCAAAGTGCCCACAAAAGTTAGATAAATGTGAAGCTTTTGAGCGTGTGAGAGGACCTGGTGCGTTGATGTCGCTGATGATTTTCTCAATCTGCACTTCATTAGCGACGCGAGGATGAGCTGGTTGATGATGAGGAATTTGCTCAGCATTTCTTCAGAGCCATTTTCGTCAGGTGCACCATCATGATGTTCTTCATGTTCTGGAATGACTTCTTCAGCAGATTCTTCGGTAGGAATGACATCCTCAGTAGCCTTTAACCTAATGGATTCCCCAGGAGATATTTCATCTATCACAGGAGGTAGGTGCTCTCTTTGCGAGCCATTAGTTTCATCGAACCGCACTCTATAGTTTCAACAACCTTGTGGTGATAGGTGTTGAAGACTCTGTAGGTGTGCGAATCCTTACCATAACCAAGCATAAAACCTTCATGTGCTTTCGGTGCAAATTTAGAACTGTGATGAGGATCTCTAATCCAGTATTTAGCACCGAAGACTTTGAAATAACTCACACTAGGTTTCTTGTCAGTGAGGAGTTCATATGCAGTCTTCTTTAAGAATTTGTGAAGATATACTCTGTTGATGATGTGGCACACAGTATCTATTGCCTCAGGCCAGAAGCGAGGAGGCGTCTTGTACTCATCAAGCATAGTGCGGACCATCTCAACAAGAGTCCTGTTCTTGCGCTCCACGACTCCATTTTTCTAAGGAGTACAAGGAGCAGATAACTCATGAGCAATACCAAGTTCATCAAGATAGTCATCAAGACCAGTGTTCTTGAACTCAGTTCCATTGTCACTTCTGCTGTGCTTGATCTTCACACCAAAATTTGTTGAAGCCCTTGAAGAAAATCATTTGATGATTTCCTGCACTTCAGTTTTGTAAGTGATGATATGCACCCGTGTGTAACGAGAATAATCATCAACAATGACAAAGCCATATAAAGGTGCAGCATTAGTAAATGTGGCATAGTGAGTAGGGCCAGAGAGATCCATGTGAAGCAATTCAAATGGACAAGTGGTAGTCATGATGGTCTTTGAGGGATGCTTGGCCTTGGTCATCTTTCTAGCTTCACAGGCTCCACACAAATGGTCCTTGAGGAATTTGAAACCCTCGATGCCAATGACATGCTTTTTCTTTGCGAGCGTGTGCAAGTTCCTCATCCCAGCATGACCAAGTCGTAGATGCCATAGCCAGCCTTCTAAAGCTTTTACAAGTAGACATGTAGCAGGTTGTGGTTCTATAGAGAAATCAACAATATACAAATCTCCTCTCCTAAAGCCTTCGAAGACTTTGGAATTGTCAGCTTCCATGATCACAACACAACGATACTTGCCAAAGACAACAACCATATCAAGATCACAAATCATTGAGACAGACATGAGGTTGAACCCTAAGGACTCGACAAGCATGACTTTGTCCATGTGTCGAACCTTTGAGATTGCAACCTTACCTAGACCCAATACCTTGCTTTCGGCTTTGTCAGCGTAGGTGATATGCTTCAGATGCGATGGAGATAAGGGGGCGTCCATTAATAGATTCTTATCACCAGTCATGTGATTTGTGCATCCACTATCGAGGACCCACTCAGTGGCTTTGGGTTGATCATCCTGCAGATGAATTAGTGCAGCTTACGAACTCATATACTTCATTAGTGAAGAATATGAAATTAATTTCATCAGATCAATTTCATCAAGCAATAGAACAAATATAGCAATGTGAGGACGTGAGAAATGAAAATTCATTTTTTCATGATTAGCTTGCGTCCTTTCAAGCATATTCAGGTCTCCAGCAAATTGTTCAGACGTTTAGGTTCGTCTGGAGACCTGACCCTGCATAAGAGATTAGTTCTTTTTCTTCACCACCCACATCTGAAGGGGTGGCAAAGAGTTCATCATTCTGCGAGCTCCATAAGAGAAAGGTGGCATAGATGCTAATCCACTTCGTTTTGCATATGAGGGGTTAGGGTAAGCATATGAGTAAGCAGAGAAATTCTTCGAGGATTTATGAACATAATGATTTAAAGAATAGTGCACATATCCATAATCCTTAGCCTTTCCCTGCGAAACAGAGGTGTTAGCTCTAGTACGCCGGTGGACAAGCAGTCTAGGGTTTCGAGAGGGGAGGGGAGAAAGGCCGATGAAGTACAGACGGCGTGATGTGAGATGCTCTGGTGCTGTGGAGTTAGTCATTTTTGCGGGAGGGGAGAGGAAATGGGGGTGTCGTGTAGTGGGGGGAACCGGAAGTTACCAAAGCAGCCCCAACCTATTATGTAGATGAGGGCGGTATTGTAACTGTTGGTTTCCGTGCACCAAGGACAAAAGGGGAATTTTGCGTGCTAAAGACTAAGGTGGCGGAAATTTTAGAAGGAGGCGGGAGATTTTGCCGCCCGCGGGATCGTTCGTATCCAGTTTCAACTAATTTTGGACCGTGCTAGCGGGAAGGTCATGCGAGACTGTGTACATGGGGCACGCGTCAGTAGTTAATAACTGGTCTGAAGTCCACCCTAGAAAAAAGACAATAACTCGGGATGATGCGCCGATAACTTGGACGTTCACACGGGCGCGGCCAATCGCTTTAGTGGCGCGTTCACAAAAAAAGGGATCAAACGCTCAGCCTATGTATTTCTCGTGTAAATAGATAATTTAGTGCAATTGGTTATTTACTTTAAACATAATGCATTGACGTGTTAGTGTAGAGGCACACAAAAAGAAATGGATATTGTAGTCCGCTACTTAAAAGTGTTACCTCATATGATTACATAGCCTCCATTTCATAAATTGCGTACCCGTTGAATTCATATATGAATATTACATATGTTACTTCATAATAGAACCTTAAATCATCCAAGACTAATGATTTAGAATGCAAGAGTAACAATGGTGCATGTACATGATAGCTACATTGGTTGTTTGAAGAAACATCACTGTAACTTTGGCATGTGTCGTGGTTCTAAGTCTGATAGTAGAATGGGGGGGTAGGAATGTAGAGGCAAGATCCTAGCTATGGAGGAGTTGTACACGCAGATTTAACGAGTTCAGGCCCTTCTTAGAGGAAGTAATAGCCCTACGTCTCGGAGCCCGGAGGCGGTCGACTGGATTATGAGTGTGTGTGTTACAGGGGGTGCAAACCCTTGTCCCAGAGGAGGGGGGTGGCTTATATAGAGTGCTCTAGGACCCCAGCTCCCCTCCGTTACATAGGATTCAATGTACATAAAGGGGTGGCGTTACAGGTAACGCCTGTATTGAAGTGCTACAAATGATCATTAAATATATGAGTAAATACCCGACCGTTGCTGTGTAGAGCGGCTTTAGGTCTTCTTATATGTCGAGTGGTTTCATGGTCGAGTGACCTGGATAAAGAGAGATCTCCGAGTGAATGGTAGGTCGAGTGGACTTCACTCGACACCTTTGCTGGATCCCTTCATCTGATTCTTGAACTTCTTTTATTCTTAGGATAAGGACCTTAGGTAGGACGTATAGGTCAGGCCTATTACCTTACCCCAGGTTCGTGTCTTCATCATTAGCCCCCCTTGGATTGAGGTTTGAGTGAAAAAAGAAGGATGGAGTTGACCTTGCTTCTGCTCTAGCTTTGCCTTGTCTTCATCTCCCGGTGGAGGCCAGTTGTTAGAACTTCGGCTTCTTTCAGTCACCTTGATCGATTCAGAAATTGCCGACTGGCCTATACAATGACATCTGTCAAGTGACATCTTTGACATGAAATCTTTGGCGTCATCGGTTGTAGAGGATCCCGGATTTCACGGGATTCAAAATTTTGGTGGAAGCGTGCCAGGCAGAGCGCTCCGTGGTAAGTGGAGTAGATAAATAGGATGTTTCGATTTCCGCGCCACCTTTTTCGCCACATATCCCGTGTGCGACTATTGGGGGGATTTCACAAGATCGCTCGGGCCCACGCATCAGCCACTCGGAAGCAGGCCTTTAAAAGCGGCGAGGTCGAGGCATTTGCACTGTGCGCGTCCATTTCCCTTCTTCTTCCCCTCGCATCTCCACTCCGCCCAGCCCCACCGCTCTCGACACCGCAGCTCCACCGCTATGGGGAAGGACAAAACGGCGGCTCTAGAGAGTGCGAAGAAGGCGACGGGGGCGGCAAAGAACAAGAAGATGAATTGGGGGTCTTCATCACGCTCGGGGCTGCCGTCGGGTTGGATCCAAGGAGATTGGATTCGATCTTCGCTTCGGCAGGAGGACTTGGATGATATGGCAGAGTTAGGGATGATCGTCCATAAATCTGCACGTTTGCCGAGGGGGGAAGCGGAGACGCAGCCGCGACCGGGTGAGTGTGTTCTGCTCGCCACTCATGTCGACCGCGGCTTCTCGCTTCCACCACACCCCTTCTTTCGAGGTTTCCTGAATTTCTTTGGTGCCCAACTCCACCATTTTACTCCCAATACCATCACATATCTTGCTGCATTCGTCTCCATGTGTGACAATTTCCTGGGGTGCCAACCGCACTGGGGTCTTTTCAAACACATTTTTACCATCCGATCCCAAACTGTGAAGAAAGCGAACTCGAACGATGAGAAGACCCATGTTATTCAGATGTGTGGGGGTCTGGGCATCCAGAAGAGGAAGAGGAGTTCTTTTCCCCCGATGACACTTCCGGAGTCGGTCAGGGGCTGGCAGTCGACCTGGTTCTACTGCCAGGATATTGTGACCCTAGGCCAGTCGACCGGGCTCCCCCTTTCTCTTTTGACCGTGTTCAAACTCCATCTTCATTGAAAGTGACCGCTGCGGAGAAGGCGGAGACAGGCATGCTAGTCGAGAGAGTAGTCCAACTGATCAACCAAGGTGTCACCGGTATGGATCTGCTCGAGGTGTTCCTCAGTCGATGGATCAAACCTCTCCAAGCTCGTGACCACTCCACGTGGATGTACTCCGGGGCTGGCAACACTGCTCGGGTTCATCCGGAGGAGGTGGAGGCCAAAACAGTGGCCGAGTGGTTGATGGGAATCACCGGAAACAAGGACAACCCCAGAGGTTCCAGGAGAGTCGACCCTTTCAGCAACAACAATCTGCCAGATAAGGTCTGGTCATCATAACTGAGTTTTTGAACGTATTTTCTGACTGACTGTTGATCTGACTGACTTATGATCAGTCCCTTGTTTCGCAGATCTACACGGAGATGTATTCAATGCCCAATGGTGAACAAGCTCTGGAGCAAGACCAAGAGGGCGAGGACAGTGCCGAGGAGAGCAGCGAGTGGGAGTTCCCTGCTGACAATGATGAAGATGAGAGCGACGAGTCGGACGATGAGGAAGTGGCCGACTCATCGCCTCATTCGGAACGTCGATCGAAGCTGCGCCATGATCCCGCGAGCAAGCGCGGCAAAGCTGTGGCATCGAATGATCCATCTCAAAAGCGCGCCCGGTCCTCGACTCCAGAATTGACTAAGAAGGTCACCAAGAAGCCCAAAATTAATCCTTCGAAGGCTCGGAAGACCTTGCCTAGAATCAAGATGGACGTCCATGTTGCCTCTGGGTAAACGTTCTTCTCGTATTTACTTCTTCCGACCGATTTCCTGTTCCGACCGGTTTTTCTTGTTCTGACCGAGTGGATGATGAACCTATATAGCCCGACCTCTGCTGCGACTGATATGGATATTGACAAGACTCCAGCCGACGTGGAAGCTGACGCCGCCGTCACCTCAAAAGCCAGTAAGTCTGCCTGATTCGAATTCATTAGGTCGACTGGTCGGTTTGTCAATTATCCTTATGGCTTTCTCTGTTTATTGCAGTTCCACGAGACGTTGTTGTGCTCCCGGACGATGAAGAAGAAGTACAGCTGAGAGGGAGGAGGAGGAAGGACAAGGAACTGGGCGGGAGGGCGCCTGAAGTCCAGGTTCTTCGTTCGACTGTGACGCCTGGGACGACGGTCGAGCGATTGACGGATCCGGCTCGAACCAACATCACCTTCGCCGTTCCTCTGTCGATTGATTGCCCCTCAGGATCAGCTGCTCAGACTTCTGCTGCACCGATACAACTCCCTGCCTCAGATCCGGCGGCTTCTTCGATTGCTCTACCTTCATCACTTTTTACTGCATATCAAACTTCGGACGATCCACCGGCTGCTGCCAAGGAAGCTCTTCTTCAGTTGAATCTAGTGATGGGGTAAATGAAAGTGCTGCATGAGGCTAGTCAGATAGCCTTCAACGGCGGAGCTGCTCTGCAAGCCAATGTCCAGGTTAGTTGATTTTCCGATCGACCATATTTCTTGTCTGATCACCTAATGGGGTGTGACTGTTTTGAAATTGTATGTTTCTTTGTGTCGATTCAAGCTGAATCTTTGCACTAGTGGGGGCATGCTGAGTGCACCCACTGGGTGTAGTCCCCGAGACCAGAGTTGACTGCGGGCAGTCGACTATGGTCTCAGAATAGGAACTTTTTTTTTTGCAACTCGAACTGGGCAGGCCATGCCGAGTGGAACCAAAACTAGTGGGGGCACGCTGAGTGCACCCACTGGGTGTAGTCCCCGAGACCATAGTTGACTGCGGGCAATCGACTATGGTCTGAGAATCTGAACCTCTCAATCTTTTTTTTACAAAATCAGTGGGGGCACACTAAGTGCACCCACTGGGTGTAGTCCCCGAGACTGTCATTGAATGTTTGATTTGGTGGTAGTCTTAGAGTAGCTATCATTGTGATGTCTTTTATCTCTGTCGACTGATATGGCTTTAACTGCAGAAATCTTGTGATCTTGGGGCTCAGCTTTCTGCAATGAACAAACAGCAAATCAACCTCAACCTTGATCTGGAATTGGCCAAGAAGAATCTCAAGACCACTCATGACGAAGTAGCTGCCATGGGAGGTAACCAATCGCTAACTGTATATCCCACTGCTGGCACTTTTCCTTTCCATTTTTTGAACCGAGTGACTCCACTCGAGCAGATGTACGTAGTGAAAACTTCCAACTCCAAGCCCGTCTGAAGAGTGTTGTTTATTTAGAGAAAATGAAGCAGGCTTTGGAGAAGAAGGATCTGGATCTTGCTTCAGCATAGAAGGAGGCGCGCGATAAAACAACACTTGCTGACAAGAAGTTTGCTTCAGTCGGCAAGTTAGAAGAAGACAAAACTCCAAGCTGAAGACTGTTGTTTCCGACGCCAATCGGGAGGTCGAGCAACTGAAGGAGGACAAGGAGAAACTGACCGACGAGCTTGGGGGTCTCAAGGCCAAGAATGGCGAACTGGAGTCTTATCTGGGCCAGCTTGCTACAAAGCTGGTTTTGAAACTTGAAGGTACTGATTAATCTGTCTTATTTCTATCGACTACCAAGTCTAATTATACAGTCGACTCACCATTCACTCGACTGTGCAGAATTTTGCCAAGACTTTGAAGCAGAAACTGGGCGGGTCGAGACGGGTCTTGATCCCATAAACTATCAAGTCAAGGATGATGTTGCGATGAACGTGCTGCGGTTGGAATCTCGTATGGACAGTGCGGTTGCTTATCTTGCCCGCCTGAAAGCTGCGATGACTTGGGTTGATGCTGAACTCTGGCCTCGGGTGGAACTGTCTCAAGACCTGGAGTCCTTGATGACTCGACTGAATCAAATCCCCAAGCGTGTGCAAGAATGGAAGAAGTCATCCGCTCGCTGTGGTGCTGATGTCGCGTTGTCTTTGGTCCGAGTGCACTGCAAGGACGTCAGGGAAGACAAGCTGGCGGAACTCAAGGTTGCTAACACGAAGAGGCACACTTTCCAGTCTTTCATGGATACCTTCCTTGAGGCCGCCACTCGCATTGTAGACAGCATTGATGAAAGCACAAGTGCTCCCTAGGTGGTTTTGATAATTGATGACAACATATCTCTTGTTGGACTAACATTTCTATCTAGCATGTTTCAGATAGGTTCAACAATGGAGTGGCATGGACTAAAGGTTGTGGGAACTCCTTAGATGCTAAGGACAAAGGATTGGCTAAAGCTTCAAGCTCAAGACTCTTCATTTTACATTCTAGTGATCCAAGATCACATTTAGTCCATAGGAAAAGCAGATACTATCAAGGAGGGATGAGGTGTTGCTTAATGAGCCTCTTGCTTCATGTGCTTAATGATATGCTCCGAAATCCTCAACTACTTTCCCATATCCACATATGACCTAAACCCTAAGCCAAACTCGGTCCTACCGATTCTTCCTATCCGGCGCCATCGAGTTTCACTTGTCATTAGCCACTGCCAAACCCTAGCAATTCGGTTCTACCGATAAGGATCTCGGTCTCACCGAGATGGGCTTGCAAACTCTCTGTTACCCATTGCAATATTCTCGGTCCCACCGAGATATGCAATCGGTCCCACTGAGATTGCAATGTAAACTCAGTGTTTCCCCTTTGTAACTTTTCGGTCTCACCGAGTTCCACTCGGTCTCACCAAAAGAGCAAATCGGTCCCACCAAGTTTGCCTGACCAACTCTCTGGTTAGCTAATTACCAAATTCGGTCTCACCGAGTTTGTGTAATCGGTCTCACCGAGATTACGTTATGCCCAAACCCTAACCGAATCGGTCCTACCGAGTTGCATGTCTGTCCCATCGAAATTCCTAACGGTCACTAGATTTACTATTTCGGTCAGACCGAGTTTTCTGATTCGGTCCCACCGAGATTGGAAAACTGTGTAACGGTTGGATTTTGTGTGGAGGCTATATATACCCCTCCACCTCCTTCTCATTCGAAGATAGAGCCATCAGAACACACACACCATTCCTACTCATATGTTCTGAGAGAGAACCACCTACTCATGTGTTGAGACCAAGACATTCCATTCCTACCATATGAATCTTGATCTCTAGCCTTCCCAAGTTGCTTTCCACTCAAATCTTCTTTCCACCAAATCCAAATCCTATGAGAGAGAGTTGAGTGTTGGGGAGACTATCATTTGAAGCACAAGAGCAAGGAGTTCATTACCTACACACCATTTGTTACTTCTTGGAGAGTGGTGTCTCCTAGATTGGCTAGGTGTCACTTGGGAGCCTCCGACAAGATTGTGGAGTTGAACCAAGGAGTTTGTAAGGGCAAGGAGATCGCCTACTTCGTGAAGATCTACCGCTAGTGAGGCAAGTCCTTCGTGGGCGATGGCCATGGTGGGATAGACAAGGTTGCTTCTTCGTGGACCCTTTGTGGGTGGTTGCTTCTTCATGGACCCTTCGTGGGTGGAGCCCTGTGTGGACTCGCGCAACTGTTGCCCTTGGGTGGAGCCCTGTGTGGACTCACGCAACCGTTACCCTTCGTGGGTTGAAGTCTCCATCAACGTGGATGTAGGATAGCACCACCTATCCGAACCACGGGAAAAACATCCGTGTCTCCAATTGCGTTTGATCTCTCCAAATCCTTCCCTTTACATTCTTGCAAATTGCATGCTTTACATTCCGCTGCTCATATACTCTTTGCATGCTTGCTTGATATGTATTGTGTGTGTTGAAATTGTGCCTAAACTCCACTTAAACCGAAAAAGCTTAAAAATTGCAACTTTAGCACTAAGTGTCTAATCACCCCCCCTCTAGACACATCTACTTCTAGATCCTACAATTGACCTTGACAGTTTCTGCGACCCAGCCAGTCCTTCTCCTGATGCGTAACCGAAAAAACATTATGCCTCACTTTTATTTGCCTTGGAATGCCGAGTGATTATGTAACCGTTAAACTCCTTCGGGCTTGATGCTCGAATACTTTTGATCCGTCGTCCGGTACTTTAGGATTTATCCGAACTTGGTTTATTTCCGAATATGCTTGTATTTGCCTTCAAGTGGACTTTGTTCTTCGCTCGGAATAATCTTTGTGCTTGAGATGCAGCTCTGAGGTGGTGACTCCAGTCGACCTACACTTCATCGTCCTTGCGGATAGGGACGGAGCATGCATTGCAGTCGACCAACACCTCGTCGTCCTTGCGGATAGGGATGGAGTGCACATTGTACTTGTGGCATAGTTCCGAAAGAGAAGGTTGCAGTCGACCTGCACCTCGTCGTCCTTGTGGATAGGGATGGAGCACACATTGTACTTGTGGCGTAGCTCCGAAGGAGAAGGTTGCAGTTGACCTGCACCTCATCGTCCTTGCGGATAGGGATGGAACACATTGTACTTGTGGCATAGCTCCGAAGGAGAAGGTTGCAGTCGACCTGCACCTCGTCGTCCTTGCCGATAGGGATGGAGCGCACATTGTACTTGTGGCGTAGCTCCGAAGGAGAAGGTTGCAGTCGACCTAAACCTCGTCGTCCTTGCGGATAGGGATGGAGCGCACATTGTACTTGTGGCGTAGCTCCGAAGGAGAAGGTTGCAGTCGATCTGCACCTCGTTGTCCTTGCGGATAGGGATGTGTTTCGAACTTAGGCGAGTACTGGACTGCAGCTAAGCCCCCGAGTGGGAGTTCTCCACTTGGTAGGATTTTTCAAACTTAGGCGAGTACTAGACTGCAGCTAATAAGCCCCCGAGTGGGAGGGTTGCTCTCCACTCAGTAGGATTTTTTCAAACTTAGGCGAGTGCTGGACTGCAGCTAAGCCCCTGAGTGGGAGGATTGCTCTCCACTCGGTAGGATTTTTCAAACTTAGGCGAGTACTGGACTGCAGCTAAGCCCCCGAGTGGGAGGATTGCTCTCCACTCGGTAGGATTTTTTAAACTTAGGCGAGTACTGGACTGCAGCTAAGCCCCCGAGTGGGAGGATTGCTCACCACTCGGTAGGATTTTTTCAAACGTAGGCGAGTGCTGGACTGCAGCTAAGCCCCCGAGTGGGAGGATTGCTCTCCACTTGGTAGGATTTTTCAAACTTAGGCGAGTACTGGACTGCAGCTAAGCCCCCAAGTGGGAGGGTTGCTCACCACTCGATAGGATTTTTTCAAACTTAGGCGAGTACTGGACTGCAGCTAAGCCTCCGAGTGGGAGGGTTGTTCTCCACTCGGTAGGATTTTTTCAAACTTAGGCGAGTACTGGACTGCAGCTAAGCCCCCGAGTGGGAGGATTGCTCTCCACTCGGTAGGATTTTTCAAACTTAGGCGAGTACTGGACTGCAACTAAGCCCCCGAGTGGGAGGATTGCTCACCACTCGGTAGGATTTTTTCAAACTTAGGAGAGTACTGGACTGCAGCTAAGCCTCCGAGTGGGAGGATTGCTCTCCACTCGGTAGGATTTTTGAAACTTAGGCGAGTACTGGACTGCAGCTAAGCCTCCGAGTGGGAGGGTGGCTCACCACTCGGTAGGATTTTGAAAACTTAGGCGAAACGGGTTCGCAGCTAAGCCTCCGAGTGGGAGGCTGGCTCACCACTCAGTAGGATTTTCTGTCGAACTTAGGCTAAACGGATTCACGGCTAAGTCACCCACTGGGGGTTTTCAGACATAAACAAAAGCAACAACAACCGTGCCAGAGGACTGTAAATTACAATGGTATTTCTTATTACATTTTATTCGAACGAATACTTAAGTATAAAAGGGGCGGAGCAGCTCCGCGTTCCAAGCCCGTGGCTCGTCCTTCTTGTGCTCGACACTATAAAGGTGGCATGCTCCATTGTGGAGCACTCTGGTGACAATGAAGGGGCCTTCCCAAGCTGGGGCGAGCTTGTGTGGTTTCTGTTGATCCACTCGAAGAACCAAGTCTCCCTCTTGAAAGGCTCGACCCTTCACGTGTCTAGCGTGGAATCGACGCAAGTCTTGTTGATAAATGGTCGATCGGATCAAGGCCATCTCTCTTTCCTCCTCTAGGAGGCCGATTGCGTCTTGCCGAGCTTGTTCTGCTTCATCTTCAGAGAAGAGCTCAACTCGTGGAGCATTATGAAGCAAGTCACGGTGTAGAACAGCTTTAGCTCCATGGACCAAGAAGAATGGAGTTCGACCAGTCGACCGATTGGGAGTTGTCCTCAATCCCCAGAGAACTGATGGAAGTTCATCAACCCAGGCGCCTGCTGCGTGCTTGAGATCTCGCATCAGTCGGGGTTTCAGTCCTTTGAGAATCAGGCCATTTGCTCTTTCTGCTTGTCCATTCGACTGGGGATGAGCAACCGAAGCATAGTCGACTCGTGTGCCTTGTGAGGCGCAGAAGGTTCTGAACTCATCAGAATCGAAGTTTGATCCGTTGTCAGTGATGATGCTGTGCGGAACCCCATATATGAAAATCAACTCTCTGATGAAGCTGACAGTAGTACTAGCTTCAAGATTCTTAATAGGCTTGGCTTCGATCCATTTGGTAAACTTGTCGACGGCTACAAGCACATGAGTGAAGCCACTCCTACCAGTCCTCAGTGGACCAACCATGTCCAATCCCCAAACAGCAAAGGGCCAGACGAGTGGGATGGTCTTCAGGGCTGATGCAGGTTTGTGCGACATATTGGAGTAGAACTGGCAGCCTTCACATCTGTCGACTATATCTTTCTCCATTCTGTTTGCTCGTGGCCAATAAAATCCAGCTCGGTATGCTTTACTTCATGGTCAAAACTTCAGAAAAGGCTCTTTGCTGATTGGGGCAGCAAGCACTGGCTGGGTGTAAAGCAGGGCTTTAAGCTCTGCAAATGCTGCATCAGCTTCAGGAGTCCACTCGAACTTATCTGACTTCTTCATCAATCGGTAAAGGGGCAGTGCCTTTTCACCGAGGCGAGAAATGAGTCGACTTAGGGCGGCCAAACAACTAGTAAGCTTCTGGACATCATGCACACGCACAGGGCGTTTCATCCGGAGTATGGCACCCACTTTCTCTAGGTTAGCGTCGATCCCTCGTTCGAAAACGAGAAAACCGAGTAATTTTCCGCCTGAACTCCAAACGTGCACTTTGATGGATTAAGCTTGATATCATACCTTCTGAGGTTGGCAAAGGTTTCAGCAAGGTCAGCCAGTAGGTCGGAACCTTTACGTGACTTGACCACAATGTCATCCATGTATGCTTCCACATTCTGACTGATCTGAGTGGGCAGGCACTTCTGAATCATCCGCATGAATGTGGCTCCAACGTTCTTCAAACCGAATGGCATAGTGACATAACAGAAGCATCCAAATGGGGTGATGAAAGCTGTTTTTATCTCATCGAGTCCGTACAGACGGATCTGATGGTACCCGGAATAAGCGTCTAAAAAGGACAAACGCTCGCACCCCGCAGTCGAGTCGACTATTTGGTCAATGCGAGGGAGAGGAAAGTGATCTTTCGGGCAGGCCCGATTGATATGTTTGAAGTCGATGCACATGCGAAGTGAATTGTCCTTCTTTGGGACCATGACAACATTAGCTAACTACTCGGAGTGGTAAATCTCTCGGATAAACTTAGCTTCCAGAAGCCGAGCCACTTCTTCACCGATTGCCTTCCTCTTCTGTACGGCGGACCGTCGAAGATGTTCTTTGACTGGTTTCACTTTTGGGTCGACTCGCAAACGATGCTCAGCCAGTCCCCTGGGAACACCTGGCATGTCAGAAGGTTTCCATGCAAAGATGTCCCAGTTCTCACGGAGGAACTGGATGAGCGCTTCTTCCTATTTGGAGTCGAGTGTTGTTGAAATGTGGGTCGGAGCAGCATTGGGATCAGTCGGGTGAACATGAATCGGTTTCGTTTCACCGAACGACTGAAATGCTGAATCTGTGGCAGGCTTCTTAGCTCGCAGCAAATCACTCGGATCTGCATTTTTCTAATATTCCTGCAATTCCACTACTGCCATTTGCGCATCGGCGATCTTCGAGCCCTTTTGGAAGCATTCTTCTGCCTTCTTTCTATTGCCAGTGATAGTGATCACGCCCTTAGGACCAGGCATCTTCAGTTTGAGGTACACATAGCATGGTCGAGCCATAAAACGTGCATAAGCTGGCCTGCCCAGAATAGCGTGATAAGCACTCTGGAAATCCACAACTTCAAATGTCAACTTTTCTTTGTGGTAATTCTTGGAATCACCGAAAACCACGTTGAGAGCAATGTGGCCGAGTGATGCAGCCTTCTTGCCTGGAATGACTCCATGGAAACTCATATTGCTTTCACTGAGTCTGGACATCGGAATGCCCATTCCTTTCAACGTCTCCGCATACAGTATATTCAGGCCACTGCCACCATTCATTAGAACCTTAGTCAATCGGGTGCCTTCGACCAATGGGTCGAATACCAACGCTTGCCTCCCAGGGGTGGCTATGTGCACCGGGTGATCGGACTGGTCGAATGTAATGGCAGTCTGAGACCACTTCAAATAACAGGGTGTCACCGGGGCGACCATATTTACTTCTCTATTGATGAGTTTCGGTCGACTCTTACTCTCAACATCAGCGAAAATCATCATCGTCCTCCTCCTCATCCTCAACTCTGTCTTCTTCCTTCTCCTTTTCCTTGGGTTGTTTCTCCCGGAATTGCTGGATTAGGAGTCGACAATGTCGAGTGGTATGCTTTGGGTGAATGAAATTACCCTCCTCATCTTTCTTGGTGTGAATGTGGCATGGTAATCCAGCACATCATTTCCATCTTGATCTTTTACCTTCTTGGGGTTCCACGGTCCTTTAGGTTTCCCCTTGAACTTCCCCTGAGTCACGGCTAAGGCTTCACCAGGAGCGACTGGCTAGGCTTTGCGCTTCTGCTTTCGACTGGAGTTTCCTCCTCCGGTTTCGTGGGCGACTGCTTTGTGCTTACCACTCCGGAGTCGGTCTTCTTCTTCACTATTGGCGTACTTGGTGGCAATCTCCATCATCCGCGTCAGAGTCATATCTCCTGTCCGACCGAATTTCAGATTCAACTCCCGATACTTAATGCCTTCTTTGAAGGCACAAATTGCTTGGTGATCTGACACATTCTCCACTGTGTGGTGCAACGTGATCCATCTCTGGATATAATCCCTCAAAGTTTCATTCGGTTTCTGAACGCAACACTGTAATTTTTTCAACCCTGCTGGCCGCTTGCAAGTACCTTCAAATGTTCTAACAAATACTCGAGCAAGATCTTCCCAAGTATAAATACTACCAGGAGCTAACTGATTCAGCCACGCCCTGGCCGAGCCCTCTAGCATCAAAGGAAGATGCTTCATGGCCACTTCATCGTTGCCGCCACCGATCTGTACAGCCACTCGGTAATCCTCGAGCCAAGTGTATGGCTTGGACTCACCAGTGAACTTACTGACTCCAGTCGCCAATCTGAAGTTGGGAGGAATCACCGCAGACCTGATGGCTCTGCTGAAGCCCTCTGGGCCTGAGACATGCATTATACTACTGGTTGGAAAATCTCTGTCAGGGCCTTCTTTGTGAGCTCTGTTTCTGTCGACCAAAACTTGAACGAGGATAGACCTCGCATCAAATCCTGGTTCCCTGGGGTCGACTGGAATCCTTCGCCCACCACTGTGAGGGCGTCTGTCATCCTGCTGCCGAGGCACGTATGATCCACTCCTTGGGGGAGGCGTGGGCCCTCGATGACGATCATCGTGATCGAGTTGGTGATCATACTGCTCACGGTTTCTGTACTGATCTCGTCGGTCTCCACGTCCCTCACGCCTCAGGGGCGATATCGGGCTGTGAGCCGACTAGACTGTGTCTGCAACTACGGATCTGCTGTGAATCCTATTTCGTGACTGAGATACTACTGTATTCTGCTCTCCCGCGGCTCGAAGCAAAGCCCGGATCTGCACCAAACCTCGACCAGCTTCTGACTGGGAAGGTTGAATTGACTCCGCTATTCGGGCCGCAGCTGCAAGATTCTGGATTGGAGTTCGGTATACGTGAGTCGGAGGTGGAAAAAGTTGACGTCGACTCGATTCGGGAGCACGCTGCCGAGCATGCTCATCGAGTGCGCGCTGGAGGTTCTCTAGTCGAGTGCGCTCAGCCAAGTTGGCCAGGCGCGCCTCCTCCAAGGCCTGGGCCTCAGGGGTTTCTCCAACGATAGGAGTGTGAAGTGCATCCATGTTCCGATGGCAAAGTTCCTCCCTCCTCTGTGAAGAGAGGGGTTCGGGTCGGTACTCTTCGTGGACACGCGACGGATCGTCTGCACCATCACCTCCGTCTTCATGGGTGAAGCCAGGAGGACTACGTGGTCCATTGACCATCAAAACTTCCACCGCGGGGTCCCTGTTGCCGCACTCGGATGCAGTCTCTACGGAGCCAGTCGATAGGTCGAACAGGCTGTAGAGAGTTTCGTCGGGCTCGACCGCCGCGACCTGGGGCTGGCCGATTGGCGAGCCACCACATGCCTCACCCACCGCTGAAGCCTCGACCGACCGGAACATTTGCTCTGGCGGGCTGCGGGAAGGGGGGAAGCTACTGGAGCTGACCGATACTGGGTCGACGGCTGCCGCAAGAGGATGCCATGGACGCACGCGCAAAAGTGCGTTGCCCCGCAGATGGGGAGTGCGTTGACGTCGAGTGGAGCCTCCTGAAGCCAAGCAGAGTCGTCGGCGACAAACACGAGTGCGCCGAGACGGATCTCGCGGCCCTCAGCCAAACCTCTTCCTAAAACCATGATGAAGGGGATCGGAAAAATTGCAACTTCTCCAACAAATCGGTAAGACACCTGCCCCAAGGTGGGTGCCAACTGTCGTGGTTCTAAGTCTGACAGTAGAATGGGTGGTAGGAATGTAGAGGCAAGATCCTAGCTATGGAGGAGTTGTACACGCAGATGTAACAAGTTCAGGTCCTTCTTAGAGGAAGTAATAGCCCTACGTCTCGGAGCCCGGAGGCGGTCGACGGGATTATGAGCGTGTGTGTTACAGGGGGTGCAAACCCTTGTCCCAGAGGAGGGTGGTGGCTTATATAGAGTGCGCCAGGACCCCAGCTCCCCTCCGTTACATAGGATTCAATGTACATAAAGGGGTGGCGTTACAGGTAATGCCTGTATTGAAGTGCTACAAATGATCATTAAATATATGAGTAAATACCCGACCGTTGCTGCGTAGAGCGGCTTTAGTTCTTCTTATATGTCAAGTGGTTTCATGGTCGAGTGACCTGGATAAAGAGAGATCTCCAAGTGAATGGTAGGTCGAGTGGACTTCACTCGACACCTTTGCTGGATCCCTTCTTCTGATTCTTGAATTTCATTTGTTCATAGGATAAGGACCTTAGGTAGGACGTATAGGTCAGGCCTATTACCCTACCCCAGGTTCGTGTTTTCATCAGCATGCACAACTGAAAAGGTTTGTTTAAATAGAAAAAAATGCGATACGTGAGTGTCCAATCTTTATAGCGTTGAATCGATATTGTACCTTTGGCCACGATACGAAGTAGATATTGATTTATGTTCAAGCGATGCACGTCCACAATCGTAGATAGTGATACATGAATGAATTGTGCAATATCTCTCACACGCATACATATCTCATTTCCCTGTGGGCATCAGAATCACACATGCGCAGTTCATATATTTATCTCCCTCCGTCAAGGTTAGAATTCGTCTTTCTACCCCATCCTACAAGTCTCTCACACAGAAACACACACGCTCTCTCTATCGAACACGCCCACCCCTTTAATTCCGCCCACCCATAGCCACTAATGTTATCAGGACCCTGATTCCAAGTCACATCGATCTAGCCGGTAACACCTCATATCACTTTGTGGCCTCACACACGGTATTCCCACGGGTGTCGCCTTACCATGGCCGGGACCGTTTGCGCCTTTTGGCTCACGTATATGATAGTGTCACTAGCATCCATATGACAGAGAACCCGGGCCGACATGGCTAGTCGTGAACCCAAAGCGGCACCAACCTATGGGGACAGGCATACATGAATCACATCGAGCATGTCGGTCAGCAGCGTGTGAATTCGGGCTGTAGCACTAGGCTAACAGGACTCCGGGAACCCGGGCTATAGCAGGCTAGGCAGGACTCCGGATGTCACCGCGTGACATTTCCCCGAAGGGACAGACACAGGAACGAAGTGAAACACATGCCGGCCAGTCAAGTGTCCTAAGGAGTAGTGCTGGGCTAGCAGGACTCCGGTGAACCGGGCTGTAGCGGACTACTATGGCTCATGGAAGCACTAGACTACATTTCCCCATAAGAGAGGCTGCCAAGGATAAACAACTAGATTGTTGGATCCCACACATACCAAGCATTTCAATCATACACACAATATGCCCGATATGTGTAAATACAACATGGCATCACAACATAACTCTATGACTCAAGTATTTATTCATTAGGCTCCGAGGAGCGAGATATTACAAACATGGGTCTCATGACCCATCAATCATAGCATACAAATCAAAACACATGCGGAAGCTTAACATGTCTGAGTACAGACACCTACAAATGAAAAAGGCTAAGAAGCCTGACTATCTACCAGATCCTGTTGAGGGCACAAGATCGTAGCTGAGGTAGCAAGCTAAACGTCGGAGTCCATACAGAACTACTAGGGAGACTGACGTCTCTCTGCAAAACATAAATTAAGCAAACGTGAGTACAAATGTACTCAGCAAGACTTACATCAGAACTAACTACATATGCATCGGTATCAACAAGGGGGTGGTGGAGTTTAACTGCAGCAAGCCAGCTTTGACTCAGTGGCTAACCTGAACTACGACTTCAAGCAACTCTTTTGAGATGGCGCACACGAGTCCACATATCCACCATTCAATACACCACAATGGATCCCCTCCCGTCTCCCTACGAGAAGGCCATCCATAGCACTCACACTTATCTTGCGAGTTTTAGAGTATCCACTTCAAGTTATCTATGAACTGTATAGGCAACCAAGTAGTCCTTTACCGCGGACGCGGCTATTCGAATAGATGATGTTAACCCTGCAGGGGTGTACTTCTTCACACACACTCTCACCACTTACCGCCGTTTACACGACATGTACTCGGCAACCTTCAAGCGGAAGCCCAACGAGGGTGTCGGCCAGGGCCTACCTAAACACTCAAGTCTCTAGTCCAGGTTTATCGCCTATCCAGGTTCCATCCGCAGGGAGTCCGGCCGAGGTTTCCACATACGGCCCCGGACGATGTGTGCAGGGTTCCGAGAGACCAATCGGGCGCCCGGCATGCCCGGCCACGGTGTATCTACCGCATCATAGCCCACCCCTAGGGTCAGCGCTACGCACGGCCGCCAACACATATCCTATAAACACCAGAAACTAGTTGCAACTCCTGGACAGAGAACTAGGGTGGTTAAGAAGCCGAGAGGGTCCATTGGTTTCGGGCCCAATGCGTGGTAGTAGCTGGTTCTTAAATCACACATACAGATCTCGGTGCTTAAGACGGTTCCAATGAAACAACCCACCATGTACTCCTACATGGCCTCTCATCGATACCTTTACCAAATCATGTTCAACACACTTAGCTCACACACAGAAGGACGTGTTCACAACTTTCCAATTCATCCTCGATGAATTAGACCTGACACAACTCTAAGCAATAGCAGGCATGACAAACAAGCATGAATGAGTAGGCACATCAGGGCTCAAACAACTCCTACTCATGCTAGTGGGTTTCATCTATTTACTGTAGCAATGACAGGTCATGCAGAGGAAAGGGGTTCAACTACCGCAACATGTAACAGTTGAATCGTTGTTGTCCTAATGCAGTAAAAGAGAGCAGGAGCGAGAGAGTGGGATTGTATCGGAATGAACAAGGGGTTTTTGCTTGCCTGACACTTTCGAAGATAGTATAGTTCTCCATCGGTGTCATCGATCACATCATCAAAGCAACGTCTACTGAGAGGGGACAATTACCGGCAATAGAGAGGAAACACAATCAATACAATGCAACAATATGATGCATGAATGTGACATGGCAATATGCTGTGATTTGAGCTAATGCAGCTAGCAACGATTTAAATGGAGTTGGTTTGAACACTAGATTCAAATTTGAACTCCACATGAGGCATTTCAAATACCATTGATTCAAATTGTCATATAAAGTGGCTGTAAGTTGTTCAAACATGCATGAGAATGCCATAAACAGATTCTTCATATTTTTCTGATAATATTTCATATATAAACTATTTCATTTGAAGTTACGGTTGAATCTCTATGATTTTTAGAAGTTTTGGGCATTTTCTGGAATTTCCTGAATTAAGTTAAATCCAGAATATGAGTTATTACGTCAGCACTGCATCACTGTGATGTCAGCTGGTCAACTGGGTACCTCCAGGTCAAACCTGACCAGTAGGGCCCACTAATCAGTGACACATAGTCAGCTACAGAGGCTAACAGGTGGGACCTGGTAAAAGCTAACGTCGCCAAGTCAAAGTTGACAAGCGGGGCCCACTGAAATTAGTGCTAATCTAAGAGAGAGTTAAACTAATTAGTTCAGGCACTGGGCCCATATGTAAGTGGGTCGGGAGGTTAATTAGGGGGTGATTAAGGCTAACTAGGTGGCCACGTCGACAGTTGCCGGAGTCTCGCCGGCGGTGACCTCGAACCGCGGGGGAGTTCGCTCGGAACTCGCCAGACGCGACGGATCGATGCGCCAGGGGCACCAGAGGATAGCCTGTGCCCGTGCGCATCTAGGGAGACCAATGGGAGGTGCGGGGGTGGACGGAGCTCGCCGGAAGTGAGCTCGCGGAGGCACCGGAGTTTGGGTGTGCACGGGTTTGCGGCTACGGTGCAGGGCAGGCCTAACGGGCAGGTGATTCGAGCTCCTGGAGACTCCCTAAGTGCGTTGACATTCTCGGAGGCAAGCTTGTGCGGCCGTAGCCGCGGTGGCGGCATGGCCGGCAGTGAGGAGCTATCGGCTCCGGTGAAACTAGGGCCACGCGGTGCAAAAGAGGCGGGGAACAGAGGGGTTCGGTAGAGGAGCTCACGGCGAGGTCGAAGCGGAGCTCGGCAGACTCGGGGAGGCGGCAGAGACGGCGAATCGGACGGCGGCATCCGGCGGCCGTGGTCGGGGAAGAAGGCCACATGCGTCGTCATGGGACGTCCTGGCTTGTGTAGCTCGGCGAGGAGGGGGAAGAGGTTGCGGCTGAGCCTCTGGGCTCAACGGCAGGGCGAGGGGTGGCCGGTGGTCACGGGGTGCTCGTCGGCGTTCTCGGGCGGTCACGGCGATCGCGGGAGAGAGAGATAGAGGAGGAGAGGAGGACGAGGGAGAGTGAGAGAGGGTCCAGGGGTCGCGTGGCGATGCCAGAGTCGTCCAGGGCGTCCGGGGGGGTGCACGCGGGCAGGCAGGAGGTGGACGGCGCGCGTCGGGCACACGCCCGTGTCCTTCTGGCGCGGCGGGGAAGACGACTGGCAGCTGGGCTGCACAGTAGCGGGGCGCGTAGGACCTGAGCCAGCCAAGTAGGTTTTGGCCAGGTATTCTCTCTCTCTCTCTCGTTCTAGTTTTGTTTCTGTTTTTCTATTCTTGTTATTTTGTTTTGATTTAGTTTATAACCCAAATCATTTTAATAAATCCTGAAAATAATTGTGGGCATTAAGTTAATTATTACAGAGGCCCTTAACTATTTTCAGAATCATTGGAGCATTTAAAAATATTAATAGTATTTAACTGCCCCAATTCAAATACAATATGGGTTATTCAAAAATCCAGAATGGCCTAAAACATATTGGCATCATTTTTGGCAGAGGTTTTCACCTTTATCAAAAATCATGAACATTTTCAAAGGCATTTTGGGTTCATTGAAAATATTGTTTATTTGAACCTAGTTGAATTCATTTAGTGCTAGGGTTTCAACATCCCCATTTCAAGTTTTCTTTGGGAAATACTCATGATGACATGATGAGCATGCAAAGTCAAACAAGAGTTGATCTAAGGCTATGACAGCTCACCCCCACTAAACAAGAACCGCGTCCCGAGATTCAAGTCGTGAGGTAAGAAGACAGAGGAACACAAGCTAACACAATCTTCACGATCCAGATGTCTTTTTCGAGGGTGTTGACTCATTGCATCACCTTGATCTCGACGTCTTGCTTTGAGAACTACATCCAACATGACAACTAGAAGAAAGGAAAAACTCTAGAAGAACCGATCTTCTCGAAGATCGAGCAACTGACAAACAACTCATGGAATGAGACATAGACCACCTCTTGAGTTGAGACACAAAACACACATCAGGGTGATGGGAAGAGATAGATGTCAAGGGTTCAAACTGGTAGGCAATAATTCCACCCAGTAGTTAGATGGTGCATGGTTCCAAAGTAGCGAGGGGATAATTGACATGATTCCATAACGGAGCACCTTAGGGAAGGTGACTCATAGAACTATTCACTTAGGTGGCAAAAAGAATTACTTTTGATACAAAGATCATTGAAACTCTCTATACCAGCCTAAGGCAATTCTCAAACGATCGTCTGGAAGAGTTCGAAGGAGTGGCATACTCAGACTAGGATGGATGATGTGGACTACCTTGTTGAAGACAACGCAATAGATGATTTTTGCTTATCATCAGAAATGGATGGGACCCATGGTAAGTCCTCTTTTGAAGATGATACTGGACAGCAACTACCAAGAAGGGCAGCCTATGGGGAATTGGCACAATGGCGGTGCAAGCTGGGAACAAAATGCAACTATTGGGAATGTTCCAACCATCATATCTGCCTGAGATTCAGATTCGATTGGTGATAGGATACTTCAGACTCAGCCTGTCTGAAGAGAAAGTTTGCAACAAAATTCAACGAGATGGCGTTGCGAGATTCTCAAGGAATGAACTAAGATAGCAAGATCCAAAACATGAGCTGGTTCTGCTACATACAAGTGAACACACTGTCCCAGACAAGCATGACCACGTAGTAGTCTTATAATAAAACACTACCGAGTTCAGGTGGGGCACCATCAATGAGGATATCGAAGTCTTGTGCATGAACTAGTATTTGCACAGCAACTCCTTTTCCTTGAGAAAATCAATCAGTGGCTTGGGGTGCTAGGGAATACATATGGGCTGAAGGTTGCAATTCTTCAACCATAGAATACTTCGCACATATGCATGGCTGACTTGGGATGGTTCCGAAGGAAGCAAAAACAAACTTTCTCGAATTCACGGTGGCAACTTACATCAAATGCACGTGAATTAGAGGAGGTCACTCCTTTCATCCAGACGTATACCTCATGAACGGAATATGAAGGCAATGCTTACAAAGTTTCCAATACTAGTGTAATGTTCAACATGAATCATGGGGGGGACAAAATGCTGCTGATGGGCTCAACAACAACTCATCGGAGCTTCCATATCACTGGACTTCCACCATCATGTAAACACGGTGATAGCATTGGTCAGACCAAAGATGTACTGTTGTATGCTCGAGGGATCAACCACGAGTAAGACAACATTACGAACATCGTTGGTTCTGTTTTGAGTTGACGATAGCCCATACTCAAGTAAAAGTCTTGACAAGGCAATAGATCCAACAAATGATCACGAGGACCAATCGGTGAAGATATCATCTTTCTTCAACACACACAAACACAAAGATAACCCTTCAGAAAGAACCAAATATGGCAAAGCTTTTTATCTTCCAACTCTCCAAGTTGTTGTTTAGCTTAACCAACTAGCTCAGGGTTATCCAACACAGATTCTTGGAGAAGGGGTGGTTTGCCAGAAACCAACTTGATCACGAACTCAACATAGCGGTCAGGTGACAACCTGGTAACACTTCCGAGAAGATATCCAGAAAATCACGAACCACTGATATGTTACTAAGCTCGAGAACAATCTTGCTTTTCAGAGCAAGACTATATGATCAAATAAGCAAGGGTTGACACTATCCTAACTCATTGATCGAAAGGTGCACCGGAAATAGGACTAGGTAGCACGATAAACCTTAGGGTGATGATTTAATAATCAACACGCTAAGGATAAGACTATTGTCCATTATCTACCAAGCAACAGGGTTGCTAGGAGTATTGATTTCACACATCACAGTTTACTTGTCGGCATTCCGGCTACAACAACACGGGACCGAGGAATGAATAATGATGGCGAGAAGTATCACTGTATCAAGAGTTCATAGGAGGTTGTGCAATTCCTATGATATTCCTGACATAAAGAGGGCAATACTTCAGGGTAGAACAGAATCAAACACTGGATTGGCACTTTGATCTGCGGAATACAACTGCTTTGACCCAATCCTAGATGTGGATGAGGTACTGGAGTTTGTTTCTCCTAGTCATTCCGGAATAGAATGGCTTGACGGATCACATGAATAATAGGCATCAATAACACCAATGCACAACTACTCTTGACCAACAATTGATGGACGAGGGTCAGAATACAACTAAAGAAGGACAACTCAAAGGAACATATAATTTTCCGAGTTACGGATGCATGGATTAGCATGTTATTTCTTCCGGATAACCCATGCAGAAATGTTGAATTGGTAGAGTCACAATATAGAATGGAGAACTCATCGAGAGCACTCCTGTTGTGATCTTTTGGTTCAAGAGAACTCCTGCCATATTGGTTCATGGTATTGGAAGACCGTTGTACCACGGACCTCGAGGACTATCTCAAAGGTTACTAACATCCTAAAGGAACTAGCAAACACTATCAAGACGAGGTAAGTAGGGTGAATCTTGGGCTTAAGAACCCAGAAATAGAAGGCCTACTAACTAGATGGCATCACGGGATGCTTTCAAGAATGGGGACCAGAATCATCACACTGGGAACACAAAACATTGCTAGCTTACTGAGTGGTTCTCAAAGACACCTAGGGTCATAATAATAGCTCCAACATAAATGCTGAGGCAGTGGTACCTCAACACAATGGCTAGTGTGGTTAATCTGGCCCAAAGGGACAGCGGGAACGGAAAGAATGGATTTGCAAATGCATCAGACTATGTAGAAACCTAGGATGACTCGGACAACATAACAGCTGTAAATGCTCAAAATGATTTGAGACATCCTGCAAAATGGTGGCATAACCACTCAACATCACAATATCAAAGTTCCAAGATCAACTATCAACATACGGAAGTAGTAGGACCGAAACTGAGGCTTGAAACTAGCAATCCTATAAGTCTCTAACATAGTAACTCGTCATCCTGATAGATAGATGAGAAGGCCTAGTTCTTAATCCTCGTAGAAGAGAAGAGAATGACTTAGATCAGAGGGCATAAGGTAAAGGAGTAAAAAGAGCCTTATGTTCCCTTCCACAATCAATTCCCTTACATAACTAAAGCATTTCTAGACTCAACTTCGACCAGTTTGGCTTGGTAATCCTACAGGTAGTCAGGCTCTGATACCAAAGCTGTCAGGACCCCGATTCCAAGTCAATTGATCTAGCCGGTAACACCTCATATCACTTTTTGGCCTCACGCATGGTATTCCCACGGGTGTCGCCTTACCATGGCCAGGACCGTTTGCGCCTTTTGGCTCATGTATATGATAGTGTCGCTAGCATCCATATGACAGAGAACCCGGGCCAACATGGCTAGTCGTGAACCCAAAACGGCACCAACCTATGGGGACAGGCATACATGAATCACATCGAGCATGTCGGTCAACAGCATGTGAATCCGGGCTGTAGCACTGGGCTAACAGGACTCCGGGAACCCGGGCTGTAGCAGGCTAGGCAGGACTCCAGATGTCACCGCGTGACATTTCCCCGAAGGGACAGACACAGGAACGAAGTGAAACACATGCCGGCCAGTCAAGTGTCCTGAGGAGTAGTGCTGGGCTACCAGGACTCTGGTGAACCAGGCTGTAGCGGACTACTATGGCTCATGGAAGCACTAGACTACATTTCCCCATAAGAGAGGCTGCCAAGGATAAACAACTAGATTGTCGGATCCCACACATACCAAGCATTTCAATCATACACACAATATGCCCGATATGTGTCAATACAACATGGAATCACAACATAACTCTACGACTCAAGTATTTATTCATTAGGCTCCGAGGAGCGAGATATTACAAACATGGGTCTCATGACCCATCAATCATAGCATACAAATCAAAACACATGCGGAAGCTTAACATGTCTGAGTACAGACACCTACAAATGAAAAAGGCTAAGAAGCCTGACTATCTACCAGATCCTGCTGAGGGCACAAGATCGTAGCTGAGGTAGCAAGCTAAACGTCGGAGTCCACACGGAACTACTAGCGAGACTGACGTCTCTCTGCAAAACATAAATTAAGCAAACGTAAGTACAAATGTACTCAGCAAGACATACATCAGAACTAACTACATATGCATCGGTATCAACAAGGGGGTGGTGGAGTTTAACTGCAGCAAGCCAGCTTTGACTCAGTGGCTAACCTGAACTACGACTTCAAGGAACTCTTTTGAGATGGCGCACACGAGTCCACATATTCACCATTCAATACACCACTATGGATCCCCTCCCGTCTCCCTACGAGAAGGCCATCCATATCACTCACACTTATCTTGCGAGTTTTAGAGTATCCACTTCAAGTTATCTATGAACTGTATAGGCAACCAAGTAGTCCTTTACCGCGGACGCGGCTATTCGAATAGATGATGTTAACCCTGCAGGGGTGTACTTCTTCACACACACTCTCACCACTTACCGCCGTTTACACGACATGTACTCGGCAACCTTCAAGTGGAAGCCCAACGAGGGTGTCGGCCACGGCCTACCTAAACACTCAAGTCTCTAGTCCAGGTTTATCGCCTATCCAGGTTCCATCCGCAGGGAGTCCGGCCGAGGTTTCCACATACGGCCCCGGACAATGTGTACAGGGTTCCGAGACACCAATCGGGCGCCCGGCATGCCCGGCCACGGTGTATCTACCGCATCATAGCCCACCCCTAGGGTCAGCGCTACGCACGGCCACCAACACATATCCTATAAACACCAGAAACTAGTTGCAACTCCTGGACAGAGAACTAGGGTGGTTAAGAAGCCGAGAGGGTCCATTGGTTCCGGGCCCAATGCGTGGTAGTAGCTGATTCTTAAATCACACATACAGATCTCGGTGCTTAAGGACGGTTCCAATGAAACAACCCACCATGTACTCCTACATGGCCTCTCATCGATACCTTTACCAAATCGTGTTCAACACACTTAGCTCACACACAGAAGGACATGTTCACAACTTTCCAATTCATCCCCGATGAATCAGACCTGACACAACTCTAAGCAATAGCAGGCATGACAAACAAGCATGAATGAGTAGGCACATCAGGGCTCAAACAACTCCTACTCATGCTAGTGGGTTTCATCCATTTACTGTAGCAATGACAGGTCATGCAGACGAAAGGGGTTCAACTACCGCAACATGTAACAGTTGAATCGTTGTTGTCCTAATGCGGTAAAAGAGAGTAGGAGCAAGAGAGTGGGATTGTATCGGAATGAACAAGGGGTTTTTGCTTGCCTGACACTTCCAAAGATAGTATAGTTCTCCATCGGTGTCATCGAAGCAACGTCTACTGAGAGGGGACAATTACCGGCAACAGAGAGGAAACACAATCAATGCAATGCAACAATATGATGCATGAATGTGACATGGCAATATGATGTGATTTGAGCTAATGCAGCTAGCAACGATTTAAATGGAGTTGGTTTGAACACTACATTCAAATTTCAACTCCACATGAGGCATTTCAAATACCATTGATTCAAATTGTCATATACAGTGGATGTAAGTTGTTCAAACATGCATGAGAATGCCATAAACAGATTCTTCATATTTTTCTGATAATTTTTCGTATATAAATTATTTCATTTGGAGTTACGGTTGAATTTCTATGATTTTTAGAAGTTTTGGGCATTTTCTGGAATTTCCTGAATTAAGTTAAATCGAGAATTTGAGTTTTTGCGTCAGCACTGTGTCACTGTGACGTCAGCTGGTCAACTGGGCGCCTCCAGGTCAAACCTGACCAGTAGGGCCCACTAGTCAGTGACACATAGTCAGCTACAGAGGCTGACAGGTGGGACCTGGTCAAAGCTGATGTTGCCAAGTCAAAGTTGACAAGCGGGGCCCACTGAAATTAGTGCTAATCTAACAGAGAGTTAAACTAATTAGTTCAGGCACTGGGCCCACATGTAAGTGGGTCAGGAGGTTAATTAGGGGGTGATTAAGGCTAACTAGGTGGCCACGTCGACAGTCGCCGGAGTCTCGCCGGCGGTGACCTCGAACCGCGGCGGAGTTCGCTCAGAACTCGCCAGAGGCGATGGATCAACGCGCCAGGGGCACCAGAGGATAGCATGTGCCCGTGCGCATCTAGGGAGACCAATGGGAGGTGCGGGGTTGGACGGAGCTCGCCGGAAGTGAGCTTGCGGCGGCGCCGGAGTTCGAGTGTGCATGGGTTTGCGGCTACGGTGCAGGGCAGGCCTAACGGGCGGGTGATTCGAGCTCCTGGAGACTCCCTAAGTGCGTTGACGTGCTCGGAGGCGAGCTTGCGCGGCTGTAGCCGCGGTGGCGGCATGGCCGGCGGCGAGGAGCTATCGGCTCCGGTGAAACTAGGGCCACGCGGTGCAAAAGAGGCGGGGAAGAGAGGGGTTCGGTAGAGGAGCTCACGGCGAGGTTGAAGCGGAGCTCAGCAGACTCGGGGAGGCGACGGAGACGGCGAATCGGACGGCGGCATCTGGCGGCCGTGGTCGGGAAGAAGGCCACAAGCGTCGTCATGGGACCGTCCTGGCTTGTGTAGCTCGGCGAGGAGGGAGAAGAGGTTGCGGCTGAGCCTCTGGGCTCAACGGCAGGGCGAGGGGTGGCCGATGGTCACGGGGTGCTCGTCGGCGTTCTCGGGCGGTCATGGCGATAGCGGGAGAGAGAGAGACAGAGGAGGAGAGGAGGACGAGAGAGAGTGAGAGAGGGTCCAGGGGTTGCGTGGCGATGCCAGAGTCGTCCAGGGCGTCGGGGGGGGGGGGTGCACGCAGGCAGGCAGGAGGTGGCCGGCGCGCGTCGGGCACACGCCCGCGTCCTCCTGGCGCGGCGGGGAAGACGACTGGCAGCTGGGCAGCACAGTAGCGGGCCGCGTAGGTGGGCTGCACAGGACCTCGGCCAGCCAGGTTGGTTTTGGCCAGGTATTCTCTCTCTCTCGTTCTAGTTCTGTTTCTGTTTTTCTATTCTTGTTATTTTGTTTTGATTTAGTGTATAACCCAAATCATTTTAATAAATCCTGAAAATAATTGTGGGCATTAAGTTAATTATTACAGAGGCCCTTAACTATTTTCAGAATCATTGGAGCATTTAAAAATATTAATAGTATTTAACTGCCCCAATTCAAATACAATATGGGTTATTCAAAAATCCAGAATGGCCTAAAAAATATTGGCATCATTTTTGGCAGAGGTTTTCACCTTTATAAAAAATCATGAACATTTTCAAAGGAATTTTGGGTTCACTGAACCTAGTTGAATTCATTTAGTGCTAGGGTTTCAATATCCCCATTTCAAGTTTTCTTTGGGAAATACACATGATGACGTGATGAGCAAGCAAAGTCAAACAAGAGCTGATCTGAGGCTGTGACAAATGTCTCAAAGTATAATAATGTCTCTCACACATATGCCTGAGGTTAACTCGAGTTCCGGAACCATATCAATACATACAATGGGATTCTAGCAGAGCACCTTTTGTTTTGAGATTTCGCTCTCTCTCTCCCTCCCCCTCTCCCTCTCTCTCTCACACACACACACGTGCGCGCGCGTACACACACGCATTGTTTCTCGCTTCATTTTTTCCGGCACTTGCATGCATACAATTTTTTTTATCTTCGTGATGCTTTAAGTATGCCTCGCACAAATGCTATCTACCTATCCCTTAATATAGCCAGATATGTGTCACGCAAACTCCTTCTCCCTACTAGCAAGATACCCATGCGTTGCACCGAACATCAAGATGCATTTGTATGAGTAGTTTATCTTGTGGGAGAAAAGGATGAATGAGGGAATGCCTTATTTGCAAATTCGGAGAGGGGTGTGGGTATCTTTTTGCAAAATTGCCACAGTTTCCTTCCCATCCGTCGGGTATAAATCGGATGGCCTATATTGCAGGATGGCAGGAACACCATCATCACCAACTCTGTTTTTTTATAAGAGTAGGGATATGTGAGTGTCACTGCCCCCCTCCCGACACACACACCCACGCCCACACAACCACACACACACACTTCCCAACACCGAAGGAGTAGGGTGACACCTCGATCTTGATACTAATCTATCGACTGGCTTCTCTCTCAAACACACACACACGCGCACACACTACCCGACACCGAAGGAGTAGGGCGGCACCTCGATCTTGATAGTAATCTATCTACTCCTCTTTCAAACACACACACATACACACACACACACTTGCTAGTTGTGCCTCTGTGCCTACCGCGCACACTCTCGATACGTCTTTCTCTCCCTCCCCCTCCCCACCCCCACCCCAACAATGACAGTAGAAGGGTGACAACTCGATCTAATTGTAATCTATCAATTGGTTTCTCTCTCGAACATTGTGTCTCTGTGCCTCGCTCAGTAGCCCCCTCGATATGTAGACTTCTCGCACACGCACAGCTGTAGTGACGATGACGCTGAACCCAGTGTGCCTCGTTTTTACCGGCCTCATGTGATAGTTTTCACCATGTTTTCTGTTAATTAACAAGGCAACATTTTCTTTGTTACTACTAGTGAATCTGAAATCATTCGGGGAAGACATAAAATATATCACTTCAACCCAATTATCGCAATAACTATTTTAAAAGAAACTAGCTAGATGCCCGTGCGTTGCACGGAACATCAAGATGCATTTGTACGAGTAGTTTATCTTGTGAGAGAAAAGGATGAACGAGGGAAGGCCGTATTTGCGAAGGTGGAGAGGGGTGTGGGTATATTTTTGCAAAATTTCCATAGTTTTCTTCCTATCCGTTAGATATAAATCCGACGGCCTATATTGCAGGATGGCACGCACACCATCATCACCAACTCTGTTTTCTACTCCCTCCGTTCCTAAATATTTGTGTTTTTAGAGATTTTAACAAGTGACTACATATGGAGCAAAATGAGTGAATCTACAGTCTAAAATATGTCTACATACACATCCGTATGTGGTAGTCCATTTGAAATCTGAAAAAGACAAATATTTAGGAACGGATGGAGTATAAGAGTAGACATGGAGATATATCTCCAGCATGGTGTACAACAAAAATGTGCAGGACTGGTTAGCGCCGGATACTCGCAACGCGATAACATGAGTTCGAATTCTGTCTTTAACTTTAGATTTTTATATTACATATTACTTATTTAATATATACTTATTTCGCTACTGTACTGACAGCGGAACCCACAGAGTACTTAGAATACAAGATTAAGGATGGACTTGTTTCTTTTTAACTTTTTGTACGAAGCTGTAGCCACCCTGCAAGTCACGTGTACACTGTACATGCAATTATCTTTTTATAGAGAGACAATCATACATGCAATTAACTCAAATGAATTGGATGTCACTCTATTATTTCCAGCATAAGAGCATCTCCAACGGCAACCGGCAAATTTCCTCCCGCTTCCTTCCGTGGAGGACGACATCAAACGCCAGCGGCATACATTTTCACAACTCTAACCAACCAGATGAAATTCGTGCAAACACGGACTGCTTTCATATAAGCATGAAGGATTTCGTATAAAAAAGCCGGATCTTCATATAAACATGATGGATTTCATTACATTTACATGAACTAAGCGGTGCCAATCCGGCTCACTTGGTATAATTAATACTCCCTCCGTCCAGAAATACTTGTCCTAGAAATGGATGCATCTAGACTTATTTTAGTTATAGATACATACAATTTATCCATTCTTAGAACAAAAATTTCCCGCCAGCTGGAGAGGGAGTACATAATCTAAATGGCCGCCCGCGGATCCCTTTGTCTTCCTCATGTCCGATAGACACTTTGCGGGGTCGACGAAGGTCCTCAGAAGAGACGAAGAAGCAAAGAAACCACCTGAATGCGCAATCGTCGCCTCGGCGGTGGCCTTCATGGGACCCAAGTGGCGGCGGCCTCCCGTGTTCTACTTCTCCTCGATGACGGCGGCGGACACGGAGAAGCTAGCCACCGACTCGTCGCTCTCCATGCACCCGGCTTCTGTCTCTGCCTACATGGCGTTGCCATAGGCACAGGAGGCGCGGCACTGCAGACACTGGTGGTGCGGTACGACGCGGCGGCGATGACGCCTGTACCGGCGTGGAGCAACTCGCCACTCCTCATCGAGCTGAACTAGAGCGGCGAGCTGCTGAACCATGCGCCTGCTTGGGGCGGCAACTGTCTCCGCCGAGCCAAGCGAGGTTGGTGAAGCACCGAGCGGCCTCGCCCGTATCCGGAGGGCTCGGCGGGCCACCCAGCCGGGTAATATGCCGGAGAACGGCTCCTCGGAAGCCATCAGAAGAGTGGAGAAAATGTTGAAGAAGGAGATGGGGGGCGGCGGAGGGTTGCGATTCTTGCCTGCTGTCTGTCTGGCCTCATGTAAATAGAGGGCGGACGGTAGGAGCTTGGCCGACGTCTGGCCTCGTTTAAACTGAGGGCGGGCGGGAGGAGCTCGGTCGGTGTTGCGTTTAATTCCGGCCCGCTCATGAACAGACGTGTGGCCGGACTAGGTTTCTCGGTTTGCATGCGGGTTTAACGGAGGGGTTTGGTGGAGGCGGGGAGGTGTGTTCAGCCGGGCATGCAGCGGGCGGCGCGGTACTATTCGATTTGACAGCGGGTGGCGCAGTTCCTGATATGGCTTTAATGCAGACGAGGGAGGGAGTGGCGGTTCCCGAAATGTTGAATGGCCAATCAATCCTCCTTCTATTAATGCATGAGGGAAGTAATGGGAGGAGGACCGGGAAAAGAGGCTGCACGATGTGAATGCAACGCAGTTTGCCCTCATATAAAGGTGCCCCTCCATTCCAATGCATCTACCACATCGTACGCACCTAAGCATTTGCCTAAGCACCTACACTAAGCGCAAAAGAGCTCACTCCAAACCCATGGCGGCGATGCGCGCGAGCGGCCAGCGGCTGTGCCAGATGGTCCACGACGTCGGCCTGCGGCATGGCGCCGACGATCGTCTCCAGACGGTGTTGGAGACCGGCTGGTAGATGGCCACCGTCGACGCCAACTACGACTCTCAGTTGGACCAGATGATTGTTGCCACCACCAACAAGTTCACCGTCCTCAAGAAGCTCGCAGATGACATCACCATACTCCTCCAGCCCGCGCGCCCGGGCTCCTCATTGCCTGCCACCCTAATCGGCCTCCATGGCCAGAACCTCTTTCAAGCACTGGTGGCCCTGCGACTGCCCGCCGATGCCAAGAAGAATGTCCACCTGGAGGTCGCGCTCGCCGCAAGGCGCCTCGCCCTGCAAGAATTCGTCGACCTACACATCCACGTGTATGAGCAAATCATGTACATAGGTATCTACAAGGCCAGTGAGGACGCTATGACGTTGGCCTTCCTCAACCGGCTGGAAGCCTTGGATGCCTTTGCTGAGAAGCACCTCGACCTCGCCACAAAAGCCGCTGCTCCTTAGCCGTCGTTCGGTGGCCCGACGCACTAAGTTGAGGAGGAGGAGGTCATATGTTGATGGATGCATCTTTCTTCTTGCCTTCTGTAACCACCACTGCGATCGCATCATCACCGTGGCCTTAATTCTTATTGTGCTGTTGCATTCTCGTTCCAGTCAATACCGACATGTGCGATCCCTTTGCTTAATTATATGCATCACTGTAACTAGTACTCCATCTGTCAATTTATAAGTTATGCTTACCTTTTCCATCAACTTCGTGCAACGCGCGGGCATCTTGCTAGAAACACTACAAAATGTCGGACCGCGTGTGACCAAACCGACGATGCGCCAACCTAGCTACTACGTACCCTGCTTATCTGGCGGAAATAGCCCCTCCCTAGCGTTTCCAATCGTTATTTCTATCTATCGATGGTGCCAAGGAGCAAAACCAAAATGTTACAATTTATACATGTTTCTCTACTCCTACTCCTATAAAAGACTCAGTTGGTGATGGTGGTGTGTCTGCCATCCGTCGTTTCTGACCATTAGATCTGCATCTAATGGCTGTGAGGTAAGTTGTGGCATTTTTTAAACAATAGCCCACTTCTCTGCTCCAATTTGCAGAAAACCCCTTATTATCTTGAAAGCAACCACATCCCTCCCTCACCTCATCAAAACAGCCTGAGAAATATATACTCCTATAAAAGACTCAATTGGTGATGGTGGCGTGTCTGCCATCCGTCGTTTCTGACCATTAGATCTGCATCTAACGGCTGTGAGGTAAGTTGTGGCATTTTTGCAACAATAGCCCACTTCTCTGCTCCAATTTGCAGAAAACCCCTTATTATCTTGAAAGCAACCACATCCCTCCCTCACCTCATCAAAATAGCCTGATAAATATATTTTGAGTGAAAATTACTCCCTCCATTCCTAAATATTTGTCTTTCTAGAGATTTCAATAAGTGACTACATACGGAGCAAAATGAGTGAATCTACACTTCAAAATATGTCTATATAATCCGTATGTGATAGTCCATTTGAAATCTCTAAAAAGACAAATATTTAGGAACGAAGGGAGTAATATATTAGGAGTATATCAAAACAAGAGTGATTTCTTTCAGGTTTGTGAACAACTACTACTATTCTACTACTTTGGATCCGTCGCAACGCACGGGCACATTGCTAGTAAAAGGAAAAGACCTGCCGCGTTCGCGTCGCACTCCCCCACACACGCCCGGGAATCGGGAGTACTCCACGGCCCGTCCGGCACGGCACATAGATTAGGGAAGGCGTGTTGCCTAGCATTTTCACTTTCATGTGGGACCGCCATTGAGCAAACCGACTATTGGCAAACCGCACCCCGCCCGCCGCCGAGTTGGAAAACAAAAACGAGGGGAAGATCTAGCTGTAGCACGGAAGCCAAGAAATTTGGTGTCAGATGGGGCTCATTGATAGAGTAGGAGCATTCCATACTACTCTACTCCTACTAGTACCAAGTTTGTAGTACTATACAACTAGTACTACCACTATACAACTAGTAGGTACGTGCATGGCACAACATCGTAGGAAAAAAAAGGGAAGATCTTGTTTTGGGTGATTTATCTTTTTTTCAGTCAACGTAGTACTCCCTCCGTTCCATAATGTAGTGCATATAGATTTTTTGAGAAGTCAAACTTTACAAACTTTGACCAAGTTTGTAGAGAAAAATATTTATATTTACAATACCAAAAATATATAATGTGAAACTACATCTTATGATGAATCTAGTGATATATGTTTCGCACTCTAGATGTAAATATTTTTCTCCACAAACTTGGTCAAAGTTTGTGAGGTTTGACTTCTTAAAAAATCTATAGGCACTACATTATGGAACGGAGGGAGTATGAATAATATGATGTGGGGGCACCCATGAAGCTTATGTGGCTTGGTTGCATGGCTACGAAAGGTTAGAGAAAAATAAATAGATAATGTGTTTAGAGTGCACTCCACTAAATAGATATACTTTGGATCCATTGCAACGGGCCGGCACATCTATATCTATACCCCCTATATAGTGTGTGAATAACTTTGAAAGTTGGTTGTTGGATGAAGCCAATCCGACGGTACAAAGATGGCAAATCCGAGCACTACTGGCCGTTGGATATCATCTACATTCCACCAGATTCTGCCACATGTAGAATCTAGAAGACTCCATGGTTGAACTTCATTGATGACTAACTTTGCCACAACTAAGCCTAGGCAAAGTGTGTCTGCCACAAAAAATGTGGCTAACAAAATATCCACCACAAGTGTGGCAAGATTTGGCAAGAAGTTGAGTCTATGACATGTGAACCATGTAGCTAGAAAAGTGTGGCAAGCCACAAGTGTAGCAATGAACCAAACACATGCCTGGTGTGTTTGGTAGGGTGTATGAAGGGTGCATGATCCCAAGAGTTCCCTTCTCGACCCACTTTTGGGTGTTTGGTAGAGTGTATGGAGGGTGCATGAGTCCACACTAGATTAGCACAAATACACTAGAAGCATGCATGAAGAGAGCATACATGAAGAGGGGTGTTGAGTTGAGCATGCATGAAGAGGGAACAACTATGCTGAGACGAGAACGCAACCAAACACACTTGTGGCACACCTAAGCTTAGGTGTGGCAACCTTAGGCTACAAACAAAACCATAACTTTGAAAGTTGGTCGTTGGATGAAGCTAATCCGACGGTACAAAGATGGCAAATCCGGGCACTACTGGTTGTTGGATATCATCTAGATTCCACCAGATTTTGCCACATGTAGAATCTAGAAGACTCCACATGTAGAAGCATAATGCACAAACCACCAGAATCTCATGCATGCAATGCACGTGTATCTTACTAGTAGTTGGTAGTATAAGAAACAAATTCCGGGTTTGGCACGAGCTCGTACTGCGGGAGCACCACAAGGCCTGCCGCAGGAGTTACATTTCCCTCTCGGGGCCCACGGGACCGAACTTCAGTGGCTTAGTGCCCGGCCTATGAATCAATGACATGCGGACCTTAAATGCGGCTGGCCCACATGTCATTCTCATGGTGGTGGTGTGGTTCGCGACTCACTCATTCGAGATGAACCGGCCGGTGGTGGTGTGGCCGTGGCGAGGGTGCCACAGTTGGGCCTCGGGGCGTTGCGAGGCGTAGATGGCCACACCGGCGGGTACTACCTATAGTACAGAAGTACTTAGCTGAGGATTGATGCCCGGGACGAAATGTGTCACAGCCGCTGGATGAAAATTCGATGGTGTGGGAGTACGGATCGGAGCACAGCAGCGGAGCAGGTAAACCACATCCAATCGGGTGTGGCTGTGGTAGAAAGTTGATGGTCGCCGCAGTTCAGCTGGCCCGCATGTCATGCACACAAAGGCAGAGAAGCGGTGGGGCCGAGAGGGATGAGGCGCTCGTCAGGGGATGAGGATCCCCTAACGTGAACAATCCTACCATTCTATCACTGACATGTGGGACCCACAAGTGTGGGTCCCACCAGTCAGCGAAGGAAAGGCAGGGTAAGGCAGTGATAGCCACGTCAGAGGATCCATGTCCACGCCGGGGGACGTCGTGCTTACAGGTAGGGTTGGAGCGTCGTCGTGGGAATCACGTGTGGGTGTGGCAGTGGTAGAAACAAGAAACGTGATGGTCGCCGTGGTTCAACTTCCATGGACAAGCTGTCATGTCTGCTGACACATGTATATCAAAACTAGAGTGTTTATATTTCAAGCACGTGAACAAGTATTATTCTACTACTTTGGATCCATTGCAACGCACGAGCCAACACATTGGTAGTAGTAGTGTCTATCTCTATCTCTAGAGGCCTTCCCTCGTTCATCCTTTTCTCTCACAAGATAAACTACTCATACAAATGCATCTTGATTTTCCGTGATGACAAACCAGGGGACTTGTTTCGTATGGGACACATCCTACGATATACTCCCTCTCTCCCAGTTTATTTGTTTTGAATCTTTTCGTTTTATAAGTTTCAAATTCAAATTTAGAGGGGCAGTGGGGCCGAGAGGGGTGAGCCGCAGGTCGGGGGACGTGTGGTGTCATGGGTTCATGCGGCGTCATGGGAATCACATGTGGCTGTGGTAGAAACATGATGCTCTCCGCATTTAAGGTGGCCCACATGTCATGCACACAAAGGCAGAGGGGTGGTGCGGCGGAGAGGGGTGAGGCGCATGTCGGGGGACGTGGTGCCGTGGGTTGGAGCGGCGTCGTGGGAATCGCGAGTGGCAGTGGATGAAACGTGATGGTCACCGTAGTTGAACTTCCATGGACAAGTTGTCATGTCTACGGACACATGCATTGCATACCGATCACTGGAAGGAGTAGTAGAGAAAGCTAGGCGGATAAATAGTTCCTTATAGTCAAGCGGACCCACGCTACTACTTGTTCCAAAGACATGCACACCAACGAAATAGTCCATCTATATCAATATACATAGAGAGTGAATATATTTTTTACAAGAGAGGAAATAGTTCATCCATCCATAATGCCCTGCTGCCGGTGCAGCATATTCTTCTTCTTCTTCGTGTTCTCATTTTCGTGGGAGACGGCTTCGCAACAAGCTCTTTAGACCTTGCGGCTATCTCGAAACTCACACGGGCATTGAGGGCAGCATATTTTATCCGCTCGTACGTCAAGGGATAATTCTCCCATCCAGATGACCTTAATGCCAGCGTCTCATCTGTCGGATGTGGGGTTCCGGCAAACCCTTAAGGTTCGAACACTGGGGTGCGCGCGAAGTCTTTTCCTCCCACCGATCTACGCCCTAGCTCGCTAAGATCTCGCGGACGAACTCGACGAACTCGCAACACGAAAAGACACAAGATTTATACTAGTTCGGGCCACCGTTCTGGTGTAATACCCTACTCCAGTGTGGTGGTGGATTGCCTCTTGGGCTGATGATGAACAATACAAATGGGAAGAACAGCCTCCTGAGGTTGAGGTGTTCTTGTGCTTGGCTAACTTGCGTGGGTGAGAGTGATCTCAGATCTCGTCCTCCTCTTGCCTATGGTGGTGGCTAGTCCTACTTATAGAGGCCCTGGTCCTCTTCCCAAATCTTGAGCGGGAAGGGAGCCAACAATGGCGGGCAAATTTGAAAGGGGACAGCTAGTACAAGCTATCCTGACAAAAGTGGTCTTCGCCTGCCAAAGGCTCTGGTGGTGACGCCATCTTGGGCTCCATGATGACCTCCACCTTGCCGTCCCTCAGGTCTTGGTCTTGTTGCACCAAAATGGCAACCTTTGCCTGGTGCCTCGGTACTCCTCGTCTGCGCTGGTTTCCTTAGCACCAAAGAGGAAACAAGGACGATGTGCGCGCTGGCGCCCGCCTGGTGTTGATCGTCATGGCTCACGTCATGAGAGCCTCGTGAGGATCGCCTCGCCTTGATATCTCCGCCCCTCGCGAGCCTACCTGATTAGGCTGCTCCAGAGGAGGTCTTGTGTCGTCCGCCTCGCGAGGGTCTTGGATGCCTTGTTGATGAAGGTGGGCCGTACGGCCTGCTGGCTTAGCCATGCAGTGGGCCGCAGGCAGGCAAGTCTGGGGACCCCCGTTCCCAGGACGCTGATAGTAGCCCCCGGGCCCAAGGTGCTCTCGAGCTTGGCTCCGCGGCGAGGCCAAGGGCCAAGTATGGAGCACTGCGGGCCCCAAAAGCCTATGGCCTCGGTTGACGTGTGGAGGCTGATTAGACGTGGGCATCTCTACTTCCCCACGCTGCCCTTGAATCCGCCTGGCTATGCGGCCCCTGCTTATCACTCAGTTATTCTTCCTTCGCCGCACCTGACTCTTCCAATCTCCCTGCTTCCTTGAGGCCCTGCTCCGTCCTCCCAATCTGATTGCGCTCCGCCTGCTTCTCCGCCATGGCGCCGAAACAAGCCGAGAAGTGGAAGAAACCTCTGTCCTCGCCAACTGCGCCTCCATCCTTCGAGTCGGCGCTCGGCCGGCCCCAGGTGCTCAACGACGAGGCCATGGACAAGGTGCGCCCCATGCTTGCCTCTGGTTTCAACGAGTGGGGAGCGACGGAAGCTTGGCCCGCGTCTCGTACTCGCATGGCTCGGGCGGTCACCGAGGTTCCGATCTTCATTGAGGCCCTCTGGGCTGGCCTGATTCCTCCCTTCTCCGCTTTCTTCAATGCGGTGCTCGAGCACTATCAGATCCACATGCTCCATCTCGACCCTCAATCTGTGACCCTTCTTGTTGTCTTCGCCTTCTTGTGCGAGGCCATGGTGGGCATCGCTCCTTCCGTGGCACTCTTCCGCCACTTCTTCTCGCTGCATCTCACTGGTCCCCGGCAGAGCTCGGGGTGCGTGGGCTTCCTGGCCATGGCTGCGACGGCAGGCGTGGGGATCGACTTAGAGCTTCCTTCATCCACGAGCGAGTTCCGTACTCGATGGGTGTTTGTTGATGCCGGCGTGCTCAACCCTCTGCTCCAAGCTCCGGTGGGGCCTGCTATTCTAAACTCCGGCTGGGGTCATCAGAAGCTCACGAGCCCCTGCCTTGCCCCCATCCGGGCCAAGCTGAGGTGGTTGAAGGACCTCGTGTTGGGGAATGTAGCAGAATTTTAAAATTTTCTACGCATCACAAAGATAAATCTATGGAGTCATCTAGCAACGAGGGAGATGGGAGTGCATCTACATACCCTTGTAGATCGCGAGCGGAAGCGTTCAAGAGAACGGGGTTGATGGAGTCGTACTCGTCGTGATCCAAATCACCGATGACCTAGCGCCGAACGGACGGCACCTCCGCGTTCAGCACATGTACGGTTGGGAAGACGTCTCCTCCTTCTTGATCCAGCAAGGGGAAGGAGAGGTTGATGGAGATCCAGCAGCACGATGGCGTGGTGGTGGAAGCAACGGTGATCTCGGCAGGGCTTCGCCAAGCTCCAACGAGAGAGAGAGAGAGGTGTTACGTGGGGAGAGGGAGGCGCCAGAGACTTGGTGCGGCTGCCCTCCCTTCCCCCCACTATATATAGGGCCCCTAGGGGGGTGCGCCGGCCCTAGGAGATGGGATCTCCAAGGGGGGGCGGCGGCCAAGGGGGGGACTTGCCCCCCAAGCCAAGTGGGGCGCCCCCACCCCTAGGGTTTCCAACCCTAGGCGCAGGGGGAGGCCCATGGGGGGCACACCAGCCCACCAGGGGCTGGTTCCCCTCCCACTTCAGCCCATGGGGCCCTCCGGGATAGGTGGCCCCAGCCGGTGGACCCCCGGGACCCTTCCGGTGGTCCCGGTACAATACCGATTACCCCCAAAACTTTCCCGATGGCCGAAACTAGACTTCCTATATATAAATCTTCACCTCCGGACCATTCCGAAACTCCTCGTGACGTCCGGGATCTCATCCGGGACCCCAAACAACTTTCGGGTTAACGCATACTAATATCTCTACAACCCTAGCGTCACTGAACCTTAAGTGTGTAGACCCTACGGGTTCGGGAGACACGTAGACATGACCGAGACGACTCTCTGGTCAATAACCAACAGCGGGATCTGGATACCCATGTTGGCTCCCACGTGTTCCATGATGATCTCATCGGATGAACCACGATGTCGAGGATTCAATCAATCCCGTATACAATTCCCTTTGTCAATCGGTACGTTACTTGCCCGAGATTCGATCGTCGGTATCCCAATACCTCGTTCAATCTCGTTACCGGCAAGTCACTTTACTCGTACCGTAATGCATGATCCCGTGACCAAACACTTGGTCACATTGAGCTCATTATGATGATGCATACCAAGTGGGCCCAGAGATACCTCTCCGTCATACGGAGTGACAAATTCCAGTCTCGATCCGTGTCAACCCAACAGATACTTTCGGGGATACCTGTAGTATACCTTTATAGTCACCCAGTTACGTTGTGACGTTTGGTACACCCAAAGCACTCCTACGGCATCCGGGAGTTACACGATCTCATGGTCTAAGGAAATGATACTTGACACTGGAAAAGCTCTAGCAAACGAACTACACGATCTTGTGCTATGCTTAGGATTGGGTCTTGTCCATCACATCATTCTCCTAATGATGTGATCCCATTATCAATGACATCCAATGTCCATAGTCAGGAAACCGTGACTATCTATTGATCAACGAGCTAGTTAACTAGAGGCTTACTAGGGAAATGTTATGGTCTATGTATTCACACATGTATTATGATTTCCGGATAACACAATTATAGCATGAATAATAGACAATTATCATGAACAAGGAAATATAATAATAATCATTTTATTATTGCCTCTAGGGCATATTTCCAACAGTCTCCCACTTGCACTAGAGTCAATAATCTAGTTACATTGTGATGAATCGAACACCCATAGAGTTCTGGTGTTGATCATGTTTTGCTCAAGGAAGAGGTTTAGTCAACGGATCTGCGACATTCAGGTTCGTATGCACTTTGCAAATATCTATGTCTCCATTTTGAACATTTTCACGAATGGAGTTGAAGCGACGCTTGATATGCCTGGTCTTCCTGTGAAACCGGGGCTCCGTGGCAAGGGCAATAGCTCCAGTGTTGTCACAGAAGAGAGTCATCGGGCCCGACGCATTGGGAATAACTCCTAGGTCGGTAATGAACTCCTTTACCCAGATTGCTTCTTGTGCTGCCTCCGAGGCTGCCATGTACTCCACTTCACATGTAGATCCCACCACGACGCTTTGCTTGCAACTGCACCAGCTGATTGCCCCACCATTCAAAATATACACGTATACAATTTGTGACTTAGAGTCATCCAGATCTGTGTCGAAGCTAGCATCGACGTAACCCTTTACGACGAGCTCTTCGTCACCTCCATACACGAGAAACATATCCTTAGTCCTTTTCAAGTACTTCAGGATATTCTTGACCGCTGTCCAGTGTTCCATGCCGGGATTACTTTGGTACCTTCCTACCAAACTTACGGCAAGGTTTACATCAGGTCTGGTACACAGCATGGCATACATGATAGACCCTATGGCCGAGGCATAGGGGACGACACTCATCTTTTCTCTATCTTCTGCCGTGGTCGGGCATTGAGCTGTGCTCAATCTCATACCTTGCAATACATGCAAGAACCCCTTCTTAGACTGATCCATATTGAACTTCTTTAATATCTTGTCAAGGTATGTACTTTGTGAAAGACCAATGAGGCATCTCGATCTATCTCTATAGATCTTGATGCCTAATATATAAGCAGCTTCTCCAAGGTCCTTCATTGAAAAACACTTGTTCAAGTAGACCTTTATGCTTTCCAAGAATTCTATATCATCTCCCATCAATAGTATGTCATCCACATACAATATGAGAAATGCTACGGAGCTCCCACTAACTTTCTTGTAAATGTAGGCTTCTCCATAAGTCTGTGTAAACCCAAACGCTTTGATCATCTCATAAAAATGAATGTTCCAACTCCGACATGCTTGCACCAGCCCATAGATTGAGCGTTGGAGCTTGCACACCTTGTCAGCATTCTTAGGATCGACAAAACCTTCCGGCTGCATCATATACAATTCTTCCTTAAGGAAACCATTAAGGAATGCCGTTTTGACGTCCATTTGCCATATCTCATAATCATAGAATGAGGCAATTGCTAACATGATTCGGACGGACTTCAGCTTCGCTACTGGTGAGAAAGTCTCATTGTAGTCAACCCCTTGAACTTGTTGATAACCCTTAGCGACAAGCCGAGCTTTATGGATGGTCACATTACCATCCGCGTCTGTCTTCTTCTTAAAGATCCATTTATTTTCTATGGCTCGCCGATCAACGGGCAAGTCAGTCAAAGTCCATACTTAATTTTCATACATGGATCCTATCTTGGATTTCATGGCTTCCAGCCATTTGTCGGAATCTGGGCCCGCCATCGCTTCTTCATAGTTTGAAGGTTCACCATTGTCCAACAACATGATTTCCAGGACAGGGTTGCCGTACCACTCTGGTGCGGAACGCGTCCTTGTGGACCTTCGAAGTTCAGTAGCAACTTGATCTGAAGTTTCATGATCATCATCATTAACTTCCTCCCTAGTCGGTGCAGACACCTCAGGAACAATTTCTTGAGCTGCGCCACTCTCCGGTTCAAGAGGCAATACTTCATCAAGTTCTACTTTCCTCCCACTTACTTCTTTCGAGAGAAACTCTTTCTCTAGAAAGGATCCATTCTTGGCAACAAATGTCTTGCCTTCAGATCTAAGATAGAAGGTATACCCAATAGTTTCTTTAGGGTATCCTATGAAGACACATTTTTTCGATTTGGGTTCGAGCTTTTCAGGTTGAAGTTTCTTGACATAAGCATCGCATCCCCAAACTTTCAGAAACGACAGCTTAGGTTTCTTGCCAAACCACAATTCATACGGTGTCATCTCAACGGATTTCGACGGAGCCCTATTTAAAGTGAATGTGGTAGTCTCTATAGCATAACCCCAAAATGATAGCGGTAGATCGGTAAGAGACATCATAGATCGTACCATATCCAATAGGGTGCGATTACAATGTTCGGACACACCATTATGCTGTGGTGTTCCAGGCAGCGTGAGTTGTGAAACTATTCCACATTTCCTTAAGTGCGTGCCAAATTCGTGACTCAAATATTCTCCCCCATGATCTGATCGTAAGAACTTGATTTTCCTGTCACGTTGATTCTCAAACCCACTCTGAAAATTCCTTGAACTTTTCAAAGGTCTCAGACTTGTGTTTCATTAAGTAGACATACCCATATATACTTAAGTCATCAGTGAGGGTGAGGACCTAACGATAGCCACCATGAGCATCAACGCTCATTGGACCGCACACATCAGTATGTATGATTTCCAATAAGTTGGTTGCTCGCTCCATTGTTCCAGAGAACGGAGTGTCGGTGTCAAAACCGGAGGATCTCGGGTAGGGGGTCCCGAACTGTGCGTCTAGGCCGGATGGTAATAGGAGGCAAGGGACACGAAGTTTTACCCAGGTTCGGGCCCTCTTGATGGAGGTAAAACCCTACATCCTGCTTGATTAATATTGATGATATGGGTAGTACAAGAGTAGATCTACCACGAGATCGGAGAGGCTAAACCCTAGAAGCTAGCCTATGGTATGGTTGTTGTTGTGTATGTTGTCCTACAGACTAAAACCCTCCGGTTTATATAGACACCGGAGAGGGTTAGGGTTACACAAAGTTGGTTACAATGGTAGGAGATCTACATATCCGTATCGCCAAGCTTGCCTTCCACGCCAAGGAAAGTCCCTTCCGGACACGGGACGGAGTCTTCAATCTTGTATCTTCATAGTCCAGGAGTCCGGCTGAAGGTATAGTCCGGCCATCCGGACACCCCCTAATCCAGGACTCCCTCAGTAGCCCCCGAACCAGGCTTCAATGACGATAAGTCCGGCGCGCAGATTGTCTTCGGCATTGCAAGGCGGGTTCTCCTCCAAATTCCGTGTACCTGTTGAATAAAGTCCGGTTTCTTGTAGATGTTGCGCTCCTTGGCTTATACGCCCAATAATGGCCGCTTCCCATGTGTCAAACGAATATGAAAAGTCTGAGTGTTTTTACATTCACACCCCTAGCCGCGTAAATGAGCTGAGCTATTTAAGGGGACGAGGATTTAGATCCAAACCACATCTTCCCCCCTTCGCGAGTGTTCATCAGAGCGCATCCGAAAAAGGTCCATTCCACCATGGCCAGTCGTCGCGACTCCTCCTCTCGCCCTTCCAGCCCTCAGCCTGGATATTGGGAGAGATGCTCCATCCCGCATAGCGAGCTAGTGACGCTCCGCACCAAGGGATTTCTCCCCCCGGCCTATATGGTCCCAGTTCGAGCCGGCCTTGCCATCTATAATGGCGGAGAGCAAGCGGAGAGTGCCCCTAAGCCCTCCAAAGGAGAGCGGGTGTGCCTCGTCCCTTATTTAATAAGGGGGCTCGGATTTCCAATCCATTCATTTCTCCGGGGGGCTCCTGGAGTTCTATGGCCTCCAGCTACACAATCTCACGCGTGCCTCCGTATTGCATATCGCGGGCTTCGTAGCCCTCTGCGAGCTATTTTTGGGTATCGAGGCTCATTTCGGGCTATGGAAAAGGTTATTCTGCCTTGTGCCCCGCTCTAAGGAGGGGTCAATGTATCAAGTGGGCGGAGCCGAAGTGTGGCGCATCGCCGGGACCGGATATCTGTCCGGAACCCCAAAGAAGGCGTCCGAAGACTGGCCCTCGGAATGGTTTTATATAAAAGACGTCCCGCTGCCGGATCCTGTCCGGATCGGCCTCCCTGAATTCGACAATGCTCCCTTAAAGAAGCGCCTAAGCTGGCGTCCATGGAGCCCTCAGAGGGAAAGTGACAGGGACATCATTTACCTGATGGGCCGAATAAGATTGTTAGCCCATTCCGGACTAACCATGATCGGGGTTATGGCCGAATGCATTATGCGGGGGGTGCAACCGCTTCAGTATAGAAGCCACCCCATGTGGGACTTCAACGGGGAGGACGACGCCACCCGCTACGGCCGTAAGGGGCCGGATTCAGCTGCCGCTCTACTAAAGATCTTGTCCACTTTGTATAAGGGAGAAGAGGAGGAATTTCTCCGCGTCAACCCACAGGGTGGATTCTCTATGCACAATCCCCCAAGCTGGGTAAGCGGTCGTATTTACTTGCCCATCTGTTTTGTATTCCCATTGTTAAATATTCAGTCTGACAACTTCAACGCAGGAACTGCGCCGGGCTGTTAAGGAAATAAGCAGCCCTCCTCCACAACCCGAGGACCCAGGACGGTCCCTCGACCCGGCCTCTCAAGAGGATCCAGACATATCTGTGGAGCTGATTGATGGAGTGTTCCATCAATTGAGCAAGGACAACGCCTTGGTGGCCATTACGGCCGATTACCCAGGGCTAATCTCGGCCTCCAAGGTAACTGAGATCGAAGTCCCAGTACCCCGAATAGGTGTCCGCCCTCTCGTGTTTTCAGTTTCCTGATTACAACTGAACTTTGCAGGGGAGGTTTTTAAGGCGGAAGGCCAAACCCATGGCGACAAGCCAACGAGGGGCCGCAGGGCCCCGTGGGCAGAAAAGAAGTGCAGTCCGGACCGAGGCGTCAGCGCAAAGGTATGGCGTGCCCCCTTATCCCAGGTGTTATACCATCGAGGCACATTGACACTCATGCTCTCTTCAGGACAAAGAGACCTCGCCGGACTATATCCGGAGAGGCTGCCAATCGTGCCTCCACCAGCCAGGCTCCAAAGCCTGGTCCGGAGGCGGAGGCGAACGCAAGGCGTGTGCCAGACGCTCCTCCGACGAAGGATGTGGACGGGTTGTCTGCCACCAACTCTGAGGTGGAGAGTGCCATGAACCACAGGCGTCACCGGACAACTCTCCGCGACGCTTGTTTCTCCCAAGGGGCGTTACATGCCTTCAACTCGGGAGATGCGTACCTCCGTGCCGCTCAAAATGGTCTAGCCAGAGCCACGGAGCAATATGTAAAAGACATACGGGTAAGAAAATTTTGGTAATTATATATATATACCAGTAGCCCCCGAGACTTGAAATAGTTAGAATAACTGATTTAAGGATCATTTGTTATGCAGGTTCTTACAGAAAAGAATTCCCTACTGTCCAAGGAGCTAGAAGAGTGCAAAGCCCAACTTGAGGCCGCACTAGTCGCGGCAGGGGAGCCCAAGGAGACCCCCTCTGGTAATATACACTTCGAAAGATAAGTATTTTGCGAAGCACGGCATGGGTGCGAATCTGACAAATGAAATTGCAGATGGCGCCGGATTGAATCCGGAAAGGCAACACCTCCTACGCCAGCTAAAGGCTGGTGAGAAGGTGCTGACAAAGGTGAGGCGGGAGAAGAACGATCTCCAAGATGCCAACACCAAGCTGGGCGTCGAGTTGAAAGATGTTCGTGCCCAGCTGTGAGACTCCGTGAAGGAGAATCAGCGGCTTCGCCGCGACATATTTAGTAAGTGCTTGAACGAACCTTTGAAAGAAAGTTCAGCGGGGAAGTCGACTAACAGAGCAATGTCTGTAGGTGTGCTAACAGGTCGTCCTGCAGAGGAGATGCCCGGTTCTATGGGTGACCTTCTTCCCGAGCTCTCGCAACTGCTCGATCGAGTTCGGCAGGCGATGCAAGGCGTCGCCCAGGCCCTGTGGCCATCCGTCTCCATGCCCGAAGGTCTTGGAGAGCTTGCGGAGAAGCTAAAGGGAGCACGGCGGCGCTTCCGATTGTGGAAGATATCGGCCTGCCGTCAAGGCGCTAGGGAGGCCTGGGCCATGGTGAAGACGCGGTACGCAAAGGCTGACCCCAACCACATGGCCGAGGTCGGTCCTGTAGGGCCCGATGGGAAGGAGATCCCTGTAAGCTTAGTATACGGCCAAGTAGAGTTGGCCGCAAAGTATTCCCAGCAGGACTATAAATTAGACAGCCTGTTAGATGGTATTGAAGAGGAATACAATCAGTCGAAATGACTATGTAATTTAATTGACATTTATAATACCTTCTAACCGGATTGTAGATCATTTGTCATGGCCGACCTTTTCGCTTCAGCCTCGGGACCTGACGGTCCGGAGTGTGTCCGAATTCCCATGCGGTTATACAGGAACCGGGGAATGCATGGAGACCAGGCATAGGGGTCATTAGTGCGTGAACAGACAAGTGTTTGACTAGTTATGTTATATTACATGGTTAGTAAGAAACATCTTCCAGGGAGAATAGTTCCGTTAGGGGTTCCTTTCCCTGGGAGGCATGCCCTAAGGTGCATGTCCATGCTGCGAAAAGAAACACAGGAAAAACATCTGGGGGCGTATAGATAAAAATAAAAAAGATCATCTTTAGTTCACTGATCGAATATTCCCTTAAGAATGCTAGCTTTCGGCTTCACCCAGTCTGAGGTACATGTCCGGCTGACCCGGCAGTAACAATCGCAGAGGTGCTCCCTTTACCACCTAGCCGAACAATCGGGAACGTAGGGGTAAGCACAGGAGCCAGGCAACCCAGCTTGGCCAAAACTTAAGTCATATCGATGCATATAATGGTGAATAAAAGGTACATGCGGAAGTGTGACACATGTGTTGGGCATGAAGCCCGTATGAATAAGCTTCTGTTTAAAGAAGCCCCCAGGTTTAATGAGCGCGGACAGCGCGTCACTTTATGAGCCTTTAAAGGCTATAAGAGAGAGAGAGAGAAGAAGAAGAGAGATGTAAGACAGAAAATATATAAAAATGGACAGAGGAAGGAGACGAACACAGAGTCCGGCGCTAGGCGTAGAATCTTCGGAGACGGGCTGCGTTCCATGGGTTCGGCTCGAGCCGGTTATCCGATGCATCCCGCAGGCGGTACGCTCCACCAGTCAGGACTTGGTCAATTATGAAGGGACCTTCCCACTTGGGCTTGAGTTTGTCCTTTTTCTTGTCCGGTAGTCGTAGAACTAATTCGCCAACGTTGTAATCTTTGGCTCGTACTTCTCTGCTTTGGTATCTTCGAGCCTGCTGTTGATAGAATGCGGAACGGGCTTTTGACACATCACGCTCCTCCAATGCGTCCAAGCTGTCCTGTCGATCGAGCTCGGCTTCTCTTTCTTCGTACATGCGCACTCGAGGTGAGTCATGAATTATGTTGCAAGGCAAAACTGCCTCTGCGCCGTACACCATAAAGAATGGTGTGTATCCGGTGGTGCGATTTGGCGTGGTCCGCAACCCCCAGAGTACGGAGTCGAGCTCCTCTACCAAGTGCGTGTTAGATTCCTTGAGGGACCGCACTAATCTGGGTTTGATGCCGCTCATGATAAGACCATTTGCACGTTCGACCTGGCCGTTAGTTTGTGGGTGATAGACGGAAGCATAATCGAGCTTGATGCCCATGTTTTTGCACCAGAGTTTTACCTCGTCGGCCGTGAAGTTCGTGCTATTATCAGTGATGATGTTGTGGGGGACGCTGTAACGGTGTACAACCCCGGATATAAAGTCTATCACCGGTCCGGATTCGTCCGTCTTAACAAGCTTGGCTTCTATCCATTTGGTGAACTTATCCACCATGACCAGTAAGTATTTTTGCTTGTGGGTTCTGCCTTTAAGGGGTCCAACCATGTCAAGCCCCCAGACCGCGAAGGGCCAAGTAATGGGGATAGTTTGGAGGGCGGTGGGTGGCATATGGCTTTGGTTTGCAAAAGCTGGCAACCGGTGCATCGTTGGACTAAGTCCTGAGCGTCTGCCCGGGCCGTCGGCCAATAAAAGCCCGTACGGAAGGCCTTGCTTACAAGGGACCGAGCTGCAGCGTGATGACCGCCAAGTCCGGCATGAATTTCAGCCAGGAGGTTCCGCCCCTCCTCTTCGGAGATGCACCTTTGAAGGACTCCGGTAGTGCTTTTCTTATAAAGCTCTCCCTCGTGGACTCTGTAGGCTTTGGATCGCCGCACTATGCAGCGTGCCTCATTTTGGTCCTCGAGGAGTTCCTGCCTAGTAAGGTAGGCGAGCAATGGTTCTGTCCACGGGGCGATGACGGCCATTATTACATGGGCTGAAGGTGTTATTTCATTGGCAGAGCCTCCGATTGTGCCAGGATGTTCGGTGTCGGGCAGTGCGGTTGGGTCCGGGCTGTTATTGTTCGGCTCCCCTTCCCATACTACGGATGGCTTGAACAGCCTTTCCAAGAAGATGTTGGGGGGGACTACATCGCGTTTTGCGCCGATGCGTGCCAGGACATCTGCCGCCTGATTATTTTCCCGGGCTATATGGTGAAATTCAAGCCCCTCGAACCGAGCTGACATTTTTAAGATGGCGTTGCGGTAAGCTGCCATTTTTGGATCCTTGGCATCGAAGTCTCCATTTATTTGGGATATTGCAAGGTTCGAGTCCCCGCGCATCTCTAGGCGTTGAATGCCCATGGATACTGCCATCCGGAGACCATGTAAAAGGGCCTCATATTCTGATGCATTGTTGGAGTCCGTGTACATAATCTGGAGTACGTATTGAACTGTGTCTCCTATGGGGGACGTCAAAACGACGCCGGCCCCTAGTCCGGCCAACATCTTGGAGCCGTCGAAATGCATGATCCAATTTGAATATGTGTCGTACTCTTTAGGGAGTTCGGCCTCCGTCCATTCTGCGACGAAGTCGGCCAAGACTTGCGACTTGATGGCTCGTCGTGGCTTATAAGTTATGTCGAACGGGAGGAGCTCAATGGCCCATTTTGCAATCCGGCCCGTTGCGCCACGGTTGTTTATAATATCGTTAAGTGGTACTTCCGAGGCTACTGTTATTGAACACTCTTGAAAGTAGTGTCGTAGCTTCCGGGATGCCATGAATACTGCGTACGCAATCCTTTGATAATGCGGGTACCGTGATTTGCAGGGAGTGAGGACAGTGGACACATAATAGACCGGCTTTTGAAGGGGGAATTTGTGTCCGTCCGCTTCTCGTTCGACGACGAGCACTGCGCTTACAACCTGATGTGTTGCTGCAATGTATAATAGCATTGGTTCACCAATGTTTGGCGTGGCCAGGACTGGGTTTGTATTCAGGGCCGGATTGTCCCAAAATTTGATTTCGGTTTTCTAGGCGCTTTCCATCGCGCAGTACTTCCGTACAATGGACGCCAAGTCAGCGAAGTGTGTAATATCACGGCGACTTATGGCGTTGAGTATTCCCTTGTCCGTGCAATTATTGCAGAAGATTGAGATTGTGTCTTCCTCGCGGCAGTCCCTTAGCCTGTTCTTAACCAGGAGGAATCTGGCCCAGTAATGATGTACTGTTTCATCGGGCTCTTGCCTGATTTTGGATAGATCGCTTATGTTGGGGTGGGTGGGTGGAATCAAATCCGAAGCCTCACCCCATCTGAGGCTCAGAGGCCGAGGAATTTCCGAACTCGAAAATTTGGATTCCTGGATGTTTCCCAATGAATCCAGCCCGTCGCCTGACTCTAAGTTCAGGTCTTGAGTGATATCCTCCCCTCCGCGGGTATCCGGCTTGGAGGGATTGGGAATCCGGACGTAGCGAGTCCTTAAGATAGATGAAGGGTCACTGCGCTGTCCCTCTACCACGGCAACGTGATAGGTGACTTGGGGAGATTTAATCTCTCTCAGATCGGGTTTAGGCCCAATCTGGTCGTAATCGGTAGCGACTCCCAGGGCGGTGAAGCGATCCAAGAGCTCTTTTATGGAGGAGAGCTCCATTGGATCTAACTGCTCGGCGAGTTCCGAGATGACATGAAGATTGTTTTCGATGGCTCAAGAGGTCATCGTCGGCACAGAAGCCGAACAGGCGGTCATAAGAAAACCACCTAGCCGGAGGGTTTGGCTGACAGCCAAAGCTCCCTTAGCAACGGTGCCGTCTTTAAAGACGGGGCGATGCATCCTTCCTGATGGCAACGACACAGAGGAACTCTCAATAAAAGCACCAATGTCGGTGTCAAAACCGGCAGATCTCGGGTAGGGGGTCCCAAACTGTGCGTCTAGGCCGGATGGTAACAGGAGGCAAGGGACACGAAGTTTTACCCAGGTTCGGGCCCTCTCGATGGAGGTAAAACCCTACGTCCTGCTTGATTAATATTGATGATATGGGTAGTACAAGAGTAGGTCTACCACGAGATCGGAGAGGCTAAACCCTAGAAGCTAGCCTATGGTATGATTGTTGTTGTGTATGTTGTCCTACGGACTAAAACCCTCCGGTTTATATAGACACCGGAGAGGGTTAGGGTTACACAAAGTCGGTTACAATGGTAGGAGATCTACATATCCGTATCGCCAAGCTTGCCTTCCACGCCAAGGAAAGTCCCTTCGGACACGGGACGGAGTCTTCAATCTTGTATCTTCATAGTCCAAGAGTCCAGCTGAAGGTATAGTCCGGCCATCAGGACACCCCCTAATCCAGGACTCCCTCACGGAGTCTTGGTCATTTTACCCATGAGGCATGGTTCGCACGTGTCAAATGATTCATAATCAAGAGACTCCAAAAGTCCATCTGCATGGAGTTTCTTCATGCGTTTGACACCAATGTGACCAAGGCGGCAGTGCCACAAGTATGTGGGACTATCATTATCATCCTTACATCTTTTGGCATTCACACTATGAATGTGTGTAACATCACGTTCGAGATTAAATAAGAATAAACCATTGACCAGCGGGGCATGACCATAAAACATGTCTCTCATATAAATAGAACAACCATTATTCTCAGATTTAAATGAGTAGCCATCTCGCATTAAACAAGATCCAGATACAATGTTCATGCTCAAAGCTGGTACTAAATAACAATTATTGAGGTTTAAAACTAATCCCGTAGGTAAATGCAGAGGTAGCGTGTCGACGACGATCACATTGACCTTGGAACCATTCCCGACACGCATCGTCACCTCGTCCTTCGCCAGTCTCCATTTATTCTGCAGTTCCTGTTTTGAGTTACAAATATGAGCAACTGCACCGGTATCAAATACCCAGGAGCTACTACGAGCGCTGGTAAGGTACACATCAATAACATGTATATCACATATACCTTTGGTATTGCCGGCCTTCTTTTCCGCTAAGTACTTGGGGCAATTCCGCTTCCAATGACTGTTTCCCTTGCAAAAAAAGCACTCAGTCTCAGGCTTGGGTCCAGTCTTTGACTTCTTCCTGGCAGCTTGCTTACCGGGCGCGGCAACTCCCTTGCCGTCCTTCTTGAAGTTCTTTTTACCCTTGCCTTTCTTGAACTTAGTGGTTTTATTCACCATCAACACTTGATGTTCCTTTTTGATTTCCACCTCTGCTGATTTCAGCATTGAATATACCTCAGGAATGGTCTTTTCCATCCCCTGCATATTGAAGTTCATCACAAAGCTCTTGTAGCTAGGTGGGAGCGACTGAAGGATTCTGTCAACGACCGCATCATCCAGGAGATTAACTCCTAGCTGAGACAAGCAGTTATGCAGCCCAGACATTTTGAGTATGTGCTCGCTGACAGAACTGTTCCCCTCCATCTTACAACTGTTGAACTTTTCGGAGACTTCATATCTCTCGACCCGGGCGTGAGCTTGGAAAACCATTTTCAGCTCTTGGAACATCTCATATGCTCTGTGTTGCTCAAAACGCTTTTGGAGCCCCGGTTCTAAGCTGTAAAGCATGCCGCACTGAACCAGGGAGTAATCATCACTACGTGTCTTCCAAGCGTTCATAACGTCTTGTTCTGTAGGGAAAATAGGTGCTTCACCTAGCGGTGCATCAAGGACATATGCTTTCCTGGCAGCTATGAGGATAATCCTCAGGTTACGGACCCAGTCCGTGTAGTTGCTGCCATCGTCTTTCAGCTTGGTTTTCTCTAGGAACGCGTTGAAGTTGAGGGCAACATTAGCATGGGCCATTTGATCTACAAGACATGTTGCAAATATTTTAGACTAAGTTCATGATAATTAAGTTCATCTAATCAAATTATTTAATGAACTCCCACTCAGATAGACATCCCTCTAGTCATCTAAGTGATACATGATCCGATTCAACTAGGCCGTGTCCGATCATCATGTGAGACGGACTAGTCATCATCGGTGAACATCTTCATGTTGATCGTATCTTCTATACGACTCATGTTCGACCTTTCGGTCTTCCGTGTTCTGAGGCCATGTATGTACATGCTAGGCTCGTCAAGTCAACCTAAGTGTATTGCGTGTGTAAATCTGGCTTACACCCGTTGTATGCGAACGTTAGAGCTGATCACACCCGATCATCACGTGGTGCTTCGGAACAACGGACCTTAGCAACGGTGCACAGTTAGGGGGAACACTTTCTTGAAATTATTGTGAGGGATCATCTTATTTACTACCGTCGTTCTAAGCAAATAAGAAGCAAAAACATGATAAACATCACATGCAATCAAATAGTGACATGATATGGCCAATATCATTTGCTCCTTTTGATCTCCATCTTCGGGGCGCCATGATCATCATCGTCACCGGCATGACACCATAATCTCCATCATCGTGTCTTCATGAAGTTATCTCGTCATCTATTACTTCTACTACTATGGCTAACGGTTTAGCAATAAAGTAAAGTAATTACATGACGTTTATGTTGACACGCAGGTCATAAACAAATTAAGACAACTCCTATGGCTCCTGCCGGTTGTCATACTCATCGACATGAAAGTCGTGATTCCTATTACAAGAACATGATCAATCTCATACGTCACATATATCATTCATCACATCCTTTTGGCCATATCACATTACATGGCACATGCTGCAAAAACAAGTTAGACGTCCTCTAATTGTTGTTGCAAGTTTTTATGTGGCTGCTATAGGTTTCTAGCACGAACGTTTCTTACCTACGCCAAAACCACAACGTGATATGCCAATTTCTATTTACCCTTCATAAGGACCCTTTTCATCGAATCCGATCCGACAAAAGTGGGAGAGACAGACACCCGCTAGCCACCTTATGCAACTAGTGCATGTCAGTCGGTGGAACCAGTCTCATGTAAGCGTATGTGTAAGGTCGGTCCGGGCCGCTTCATCCCACGATGCCGCCGAATCAAGATAATACTAGTAACGGCAAGTAAATTGACAAAATCAACGCCCACAACAACTTGTGTTCTACACGTGCATAGAAACTACGCACAGACCTAGCTCATGATGCCACTGTTGGGGAACGTAGCAGAATTTTAAAATTTTCTACGCATCACCAAGATCAATCTATGGAGTCATCTAGCAACGAGGGAGAGGGGAGTGCATCTACATACCCTTGTAGATCGCGAGCAGAAGCGTTCAAGAGAACGGGGTTGATGGAGTCGTACTCGTCGTGATCCAAATCACCGATGACCTAGCGCCGAACGGACGGCACCTCCGCGTTCAACACACGTATGGTTGGGAAGACGTCTCCTCCTTCTTGATCCAGCAAGGGGAAGGAGAGATTGATGGAGATCCAGCAGCACGACAGCGTGGTGGTGGAAGCAACGATGATCTCGGTAGGGCTTCGCCAAGCTCCAACGAGAGAGAGAGGTGTTACGTGGGGACAGGGAGGCGCCAGAGACTTGGTGCGGCTGCCCTCCCTTCCCCCCACTATATATAGGGCCCCTAGGGGGGGCGCCGGCCCTAGGAGATGGGATCTCCAAGGGGGGGCAGCGGCCAAGGGGGGGACTTGCCCCCAAGCCAAGTGGGGCGCCCCCCACCCCTAGGGTTTCCAACCCTAGGCGCAGGGGGAGGCCCATGGGGGGCGCACCAGCCCACCGGGGGCTGGTTCCCCTCCCACTTCAGACCATGGGGTCCTCCGGGATAGGTGGCCCCACCCGGTGGACCCCCGGGACCCTTCCGGTGGTCCCGATACAATACCGATTACCCCCGAAACTTTCCCGATGGCCGAAACTGGACTTCCTATATATAAATCTTCACCTCCGGACCATTCCGGAACTCCTCGTGATGTCCGGGATCTCATCCGAGACTCCGAACAACTTTCGGGTTACCGCATACTAATATCTCTACAACCCTAGCGTCACCGAACCTTAAGTGTGTAGACCCTACGGGTTCGGGAGACACGTAGACATGACCGAGACGACTCTCCGGTCAATAACCAACAAAGGGATCTGGATACGCATGTTGGCTCCCACATGTTCCACGATGATCTCATCGGATGAACCACGATGTCGAGGATTCAATCAATCCCGTATACAATTCCCTTTGTCAATCGGTACGTTACTTGCCCGAGATTCGATCGTCGGTATCCCAATACCTCGTTCAATCTCGTTACCGGCAAGTCACTGTACTCGTACCGTAATGCATGATCCCGTGACCAAACACTTGGTCACATTGAGCTCATTATGATGATGCATTACCGAGTGGGCCCAGAGATACCTCTCCGTCATACGGAGTGACAAATTCCAGTCTCGATCCGTGTCAACCCAACAGATACTTTCGGGGATACCTGTAGTATACCTTTATAGTCACCCAGTTACGTTGTGACATTTGGTACACCCAAAGCACTCCTACAGCATCCGGGAGTTACACGATCTCATGGTCTAAGGAAATGATACTTGACACTGGAAAAGCTCTAGCAAACGAACTACACGATCTTGTGCTATGCTTAGGATTGGGTCTTGTCCATCACATCATTCTCCTAATGATGTGATCCCGTTATCAATGACATCCAATGTCCATAGTCAGGAAACCGTGACTATCTATTGATCAACGAGCTAGTTAACTAGAGGCTTACTAGGGACATGTTATGGTCTATGTATTCACACATGTATTATGATTTCCGGATAACACAATTATAGCATGAATAATAGACAATTATCATGAACAAGGAAATATAATAATAATCATTTTATTATTGCCTCTAGGGCATATTTCCAACACCTCGGTGTGGCTGCGCCCATGGTGGTGAGGGAGTTTGTCAGGCGTCGAGTCGCTCCACTTCAGCGCCACTCCCGCCCGATGTGGGACTTGCTCCGCAGCCAGGACAACATGAGGTTTCAGGAGGAGCGGCTTCCTCTTGCGGCATGGCAAATAGTGCTCACGGTCCTATCAGGTGTCCCTCTACCGGATGAGATACCCAGGAACAGATGCCCGTTGTACCGCTGCGAGAACAAAGTCACATTTGCCGCGAACATGCCTTCCTTTGATGAGTGGGGGTTGCGCCCAGTCGGCTTGACGGGGCCCCGCAAGAACCCCGTCATCGTGGTCCCCCTCCCTGCCGCCGGTGCCGAGCTCGCCCCAGATGATGGTGTGGGGGGGACGAGCTCCAACGGGGGCCGACGGCTCAAGTGCCGAGGAGCACGTGATGAGCGGTGATCCTGGGGTGTCGTCCTCGGGGACCTGCGACCCCCCTACCGAGGCGTTGGTTGCTGAGGAGACGCGGCATGCGGCTCCCGAGGCTGAGGCTCCAGGAGCCTCGGGAGGTTGCAGTGAGAGGGCGCAGGGCTGTTCGCCACGATCGGGCTCCTCTGAAGCCATCCCTCTTGGTTCTTCTTCGGCTCCGCCACGCACCGGCCGTCACGTCTAGCGCTTTGGTCATCTTTGTGTGGACTTCAAGGAGCTCCGCAAGAGGAAGGGATCCCCCAGTGGCAGCAATATCTTCGGGCCATTGAAGCGACAGAAGTACATCACCATTGACATGTAAGCATCTTATTGCCGTGGCTTCCTGCGTGTGGTCTTCTTATCCTGATGGCTGTCTTTCATGGCTCCTTCCGTTGAAGTTATTGCGTCTTCCGAGAGGCCGCCTCCTCCTTCATCAACTCCCCCATCAACCTTGACTGTTCCTGGCCGGCCTGCCGCCTTTGGAGCAGGGTCGGTCGGGGGAGTGTCCTCGCCTTCGTGGCGCGCTGAGTCCACGGTTCGGCTGCCCCTCCCCCACGGCCTGGTGTGGAGCTCGGCGGGCGTGCCCAAGACTCCTCCCCTGCTCATGAACAGTTGCTGGTTGACCTCGATATTCAGTTCCTCTTCAAGCGGCGAGCCCTGATCAGCTTGGGCTCCTCGCGAGGACGGGCTAACGGCAGGCGCGGCGCCAGCCCCCAGCCTCCCGTCGGGAGGTGCCGCGCCACTTGATGCTCCAACCGCTACCCCCGAGGTGGAGGACAAGGCGGGTCAATCGTTCGAGCTCGAGTGCGGGCAGAGCATGGTTTGTCATGAGCTCTTCCAGGAGGCGATGGGCCGCCTTGGTGAAGAGCTTGCTGGTGTCGATTCGCGTCTTGAGGCTGTAGGTCTCCAGTTGGTGGAGGAGCGACGCAAGCTGAAAGTGGCCATCAACCTCGGTCGCTACCAGCGCGACCTCGAGAATGCGAAGGCCGAGGCGTCCCTCAATATCGCCCATGAATCCCGCTCGTGAGCCTTGGAAGAGGCTCGCGAGGCCGATCGCCATCGCGAGGCAGCGGAAGAGAGCGCGTGGGGGCTCCAGGCCTAGAGCGCGTCCCTCGAGCAGCAGGTGGAGGCGCGTGGGGCTGCTCTTGCATCACTGAGGGGGACGCCCGCGGAGGAAGAGGAGGTCCGGAAGCATGAGGGGACACTGGCCCTGGAAGCCGTGGAGCGCAGCCTCGAGCTCGAGCAACTGGAGATGAGGGAGCGTCAAGTTGCTCAAGCAGAAGACACCGTCGGGGCTCGCGAGGCTGGAGTCGTGGAGGAGATCAATCGCCGGGTGGTCGAGGTTCGCGCAGATCTGGAGGGCATGTACGACTCGAAGCTGAAGCTCGCGGGTATGGAGGATGCGGGCAGAGCTGCCGCCCTCAGGCTTAGGCTGGATGAGGCCGAGAGGCGTGCGGAGGCCACAGCCGCCGCCCTGGTTACGGCGCAGGCGGACTTGGCCTCCGCCCGCGCCGAGCTGCTTTCTCTCTGGAACCGGGTTGATGGTGCCGAGGCCATCGCACGGCAAAATAGGGAGGAGGTGCTCCAGCGCCGGACACTGGAGCGCGAGCATGCTCCTATGCTTCAAGGCCTCCGGAACAGGGCCAACACTGCCCTGGGTTATATCTGCGACGAGAATGCTCCGGCCCCCCACTCGAACGACTATGCCAGCCACCTGACCTTCTTTACCGAGGTGGTGACGCGCCTGGAGGCTCGATCTGCCAGAGCTCACCAGCTTGTGGAGGAAAGGGGTCGTGGCCTGCTTCAACGCGCCTTCTCCCGTGTTCTCAGCCACCTTCTGAATGCCGACCCCAACTTTGACTTCGACGCCGCCATTGCCCCCGTACCCACGGCCGTCCGGGGCGACCTGGCGCGTTGGGTAGAGGACCATGTGGACGCGTTGGTCAGGGCCTTCACCTTGGAGGATGATGCGGTGGTGGTCGTCACAGACGAAGGCGACGTGGTTGACGACAGTGATGGGGGCGTCGCGGACGGCGGCGCTGACGCCGACGAAGATGACGATGACGAGAGTGACGCGTCCGCGGGTGATGTAGCGAGTGATATTATTTCTGGTTGATCCCATGTTCTCCTGTTGTTTCATCCTGCATGCAGAACTCGGGCGCGGCCCTGGAAGACTTGTAAGAGCATTTTGAGAGGGGGATCCCCTCGTGTAAGCAAATTGAAGTTTTTACTTTCCTATGCGATGTGGGTATGTGTCCTCGTGAACTCGTGAGGCCGGGGGCGAGCTTCCCGTCGTGGTTTACCTTAGTCAGCACCGGCTCCGGGCTGGGTCGTGAAGCGATGAGCTTCTGAGAATCCTGTGGAGCTTATCGCTCCGTCTGAGGGGGCCCCTCAAGAGGTGAGCGCCAGCCGCAGCGCTGACGCATGCTTGACGAGTGTGCGCTTTGCGCAGTCCAGCTCGCGAGGAGATTGCGAGGGAAAGGTAATGGACATGAGTCCCAAACCAAATGAGATCCAGAAGGCGAGAAATGGCTCGAACGAGAAAAGGCACCCCCCGCGCGCATCGATAAAAATTCAGCTTCAACTTAAATCCAGATCCAGAAATCAAAGCCACAGAAAGAGAGATCCAAAGCAAAAGGTCGCGTCCGGCACCTAGTCTAGTCTTCAGGTGTTCAAGTCTTCTCACCAGCGCGGAGCTAAGTGCTGCCACTAGGCGTGGGAGGGAGACCCAGGGCCTGAGGCCGGCGCTCCTGAGACTCCGGGGCGTGTACAGTCCCAACTAAGTATTACGTGAGAGTGTCATGGGCGGTGAGCTTCACAGGCACTGGGCCTTCTTCACAGGAACCGACCTTGCTTCATATCGCCAGACGAGGGCCCCGCCTTGCGCCACCCTTGACCTCCTCTGTGCCGACCGGTCACCAGGACGACACAAAGGAGGTAAAGGGGACGCCAGCGGTTCCCTCGGCAACCACAGGTCCGTTGCCGAGGGAAGGGTCATCGAAGCCTCCTCGGCAGATGGCCTACCTCCGGGTATCCCCTGGCCTTGTAAGCTTTGGGGAGGGGCCTAGCTCCCGGCCCCTCTCCTTCAGCCCCCAACGCGATCCTCCCGCTGCCAGGGGGCGTCAAGCTGGGGCCGGCCGCCTGCCGCTGCGGTGACCTGCTCCTCCTACGACTCATGGTTAGCGTAAGCTTGCTCCTGAGGGATTAGGGGTACCCTGTAGTGGTCGTCGCACGCGCGGTCGTGGTGGTTCCCCGGCAGCTCCTGGAAGGCCTCGGCTCCTAGCGTCCCTTCTTTCCAATCTTCTCCAACGAACGAGTCGGGGTCGTCCTCCGGCGTGTACTCCTGGTCCATCATGCGGGGCACATAGGCTTCTGGGGCTGTTACCCCGAACACCTCGCCGTGGTGCCCCACACTCCATGTCGCCCGGCCCAGCGTGACGTCCTGGGGGTGATAGCGCGGCATCCCACTTGGGCCATGGAAGGCGACGCTTGTGCCCATGCTTGTTGCAGGCGGTGTGGGGGTGGTAGAGCCCCCGGTGCCGCCGGCCATGCTGGCGTTGACGAAGCCCCCTGGCGTGCCTGATGGTGCGTGGTGGCGGCGTAGCCCGCCGAGAATCCCCGTAGAGGCCTGAGGAGAAAGCTGATGGCAGAAGGGCGGGGCTCCCAAGGCCGCCGCGTCTAGCAGCTCGGCAACGCGCTCCAGCAGTGTGTCCCGGCCGCTTTCCATCAGCCGGCACCGCAGCAGCTCCCTTGCCATGGTGAGTGCTGCCCGCGTGTTTACTTGCTCCCGCCGTGAGAGCGGCGCCATCGCTGCGGCGTGGCTTGCTGCTCTGGCTGCGGCCCGCACTTGCCGTGGAGTGGGGGTAGGTGACGCCCCACCGCGTCGCCCGCGCCCCGCCGGGTTGGACGGCGCTCGTGCCGCCTGGAGCGCAGGGTTGAGGTCTTCATAGGCGGGCGGCGCCGATCGGGCTAGCCAGGCCGCCCAGCGGTCGGAGTCAGCTCTTGGGTTGTCGGACATAGCAACCGCGGAGCGTATGCAAGTCGGTTCTCGGAGAAGAAGCTCTGGCGCCCCCCTACCTAGCGCTCCAAATGTCGGATGTGGGGTTCCGGCAAACCCTTAAGGTTCGAACACTGGGGTGCGCACGAAGTCTTTTCCTCCCACTGATCTACGCCCTAGTTCGCTAAGATCTCGCGGACGAACTCAACGAACTCGCAACACGGAAAGACACAAGATTTATACTGGTTCGGGCCACCGTTGTGGTGTAATACCCTACTCCAGTGTGGTGGTGGATTGCCTCTTGGGCTGATGATGAACAATACAAATGGGAAGAACAGCCTCCTGAGATTGAGGTGTTCTTGTGCTTGGCTAACTTGTGTGGGTGAGAGTGATCTCAGATCTCGTCCTCCTCTTGCCTATGGTGGTGGCTAGTCCTACTTATAGAGGCCCTGGTCCTCTTCCAAAATCTTGAGCGGGAAGGGAGCCAACAATGGCGGGCAAATTTGAAAGGGGACAGCTAGTACAAGCTATCCTGACAAAAGTGGTCTTCGCCTGCCAAAGGCTCTGGTGGTGACGCCGTCTTGGGCTCCACGATGACTTCCGCCTTGCCGTCCCTCTGGTCTTGGCTGGTGCCTCGGTACTCCTCGCATGCGCTAGTTTCCTTAGCACCAAAGAGGAAACAAGGACATTGTGCGCGCTGGCGCCCACCTGGTGTTGATCGTCATGGCTCACGTCACGAGAGCCTCGTGAGGTTCGCCTCGCCTTGATATCTCCGCCCCTCGCGAGCCTTCCTGACTAGGCCACTCCAGAGGAGGTCTTGTGTCGTCCGCCTCGCGAGGCTTGGCCCCTCGCGAGGGTCTTGGATGCCTTGTTGATGAAGGTAGGCTGTACGGCCTGCTGGCTTAGCCACGCAGCAGGCCGCAGGCAGGCAAGTCTGGGGACCCCCGTTCCCATGACGCCGACATCGTCACCCTTCTGAAGATTTGTTCCGAGCACAAAATTTTCCACGTTGAATAGGGATGGTGTCGGTTTATCACAATCTTCTACAGGAATTTTTATTCTGGTTTGTAGGTCAGCGATGCTTTTCAAATCAAGGTTGTATGGCTCCTACTTCTATTTGTCCCCTGTGATGGCTGCCCCATAGAATTATATGTCCTCTCGAGACAAGAAATCGTGAATCTCACCTGGTATTGAGGGCGCATGTATGATGTGGTACACCAAAACATCATCTTTGAGGCACAGCTGAAGGACAGCGGCGCGTTGGATCTTCACAGTGGCACGCTCCGTGTACTCTGCGTCGAGACCGATGACATTCATCTCCACCTTTTGGAGGGAGTTGGATACATTGTTGATCCACTTCCGAACAACCCTTGGGTGGTCGGTGACTGTGGCAACTATGCTCAATGAGCCTTCGACGAGGACATGTTGGACGCTAAAAACCTACATCTTGATCTCTTTCGCCATTTGGAACCGCTGGACTGGAGGGCTATGGTTTGGAGAATTAGGATTAGATGGCTAGTCTAACTGAAGAAGATGATTATTTATAGGGGCTTCGGAATTACTCCAGGAGGATGTGAAGAGGTTAAAACAATGTGAATGCAGTGTGGTTTGGATGCAAATGAAGATCAAGGAGTAGTTAAAAACACGAGGAAAAACGGTTCCCGATGGAGAAGTAAATGGGAGAAGTTATGCGCATGCATGAGAAGAGCTGCGGTGGTTTGACAGCTGCATGCAATGGATTGGACGGGCTCTTCGGTTGCCTTTTCTCTCTCCACACGCACAAAATGGCCCACTCGTATGGTGCAGTTTATTGGCTGGAGTCTGGCTGCAGCTGCTCATGCGTACGTTAATTAATGATGTGAATGCGGGGCATGGAGGGAAATGGGCGCATGCAAAATGGTATATACACAGACTAATTAGAGAAATACTGAAAAAGTTATGCGCAGACAAAAGAGGACCGGAGGGAGTACTACTCATGTTCCTACTATGGTTAAGGAATGTGCGGTTATCCTCAAAAAAAGAAAAGTCCTTCTTTGCGCTTCTGCATGCAGGAGAATTGGTTTTGCTCGCAATATGGATGATAGCTGGAGGATGAAGAGAACCCAAAGGCATGCTAGCACGGGAGTGTACTCATGTTCCTACTACTCCTACTACTAGTAGTAGTACAACTGTGGTACACTTGATGGTCAAAATACTATTATTCATCTGGTCCTCACAGTGAAGTGACAAGACCCTGCACCCGAGGTGACTCCAGTCCAGGCGGCGTGTCCGGATTACCAAAGTCAGCCTCACCTTGTGCACTGTTCAGTCACTGTCACCGCCGCTATATAGCATGCCTCGCCTTGTCTCCCTCTCCCCTAGCACCACTCCATCTCCATCTCCGTCTCGCCAGAGATCCCGAGGTCACTCTTCATTATCTCATTGTGCCCCTGCATACCCTCGCCTCGCTCGCCTCCCCCAGTACCATTATTCCCTCGCTAGCCGCTCCAGCACCGACAGCCTTCTCCCCCGTAAATCAAGCCCCCCAAAACCCCACCTTCCAAACTCAACCATGGCTGAACGTGAACCGCGCAGGATCCATATGAGCCGCGATTGGAGCAATTTCCCCAGTGACATCCTCGACCTCTGTTGTTCGTGTATGGATATGTTGAGTGCCCTGCGGCTGGCTGCATGCTCGAGGGGCATGCACACGGCCATCATCGAAGCAAGGCCAAAGCTTTTCAAGACACCCTGCTTGCTGCTATCTGGTCTTGCGAGATTGGCTCACCATGATACGGAGGCGTACATGATGCCCCTCGACTTCAATCCGATCTCCATTAGACGAAACTTCTTTGCAGGTATGTAGTGGGTCGCCATACATAATTTCCCTCGACTTCGATCCGATCACCATCACCTGAAACTTCTTGGCAGGTATGCACTGGGTCGGCATGAACTCCCACTGGATGGCTGCCTTCAGAGAAGACGGTAAAAAGTTGGTGCTCATGAACTTCCAGACCTCCCATGAGATTATCCTTCCTCCGTTGGATTATATAGAGTTTTACCATTGCAGTCCCAGTCATCTAGATTACCAGGTCATTTGTACGGACCTTGTTTTGCAGAAGATTGTAATCTGCCAAGTGCCCACACGATATGTGAATTACGCAGACTTCAAGCTAATTGCCTTGTTCGACCGCGGACTCGCCTATCTTTACGCCGGTGCCTTCTTTAGCTCGAGACAACTCAGCTCGTAGTGGATCATCGTCAAATTTGATACACACTTCTGTGATGCTATTGAACACAATGGCATCATCTACGCAATCGACAAAGCATATGGCACCATGTATTGCTGGGACGGTGCGTGTAAGTTGTTTCCATCTCATGTTAATGATGACGCCATGACATTGTTTGAACTTTTTGTGATGATTGGCATATCCCTGTTTGAGTAGAATTTGAGTAGAACCATGGCAATGTATTAGAGACGCCGAAAATCAGCTATATTTGGAATGAGTTAATTCATGCGATTGTGATCATGTCATTACAGCCAATTTGTACCCCCTGAATAATCAAACGATTAAGAATATATGGATATTCTCCTTATTTTACAGTAATCTATATACTACTACTAAATATGAGTGTGTATCAATGGCCATGTTGGTTTCCTCATTTTCATGATGTAGAAACATGCACCACACTGTTGGTTTCATCTAAACATACATTAGGGAAGTAAATGTGCATATGGAGAACTCTATATTTGGAAGTAGTGAAATCCTGTAATGCTTACCATGTGTACATACCTATATTCGCCCTTCAACAATCAATGGCTAGAATAATATCCTCACAAAAATTTTGCCCACGGAACACGAGTATATAACAATGCATGGTCTGTTAGTTACCTTGAAGAATTTGTTTGTGAGGATAGAACATGATTCCATAACATGCATGACATGGTAGTTTCCTGTGAAGAATCAATTGCGAGATAACATGAGTATAACCATGCATGGCACTTCTATATTTTCGAACCCTGTATACATTTCCCTGTATTTTCCTCCCAGTTCCAACAGGGACATATCAATGTTGTTTCTTGAATTATCCTACTCATACTCTGAACAATGTTGATCTTACATTAACAATGCATGTCCTTTTTGATATGATGCAGTGTCCCTACAGTTACTGCCCTTTGTAATCACACCACCTTTGCCAAAAACAGGGAAGCACAACTCGTTCCTCGCTCGATCAAACGATGGCAAAAGACTGATGATCATTCGGACACATGAGCTGGAAAAGTTATATTGCAAAAACCCCACTGTATACAAGCACCGTGAAATACGTGAGTGGACAGTGGCTGCTACGTCTATGAGCAGGATGCCAGCTTGTTGGGGCCTTCAGGATTTTTTAGTTGGAGGCGGGTAAACAGCCTTGGTTCACACTCTCTGTTTCTCGGACTCAATTATCCGATTAACCAGGAGATCACCGTTGGCAAGGACCTTGATGGCAGAGAGGCTCTGTTTGCTATGGAAAACTGTGTCTACACGGCAAGCGCTAGGAGTTCGGGAGCAAACTCCCCTGATTGTCAATGATACAGCCTGCAACCAAAAGAAGGTGAGAATGACAAAGGCATCTGGATTAACTTTGATCCTTGGATGTCTCAATTACGGCAGGCAGCAATGTGGTTCAAGCCTTCAGGTTGATAGGTAATTGGGCTGTTGCGTTGAAAGGGTGGAGTACTTGTGTCTCCGGATCATTGGTCGCTGATGCGGGGCTGCAAATTATGATGGTGTTGGATCATCTCTTCGAATGACTTTGTTGTCTTTGCTGCTTGTTCTGGATGGTTAGTTCTTTCTTTTGTTATGCATATTCCTTGTCATTTGGTCATCCTCATCTATGTCACTCTTACTATGTAATAGTTGCCTCTGTTTAGAATGTCATTCTCGTCTGGATGACGAGAGTCTGAGCGCTGCAGATGGGTGCGTTTTGGTGGTGTAGCAAGACTTCTTATGAACTATCATGTCTTGTTGTTTATGTCAGTAGTAGTCACTAGTCAATGTTTGAATGTTGTATATTTCGTTGTTTAGAACTGTTTATTGTCTCAAACTACTGGTGGGCTAAATGAGGGCATCACCATTCTCTAGTGTTCAGAGTGTATCTCCTTTTTTCAAGTTATATAATTTGAGCTCAGTGTCTTTTCGATGATGTACACTTGTTTGGGCCAGTGAGGTGTCATTGAATATGGGTCGAGTAGTAACGCAATGCCAAACAGGTCAATTATGACTCTCAGGACAGGCTCTCAAAAGATCCTAAAAAAGGTCGGGCTCTCCAAAAAAGAAAGAATAAGGACTCTTAGGCCGACATGTGGGCGCCACTGGTGTTTTCGTGCGCTTGCGCGCCGAGAGCATATTGGCACGTGTTCGAAATTCAAGCTACCTTTTCATCCCCAATCTCCCGCCCCTCCCCCACCTCTGGAATCTCGATTCCTACTCCAGTTCCCCCAAATCCCCCTCCTGTACTCCCTGTACTCAAGCTCACTATCATGTCGCCGGTCAACGCGGATCTCCGAGCCGGAGATCCTAAGGTCCGTCATGCCTTCGGTCACTGCGTGATGTCGCTCAACAGTGGCATGGCGGCGCTTGATGACCAATTTGCCGGCAAAGTGCTGATGCTAACCATCAATGGCGACCGGCCTCCCGTCTCGCCGGACGACCTTGTCAAAGCTCTTGGCATTGCACACAGCATCCAAATAAGTGACTTGCTCGTCGAAGTCTGTCTGCCACCGGATGATTTCTTTGTCAGGTTCCGGACAACTTTCGACTGCAGTCGTGTGTTCGAATCTTCCCGGCGTTTGTTCTGCGATGGCGCGCTGGTGACCTTTGATCGGTGGCACCCAGGATGGGGCTCGGTGCCCTCTGAGCTTGAGTTTTTAACAAAGCTTACCTTCCACGGCATGCCTCGACGTGCTTGGAACAACGAGTCCATGAATGAGCTTATCAACGACCTTGGAGGTGAGCTAGTAAGTATGTTTGTTCCTCCAGACAGCTGGGCTCTGACGGTTATGGCATGGATGAAGAAGCCGTCCACCATACCGAAGGTGAGGTGTTGAGATACTGGTGCAGGAACCGGGGTTGTACTATTCATCACCACCAAAGCCGCCGCGGACCACGTTAGGGATGTACCTGTATCGAGTGTTCGTGCATGTTGAAGAAGTGGTCAATCCATCAATCGAAGTCCTGCCGCCGCCACTGGTGCCAGGGTCCGTCGATGACGTCCATTACATAAGTCAACGTCAGACTTTCCCCGTGTTGCTCGGAACGATGGATGGCACAAGGCCTACTACATCGCGCGGTGGAGGCCATTGCTTCTTTGGGAGAAGAGGCAGGGCTGGCTACCTGGATGTGCTTCAATTTGAGGTAACAACTGAATCTTGTCAGATACTAGTTAAATCCGAGCTATGGGTGTGAAGCACTGATGTGCCAGTACATTTGATTGTGACATGTTCTAATTTTGTGCCTGAACTTTTTTAGAAAGGGTTGTACGTCAACTTAATGTGCTAGCAGAACTTATTGTGTTGTCTGTCTGTTTTCTTTGCACAGCATTCAAGGGATGAACCGTTATGTACAAGTTCGTTGGTTTCAACATAGCCCTACCCGTAGCGATCCACTGCTTCCATCCTGATTGTGCAGCCTGTGTCAAATTTTTGTATGCAAGTTCAGTGTGCTATGATGTTCTATATGATTGTGTCAACTATATAAGTTTTTAATGAGCATCAGCAATGCATATGGCTGAGAAAGATGTATTTACGAGCATCGACCGATGGGTCTCTCTCTATCACACACACACGCACAAGTGGGACCCGTTGAATTATTTCTTTGCTCGTGACAACTTTTAATTAGGTTTCACTGTAATCTAACTTTTTTCTTAAGTTATTAATTGAGCTCACTGACTTAGAAAGGTTGTACAGAAGCCTTGTTTGGGCCTTTCCGGCGTCGCTGAATGTGGGCTGAGTAGCCATGTTAGGTTGTACTTACTACACATGCCTTTTTTCTCAATATCAGCAATGCAACTGGGCCGACAGTTGTACACAATATCTGGGTCAACTTGTTATTCTCCGCCCCGCTGGGCTGCAAACTTTCCTAGGAGATATGGATTAGGCTTAACAAGAAAATGGACTTTAAGAAATAATAAATGGGATGTAATTATAATAACTGGACAGTAACTATAAAAAATGCACCAAACGCGTAATTAGTTTTAAAAATATATTATTTTTGAAATTTGAAATTTTAATTTTATTACTTGTTGCACGCGTAATATTTCGTTGGATTTTAACGTAATACAACTTTATTTTGAAATTATATTTAATTTGATTAGAAATTTCGAATAAAAATATTTCGGTTCCCATAAAAATGTGGGAATTTTTTTGAATTCTATTTTAAGCGGTTGGTTGAAATTATTAATCGTTGTCCTAGCTAGAAAATGGGTTGTACATTCTTACAAATTGCAAATGGGATATATGTTCTCTGCCACACACTTGTGGGCCTTCTAAGTTGACGCGTCCCCTAAAAAACTAAATTGACGCGTATGCAAGGCTTTGTCAACAACACACGGTTCTGGCAGCTGTGGCCGTTGGATGTCCATCCAACGGATGTCGTGCTTCTTCTTCAATCTCGGATATTCTTGCTTCAGCCGCCCAAAAAATGATTTCTCCCCCTGACATCTGGGCGCACCGTTTCGGAGGCTGACCTGTGGGCCTACTAAGTTGACAAGTACCAAGGGCTTTGTCAACTTAGTCAGTATAAACGATTCTAGCTGCAGTGACCGTACGATGTCCATCCAACGGTCGTAGTGCTTCTTCAACCTCTGGTCTTCTTGCTCCAGCCGCCCAAAGCAGCGTCGGTCGTGCCGCGTGCTCCTGCCTCCCGTGGCCGGCTATGATACCGCGGAGGCCTCACCGCCCCCTACTACTCCCACCGTTGGCCAGGCCATCCCTCTACTCACCCACACCCCCTGTTATTCTGCGGCGATGGCAGCCTCACACCGCAGCCGAACCAGTGAACCCTCATACTCCTCTCCTCGCGGGCTTCCACTGTCGTGTCTTCCCCGGCTCCGCGTCGTTCCCTTCCTAGGCCTCGCCGTCGTCCATCGCCCTGGTGCTCTCGGCGCGGCGTGGTCAACGTGGTCAAGGAACGGCTTCCATCGGACGTGGACTGTACGTGGAGAGGCTGATAGCTGGGTCCACCACGGCAGCAAGGAAGTGCCTTCTTATTACGTGGAAAATAATGATTCCTTCACCTAACAGCAGGGACCCACCGGATGGGCCACCGTATTTCATGAAAAAAAAACTTTCCCCCCTGACTGCTGGGACCCACCGGACGGGCCACCGTATTGCGCGAAAAAACGTTCCCCCCGCTGTCAGTTCAGAACCATCGAAAGTGCCTCCTTATTATGCACAAAAAAATGAATACTCCCCCTGCTGGTCGGGACCCACCTTGGTGGGAGGCTGACTTGTGGGCCTACTAAGTTGACGGGGATGGAGTGCTTTGTCAACTTAGTCAATATGAACGGTTTTAGCTCTAATGACCGTACGATGTCTATCCAACGGCCGTAGTGCTTCTTCAACCTCTAGTCTTCTTGCTCCAGCCGCCCAAAGCAGCGCCGGTCGTGCCACATGCTCCTGCCTCCCGTGGCCGGCTGTGCTGCCACAGAGGCCTCACCTCCCCCTACTATTCCCACCGCTGGCCAGGCCCTGCGGTGATGGCAGCCTCACACCGCAGCCGAACCAGTGAACCCTCGTACTCCTCTCCGCGCGGGCTTCCACTGTCGCGTCTTCCTCGACTCTGCGTCGTCCCCTTCCTAGGCCTCGCCGTCGTCCACCGCCCTGGTGCTCTTGGCGCGTCGTGGTCAACGTGGTCAAGGAACGGTTTCCATCGGACGTGGACTGTACGTGGAGAATATGACAGCTGGGTCCACGGCCGCAGCAATGAAGTGCCTCCTTCTTACGTGAAAAATTATTATTCCTCCACCTGACAGCGGGGACCCACCGGACGGGCCACCGTATTTCGCGAAAAAAGGTTTCCCCCTGACTGCTAGACCCACCAGCTACATCTTCACACGCAAGGAAGTGCGTCTTGGCAAAAAAACGATTCGCCCCCCTGACTGCTGGGACCCAACAGCTACATCTTCGCATGCAAGGAAGTGCCTGACAGTCGGGACCCACTTGGTCGAAGCGTACGTAGCGTTGTCATTCTGATCGTGAACGTGTACGTACATACCGATCGATGTAGAGGCGCGCGCGTGTCGTAGTAGAGGCGCGCACGTAGCATGTACACGTACGTACAACGGCCAGTGTGCAAGAAAGAAAATATGGCCACGTACGTACATATGGGCAGGGTCTCGAACGCCTACTCGCGCATACGTACGGCCAGGGCTCGTGTACATGACTGGGTCAGAACAGAGAAACTGCGTCGTCATCGTGTTCATGGGGAGCCAACCGGCTGGGTCAGAACGGAATGCGTCGTCGTGTTCATCGGGAGGGCTTGGACGGAACAGCCGATGAAAACGAGGCCTGGCATACCGCAGAACGGAGGAAACGGCCTTGTGTTCGACCGGCCACGTTCGAAATGGGATCATGTTCATCGGGAGGGGTCTGGCGTACCGCAAAACGGAGGAAACAGACCTCCTACAGTCGAAACGGGGGTCCTGTTGATCAGGAGGGGTGTGGCGTACCGCAAAACGGAGGAAACAGACTTGTGTTGGAGCGCTACGGTCGAAACGGGGGTCCTGTTCATCGGGAGGGGTGTGGCGTACCGCAAAACGGGACTCCACGGGATACTGCTCATCTCCACCGTCGACCCCCTCCAGCCTCCACGGGCTACTATTCATCCACCGTCGACCTCCTTCAGCCTCCACCTGTGACTGTTCATCCAGACTCCACCGCACACTACTCCACCGACTACTGTTCAACAAGCCTCTCCACGGGCTCATGTTCAACCACCCCTCCACGGGATACTGTTCATCCAGCCCTCCACCGTCTACTGTTCATCCCGCCCTCCACGGGGTGGTCCTGTTCATCCAGCCCTCCACGGGGTCCTGTTCATCCAGCCCCAACCGGTTCAATCGATCGGGGTCCTGTTCATCCAGAGACAACACCACGGGGTCCTGTTCATCCACCCTCATCGGGAACTGTTCATCCACCCCAGCAACGCTCACTGTTCATCCAGAGGTAGTATCGATCGGCTTTAGTTAGCAGCAGTAGCGAAGGAATCGTTCGATCGGGTTCAGTTAACAGCCATCGATCGATCGCTCGGATTCAGTAACGCGTAACCTGCAGTGCAATCGCTCGAATTCAGTTAGAGCCTAACGCCTCGCACCCACGCGCGTGCGTGTACGAGAGAAACGCGCATCGCTCGGCCCCGACCACCCACCGTAACCGGGAACACCCCGATATTTTCCTCGCCCTCGCTTTTACCACGATTTTTTCCGTCATGGACAGCCCAAAGAATGTCATGCAGCCGCGTCTCCGGCCCGCTCAGGACGAAAAGCCCATTTTCTGTCATGTTTTTTTGTCATAGAAGTAGGACCCCACCACATCTATGATGATACCATGTTTTGTCACAATTATTGTCATAGAAGTGTCATAAGTATGACAGAAAGAAATTTCATTTGGCCGAATATGTCACGAATGTGTCTTTTTTTTAGTGCTATTTCTATGTAGGATAGGTCCAATCCTACGCATTTCAAAGGAAAAAAGTATTAGCCTGGACTCAATGAAAAATTCCTATCCTATACATCAAATGACATCTCTTTCTTTACAGAAATTGAGATGCATGTCATCTCAATTTCTATGAAGTTCCTATTCCTACAATATTTCTATCCTATGAATCAAAGGAGGTCTTAGGAGCCTTTCGTGCATATTTAATGCGCTGGGTTGTCTTAGTACGATAAATCTTCATTTTGGTCAATACGCGACTTTTTATGTAACAGATGCCCAAAACTTGTTACCGAACATACCTATAACCGGAATGATGAGCCGTTTTAGAATTATTGCTTGAGAAGGGGTGTAGCGAGTGGTTTTTACTAGAGAAATGATGAGCCCTTTTAGAACTATTGCTTGAACTCCATGATGCAAAAGTGCAAACCTTTTGTACAAGAAACTAAGACAATGCGTATAACCGGAATCCATACCATAACGAAATATTCTTAATTCATATATAGGTATTGAACAACAAGAACATTTACCCAATAAAGAAAATTACTTTTCCCATCCAGCCAAACGAATAGAAAACTCAACTTCTAGTCACATGGGCCTCAGCTGGCCCGTGTATTTCACACACTATGCTTAAATGATAAACAATATAATAAATCAATGATAAAAATCAGTCAACTAAACAATTTATTGGCTTGATTGTACTGCATATGTCCGCCATTTTGCATGTGGATTATTTAGCAGGTAGGCATGTTGGGAGGCGGAGGCATCATTTTAGCTTCAGGAGCCTTGCCATCCTTCACGATGAAGACGGTGCTCATTCCCCACACCACATGGCGATCAAAATGGCAATGCATGAACCAGACACCTAAGAAAGAGCACATACACAAAACATTAGAGATTGGCACTTGATTAGTTCGCTCCAACGAATTTCACAGGCATAGCCCAAAAGCTGAATATAAAGTTAAACTCACCAGGATTCGCCGCGCGGAATCGGATTGCGGCCCAGCCAGCTTTGGGCACGGAGACGGTGTTCTGGTGCGGCGGGTCGACCAAGTTATAGGTGGCCGGGTCCTTCTGCTCGTCAAAATTACCGAACCCTCTCCCTACCACGTAGAACGTGAAGCCGTGCAGGTGCATGGGGTGGTTCTCGGCGCCAAGGATGGAGGTGTCCTGGAACACCACCTCCACGACGGCGCCGTACTCCACCACCTTCACCTTGGTGCCGCGCTTGGTGGCCCAGCGCTCGACGGGGTCGTTGTCGACGTCCGTGAAGTTGAAGAAGAAGGGCGGCTTGTTGGGGAAGTCTGTGTCGAACACGCCACGGACGGAGCGGTAGTAGGCTCCGAGGATGTCGACGGACGGGTTCACGAAGCTGACGTTGTTGAGGCTCGCCGCTTGGCGGTTGCCGTCGGGGCCCCCGCACGTCTCGTTGGGCGCGCAGGGGAGCACGTTGACGGCGATGGTGACGAGCATGCGCTCGTCGACCTGCCTCGGCACGTCCACTGGGTGGTCCTTGCTGCCCAGCGACCGGAGCTGCGCCGTGTATGCCGTCGCCGAGTCGATGTCGTTGACGCCCGGAAGGTTTGTAGGGAACTCCGGCGGGGCCATACGTCCCGGTGCGTCGTCCATGTATTCCACGATGGCGGTGGCGGTGCTGTTGTTGACCTCGATGTTGAGGTTGGACGCGAATGTCCTCGCGGCCATGTAGTACCGACCGCCATCGGCGCGGTTGGCCTCGAGAAGCGCGTCCATGGTTTGACCTGGCGCGATCATGATGTGCTTGACGGCGAACGGCTTAGTGTAGTGGCCGTCGGTGCCGACCACGGTGAGGTTGTGCCCGGCGACGCTGAAGAAGAGGTCGTTGGAGAGCCCCGCGTTGATGATCCGGAGCAGGTACGTCTTGCCGTGCTGCACCGGTATCTTGTAGGTGCCGGCCTTGGAGCACGGGAACAGGTCTCCCGGCTGTCCGTTGATGGTGTTCGCGTCCGAGATGTTGATCTCGCCGCCGTTCCGCTGCGCCTCCTCGAGCAGATGGTTCACGTCAGCATTCCACCACTCACCTGCATGCATGAGATGGAACATATCAAGTTAACGACATTCAAGCAACGACAACTTGGCTTCAAGATAAGCATGGATGGAAGTAATGAATATACCAAGGATGACGGGTATCTCTTTGTGTGGCTTCTTGAAAGGGAAGGTGGTTCCGAGCTTGGGGTGGATGACAATGGCGCCATGGACTGTGGTGCGGTCGAAGTCGCTGTGCGCGTGCCACCAGAGCGTACCCTCTTCCTCGGATAAGATGACCCGGTAGGTGAAGTTGCCGCCGGGGCGGATGGGACACTGGGTAATGTACTCCGGCCCGTCGGACCACGGGTTGCGTGGCTGGTCAACACCATGCCTGTGTACACATATGTCACGTCAGAAGATAGGTTTTCTGATGGTTATATGCAATGAACGGCCGGCAGCCAGGCTAACTATAACTTACCAGTGGATGGTGATGTTTTTATCGCCTTGGTTGTAGACGTTGACGATGACGAGGTCGCCCTTGCGCGCGTAGATGGCGGGGCCGGGGAACTGCCCGTTCACGGTGAGGACGGTCCTCTCCTTGCAGAGCCTCGTGTGGTTGCTCTCTTTAATCTGCCAAACAGGATGCACGAACGCCACAAGTAAGTTTATGATCATATGCTGAGATGGCATGTGTACATGTTAATTAAGAGAAATTGATATTACTAGATAGAAATGAATGGGAATAAATGCAAGCAGACTTACAAAGAAATCGTGGTAGCGAGTCTTGGCGCCCTGAGCGGGGCTAACGGAAACTCCCAGCGCTAACACCGCCCCAAGTAACCAAAGCACCACCGGTATCTTAGCCATACCCATCGCCGGCCGACGGCCGTCGCCACTCACCGAGCTCTGCTCAGCTCGACCGTGAACCGTCGGAGATTAGTTAAGAAGCGAGCCACAAGTTATGAAGCTGCTGCTTGAGCAAATGTGGAAACTAATGTGTGGGATGGAATGGACCGATGATGGCAACTCCAAGCAGACGCACGAGGTATTTATAGATCGTACGTATGGGCGACAAGATCGAGCCCGGTCGACGATGCGTGTGCTGATGTGCATGGTTCCATACATATGATTAGCTTCTTGTCAAAGTTATAATCGGCAATCGCTATGGAAAGTGGAGGCTTTGGCAGAAGCCTCCCATGCACATGCAGTTGCCCCTAGATCGATTAATTTATTTATTTGGAAGTGTCTAGGACACATCTAGATGTACTTTGATTATTGCACATCCAAGTAAGTGAATCAAACACAAAGAGGAAAAGAAAAAAAAAGAAAATATCCACACAAATCTTAACGTAAGATCAATAATATAGGATTTAGATGTGCAATACTTATGACACATTTAGATATGCTTTAGCAAAACTGTATTTTTGCTATTAACCGTTGGTTGGTCGCTGTCATGCATGATGCGACGACGACAGCGTCAAAGGCTCAAAGCCTTTAACCCTTTGCGCCAACCGCCCACGGGATTAATAATTAGTCCATCCAAGAACGTACGACGTAGGTGCAACTTCTGGAAAATCAATCAGAAAACACACGAGGGGCTTTTGGAACGTGTGGTGGGTCGATGCATGCATCCATTCCTGTTTTCGCCTCATCTGGATGCATGGAGCTGCCATGTTGGTTCTATTTTGACGTTTTTCCTTTTGCCATGTTAGTTCTATTTTGACGTTATTGTTGTGAGCGATAGTAGTGGCTCGTTTTTGTAGCAGGAACGAGCAAAGCTCGTCAACGCGTGAGGAAATGAAAGTCGTGCTGAGATTTGTGGCACCCGGGAGACCTGATCGACGACGCAATCGATTCCAAGGGAAACAACCATGCATGCATGCATGTCCGACCGTCAATCGGGACTGTCAAACCGCGGTGCGACCGTTGAATGGTGGATCCTATCGAATGGCGTTTTGCCTCCCTGGAGCGCGGGCTTCCGCGTGAATAGTAAACAAAAAAGATATTATAATATTATTAAAAATTCTGATTTTTTAAATGATCGTGTTAGTGTCGCAAACATCCTTAAAAAGATTCATGCAAAACGAGCAGCGGTGTTTCCCTGGTGAAAAGAAAAACAAATTTAGCATGACATTCTGGAATGACGTTTGGTGGTTTTTTTTTTTGCAAAGATCAGAATGTTTAATTTTTTTGCCTACAAATTTATATGTAGCACTTGGATGTGACAAAGAACCACATAGATTTTTTATTGAATTTTTCTTGACATTTCAAAAAATATTTTCACGCGCTTCCGGAAGCACCAACGGATATTGGGGATCCTATTCCCCTAACATGGACAATCAGAGCTGCTCGCCGCCTATTTCTTTGTTTTCCTTCACACCGGTTTGGGAAGGTTCTAGAACCTTGAATTTTTTTCTATCTTTTGATTTTTTTTGGTTCCTTATTCTTTTACTCTTATATTTCTAATTTCATGAACATTTTTTAAAATTTAGAATTTTTTTAATGAGGATTTTTTAAAAAAAAATTGTGAATATCTCAATTTAAAAGGCCTACAAATGTGTGTAGATACTGATGCGAGAGCCGGCTATGGGGGCCGGGCCGATGGGGAGCAGTCGGCAAACACTGATGCGGGAGCTAGCCATCCAACCACAGCCGCAAATGTCCGGAGACTTTTCGAATGGAATTTATCGGAACTAAACAAATTTGATGCAAATTTAAACAAAACAGATGAATTTAATTAAAACCTGGATGTTTTTTTTAAAACGACTAATCTTCATCCAAATCGGAGCACATGCGTTTTGTTTTCGATATATTTGGACTAAACACTAGTCTAATGATTGCCCCTGCACGCTTCCCATGTCTACCAACTCGTCGGACGACCATGAGCCCCGGAAAATGAAGCCCAGCCTCCGCGAAAACCAGCAAGTGGCTAATCGAACGATGATGATGAGCCCACCAAAGCTTAGCTTCAACGAAAGGGGAGAAGTGATGGACTTCGTGGGAACCGAGTGCCGACGTCCTTCCATGCTCTATGCTTCCTTGTTGCCGGCGGTGCCCGCGGATGTGCCTGCTTCATTGTCATGGTGGAGGACGCGACCGATGCGGAGCTGGCGACGTCATCCTCGTCCTTGTTGTACACTTCATTCGCCGCCTCGTCAATCTCTTGAAATGTGGCTTTCTTTCTCCGTCTGTAGGAGACGGTACTGCAAGCGCTCACGACGGATGTCGCGGGCGCAGTGGTAGGATAGGAGCAGAGCCTCCTGCTCGTCCATGTCTACAGCTGTCATGATGCCCGTGGCGGTGGCGAGTTGCTCCTCCATGTGCTTGTGCTCGCGGAAAAGGTGAAGGTTGTAGGCCTGGTAGATCTGTGCTACTGAACGTGGCCTCCCATCCTTCCAACACCACATCGGTGTAGTGAGCCCGCACCTCGCCCATGGCGATGTCTACATGGGATGACGAGGATGGTGGCACCGGATCATCCGCAATGCTGGCCATTGGAGAGCTCGTCCGCCTGTCAGCCGCAGTGGCGGCTATCTCCTTCTTTAATTCAAACGAGAGGTTGTCCCGCATGCAGGCCTTCGGAGCTCGAGGAGGCCACGTCGGGTGTGGTACCGAGAGGAGGCAGGGAGCGGAGGAGGTTGGATGCCGCTGTTGTTGGCCCGAGCGTTTAAATAACAGGCGGATGGCAGACCTGGTGGCGATGTGGTTAATAGTGATCGGCAGACAGATGGACGGGCGGCGTTGGAGTAGGTTTCTCGGCTACCGAACATGATTAACGAAGGGAGGCAGACGAACGGTTTATCATTTGAATGCGGAGAAGGCGCGTGCACCAGGATGCGGTGCAAACGACGCTCTCGGCTGGCACGCCGCTTTAATGCTGGCTCCAGTGAGAGATCGTGTCCGCTCTGGTCCGAATGCGGCGTTGACGCTTCAGACGGGAAAGGGCACGAGTGGGGAAAGGGTTTTGGGTAGGGTTAGTTTGTCGGAGGCATGTGTGGTAGCACTCAAAAAAAGTGAGGGCCAACTTGGGCATTTCCTATTTAGCGCTGCAGGCGCCCGTTTGTGTGCATTTCGCAAACTGGCGCCTGCAGCGCTCCGTGCTGGGCCGGCCCATGTAGGGGTGCCTGAGTTTTTTCTTCTATGTTTTTAGTTTAGATATATCCATTTCTGATGAACGTAATTCCAAACGGAGGGAGTAATGGACTACGTTGCTACTCGAACCTCATACCTCACCCGTGGCTACATGCTTCTGTTACCACCCCAACATGCAGCCGATTCTGAAAATTTACGAACTTTCCTCTCTTTTATTCACTCTTTTTCTTTTTTTCCTTTTTCCTTTTTTGTATTCTGTTTTTTTCCTTTTTGTACGACCAGGTTCCCCCTGCACCCCTTTGAATTCGATGAACTATTTTGAAATTCTATGAATTTTTTCAAATTTGATTAACCTTTTTTCAATTTTCATGAACTTTTTTTTTCAAAATCAACAAACTATTTTTCAAAATTGATGAACTTTTTTTCAATTTCGATGAACTATTTTCAAATCAATGAACTTTTTCAAAATCAACGAACTTCTTTCAAAACCATTGAACTATTTTTTTTCAAATTTGATGAACTTTTTTATTCAAAGTCGATGAACTTTTTAAAGTTGGTGAACTTTTTGTTCAATATGGGTGAACTATTTTCAATATGGGTGAACTTTTTCCAAAATTGTGAACTTTGTTTTTGAATTTTCATGAACTTCATCCTAAATTTTGCGAACTTTTTTCAAATATTTGAAGTTTTCTCAAATTCATGATATTTTTTCAGTTTTTACGAACCTTTTCAATTTTATGAACTTTCTTTGAAATTCACTTTTTCATATTGTCCATTCATTTCCTTTTTCTTTTCATTTTATCATAAAATAATAAGTATAACAGTCTGGGTATATACTAAAGACTTTTTGTCCCCAAAATAAACATCATACTAAGGTCGGCGTAGTGGCTGTGTTCGAATGCTACTGCGGTGGCGGTCAGAGATCGAATCCTGACTCTGCTGCATTTTATGCGATCTTTTTTTTTGAGAAAATTTTGCGATCTATAAACCTCGCTGTGCCTGGCTGCGTTTCCTGGCCCGGCCCAGTTCGGGTCCGTGCAGGCGCCAGCGACGCGAACCGGCGCCTACAGCGCTATATAGGAGCTCCCGCCAACCTGGGCCGGTGGCCCGCCCAGCGCTGGAGAAAGAGAAATTATACCTAGGCCCAGCCCACACTCTGACCACTGCGCACAGCAGCAGACAGCACGCAGCACGCAGCAGCCCATAGCCCAAGCTCACGGCACGCACGCAGCGCTCAGCCGCCACCGGGCACCGTCGCAACAGCCGCCGTCCGCCGCGGTGCCGCCCACCGGCCGCCGGCACGCGCATCAGCCGCCTCCCACACAGCAGCGCGGCGACTCGGCGAGCCGGCCGAAGCCGACCCACGACGGCACGACCCTACCGGCACACAGCAGCGGCGAGCCAGCGACCCAGATCCCGCAGCATCTTCACATAACTGCACTTCGGCGGTGCCCCTTGGGGATTTTGTTGCCGGGCGATGTCGGCGACGCCGCTGCCCCCACCGCCGCCGGCCGACGGCCCGGCGGCGCTCCCGCCCCCGCCGGGGACGGACATGACGGGGATCTGCTTCCGCGACCAGCTGTGGCTCAACACCTACCCGCTGGATCGCAACCTCGTCTTCGACTACTTCGCCCTCTCCCCCTTCTACGACATCACCTGCAACAACGAGTCCCTCCGCTCGCGCCAAATCCACCCCCTCGACATGTCCCAGCTCACGTAAAACCCTAGCTCCCCCTCCCCGCTCCTCCTCTCTCGCTGCCCAATTCGCCGGTAGCGAGGGTCACTCATTGCTCCGTTCCTTGTGGTGGTCGCAGGAAGATGACCGGGCTGGAGTACGTGCTGAGCGAAGTGATGGAGCCGCACCTGTTCGTGATGCGCAAGCAGAAGAGGACGAACGCCGAGAAGTCTGACGCCTTGCTCGCCTACTACATCCTCGACGGCTCCATCTACCAGGCGCCCCTGCTTGGCAGCGTTTTCGCCTCCCGCATAGTAAAGCTCCAGAGCCTTTTATTCTTCTTTTTTTTCAGAAATTCTGCAGTGAGGTTCTATAGTTCACTCACTGACAACGATGGCAATGTGGTATATTGTTGAGCTATTTCATTCGCACAATTTTTCTGTGATTTTGCCAATCCGAGTTGCCGAGTGTTAGGTTGATTAATGTTTCCCCTTTTCTGCTCCTGTGGCATTTCAGAGTAGGGCTATGCATCACATATCAAAAGCATTTTCTACGGCATGCTCAAAATTGGAGAAGATTGGTAATGGTATGGTCTTCACATTTTATCCACTTCTTTACCTCTTCTTTTACCCTTTTTCTTACTTGAATAAACATCACTTATGCATGATGTAGTTTTGGCCAGTTATTGTATCGCCTGCAAAATATATACTTGTATTGAGCATCCAGCTGATTTTATGCATTGTAGTTCGTGACTGGAAGAATGAAACTAACAAGCAGTGGTACAATTGGTCAGGATAATGCAGTAATTGCTTCGTCATTAGGTTCACAAAAAAGTATTCATTTTCTAGAGGAGTTGAGATTTATGCCTAGCAGCAAAGTTTCAGAATCAGCAGGTTGACCTAAAAGATGCTAACTCTAAAGTCATCTCTATTTTCTTTTCAGCGGTCCCGAATTTAATTCCTTACTCCTTCGTGAAAGAAAAAAAATTCAAGTTCCTTTTTGGTTTCTTGACAGATTTCCATGGTTAAACTAATTTCAAATAGCCAATTTACCCTTTCTCTCCAAAGATTGCTTACTCTGTTTTGACTGGGCTAGGGGTTCAGATTTTCTGAAGCTCTATTCACTCAGTAATAAAGTTCATTTCTGTTAAGTTCTTCGGTCAAGCTTCAGTTTCTAGCCTTGATTAAACCGCTGTTATTCTCCAAAACCTATCAATTTCTGAAATCTGGTACCAGCAGGATCCATAATTCTGGGGAATCTGGTTTCTATAACATGGTTCGTCAACTGCAGTTAGCACTGATCAGTGTGTGATAGCCGTTTATTATGCTATGGCATGTGCAGCTATAGCTGGTGTGTTTGCAGCCAGCAGTAGGTGGCGGCACAAAGGCAAAAATTTGGGTTAAATGGACAATTCTTATTATTATTATGAATGGAAATGAGATTTTGTGCATAGGTTTTGCAACTTTTAGTTAAATGGTCTTTTGCAACTTTTAGTTAAATGGCCTTTTGCAACTTTTAGTCGTATATTTTGCAAAATTATGAGTTCTGCAGGTAAAAAATTAGATATAGGCAATTTTTTTGTTTTCTAAGAGTAAAGCTCCAAGAATAAAATGGAATACTAGCTAAATACCCGTCGTTGCAACAGGGGCAACTTTATTCTAGTGGTTCAACGTAGGAAATTTTTTATTGGGTTGAGATTGAGATATGCTGTGGGGATGGAATCCATCGGCGAAGGTAAACAAAGATATGATGTGATTGGGATTGTGTACGTATAACTACGTGAGTTGATTTTGTTGTTTGCTTCCAAGAGATTTCTTGCTATTGGCGATTTATTTGATTTCTGTTGATTGTTTTTCACGGGATTTCTTTTCCCTGAAAAAAGGAGGTGGGGGTCAGTTTGAAAAAAAAAACTTAATGAGGGTTATCGCATGGTTTTGAAAAAAAATTGGTGGGAGGGGTGGAAGCGAAACCAACAAACTCCCCTTCAATGTAGTAGAGATAATTCATTATTTTTTGTCGCCGGTTTTCTTATATCTATTTCTCTCTATGTTATTGGAGTTTATATGCTTAACTGTTCAAAGAAATTTGTTTTTGTTTGTAGGTTGGAAGTTACCAGATAAAGTTTGAGTCCATGTGAACGGATACACTGTTTGAAACAAATAAAATTTAGCATTACAGATTGTTGATTGAACTACTACTTATCTCGAATTTTGATAATCTGTAATAATGATAGTTAGCACTTTGGCGTTGTTCATGCAAGATCACCTGCAGGAAATTGGTTCCTTGCCGCTGCTGTACTTCACAACTTACATGTTAATTCTTTTTATGTTACAATTCTTTTTATTTACTGCAAGTTGCGAAACAAAAGTAGCATAACTGGAATTTTTGTTTTGTTATTTACAGCGGAAACAGAGGCTGATGCGGCAGCTTCTGAATCAAAGGCCCAAAAGGAAACAATTGACTTGAAGGAGTTGAAACGAGTGGATCACATCCTCATGTCTTTGCAACGAAAGGTAACATCATTTTTAGATAGCAAAACATCATTTTTAGATAACATGATGGTGGCTGTTACGCAAAAGCAAATTGGGGAGACATACGGTGCACTAGGCACATGAGATGTACTGATGCATATTGTGTGTCCCCAAGAAAGTTGTGTCTGATGCACCTTATGCGAGTTCTGCTGCTGTATCTTACTCCCAAGTGTGTTCATGAACCTCCTTGTCAACCATTTACTAATTACTCTGGACTTTTGACATCTTTCTTGGCAGCTGCCTCCTGCTCCTCCCCCTCCACCCTTTCCGGATGGTTATGTCCCATCAGAACAAGAGAAAGGGCCAGATGATCTGTTGGCCTCGGAGCCATTGCCTCCTGCAATTGACCCCATCATTGATCAAGGGCCAGCAAAAAGACCAAGATTTCAATGAGATTGTGCCGTCAATCAAGTAAAATTAGCAAGATTTCAATGAGATTGTGCCATCAATCAAGTAAAATTACTGGCACGCTAATGGCATGTTGTATTGCAAATGATAAGTAGAGATTTGTAATTCTTGAGCTGGGAAGGTGCAGACCATTTTCTGAATGTACACTTGGACTTGATCCTTTATAGCTATGTAAGGCCAGTTTGTGGTTTTCAAACTCCTGATGAATTGCTGGCCACAGCATTTGCTACATCAAACAGACCCGTATATGATGGTCATCGGCCACTTTACCCACACCCAAAGCTGCTTGAAAATGAGCAGGCTTGTTACATGCTCCGGGCCTATACTGGACACTTTATATAACTAGATAAAACTTGTCTCCAGAAGGAATTTGATGTCCCTGGAAAGCTGACCCAGGGCTCGCATTATCATACGCAGTGAAGGCGAGGGCCTGTTTGAGTACCAGGCTTCTCAATGCCGTGATGGTCTGCAGGCTTCACGGAGGGGCGCGGGCAATTGTTCCATCAGCGTGCAAGGCGTCCGCAGCTTCAAAAACTACGTCGCCATCGGAGGACATTTATTGTACGATGCAAGGAGGTGAAGGCAGTGTGGCGAGTCATGGGAACGGAAGCTGTCAGAATGAAGCTAGAGGCCTATAATTCAGTGGAACCTGTCATGGATCATCTTTGGTCACTGAAGATGGAGGACCGTGTGCAGATTTTGTACTTCTGGTGGGAGTGGTGAAATGAGAGGAACCGCATCAGAAAGAACGAAGGAAGGGTACGGCCAGAGGAGATCGCCACAGCACATATGTGGCCGCCATGGAATATTGGGAAGTTGTCGGGAAACATAAGCAAAATCCACCAAAGGAGAAAGGAAAACGGAGGCCACCTGAAGAAGATGGGCTGAAGTTTAATATTGATGGGGCTCATGTGCCAGGGAGCTTGGAGTCTGCTTGGAGGGTTGTTGCACCAGACCATACCGGGGAGGTATTAGCATGCATGACTGGCAAAGCTGAGCATCCGGAAGTAAAAAATACATCTAGATCCGTAGACCATCTAGCGACGACTACAATCACTAGAGCGAGCCAAAGGCGCGCCGCTGTCATCGCCCCTCCATCATCGGAGTCGGACAAACCTTGTTGTAGCAGACAGTCGGGAAGTCGTCGTGCTAAGGCCCAATAGGACCAGCACACCAGAACAGCAACCGCCGCCGATTAAGAGAATCGTAGATCGGAAGGAGCTAACCTGCAGACATACTGACATAGAAGAACAAAGACCGGATCCAAGCGGATCCATCTAAGACAAACGCCGACCGAATCCCACAAGATCCGTCGGAGATACACCTCCACACGCCCTCTGAAGATGCTAGAAGCACCACCAAGACAGAGGCTAGGTGAGGAGAACTTTATTTCATCTTTAAAAAATCACCCCTGCCTCATCTTCCTGAACATGACACAAACCCTAATAAAACAGAAAAAAAAACACGTAAAAACGGAGCCCTCTCGCCGGCAAGTGCCGGGATCCGCCGCGCCTTCATGGTTCTAAAACCATAGGAGACGAAGCGGACCAACGGCAGCGCCGGCGAGAGGCTAAGGAAACCTAGACGAGTCGCCTGGGACTTCGCCTGGCTGGAGTTGTACTAGGCGATATGCCGAACTCGTTCATGTAAGAAAGCTATGCTTTGACTCTCAAAAAAACTACGTCGCCATCGCTGGGAATGCGCCGCGTCCGTGTTCACTTTAATCACTCCCACCGGTGGACGGACACTTGCACCTCTGTGTTTGCGCAGCTTGGACCTTGGTTTGGGCGTGCGAAATTCTGCAGATTCTGCAGTCAGCCTCCTCACATGAAACTGAAGCTGGTCTACTGTCCAACTTCGTTGTGTTTTTTCTGGTTCCACCGGTACCACATGGGAGCAAACAGCTTGCTACATGCGGCAGCGAGAGGATCGATGGAAATATTAACATTTTCTCGACTAATCTAATATATGAGTATACAGTAAACATGGCAAATACGATATGCATCTCATACTGATACCTAAGCATGTGAGCATGTATCATACATCAAAACATCTATGAACAAACATATATACGACCACACATGAACGAGTAAATAGGGGATGAATGAGTCATGCATACCTTCCAGTTGGCCAGGCCAACACGGCGGCGACAGCGACAGCCTTGGCATCGATTGAGGCCTTCTTCTTGCCGGCTTCGTCGTCAGCCATGGAGTCGATGCAAGGGAAGTAGTGGAAGCAGAGACAAACAGAGGCGGGGACGGATTGGGAGAAGTCGCGTCGAGACTCTCCCCCAAAAACCTTATTACCGTTTTCCCGGGCCGGGTCTCGAATGACAAGGTTCCGGAGGCACCTGCTCTCTCGACCAACCGTGCGCGCGGTCGTCGGGATGGGATCGCTGGAAGCAGCACAAAGAGAGGATCAGTAGATGACGGCTAGAATTGTGCAAGAGGGAGTTAGTGAACTGAACTGAAGGAAATATATCCTAGAGGCAATAATAAAGTTGTTATTTTATATTTCCTTATTAATGATAGAAGTTTTATTATTCATACTAGAATTGTATTGATCGAAAACTTAAATACATGTGTGAATACATAAATAAATACTGCGTCCCTAGTAAGCCTTTACCAGACTAGCTCGTTGATCAAAGATGGTTAAGGTTTTCTAACCATGGACATGTGTTGTCATTTGATAACGTGATCACATCATTAAGAGAATGATGTGATGGACAAGACCCACCCGTTAGCTTAGCATAATGATCGTTCAGTTTATTGTTATTACTTTCTTCATGTCAAATACATATTTCTTCAATTATGAGATTATGCAACTCCCGGATACCGGAGGAATACCGTGTGTGCTATCAAACGTCACAACGTAACTGGGTGATCATAAATATGCTCTACAGGTATCTCCGAAGGTGTTTGTTGAGTTGGCATAGATCGAGATTAGGATTTGTCACTCCGAGTATCGGAGAGGTTTCTCTGAGCCCTCTTGGTAATACACATCATGAAGCCTTGCAAGCAAATGACTAATGAGTTAGTTACAAGATGATGTATTACGGAACGAGTAAAGAGACTTGCCAGTAACGAGATTGAACTAGGTAAGAAGATACCGACGATCGAATCTCGAGCAAGTAACATACCGATGGACAAAGAAAATTATGTATGTTGTTATAAGGTTCGACCGATAAAGATCTTCGTAGAATATGTAGGAGCCAATATGGGCATCCAGGTTCCGCTATTGTCTATTGACCGGAGAGGTGTCTCGGTCATGTCTACATAGTTCTCGAACCTGTAGGGTCCGCACGCTTGACGCTCGTTGACGATATAGTATTATATGAGTTATGTATATTGGTAACCGAATGTTGTTCGGAGTTCCGGATAAGATCGCGGACACGACGAGGAGCTCCGGAATGGTCCGGAGGTAAAGATTGCTATATAGGATGATATGGTTAGGCCAGGGGGTAAGGCCCACAGGGCTTTAAGTCGGTGCAGAAGGAATTTTGCGGAGGCCAGGGGGCCAAATGCCAGAGACCCTGGCGTCTGGCACTGGGCCAGATGCCGAGGTCCATGGCGTCTGGGCCAAACGCCAAGGACTATGGCGTCTGGTCCTGGAAGTCCGAGAAGGACTCTTCCTTGCGGGCAAAACCGACTTTGAGGAGGCTCTTTCTCCAAGTTACGACCTCGAGGCTCAACATATAAATAGAGGGGCAGGGCTAGCACCTGGAACACATCAAGAATCACCAAGCCATGTGCCAGCAACCCCGTTCCCTCTAGTTTATCCTCCGTCATAGTTTTCATCGTGCTTGGCGAAGCCCTGCGGAGATTGTTCTTCACCTACACCGTCACCACGCCGTCGTGCTGCTGGAACTCATCTACTACTTAGTCCCTCTTGCTGGATCAAGAAGGCGAGGACGTCATCGAGCTGAACGTGTGCTGAACACGGAGGTGCCGTATGTTCGGTACTTGATTGGGTCGGATCGTGAAGGTGTACGACTACATCAACCGCATTGATAAACGCTTCCGCTTAGCGATCTTCAAGGGTATGAAGATGCTCTCCCCCTCTCGTAGCTATGCATCTCCATGGATAGATCTTGCATGTGCGTAGAAATTTTTTGTTTTCCATACAACGTTTCCCAACATGAACTAGGTCACTCTACTGGCTAGTGCCTTCTTATATAGGTCGTTGGGTAGACGGGCCTGGGCCACGATCGAGTCTGCGAACAACCCATGGTCCAACGTCTTAGGCGGGGCGCGCGGGTGGCGAAGGAGGAGGAGCACACATGTACACCGCATCTTCCCAAGCTCCCAATGGCATGTGGGAGAGCAGCCTTTATAAAGGGGTCTCACTCTCACTCCACTATCAGTATGGTACTAAACTTCCTATCACTTGTCATGCATCTAAATGGGCCTTAGAGATTAACTAGGGATTATTGTCTTATATAGGCCTAAGCCCATCTATAATCCAACAATCCCCCACCAGATCTCGAGGCACATAAGTTTGTCAACTGTTTCAAACAATGTTTGATATACCAGAATTTTTAGTGGAGTCTGTCAAGTTGAACTTCCACCTAGAGCAACAGGATTAGACTTCTTCACAACTGAACAATGGACTATACCTTGAATTGTCAGTTTGGCGTGCAGAAGTTTCGCCTATTATTAGCTGATACGTGGCCGCCGAAGGCTAAACCCCACGGGTGGAGCTTATTAGTCATACTCCTTACCTTCTCACGAGCTTCCTAGAAATTACCCAACCTCATATATTGTTGACTAGCAGTCGGGCTTACACAAGATTTGGAACACATTGAGACAAAAGTCAGCCTGCCTTATAGATTACGAGAGTATTGCATCCCCAACGCAGTGGGTTAGTAAGGGTAGTCTCTTTAGTTGACCGCTAGGTTGTTTTCGCAGGTCATAATTCATGGGATCTCTAATCACATAGGTTGGGTTACGCCCATGGCGACTTACGTGGGTTTCATGCCCATCTCCCTCGATGCATTTTCTATCACAATCCACGATAGCCCTTTCGTGAAGGGATTTGCTAGATTTTTAGTGGTCTGGATATAATCCAGCACTGTCACTCCGGAGTTTCTCGATTTTCTGACAGATTTTAATCTTCTTTTTTCGTGCTTTTGTGGATTTCATGTTGTCCTTTGAACTCTTAGCCTTGGCACTGTTTGATTGTCACAGTTCATAAAGATAGCTGGGACTGGCTTATCAACCACTGGCAAATCCATTAAAAAGCTCTTGAAGTCATTCTGTTTCGACGCATGACGTGTCTAATGCTGTGAGTTCTTCTTTCATAGTCGATCTCGTTAAGATCGTCTGCTTGCAAGACTTTCAGAAAACAGAACCACCACCAAGTGTGAAGACATATCCACTTGTAGCTTTCATCTCATCACCATCAGATACCCAATTCGAATCACTATACCCCTCAAGTACCGTCGGGTACCCAGAATAGTGAATTCCATAGTTCATAATACCTTGCTGATAATCCCCAAGTGCAAGGAATCATCGTAGAAATTTTCAAAGATGGAAGTGGTAAGTATGGAGTTTCAAACGCACAAGGAGATAAGGTAAGATCAATATTATCTCAAGTCCTATCTGCCACTGATACGATTCTACGTATACTGAGCATTTGTTTTTATCTAGAAACAAGAAATAAAACTACGTTGTGGGTATAAAGAGGATAGCTTTGCATGATATTGAAGAGCTAAAATATAAAAATAGGTTTTATCAACATAAAGTTAGAATATGTTACAAATAGTGAGTGTGGAATAATGATGGATCTCTGTGTGAAATTATCCTCTAGGCAATTGATAACAAGATCGGTAATCATTATTGCGATTTTATATGAGGGAGAGACATGAGTTAACATACTTCCTGTGCTTGAATCATATGAACTTATGATTGGACCTCTAGTAAGCATCCACAACTACTAGAAATCATGAAGGTAAACCCAACCATAGCATCAAGTATCAAGTCCCCTTTGCTCCCATATGCAACAATTCCCTTACTTGGGTGTAAGATTCTGTCACTATAGCCACCCACTATAAGTGAATCATGAACGTATTACAAAACCCTACAACGGGAATCCCCCACATGTGTGCGGTACGGAAGGCACCATAGGACAACACCAAAATAAAACATACAACTCAAATCAATCGAGATCATCAATCAACCAAAGGACAAAATAAATATACTCAAACATCATAGGATGGGAACATATCATTGGATAATAATATGTGGCATAAAACACTATGTTCAAGTAGATTATTACATCGGGGTGCGGGAGAGTGGACCACCGAAAAGAGATGAGGTAGGTGATGAAGACAGTGATGTTGATGAAGACGATTACCGCGGCGATGGTTCCCCCGGCGGCACTCTGGCGCCATCGAGAGAGGGGAAGAGAGGATCCTCCTCCGGCTTGCTCCTACATGGCCTCCCTCCTAGATGGGGAGAGGTTCTGCCTCTTGTCCTTAGCCTCCATGGTGCCCGGAGGGCCGAGAGCCCCTCCGAGATTGGGTCTCTCTCTCTCTCTGTTCTCTTCTGTTTCTGGCGAAAACCGTTTTTTATATTCTCGAAGATCCGTAAAAACTTGGATCCTTAAGAGCAATAACAATTTGAATCGTTATTTTTTCCAAGAATTAAAAGTAGAGTGTAGTGTTTGGCAGACATTGTCGTTGATTTCACTCGACCTGATTAAAATTAATGTGGATGCGAGCTTTGTTGTTAATTTTGGCATGGGAAAGCCTTGGAGTGGTGGTTCGGGGTTCCAGTGGAGACGTTCTCCATTTACTTGGGATTTTGTTCCTAGTTGTCTCAACGTGGAGTACGCTAGAATGTCGGCATGTTCGGTAAGCTTATATATTGTTGTTCCTTTGCAGATGCAGGTCATTCTAGATACATACTATCTTCTTTATGTTTAATCTGCTCTCGAGCGACAGTTTTGACATGCCAAGTTTGATCCATCAAAAGAAGGAGGCTAAAGGAGTGGTGAATTTGTTGCCCAGTTTCAAGTTTGATAAATTAAGTAATCTGCCCCGAGCGATTGTTTTGACAGGACAACTCTGATCCATTTGAAGGAGGTTCAGGGAGTGGTGAATTTACTGCCTAGTTCCAAGATGTAGAAAATCAAGTAACATATTCTCGAGGTTTTTGATAAGCTAGCTTTCATCGATATGAATAAGGAGGCTCAGGGAGTGGTGAATTTGTTAAATAGTTTCAAGATGGAGATAATTAAGTAGCCTGCTCTCGAGCGATGGTTTTGATAGGAGTTTTGGTCGATCTGAAGGAGACTCTGGGAGTGGTGAATCTGTTTCCCAGTGTCAAGATGGATAAAATTAAGTAACCTGCTCTTGAGTGATAGTTTTGACATGAATTTTGATCCATCTGAAGAAGGAGGCACGAGGAGTGGTGAATTTTGTTCCCGGTTTCAAATTGGAGAAAATCAAGATAGATCCAAATGGGGTGGTTGTCGGGCTTGTGGAACCAGGGTATCTAGGCCCATCTGCCTTCGGCTCAGGACATGGCGGATGGCGTAGGCCCAGCAAGGGGCCCACCGGTAGGCGCCAAAAATCCCTTGTGAGACCCTTGAAGGAAATATACCCTAGAGGCAATAATAAATTTGTTATTTATATTTCTTTATATCGTGATAAATGTTTATTATTCATGCTAGAATTGTATTAACCGGAAACTTAGTACATGTGTGAATACACACACAAAACAGAGTGTCCCTAGTATGCCTCTACTTGACTAGCTCGTTAATCAAAGATGGTTAAGTTTCCTGACCATAGACATGTGTTGTCATTTGATGAACGGGATCACATCACTAGAGAATGATGTGACGGACAAGACCCATCCGTTAGCTTAGCATTATGATCGTTTAGTTTTATTGCTATTGCTTTCTTCATGACTTATACATATTCCTCTGACTATGATATTATGCAACTCCCGAATACCGGAGGAACACCTTGTGTGCTATCAAATGTCACAAGGTAACTGGGTGATTATAAAGATGCTCTACAGGTGTCTCCGATGGTGTTTGTTGAGTTGGTATAGATCAAGATTAGGATTTGTCACTCCGTATATCGGAGAGGTATCTCTGGGCCCTCTCGGTTATGCACATCAATATAAGCCTTGCAAGCAATGTGACTAATGAGTTAGTTGCGGGATGATGCATTTCGAAACGAGTAAACAGACTTGCGGGTAACGAGATTGAACTAGGTATGATGATACCGATGATCGAATCTCGGGCAAGTAACATACCGATGACAAAGGAAATAACGTATGTTGTTATGCGGTTTAACCGATAAAGATCTTCGTAGAATATGTAGGAGCCATTATGAGCATCCAGGTTTCGCTATTGGTTATTGACTGGAGATGTGTCTCGGTCATGTCTACATAGTTCTCAAACCCGTACGGTCCGCACGCTTAACGTTTGATGACGATTTGTATTATGAGTTATGTGTTTTGGTGACCGAAGTTTGTTCGGAGTCCCGGATGAGATCACAGAAATGATGAGGAGTCTCGAAATGGTCAAGAGGTAAATATTGATATATTGGAAGGTTATATACGGACATTGGAATGGTTTCGATAAGGTTCGAGGATTTTTCGGAGTACCGGGGGGCGACCGGAACCCCCCGGGAAAGTTAATGGGCCTAATGGGCCATAGTGGAGGAGAGGAGGCAGGCCACGGGAGGTGGTGCGCGCCCCCCTTGCCCAATCCGAATTGGACAAGGGGAGGGGGTGCACCCCCCTCTTTCCTTATCCTTCTACCGCCTTTCTCCTTCCCCCCTCTCCGTTGGAAGGAAAAGGGGAGGGGGGCGAATCCTACTAGGAACGAAGTCCTAGTAGGACTCCCCCCTCTTGAAGCCCCCCTTGGGCCGGCCTCCTCATCCCCCTCCTTTATATACGTGGGCAGGGGGCACCCCAAAGGCACAACAGTTGTTTCTTAGCCGTGTGCGGTGCCCCCCTCCACAGTTTACTCCTCCGGTCATAGCGTCGTAGTGGTTAGGTGAAGCCCTGCGCGGATCACATCACCATCACCATCATCACTCTGTCATACTGTCGGAACTCTCCCTCGACCCTCTACTGGATTAAGAGCTCGAGGGACGTCATCGAGCTGAACGTGTGCTGAACACGGAGGTGTCATACGTTTGGTATTTGGATTGGTTGGATCATGAAGACGTTCGACTACATCAACCACGGTAACTTGACGCTTCCGCTTTCGGTCTACGAGGGTACGTGGACACACTCTTCCCGTCTCGTTGCTATGCATCTCCTAGATAGCTTTTGCGTGATCGTAGGATTTTTTTTTGAAATTGCATGCTACATTCCCCTACAGTGGCATCTAAGCTAGGTCTATGCGTAGATGATATGCACGAGTAGAACACAAAGAGTTGTGGGCGTTAATAGTCATACTGCTTACCACCAACGTCTTACTTTGATTCGACGGTATTGTTGGATGAAGCGGCCCGAACCGACATTACATGACCGTGTTCATGAGACTGGTTCTACCGACGTGCTTCGCACATAGGTGGCTGGTGGGTGTCTGTTTCTCCAACTTTAGTTGAATCGAGTTTGACTACGGCCGGTACTTGTTGAAGGTTAAAACAACACACTTGACGAAAAATCGTTGTGGTTTTGATGCGTAGGTAAGAACGGTTCTTGCTAGAAGCCCGTAGCAGTCACGTAAAACTTGCAACAACAAAATAGAGGACGTCTAACTTGTTTTTGCAGGGCATGTTGTGATATGATATGGTCAAGACGTGATGAGATATAAATTGTTGTATGAGATGATCATGTTTTATAAAAGTTATCGGCAACTGGCAGGAACCTTATGGTTGTTGCTTTATTGTATGAAATGCAATCGCCATGTAATTGCTTACTTTATCACTAAGCGGTAGCGATAGTCATAGAAGAAATAGTTGGCGAGACGACAACGACGCTACGATGGAGATCAAGGTGTCAAGCCGGTGACAATGGAGATCATGACGGTGCTTTGGAGATGGAGATCAAAGGCACAAGATGATGATGGCCATATCATGTCACATATTTTGATTGCTTCTGATGTTTATCCTTTATGCATCTTATTTTGCTTAGTATGGCGGTAGCATTATAAGATGATCCCTCACTAAATTTTAAGGTACAAGTGTTCTCCCTGAGTATTCACCGTTGCTACAGTTCGTTGTGCTGACACACCACGTGATGATCGGGTGCGATAAGCTCTACGTTCACATACAACGGGTGCAAGCCAGTTTTGCACGTGTAGAATACTCGGGTTAAACTTGACGAGCCTAGTATATGCAGATATGGCCTCGGAACACTGAGACCGAAAGGTCGAACGTGAATCATATAGTAGATATGATCAACATAGTGATGTTCACCACTGAAAACTACTCTATCTCACGTGATGATCGGACATGGTTTAGTTGATATGGATCACGTGATCATTTAGATGACTAGAGGGATATCTATCTAAGTGGGAGTTCTTAAGTAATATGATTAATTGAACTTTAATTTATCATCAACTTAGTACCTGATAGTTTTTGCATATGTATGTTGTTGTAGATCAATGGCTTTTGCTACCGTTCCCTTGAATTTTAATGCGAGCTAAGTTGAAAGATGATGGTCACAACTACACGGACTGGGTCCCTAACTTGAGGATTATCCTCGTTGCTGCACAGAAGAATTACGTCCTGGAAGCACTGCTAGGTGCAAGACCCGCTGCAGGAGCAACTCTAGACGTTATGAACGTCTGGCAGAGCAAAGCTGCTGACTACTCAATACTTTAGTGTGCCATGCTTTACGGCTTAGAATCGGGACTTCAAAGACGTTTTGAACGTCATGGAGCATATGAGATGTTCCAGGAGTTGAAGTTAATATTTCAAGAAAATGTCTGAGTTGAGAGATATGAAGTCTCCAACAAGTTCTATAGCTGCAAGTGTTGGGGAACGTTGCAGAAAACAAAAAAAATTCTACGGTTTCACCAAGATCCATCTAGGAGTTCATCTAGCAATGAGTGATTGGATTGCATCTACATACCTCTGTAGATCACGCGCGGAAGCGTTCAAAGAACGGGGATGAGGAAGGCGTACTCGACGTGATCCAAATCACCGGAGATCCTAGCACCGAACGGACGGCACCTCCGCGTTCAACACACGTACGGTCAGCGTAACGTCTCCTTCTTCTTGATCCAGAAAGGGGAAAGGAGAGGTTGAGGAAGATGGCTCCAGCAGCAGCACGACGGCGTGGTGATGATGGAGCTGCAGTACTCCGGCAGGGCTTCGCCAAGCACTACGGAGGAGGAGGAGGTGTTGGAGAGGGAGAGGGAGGCACCAAAGGCAAAAGGTAAGAAGTCCTCCATCTCCCCCACTATATATAGGAGGGCCAAGGGGGGGGGGGTGCCGGCCCTAGGAGATCTAATCTCCTAGGGGGGTGCGGCCAAGGGGAGGAATCCCTCCTCCCCAAGGCACCTAGGAGGTGCCTTCCCCTCCTAGGACTCTTCCCTCCTTGAAACCCTAGGCGCATGGGCCTCTTGGGGCTGGTGCCCTTGGCCCATGTAGGCCAAGGCGCACCCCCTAAAGCCCATGTGGCCCCCCGGGACAGGTGGCCCCACCCGGTGGACCCCCGGGACCCTTCTGGTGGTCCCGGTACAATACCGGTGACCCCGAAACTTGTCCCGATGCCCGAAATAGCACTTCCTATATATAATTCTTTACCTCCGGACCATTCCGGAACTCCTCGTGACGTCCGGGATCTCATCCGGGACTCTGAACAACATTCGGGTTACTGCATACACATATCCCTACAACCCTAGCGTCACCGAACCTTAAGTGTGTAGACCCTACGGGTTCGGGAGACATGTAGACATGACCGACATCGCTCTCCGGTCAATAACCAACAGCGGGATCTGGATACCCATGTTGGCTCCCACATGCTCCTCGATGATCTCATCGGATGAACCATGATGTCGAGGGTTCAAGCAACCCCGTATACAATTCCCTTTGTCAATCGGTATGTTACTTGTCCGAGATTCGATCGTCGGTATCCCAATACCTCGTTCAATCTCGTTACCGGCAAGTCACTTTACTCGTACCATAATGCATGATCCCGTGACCAGACACTTGGTCACTTTGAGCTCATTATGATGATGCATTACCGAGTGGGCCCAGTGATACCTCTCCGTCATACGGAGTGACAAATCCCAGTCTTGATCCATGTCAACCCAACAGACACTTTCAGAGATACCCGTAGTATACCTTTATAGTCACCCAGTTACGTTGTGACGTTTGGTATACCCAAAGCACTCCTACGGTATCCGGGAGTTACACAATCTCATGGTCTAAGGAAAAGATACTTGACATTGGAAAACTCTAGCAAACGAACTATACGATCTTGTGCTATGTTTAGGATTGGTTCTTGTCCATCACATCATTCTCCTAATGATGTGATCTCGTTATCAATGACATCCAATGTCCATAGTCAGGAAACCATGACTATCTGTTGATCAACGAGCTAGTCAACTAGAGGCTTACTAGGGACATGTTGGTGTCTATTATTCACACATGTATTACGATTTTCGGATAACACAATTATAGCATGAATAAAGACAATTATCATGAACAAGGAAATATAATAATAATGCTTTTATTATTGCCTCTAGGGCATATTTCCAACAGTCTCCCACTTGCACTAGAGTCAATAATCTAGTTACATTGTGATGAATCGAACACCCATGGAATTCTGGTGTTGATCATGTTTTGCTCTAGGGAGAGGTTTAGTCAACAGATCTGCTACATTCAGGTCCGTGTGCACTTTACAAATATCTATGTCTCCATCTTGAACATTTTCACGAATGGAGTTGAAGCGACGCTTGATGTGCCTTGTCTCTTGTGAAACCTGGGCTCCTTGGCAAGAGCAATAGCTCCAGTGTTGTCACAGAAGAGCTTGATCGGCCCCGACGCATTGGGTATGACTCCTAGGTCGGTGATGAACTCCTTCACCCAAATTTCTTCATGTGCTGCCTCCGAGGCTGCCATGTACTCCGCTTCACATGTAGATCCCGCCACGACGCTCTGCTTGCAACTGCACCAACTTACTGCCCCACCATTCAAAATATACACGTATCCGGTTTGTGACTTAGAGTCATCCAGATCCGTGTCGAAGCTAGCGTCGACGTAACCCTTTACGACGAGCTCTTCGTCACCTCCATAAACGAGAAACATTTCCTTAGTCCTTTCCAGGTACTTCAGGATATTCTTGACCGCTGTCCAGTGTTCCTTGCCGGGATTACTTTGGTACCTTCCTACCAAACTTATGGCAAGGTTTACATCAGGTCTGGTACACAGCATGGCATACATAATAGACCCTATGGCCGAGGCATAGGGGATGACACTCATCTCTTCTATATCTTCTGCCATGGTCGGACATTGAGCTGAGCTCAATTTCACACCTTGTAATACAGGCAAGAACCCCTTCTTAGACTGATCCATATTGAACTTCTTCAATATCTTATCAAGGTATGTGCTTTGTGAAAGACCTATGAGGCGTCTTGATCTATCTCTGTAGATCTTGATGCCTAATATATAAGCAGCTTCTCCAAGGTCCTTCATTGAAAAACTCTTATTCAAGTAGGCCTTAATGCTATCCAAAAGTTCTATATCATTTCCCATCAAAAGTATGTCATCTACATATAATATGAGAAATGCTACAGAGCTCCCACTCACTTTCTTGTAAACACAGGCTTCTCCATAAGTCTGTGTAAACCCAAACGCTTTGATCATCTCATCAAAGCGAATGTTCCAACTCCGAGATGCTTGCACCAGCCCATAAATCGAGCGTTGGAGCTTGCATACCTTGTCAGCATTCTTAGGATCGACAAAACCTTCCGGCTGCATCATATACAATTCTTCCTTAAGGAAACCATTAAGGAATGCCGTTTTGATGTCCATTTGCCATATCTCATAATCATAGAATGCGGCAATTGCTAACATGATTCGGACGGACTTCAGCTTCGCTACCGGTGAGAAAGTCTCATCGTAGTCAACCCCTTGAACTTGTCGACAACCCTTAGCGACAAGCCGAGCTTTATAGATGGTCACCTTACCATCCGCGTCTGTCTTCTTCTTAAAGATCCATTTATTTTCTATGGCTCGCCGCTCAACGGGCAAGTCAGTCAAAGTCCATACTTCGTTTTCATACATGGATCCTATCTCGGATTTCATGGCTTCTAGCCATTTGTCGGAATCCGGGCCCGCCATCGCTTCTTCATAGTTCGAAGGTTCACCGTTGTCTAACAACATGATTTCTAAGACAGGGTTGCCGTACCACTCTGGTGCGGAACGTGTCCTTGTGGACCTTCGGATTTCAGTAGGAGCTTGATCAGAAGTATCTTGATCATCATCATTATCTTCCTCTCTTGTCGGTGCAGGCACCTCAGGAACATTTTCTTGAGTTGCGCCATTTTCCGGTTCAAGAGGTAATACTTCATCAAGTTCTACTTTCCTCCCACTTACTTCTTTCGAGAGAAACTCTTTCTCTAGAAAGGACCCATTCTTGGCAACAAAGATCTTGCCTTCGGATCTGAGGTAGAAGGTATACCCAATAGTTTCTTTAGGGTATCCTAGGAAGACGCATTTTTCCGACTTGGGTTCGAGCTTTTCAGGTTGAAGTTTCCTGACATAAGCATCGCATCCCCAAACCTTTAGAAACGACAGCTTAGGTTTCTTCCCAAACCATAATTCAAACGGTGTCGTCTCAACGGATTTCGACGGAGCCCTATTTAAAGTGAATGCGGCAGTCTCTAAAGCATACCCCCAAAAGGATAGCGGTAAATCGGCAAGAGACATCATAGATCGCACCATATCTAATAGAGTGCGATTACGACGTTCGGACACACCATTACGCTGAGGTGTTCCAGGCGGCGTGAGCTGTGAAACTATTCCACATTTTCTTAAGTGTGTGCCAAACTCATGACTCAAGTATTCTCCTCCACGATCTGATCGCAGGAACTTGATTTTCCTGTCACGTTGATTCTCAACCTCACTCTGAAATTCCTTGAACTTTTCAAAGGTTTCAGACTTGTGTTTCATTAAGTAGACATACCCATATCTACTCGAGTCATCAGTGAGGGTGAGAACATAACGATAGCCACCGCGTGCCTCAACACTCATTGGACCGCACACATCAGTATGTATGATTTCCAATAAGTTGGTTGCTCGCTCCATTGTTCCTGAGAACGGAGTCTTGGTCATTTTACCCATGAGGCATGGTTCGCATGTGTCAAGTGATTCGCAATCAAGAGACTCTAAAAGTCCATCAGCATGGAGCTTCTTCATGCGTTTGACACCTATGTGACCAAGGCGGCAGTGCCACAAGTATGTGGGACTATCATTATCAACCTTGCATCTTTTGGTACTCACACTATGAACATGTGTAGCATTACGCTCGAGATTCATTAAGAATAAACCATTCACCATCGGAGCATGACCATAAAACATATCTCTCATATAAATAGAACAACCATTATTCTCGGATTTAAATGAGTAGCCATCTCGTATTAAACGAGATCCTGATACAATGTTCATGCTCAAACTTGGCACTAAATAACAATCATTGAGGTTTAAAACTAATCCCGTAGGTAAATGAAGAGGCAGCGTGCCGACGGCGATCACATCGACCTTGGAACCATTCCCGACGCGCATTGTCACCTCGTCCTTCGCCAGTCTCCGTTTATTCCGCAGCTCCTGTTTTGAGTTATAAATGTGAGCAACCGCACCGGTATCAAATACCCAGGAGCTACTACGAGTACTGGTAAGGTACACATCAATTACATGTATATCACATATACCTTTTGCTTTGCCGGCCTTCTTGTCCGCTAAGTATTTGGGGCAGTTCCGCTTCCAGTGACCACTTTCCTTGCAATAAAAGCACTCAGTCTCGGGCTTGGGTCCATTCTTTGGCTTCTTCCCGGCAGCTTGCTTGCCGGGCGCGGCAACTCCCTTGCCGTCCTTCTTGAAATCTTTCTTTCCCTTGCCCTTCTTGAACTTAGTGGTTTTATTCACCATCAACACTTGATGTTCCTTTTTGACTTCTACCTCTGCTGATTTCAGCATTGCAAATACTTCAGGAATGGTCTTTTCCATCCCCTGCATATTGAAGTTCATCACAAAGCTCTTGTAGCTCGGTGGAAGCGACTGAAGGATTCTGCCAATGACCGCGTCATCCGGGAGATTAACTCCCAGCTGAGTCAAGCGGTTATGCAACCCAGACATAGTGAGTATGTGCTCACTGACAGAACTGTTTTCCTCCATCTTACAGCTGAAGAACTTGTCGGAGACTTGATATCTCTCGACCCGGGCATGAGCTTGGAAAACCATTTTCAGCTCTTCGAACATCTCATATGCTTCGTGTCTCTCAAAACGCTTTTGGAGCCCCGGCTCTAAGCTGTAAAGCATGCCGCACTGAACGAGGGAGTAGTCATCGGTCCGTGCCTGCCAAGCGTTCATAACGTCTTGTTCTGCAGGGAGAACAGGTGCGTCACCTAGCGGTGCTTGTAGGACATAATCTTTCTTGGCAGCTATGAGGATGATCCTCAGGTTCCGGACCCAGTCCGTGTAGTTGCTGCCATCGTCTTTCAGCTTGGTTTTCTCTAGGAACGCGTTGAAGTTGAGGACTACGTTGGCCATTTGATCTACAAGACATATTGTAAAGATTTTAGACTAAGTTCATGATAATTAAGTTCATCTAATCAAATTATAATGAACTCCCACTTAGATAGACATCCCTCTTCTAGTCATCTAAGTATAACATGATCCGAGTTAGCTAGGCCGTGTCCGATCATCACGTGAGACGGACTAGTCAACGTCGGTGAACATCTTCATGTTGATCGTATCTTCTATACGACTCATGCTCGACCTTTCGGTCTTCTGTGTTCCGAGCCATGTCTGTACACATGCTAGGCTCGTCAAGTCAACCTAAGTGTTTGCATGTGTAAATCTGTCTTACACCCGTTGTATGTGAACGTTAGAATCTATCACACCCGATCATCACGTGGTGCTTCGAAACAACGAACTGTCGCAACGGTGCACAGTTAGGGGGAACACTTTCTTGAAATTATTATGAGGGATCATCTTATTTACTACCGTCGTTCTAAGTAAACAAGATGCAAAACATGATAAACATCACATACAATCAAATAATAATAGTGACATGATATGGCCAATATCACATAGCTCCTTTGATCTCCATCTTGGGGCTCCATGATCACCTTGTCACCGGCATGACACCATGATCTCCATCATCATGATCTCCATCATCGTGTCTCCATGAAGTTGCTCGCCAACTATTACTTCTACTACTATGGCTAACGCGTTTAGCAATAAAGTAAAGTAATTTACATGGCGTTTCTCAATGACACGCAGGTCATACAAAAAATAAAGACAACTCCTATGGCTCCTGCCGGTTGTCATACTCATCGACATGCAAGTCGTGATTCCTATTACAATAGCATGAACATCTCATACATCACATATATATCATTCATGATTCATCACAACTTTGGCCATATCATATCACAAAGCACTTGCTGCAAAAACAAGTTAGACATCCTCTAATTGTTGTTGCAAGTTTTACGTGGCTGCTATAGGTTTCTAGCAAGAACGTTTCTTACCTACGCCAAAACCACAACGTGATTTGTCAACTTCTATTTACCCTTCATAAGGACCCTTTTCATCGAATCCGCTCCAACTAAAGTAGGAGAGACAGACACCCGCCAGCCACCTTATGCAACTTGTGCATGTTAGTCGGTGGAACCGGTCTCACGTAAGCGTACATGTAAGGTTGGTCCGGGCCGCTTCATCCCACAATACCGTTGAAGCAAGATAAGACTAGTAGCGGCAAGAAAGTTGACAACATCAACGCCCACAACAAATTGTGTTCTACTCGTGCAAGAGAACTACGCATAGACCTAGCTCATGATGCCACTGTTGGGGAATGTTGCAGAAAACAAAAAAAATTCTACGGTTTCACCAAGATCCATCTAGGAGTTCATCTAGCAACGAGTGATTGGATTGCATCTACATACCTTTGTAGATCACGCGCGGAAGCGTTCAAAGAACGGGGATGAGGAAGGCGTACTCGACGTGATCCAAATCACCGGAGATCCTAGCGCCGAACGGACGGCACCTCCGCGTTGAACACACGTACGGTCAGCGTAACGTCTCCTTCTTCTTGATCCAGCAAGGGGAAAGGAGAGGTTGAGGAAGATGGCTCCAGCAGCAGCACGACGGCGTGGTGGTGATGGAGCTGCAGTACTCCGGCAGGGCTTCGCCAAGCACTATGGAGGAGGAGGAGGTGTTGGAGAGGGAGAGGGAGGCACCAAAGGCAAAAGGTAAGAAGTCCTCCATCTCCCCCACTATATATAGGAGGGCCAAGGGGGGGGGGCGCCGGCCCTAGGAGATCTAATCTCCTAGGGGGGTGCGGCCAAGGGGAGGAATCCCTCCTCCCCAAGGCACCTAGGAGGTGCCTTCCCCTCCTAGGACTCTTCCCTCCTTGAAACCCTAGGCGCATGGGCCTCTTGGGGATGGTGCCCTTGGCCCATGTAGGCCAAGGCGCACCCCCTACAGCCCATGTGGCCCCCCGGGACAGGTGGCCCCACCCGGTGGACCCCCGGGACCCTTCCGGTGGTCCCGGTACAATACCGGTGACCCCGAAACTTGTCCCGATGCCCGAAATAGCACTTCCTATATATAATTCTTTACCTCTGGACCATTCCGGAACTCCTGTGACGTCCGGGATCTCATCCGGGACTCCGAACAACATTCGGGTTACTGCATACACATATCCCTACAACCCTAGCGTCACCGAACCTTAAGTGTGTAGACCCTACGGGTTCGGGAGACATGTAGACATGACCGAGATCGCTCTCCGGTCAATAACCAATAGCGGGATCTGGATACCCATGTTGGCTCCCACATGCTCCTCGATGATCTCATCGGATGAACCATGATGTCGAGGGTTCAAGCAACCCCGTATACAATTCCCTTTGTCAATCGGTATGTTACTTGTCCGAGATTCGATCGTCGGTATCCCAATACCTCGTTCAATCTCGTTACCGGCAAGTCACTTTACTCGTACCATAATGCATGATCCCGTGACCAGACACTTGGTCACTTTGAGCTCATTATGATGATGCATTACCGAGTGGGCCCAGTGATACCTCTCCGTCATACGGAGTGACAAATCCCAGTCTTGATCCATGTCAACCCAACAGACACTTTCAGAGATACCCGTAGTATACCTTTATGGTCACCCAGTTACGTTGTGACGTTTGGTATACCCAAAGCACTCCTACGGTATCCGGGAGTTACACAATCTCATGGTCTAAGGAAAAGATACTTGACATTGGAAAACTCTAGCAAACGAACTATACGATCTTGTGCTATGTTTAGGATTGGGTCTTGTCCATCACATCATTCTCCTAATGATGTGATCTCATTATCAATGACATCCAATGTCCATAGTCAGGAAACCATGACTATCTGTTGATCAACGAGCTAGTCAACTAGAGGCTTACTAGGGACATGTTGGTGTCTATTATTCACACATGTATTACGATTTCCGGATAACACAATTATAGCATGAATAAAGACAATTATCATGAACAAGGAAATATAATAATAATGCTTTTATTATTGCCTCTAGGGCATATTTCCAACAGCAAGATGGAGGAGAATAGTTCTTTCAGTGAACACATACTCATAATGTCTGGGTACCATAACCACTTGACTTAGCTGGGAGTTAATCTTCCTGATGATAGTGTCATTGACAGAGTTCTTCAATCACTCCCACCAAGCTATAAAGACTTCGTGATGAACTATAATATGCAAGGGATGGAAAAGACAATTCCCGAGCTCTTCGTGATGCTAAAGGTTGCGGAGGTAGAAATCAAGAAGGAGCATCAAGGGTTGATGGTTAACAAGACCACTAATTTCAAGAAAAAGGGCAAAGGGAAGAAAGGGAACTTCAAGAAGAATAGAAAGCAAGTTGTTGCTCCCGGGAAGAAGCCCAAGTCTGGACCTAAGCCTGAAACTGAGTGCTTCTACTATAAAGGGACTGGTTACTAGAAGGGGAACTGCACCAAGTATTTGGCGGATAAGAAGGATGGCAAAGTGAAAGGTATATTTGATATACATGTTATTGATGTGTACCTTACTAATGCTCGTAGTACCGCCTGGGTATTTGATACTGGTCTTGTTGCTCATATTTGCAACTCGAAATAGGGGCTACGGATTAAATGAAGATTTGGCTAAGGACGAGGTGACGATGCGCGTGCGAAATGGTTCCAAAGTTGATGTGATTGCTGTCAGCACGCTACCTCTACATCTACCATCGGGGTTAGGTTTTAGACCTAAATAATTGTTATTTGGTGCCAACGTTGAGCATGAACATTATATCTGGATCTTGTTTGATGCGAGACGGTTATTCATTTAAATCAGAGAATAATGGTTGTTCTATTTATATGAGTAATATCTTTTATGGTCATGCACCCTTGATGAGTGGTGTATTTGAAGGAAATATGCCCTAGAGGCAATAATAAAGTTATTATTTATTTCCTTATATCATGATATAGGTTTATTATTCATGCTAGAATTGTATTAACCGGAAACATAATACATGTGTGAATACATAGACAAACAGAGTGTCACTAGTATGCCTCTACTATACTAGCTCATTAATCAAAGATGGTTATGTTTCCTAACCATGAACAAAGAGTTGTTATTTGATTAACGAGGTCACATCATTAGTTGAATGATCTGATTGACATGACCCATTCTATTAGCTTAGCACCCGATCGTTTACTATGTTGCTATTGCTTTATCCATGACTTATACATGTTCCTATGACTATGAGATTATGCAACTCCCGTTTACCGGAGGAACACTTTGGGTACTACCAAACGTCACAACGCAACTGGGTGATTATAAAGGAGTACTACAGGTGTCTCCAATGGTAGATGTTGGGTTGGCATATTTCGAGATTAGGATTTGTCACTCCGATCGTCGGAGAGGTATCTCTGGGCCCTCTCGGTAATGCACATCACTTAAGCCTTGCAAGCATGGCAACTAATGAGTTAGTTGCGGGATGATGTATTACGGAACGAGTAAAGAGACTTGCCGGTAACGAGATTGAACTAAGTATTGGATACTGACGATCGAATCTCGGGCAAGTAACATACCGATGACAAAGGGAACAACGTATGTTGTTATGCGGTCTGACCGATAAAGATCTTCGTAGAATATGTAGGAACCAATATGGGCATCTAGGTCCCGCTATTGGTTATTGACTGGAGACTTGTCTCGGTCATGTCTACATTGTTCTCGAACCGTAGGGTCCGCACGCTTAACGTTACGATGACAGTTATTATGAGTTTATGCATTTTGATGTACCGAAGGTTGTTCGGAGTCCCGGATGTGATCACGGACATGACGAGGAGTCTCGAAATGGTCGAGACGTAAAGATTGATATATTGGAAGCCTATGTTTGGACATCGGAAGTGTTCCGGGTGAAATCGGGATTTTACCGGAATACCGGGAGGGTTACCGGAACCCCCCGGGAGCCAAATGGGCCAACATGGGCCTTGGTGGAAAGGTGAAAGGGCTGCCCCATGGGCTGCACACCTCCCCCCCTTCCCCTAGTCCTATTAGGACTAGGGAAGGTGGCCGGCCAACCCCTCTCTCTTTCCCCACTTGGGGAGTCCTATTTGGAATAGGATTGGAGGGGAGTCCTACTCCCGGCGGGAGTAGGACTCCTCCTATGGCTGCCGCACCCCTCCCCCTTTGCTCCTTTATATACGGGGGCAGGGGGCACCTCTAGATACACAATTGATCATTGAGATCGTTCCTTAGCCGTGTGCGGTGCCCCCTGCCACCATATTCTACCTCGGTCATATTGTTGCAGTGCTTAGGCGAAGCCCTGCGTCGGTAGTACATCAAGATCGTCACCACGCCGTCGTGCTGACGGAACTCTTCCTCGACGCTTTGCTGGATCGGAGCCCGAGGATCGTCATCGAGCTGAACGTGTGCTAAGAACTCGGAGGTGCCGGAGTAACGGTGCTTGGATCGGTCGGGTCGGGAAGAAGACGTACGACTACTTCCTCAACGTTGTGTCAACGCTTCCGTTGCGATCTACAAGGGTACGTAGATCATACTCTCCCCTCGTTGCTATGCATCACCATGATCTTGCGTGTGCGTAGGAAAATTTTGAAATTACTACGTTCCCCAACAGTATTTTTGTTGAATCTCGATTGTAGTGATACACATATTCATAATATTGAATCTAAAAGATGCTAAGTTAATAATGGTAGTGTAACTTATTTGTGGCACTCCCGTTTAGGTCATATTGGTGTAAAGTGCATGAAGAAACTCCATGCTGATGGGCTTTTGGAATCACTTGACCCTTGCGAACCATGCCTCATGGGCAAGATGACTAAGACTCTGTTCTCCAGAACAATGGAGCGAGCAACTGACTTATTGGAAATAATACATACTGATGTATGCGGTCTGATGAGTATTGAGGCTCATGGTGGGTATCATTATTTTCTAACCTTCACAGCTGATTTGAGAAGATATGGGTATATCTACTTAATGAAACATAAGTCTGAAACATTTGAAAAGTTCAAAGAATTTCAGAGTGAAGTGGAAAATCATCGTAACAAGAAAATAAAGTTTCTACGATCTGATCGTGGAGGTGAATATTTGAGTTATGAGTTTGGTCTTCATTTGAAACAATGTGGAATAGTTTCACAACTCATGCCACCTGGAACACCACAGCGTAATGGTGTGTCCGAACATCGTAACCGTACTTTATTAGATATGGTGTGATCTATGATGTCTCTTACCGATTTCCCACTATCGTTTTGGGGTTATGCTTTAGAGACGGCTGCATTCACGTTAAATAGGGCACCATCTAAATCCTTTGAGATGATACCATATGAACCGTGGTTTCACAACAAACCTAAGCTGTCATTTCTTAAAGTTTGGGGCTGCGATGCTTATGTGAAAAAGCTTCAACCTGATAAGCTCGAACCCAAATCAGAGAAATGTGTCTTCATAGGATATCCAAAGGAGACTGTTAGGTACACCTTCTATCATAGATTCGAAGGCAAGATATTCGTTGCTAAGAATGGATCCTTTTTAGAGAAGGCGTTTCTCTCGAAATAAGTGAGTAGGAGGAAAGCAGAACTTGATGAGGTAATTGTACCTTCTCCCGAATTGGAAAGTAGTTCATCACAGAAATCAGTTCCAGTGATTCCTACACCAATCAGTGAGGAAGCTAATGATGATGATCATGAAACTTCAGATCAAGTTACTACCGAACCTCGTAGGTCAACCAGAGTACGATCCACACCAGAGTGATACGGTAATCCTGTTCTGGAAGTCATGTTACTTGACCATGATGAACCTACGAACTATGAGGAAGTGATGATGAGCCCAGATTCCGTGAAATGGCTTGAGGCCATGAAATCTCAGATGGGATCCATGTATGAGAACAAAGTGTGGACTTTGGTTGACTTGCCCGAAGATCGGCAAGCCATAGAGAATAAATGGGTCTTCAGGAAGAAGACTGACGCTGACGGTAATGTTACTGTCTACAAAGCTCAACTTGTTACGAAAGGCACAAGTTCAAGGAGTTGACTACGATGAGACCTTCACACCCGTAGTGATGCTTAAGTCTGTCCAAATCATGTTAGCAATTGCTGCATTTTATGATAATGAAAATTGGCAAATGGATGTCAAAACTGCAATCCTTAATGGATATCTTAAAGAAGAGTTGTATATGATGCAACCAGAAGGTTTTGTCGATCCTAAAGGTGCTAACAAAGTGTGCAAGCTCCAGTGATCCATTTATGGACTGGTGCAAGCCTCTCGGAGTTGGAATATACGCTTTGATAGTGTGATCAAAGCATATGGTTTTATACAGACTTTTGGAGAAGTCTGTATTTACAAGAAAGTGAGTGGGAGCTCTGTAGCATTTCTAATATTATATGTGGATGACATATTGTTGATTGGAAATAATATAAAATTTCTGGATAGCATAAAAGGATACTTGAATAAGATTTTTTCAATGAAAGACCTCGGTGACGCTGCTTATATATTGGGCATCAAGATCTATAGAGATATATCAAGACGCTTAATTGGACTTTCACAAATCACATACCTTGATAAAGTTTTGAAGAAGTTCAAAATGGATAAGTCAAAGAAAGGGTTCTTGCCTGTGTTACAAGGTGTGAAGTTGAGTCATACTCAATGCCCGACCACTGAAGAAGATAGAGAGAAAATGAAAGTCATTCCCTATGCCTCAGCCATAGGTTCTATCATGTATGCAATGCTGTGTACCAGACCTGATCTGTGCATTGTTGTTTAGTAGGGAGGTATCAAAGTAATCCAGGAGTGGATCACTGGATAGCGGTCAAGAACATCCTGAAATACCTGAAAAGGACTAAGGATATGTTTCTCGTTTATGGAGGTGACAAAGAGCTTGTCGTAAATGGTTACGTCGATGCAAGCTTTGGCACTGATCCGAAGACTCTAAGTCACAAACCGGATACGTATTTATATTGAATGGTGGAGCTGTCAGTTGGTGCAGTTCCAAGCAGAGCGTCGTGGCGGGACCTACGTGTGAAGCGGAGTACATAGCTACTTCGGAAGCAGCAAATAAAGGAGTTTGGATGAAGGAGTTCATATCCGATCTAGGTGTAATACCTAGTGCATCGAGTCCAATGAAAATCTTTTGTGACAATACTGGAGCAATTGCCTTAGCGAAGGAATCCAGATTTCACAAGAGAACCAAACACATCAAGAGACGCTTCAATTCCATCCATGATCGAGTCAAGGAGGGAGACATAGAGATTTGCAAAATACATACGGATATGAATGTTGCAGACGCTTGACTAAGCCTCTCTCACGAGCAAAACATGATCAGCACCAAGACTCCATGGGTGTTATAATCATTACTATGTAATCTAGATTATTGACTCTAGTGCAAGTGGGAGACTGAAGGATATATGCCCTAGAGGCAATAATAAAGTTGTTATTTATATTTCCTTATATCATGAAAAATGTTTATTATTCATGCTAGAATTGTATTAACCAAAATCTTAGTACATGTGTGAATACATAGACAAAACAGACTGGCCCTAGTATGCCTCTACTTGACTAGCTTGTTAATCAAAGATGGTTAAGTTTCCTGACCATAGACATGTGTTGTCATTTGATGAACGGGATCACATCATTAGAGAATGATGTGATGGACAACACCATCTATTAGCTTAGCATTATGATCGTTTAGTTTTATTGCTATTGCTTTCTTCATGACTTATACATATTCCTCTGACTATGAGATTATGCAACTCCCGAATACTGGAGGAACACCTTGTGTGCTATCAAACGTCACAATGTAACTGGGTGATTATAAAGATGCTTTACAGGGGTCTCTGATGGTGTTTGTTGAGTTGGCATAGATCAAGATTAGGATTTGTCACTTCGTATATCAGAGACGTATCTTTGGGCCCTCTCGGTAATGCACATCACTATAAGCCTTGCAAGCAATGTGACTAATGAGTTAGTTGTGGGATGATGCATTACGGAACGAGTAAAGAGACTTGCCGGTAACGAGATTGAACTAGGTATGATGATACCGACGATCGAATCTCGGGCAAGTAACATACCGATGACAAAGGGAATAACGTATGTTGTTATGCGGTTTGACCGATAAAGATCTTCGTATAATATGTAGGAGCCAATATGAGCATCCAGGTTCCCCTATTGGTTATTCATCGGAGATGTGTCGCGGTCATGTCTACATAATTCTCGAACCCGTAGGGTCCGCACGCTTAATGTTCGATGGCGATTTGTATTATGAGTTATGTGTTTTGGTGACCGAAGTTTGTTCGTAGTCCCAGATGAGATCACGGACATGACGAGGAGTCTCGAAATGGTCAAGAGGTAAGGATTGATATATTGGAAGGTTAAATACAGACACCGGAATGGTTTCGATAAGGTTCGGGGATTTTTCGGAGTACCGGGAGGCTACCGGAACCCCCCGGGAAAGTTAATGGGCCTAATGGGCCATAGTGGAGGAGAGGAGGCAGGCCACGGGAGGTGGCTCCCCCCCTTTCCCTATCCGAATTGGACAAAGGGGAGGGGGCGCGGCCCCCCTCTTTCCTTCTCCTTCTCTCGTCTTTCCCCTTTCCCCCTCTCTGTTGGAAGGAAAGGGGGGATCCTACTAGGAACGGAGTCCTAGTAGGACTCCTCCCTCTTGGCGCGCCCCCCTTGGGCCGTCTCCTCCCCCCCTCCTTTATATACGTGGGCAGGGGGGCACCCCAAAGGCACAACAGTTGTTTCTTAGCCGTGTGCAGTGCCCCCCTCCACAGTTTACTCCTGCGGTCATAGCGTCGTAGTGCTTAGGCGAAGCCCTGTACGGATCACATCACCATCACCGGCATCACGCCGTCGTACTGTCGAAACTCTCCCTCGACCCTCTACTGGATCAAGAGCTCGAGGGACGTCATCGAGCTGAACGTGTGCTGAACACGGAGGTGCCGTACGTTTGGTACTTGGATCGGTTGGATCGTGAAGACGTTCGACTACATCAACCGCGTTAACCTAACGCTTCCGCTTTCAGTCTATGATGGTACGTGGCCACACTCTTCCCATCTCATTGCTATGCATCTCCTAGATAGATCTTGCGTGATCGTAGGATTTTTTTTGAAATTGCATGCTATGTTCCCCTACAACCCTGGCCTCCTGAGGTCCCCTGTCGAGGGGGTGAGCTAGCAGTGAAGACGTAGTGGCATCATCGAGAGCCTCACGAGGCCCTCTCGCAAGGCAGCCTCCCGAGGCACCCTCCCTGAGGCAAGCAAGTCAAGGGATGTTCAGCTCGATCGCGCGGCCCCGTGCCCACCACGTGGGTGACGCGCGCAACGCGATCGGCGGCAGAAGCTGTGCCAGCAGGCGCGGATGAAGAGGATTTCCCCTTTTGTGCTAAGGGAGCAAGGTGCATTCCAACTCCCAAAGCAACCCCCAAAGGTTGCCCGGTCAGTGAAAGAAGACCAGGACGACGAGCCGCAGTGCGGTGGTCATTCTCAAGCTCACCCGCGCGTCATGGATGGTAGCTTTGCAGTGAATACCACTTTTAGTCAGGATAGACTGTGCCCTTGTCCCCTTTCAAACTTGCCGTTGTGTGGCAATCCTTCTCGCCTGAGGTTTTCGGGGGAAGAGGACCAAGACAATATAAAAGGAGGGCAAGGTGCCACTGTAGAGGATATCGAACCGTCAACCACTTGAGCCCCAACCTTTGTACTCTCTCTCTCTCTCTTTCTCTCTCTCTAGCAATCCCAACCAAGCAGGAGTAGGATTTTACACTGCAAGGTGGCCCAACCCTGGGTAACCGCTGTGCCACCGGTTCATCCTAGCTAGCTCGCTCTCGCTATAGTCACACCATGGTTTGATTGTTGGTAAGGACAAAGAGGCGGAAGGAGCTTACCCCAGAGTTCGAACCTTAGGGTCCCCGGAGCCTGGTTTCCGACAGTGGCACACGATATTGCAAAATTCTTCCTTCCATCTGAATCTAATGAGATTGTAGAAACTTACTTTGAGTTAATATATGGTGGTTTCAAAAAAAAATATGTTATAAGCACTCCTATTAGAGAAAAAATCAATGTACTTATAATGTCAAACTACAAAATCCTCATTTGACAGAGAAGGTATATGAAGACCCAGAGACTGCATGTGCATCAAGAAGATAAAAAATGATGCTTGACTATTTCTTCATCTCATTTCCTTGTATTGGGAACAAATAATTCAGAAACCTATTTCAGCCTTAATCTATTCCTTTTATCTGTAATTTTGAGGATTGAATTCCCACTAGTAACAAGTTGTCCCTCCAAACATTTACATTTTATCCAATTTACAACCTCAAGATAACTCCTTAAGCAATAATAAGTGGGTGTATTTTCCTTTCCCTCACGCAAATGTGGCTAGGGCAAAATTCTCCTCTGCTCCAAGATCCACCGGCTACCCCGTGGATTCTCCTCCCCTTTGCCTGCCGCTTCAGCGGTTGGTGGCACAGAGGGGAATTCTGGTGCCTCGGCTCTAGCTAGTATCTTATGTGAGAGTATCTCCAACAGTGGCTGCAAAAAACGCGCGCGCGGTAAAAGGAGGTGTTAGCGCGTGCGGGGCGGTTTCGCGCGCTCCAGCGGTGGCGGGAAACTTAGGCGCGCGCGAAAAAGCGGCCGGTGTGCACTAGTTTTGGCGCAGGGCCTTCAGCGCGCCTTATAAATGCAGCGCTCGCCACACGCCCTCCTACCGCTCTCCACCTTGCCACGCACCCTCTGCCGCTCTCTCCCCGCTCCCTCTGCCGCTTTCTCACCTTGTCGCCGTCGCGCCACCATGCCGCCGCGCCGCCGAGGAGTTTTGGGCTACCACGACATCCGCACGCGCCCCTCCGGCGCCTTCTCCGTCGTGATCCGGTTCGGCGACATGCACCTCGGCCTCAGCACCTTCGACACCGCCCATGAGGCCGCCCGCGCATACGACGCGGCGGCGTGGTGCCTCCGGCGGCCTCGTAGGGACATGAACTTTCCAAAGGTGCCGACGCGGGAGCTGGCGCCTCTCCTGTGGCTTATCACCGACAAGGATCGTCGTGACAACCGGAGGTGGGAGCGCTGTCTCGGCCTTGCCGAGATGGACGGGGAAGCCTTGGCGCTATGGCGCGAACGCTTCCGGCGGGATGTTTGTTGGGGAACATAGTAATTTCAAAAAAATTCCTACGCACACGCAAGATCATGGTGAGCAACGAGAGGGGAGAGTGTTGTCTACGTACCCTCGTAGACCGGCAACAGAAGTGTTGACACAACGTAGAGGAAGTAGTCGTACGTCTTCCCGATCCGACCGATCCAAGTACCGAACGTACGGCACCTCCGAGTTATGCACACGTTCAACTCGGTGACGTCCCTCGAGTTCCGATCCAGCAAAACGTTGAGGGAGAGTTTCGTCAGCACGACGGCGTGATGACGGTGATGATGTTCTATCGACGCAAGGCTTCGCCTAAGTGATACGTCTCCAACGTATCTATAATTTTTGATTGCTCCATGCTATATTATCTACTGTTTTGGGCAATATTGGGCTTTATTATCCACTTTTATATTATTTTTGGGACTAACCTATTAACCGGAGGCCCAGCCCAGCTTTGTTGTTTTATGCCTATTTCAGTGTTTTGAAGAAAAGGAATATCAGACGGAGTCGAAACGGAACGAAATCAACTGGAGAAGTTATTTTTGGAAGGAAACACACCTGATGGACTTGGGCCCCACGTCAGAAGATACGGGAGCTGACTACGAGGGTGGGGGGCGCGCCCACCCCCCTAGGGCGCGCCCCCTGCCTCGTGGGGCCCCTGTGGCTCCCCTGACGTGCTTCTTCTGCCTATATAACTACATATACACTAAAACTTCCAGAACAGACAATAGATCGGGAGTTCCGCCGCCGCAAGCCTCCAGAACCATGAAAAACCAATCGGGGCCCCTTTCTGGTACCCTGCCGGAGGGGGATCCATCTCCGGTGGCCATCTTCATCATCCCGGCGCTATCCATGACGATGAGGGAGTAGTTCACCCTCGGGGCTGAGGGTATGTACCAGTAGCTATGTGTTTGATCTCTCTCTCTCTCTCGTGTTCTCTCTCGTGTTCCATCTATGGCACGATCTTGATGTATCCCGAGCTTTTCTATTGTAGTTGGATCTTATGTTTCTTCTCCCCCTCTACTCTCTTGTGATGAATTGAGTTTCCCCTTTGAAGTTATCTTATCGGACTGAGTCTTTTATGAACACTTGATGTATGTCTTGCCGTGCTTATCTGTGGTGACAATGGGATATCATGTGCCACTTGATGTATGTTTTGGTGACCAACTTGCGGGTTCCGCCCATGAACCTATGCATAGGGGTTGGCACATGTTCTTGATTCTCCGGTAGAAACTTTGGGGCACTATTTGAAGTACTTTTATGTTGGTTGGATAAATCTGAGATTGTGTGATGCATATCGTATAATCATGCCCACGGATACTTGAGGTGACAATGGAGTATCTAGGTGACATTAGGGTTTTGGTTGATTTGTATCTTAAGGTGTTATTCTAGTAAAAACTCCAGGGTTGTTTGTGACACTTATAGGAATAGCCCAACAGATTGATTTGAAAGAATAACTTTGAGGTGGTTTCATACCCTACCATAATCTCTACGTTTGTTCTCCGCTATTAGTGGCTTCGGAGTGACTCTTTGTTGCATGTTGAGGGCTCGTTATATGATCTATCTATGTTATTATTGTTGAGAGAACTTGCACTAGTGAAAGTATGAACCCTAGGCCTTGTTTCCTATCATTGCAATACCGTTTACGCTCACTTTTACCACTCGCTACCTTGCTATTTTTACATTTTCAGTTTACAAAAACCTATATCTACTATCCATATACCACTTGTGCACCTATACAATTTACCATCTTCATCCTACGCCTCCTACGGATTGATAAACCTTAGGTCATCCACTTGAGGGAAATTTGCTACTGTCCTATAAACCTTTGCACTTGGAGGCCCAACAACGTCTACAAGAAGAAGGTTGTGTAGTAGACATCACTAAGCACCGCTACGATATGACCGAGGTGGAATATGGTGGAAGGGGGCACCGCACACGGCTAAGGAACGATCACGAGGATCAACTTGTGTGTCATGGGGTGCCCCCTTGCCTCAGTATATAAAGGAGGGAGAGGGGGGTGTGGCCGGCCTATGGGTGCGCCTGGAGGAGTCCTACTCCAACCGGGAGTAGGACTCCCCCCTCTTGCCTTGTTGGAAAAGGAAGGATGAAGGGAGAAAGAGGAAAGGGGGGCGCTGCCCCCCCCCCTTCCTTGTCCTATTCGGACTAGGGGGGAAGGGGGCGCGCGGCCTGCCCTGGCCGGCCCTCCTCTTCTCCCTTATGGCCCATGTAGGCCCAATAACCCCCGGGGGGGTTCCGGTAACCCCCCGGTACTCCGGTAAAATCCCGATTTCACCCGGAACGTTTCCGATATCCAAATATAGGCTTCCAATATATCAATCTTTATGTCTCGACCATTTCGAGACTCCTCGTCATGTCCATGATCACATCCGGGACTCCGAACAACCTTCGGTACATCAACACACAAAAACCCTAATTACGATCGTCACCGAACTTTAAGCGTGCGGACCCTACGGGTTCGAGAACTATGTAGACATGACCGAGACCCTACGGACCCTAGTTCAATCTAGTTACCAGCAAGTCTCTTTACTCGTTCCATAATACATCATCTTGTAACTAACTTATTAGTTGTAATGCTTGCAAGGCTTGAGTGATGTGCATTACCGAGAGGGCCTAGAGATACCTCTCCGACAATCGGAGTGACAAATCCTAATCTCGAAATACGCCAACCCAATAAGTACCTTCGGAGACACCTGTAGAGCACCTTTATAATCACCCAGTTACATTGTGACGTTTGGTAGCACACAAAGTGTTCCTCCGGTAAACAGGAGTTGCATAATCTCATAGTCATAGGAACATGTATAAGTTATGAAGAAAGCAATAGCAACAAACTAAACGATCAAGTGCTAAGCTAACGGAATGGGTCAAGTCAATCACATCATTCTCCTAATGATGTGATCCCGTTAATCAAATGACAACTCATGTCTATGGTTAGGAAACATAACCATCTTTGATTAACGAGCTAGTCAAGTAGAGGCATACTAGTGACTCTGTTTTTGTCTATGTATTCACACATGTATTATGTTTCCGGTTAATACAATTCTAGCATGAATAATAAACATTTATCATGATATAAGGAAATAAATAATAACTTTATTATTGCCTCTAGGGCATATTTCCTTCAGTCTCCCACTTGCACTAGAGTCAATAATCTAGATTAACAGTAATGATTCTAATACCCATGGAGCCTTGGTGCTGATCATGTTTTGCGCATGGAAGAGGCTTAGTCAGCGGGTCTGCAACATTCAGATCCATATGTATCTTGCAAATTTCTATGTGTCCTTTATTTGCTGCTTCCGAAGCAGCTATGTACCCCGCTTCACATGTAGATCCCGCCACGACACTTTGTTTAGAACTGCACCAACTGACAGCTCCACCATTCAGTAAAAACACGTATCCGGTTTGCGATTTAGAATCGTCCGGATCAGTGTCAAAGCTTGCATCAACGTAACCATTTACGATGAGCTCTTTGTCACCTCCATATACGAGAAACATATCCTTAGTCCTTTTCAGGTATTTCAGGATGTTCTTGACCGCTGTCCAGTGATCCACTCCTGGATTACTTTGGTACCTCCCTGCTAGACTTATAGGAAGGCACACATCAGGTCTGGTACACAACATTGCATACATGATAGAGCCTATGGCTGAAGCATAGGGAACATCTTTCATTTTCTCTCTATCTTCTGCGGTGGTCGGACATTGAGTCTTACTCAACTTCACACCTTGTAACACAGGCAAGAACCCTTTCTTTGCTTGATCCATTTTGAACTTCTTCAAAACCTTGTCAAGGTATGTGCTTTGTGAAAGTCCAATTAAGCGTCTTGATCTATCTCTATAGATCTTAATGGCCAATATGTAAGCAGCTTCACCAAGGTCTTTCATTGAAAAACTCTTATTCAAGTATCCCTTTATGCTATCCAGAAATTCTATATCATTTCCAATCAATAATATGTCATCCACATATAATATCAGAAATGCTACAGAGCTCTCACTCACTTTCTTGTAAATACAGACTTCTCCAAAAGTCTGTACAAAACCAAATGCTTTGATCACACTATCAAAGCATTTATTCCAATTCTGAGAGGCTTGCACCAGTCCATAAATGGATCGCTGGAGCTTGCACACTTTGTTAGCTCCCTTTGGATCGACAAAACCTTCTGGTTGCATCATATACGACTCTTCTTCCAGAAATCCATTTAGGAATGTAGTTTTGACATCCATTTGCCAAATTTCATAATCATAAAATGCGGCAATTGCTAACATGATTCGGACAGACTTAAGCATCGCTACGGGTGAGAAGGTCTCATCGTAGTCAATCCCTTGAACTTGTCGAAAACCTTTTGCAACAAGTCGAGCTTTGTAGACAGTAACATTACCGTCAGCGTCAGTCTTCTTCTTGAAGATCCATTTATTCTCAATTGCTTGCCGATCAACGGGCAAGTCAACCAAAGTCCACACTTTGTTCTCATACATGGATCCCATCTCAGATTTCATGGCTTCTAGCCATTTTGCGGAATCTGGGCTCACCATCGCTTCTTCATAGTTCGTAGGTTCATCATGATCTAGTAGCATGACTTCCAGAACAGGATTACCGTACCACTCTGGTGCGGATCTTACTCTGGTTGATCTACGAGGTTCGGTAGTAACTTGATCTGAAGTTTCATGATCATTATCATTAGCTTCATCACTAATTGGTGTAGGTGTCACAGAAACCGGTTTCTGTGATGTACTACTTTCCAATAAGGGAGCAGGTACAGTTACCTCATCGAGTTCTACTTTTCTCCCACTCACTTCTTTCGAGAGAAACTCCTTCTCTAAAAAAACTTCGAATTTAGCAACAAAAGTTTTGCCTTCGGATCTATGATAGAAGGTATACCCAACAGTCTCCTTTGGGTATCCTATGAAGACACATTTCTCCGATTTGGGTTCGAGCTTATCAGGTTGAGGATTTTTCACATAAGCATCGCAGCCCCAAACTTTCAGAAACGACAACTTTGGTTTCTTGCCAAACCACAGTTCATAAGGCGTCGTCTCAACGGATTTCGATGGTGTCCTATTTAACGTGAATGCAGCCGTCTCTAAAGCATAACCCCAAAATGATAACGGTAAATCAGTAAGAGACATCATAGATCGCACCATATCTAATAAAGTACGATTACGACGTTCGGACACACCATTACGATGTGGTGTTCCGGGTGGCGTGAGTTGCGAAACTATTCCGCATTGTTTCAAATGTAGACCAAACTCGTAACTCAAATATTCTCCTCCACGATCAGATCGTAAAAACTTTATTTTCTTGTTACGATGATTTTCAACTTCACTCCGAAATTCTTTGAACTTTTCAAATGTTTCAGACTTATGTTTCATTAAGTAGATATACCCATATCTGCTTAAATCATCTGTGAAGGTGAGAAAATAACGATATCCGCCACGAACCTCAACATTCATTGGACCACATACATCTGTATGTATGATTTCCAACAAATCCGTTGCTCTCTCCATAGTACCGGAGAACGGCGTTTTAGTCATCTTACCCATGAGGCACGGTTCGCAAGTACCAAGTGATTCATAATCAAGTAGTTCCAAAAGTCCATCAGTATGGAGTTCCTTCATGCGCTTTACACCGATATGACCTAAACGGCAGTGCCACAAATAAGTTGCACTATCATTATCAACTCTACATCTTTTGATTTCAACATTATGAATATGTGTATCACTACTATCGAGACTCATCAAAAATAGACCACTCTTCAAGTGTGCATGACCATAAAAGATATTACTCATATAAATAGAACAACCATTATTCTCTGATTTAAATGAATAACCGTCTCGCATCAAACAAGATCCAGATATAATGTTCATGCTCAACGCTGGCACCAAATAACAATTATTTAGGTCTAATACTAATCCCGAAGGTAGATGTAGAGGTAGAGTGCCGACCGCAATCACATCGACTTTGGAACCATTTCCCACGCGCATCGTCACCTCGTCCTTAGCCAATCTTCGCTTAATTCGTAGCCCCTGTTTCAAGTTGCAAATGTTAGCAACAGAACCAGTATCAAATACCCAGGTGCTACTGCGAGCATTAGTAAGGTACACATCAATAACATGTATATCACATATACCTTTGTTCACTTTTCCATCCTTCTTATCCGCCAAATACTTGGGGCAGTTCTGCTTCCAGTGACCAGTCTGCTTGCAGTAGAAGCACTCAGTCTCAGGCTTAGGTCCAGACTTGGGTTTCTTCTCCTGAGTAGCAACTTGCTTATTGTTCTTCTTGAAGTTCCCCTTCTTCCCTTTGCCCATTTTCTTGAAAATGGTGGTCTTATTGACCATCAACACTTGATGCTCCTTTTTTATTTCTACCTCCGCAGCCTTTAGCATTGCGAAGAGCCCGGGAATCGTCTTATCCATCCCTTGCATGTTATAGTTCATCACAAAGCTCTTGTAGCTTGGTGGAAGTGATTGAAGAATTCTGTCAATGACGCTATCATCCGGAATATTAACTCCCAGTTGAATCAAGTGATTGCAGTACCCAGATATCTTGAGTATATGCTCACTGACAGAACTATTCTCCTCCATCCTGCAGCTGTAGAACTTATTGGAGACTTCATATCTCTCAATCCGGGCATTTGCTTAAAATATTAACTTCAACTCCTGGAACATCTCATATGCTCCATGACGTTCAAAACGTCGTTGAAGACCCGGTTCTAAGCCGTAAAGCATGGCACACTGAACTATCGAGTAGTCATCAGCTTTGCTCTGCCAGACGTTCATAACATCTGGTGTCGCTCCTGCAGCAGGCTTGGCACTTAGCGGTGCTTCCAGGACGTAATTCTTCTGTGCAGCAATGAGGATAATCCTCAAGTTACGGACCCAGTCCGTGTAATTGCTACCATCATCTTTCAACTTTGCTTTCTCAAGGAACGCATTAAAATTCAACGGAACAACAGCACGAGCCATCTATCTACAATCAAACATAGACAAGCAAGATACTATCAGGTACTAAGTTCATGATAAATTTAAGTTCAATTAATCATATTACTTAAGAACTCCCACTTAGAAAGATATCCCTCTAATCCTCTAAGTGATCACGTGATCCAAATCAACTAAACCATGTCCGATCATCATGTGAGATGGAGTAGTATCAATGGTGAACATCAATATGTTGATCATATCTACTATATGATTCACGCTCGACCTTTCGGTCTCCGTGTTTCGAGGCCATATCTGTTATATGCTAGCTCGTCAAGTTATGAAGGAAATATGCCCTAGAGGCAATAATAAAGTTATTATTTATTTCCTTATATCATGATAAATGTTTATTATTCATGCTAGAATTGTATTAACCGGAAACATAATACATGTGTGAATACATAGACAAAACAAAGTGTCACTAGTATGCCTCTACTTGACTAGCTCGTTAATCAAAGATGGTTATGTTTCCTAACCATAGACAAAGAGTTGTTATTTGATTAACGGGATCACATCATTAGGAGAATGATGTGATTGACTTGACCCATTCCGTTAGCTTAGCACTCGATCGTTTAGTATGTTGCTATTGCTTTCTTCATGACTTATACATGTTCCTATGACTATGAGATTATGCAACTCCCGTTTGCCGGAGGAACACTTTGTGTGCTACCAAACGTCACAACGTAACTGGGTGATTATAAAGGTGCTCTACAGGTGTCTCCAAAGGTACATGTTGGGTTGGCGTATTTCGAGATTAGGATTTGTCACTCCGATTGTCGGAGAGGTATCTCTGGGCCCTCTCGGTAATGCACATCACATAAGCCTTGCAAGCATTGCAACTAATGAGTTAGTTGCGAGATGATGTATTACGGAACGAGTAAAGAGACTTGCCGGCAATGAGATTGAACTAGGTATGATGATACCGACGATTGAATCTCGGGCAAGTAACATACCGATGACAAAGGGAACAACGTATGTTGTTATGCGGTTTGACCGATAAAGATCTTCGTAGAATATGTAGGAACCAATATGAGCATCCAGGTTCCGCTATTGGTTATTGACCGGAGACGTGTCTCGGTCATGTCTACATTGTTCTCGAACCCGTAGGGTCCGCATGCTTAAGGTTACAATGACAGTTATATTATGAGTTTATGCATTTTGATGTACCGAAGGTTGTTCGGAGTCCCGAATATGATCACGGACATGACGAGGAGTCTCGAAATGGTCGAGACATAAAGATTGATATATTGGACGACTATATTCGGACACCGGAAGTGTTCCGGGGAAGTTTCGGATAAAACCGGAGCACCGGGGGGGTTACCGGAACCCCCCGGGGGGTTAATGGGCCTCATGGGCCTAAAGTGGAGAAGAGGAGGGGCTGCCAGGGCAGGCCGCGCGCCCCCTCTCCCCCTAGTCCGAATTGGACAAGGAGGGAGGGGCGGCGCCCCCCTTTTTCCTTCTCTCCTTCCCCCTCTCCTACTTGGACAAGGAAAGGGAGGGGAGTCCTACTCCCGGTAGGAGTAGGACTCCTCCTGCGCGCCTCCTACTAGGGCCGGCCGCACCCTCCCCCCCTTGGATCCTTTATATACGAAGGCAGAGGCACCCCCTACAGACACAAGTTGATCCACGTGATCATACTCTTAGCCGTGTGCGGTGCCCCTTCCACCATAGTCCTCGATAATATTGTAGCGGTGCTCAGGCGAAGCCCTGCGACGGTAGTGCATCAAGATCGTCACCACGCCGTCGTGCTGACGGAACTCTTCCCCGACACTTTGCTGGATCGGAGTCCGGGGATCGTCATCGAGCTGAACGTGTGCTAGAACTCGGAGGTGCCGTAGTTTCGGTGCTTGATCGGTCGGGCCGTGAAGACGTACGACTACATCAACCAAACGCTTCCGTTGTCGATCTACAAGGGTACGTAGATCACACTCTCCCCTCTCGTTGCTATGCATCACCATGATCTTGCGTGTGCGTAGGAATTTTTTTGAAATTACTACGTTCCCCAACAGTGGTATCAGAGTCTAGGTTTTATATGTTGATGTTATATGCACGAGTAGAACACAAGTGAGTTGTGGGCGATATAAGTCATACTGCTTACCAGCATGTCATACTTTGGTTCGGCGGTATTGTTGGACGAAGCGGCCCAGACCGACATTACGCGTACGCTTACGCGAGACCGGTTCTCCCGACGTTCTTTGCACATAGGTGGCTTGCGGGTGACAGTTTCTCCAACTTTAGTTGAACCGAGTGTGGCTACGCCCGGTCCTTGCGAAGGTTAAAATAGCACCAACTTGACAAACTATCGTTGTGGTTTTGATCCGTAGGTAAGATTGGTTCTTGCTTAAGCCCGTAGCAGCCACGTAAAACTTGCAACAACAAAGTAGAGGACGTCTAACTTGTTTTTGCAGGGCATGTTGTGATGTGATATGGTCAAGACATGATGCCAAATTTTATTGTATGAGATGATCATGTTTTGTAACCGAGTTATCGGCAACCGGCAGGAGCCATATGGTTGTCGCTTTATTGTATGCAATGCAATCGCCCTGTAATGCTTTACTTTATCACTAAGCGGTAGCGATAGTTGTAGAAGCATAAGATTGGCGAGACGACAACGATGCTATGATGGAGATCAAGGTGTCCCGCCGGTGACGATGATGATCACGGCGGTGCTTCGAGGATGGAGATCACAAGCACAAGATGATGATGGCCATATCATATCACTTATATTGATTGCATGTGATGTTTATCTTTTATGCATCTTATCTTGCTTTGATTGACAGTAGCATTATAAGATGATCTCTCACTAAATTTCAAGATAAAAGTGTTCTCCCTGAGTATGCACCGTTGCCAAAGTTCGTCGTGCCCAGACACCACGTGATGATCGGGTGTGATAAGCTCTACGTCCATCTACAACAGGTGCAAGCCAGTTTTGCACACGCGGAATACTCAGGTTAAACTTGACGAGCCTAGCATATGCAGATATGGCCTCGGAACACTGAGATCGAAAGATCGAGCGTGAATCATATAGTAGATATGATCAACATAGCGATGTTCACCATTGAAAACTACTCCATTTCACGTGATGATCGGTTATGGTTTAGTTGATTTGGATCACGTGATCACTTAGATGATTAGAGGGATGTCTATCTAAGTGGGAGTTCTTAAGTAATATGATTAATTGAACTTAAATTTATCATGAACTTAGTACCTGATAGTATCTTGCTTGTTTATGCTTGATTGTAGATAGATGGCTCGTGCTGTTGTTCCGTTGAATTTTAATGCGTTCCTTGAGAAAGCAAAGTTGAAAGATGATGGTAGCAATTACACGGACTGGGTCAGTAACTTGAGGATTATCCTCATTGCTGCACAGAAGAATTATGTCCTGGAAGCACCGCTGGGTGTCAGGCCTGCTGCTGGAGCAACACCAGATGTTATGAACGTCTGGCAGAGCAAAGCTGATGACTACTCGATAGTTCAGTGTGCCATGCTTTACGGCTTAGAATCGGGACTTCAACGACGTTTTGAACGTCATGGAGCATATGAGATGTTCTAGGAGTTGAAGTTAATATTTCAAGCAAATGCCCGGATTGAGAGATATGAAGTCTCTAATAAGTTCTATAGCTGCAAGATGGAGGAGAACAGTTCTGTCAGTGAGCATATACTCAAAATGTCTGGGTATAATAATCACTTGATTCAGATGGGAGTTAATCTTCCAGATGATTGCGTCATTGACAGAATTCTCCAATCACTGCCACCAAGCTACAAGAGCTTTGTGATGAACTATAATATGCAAGGGATGAATAAGACTATTCCCGAGCTCTTCGCAATGCTGAAAGCTGCGGAGGTGGAAATCAAGAAGGAGCATCAAGTATTGATGGTCAACAAGACCACTAGTTTCAAGAAAAAGGGCAAAGGGAAGAAGAAGGGGAACTTCAAGAAGAAAAGCAAGCAAAAGTTGTTGATCAGGAGAAGAAACCCAAGTCTGGACCTAAGCCTGAAACTGAGTGCTTCTACTGCAAGCAAACTGGTCACTGGAAGCGGAACTACCCCAAGTATTTGGCGGATAAGAAGGATGGCAAGGTGAACAAAGGTATATGTGATATACATGTTATTGATGTGTACCTTACTAGAGCTCGCAGTAGCACCTGGGTATTTGATACTGGTTCTGTTGCTAATATTTGCAACTCGAAACAGGGACTACGGATTAAGCAAACACTGGAAAAGGACGAGGTGACGATGCGCGTGGGAAATGGTTCTAAAGTCGATGTGATCACGGTCGGCACGCTACCTCTACATCTACCTTCGGGATTAATATTAGACCTAAATAATTGTTATTTGGTGCCAGCGTTGAGCATGAACATTATATCTGGATCCTGTTTAATGCGAGACGGTTATTCATTTAAATCGAAGAATAATGGTTGTTCTATTTATATGAGTAATATCTTTTATGGTCATGCACCTTTGAAGAGTGGTCTATTTTTGATGAATCTCGATAGTAGTAACACACATATTCATAATGTTGAAGCCAAAAGATGCAGAGTTGATAATGATAGTGCAACTTATTTGTGGCACTGCCGTTTAGGTCATATCGGTGTAAAGCGCATGAAGAAACTCCATACCGATGGACTTTTGGAACCTCTTGATTATGAATCACTTGGTACTTGCGAACCGTGCCTTATGGGCAAGATGACTAAAACACCGTTCTCCGGTACAATGGAGAGAGCAACAGATTTGTTGGAAATCATACATACAGATGTATGTGGTCCGATGAATGTTGAGGCTCGTGGCGGATATCGTTATTTTCTCACCTTCACAGATGATTTAAGCAGATATGGGTATATCTACTTAATGAAGCATAAGTCTGAAACATTTGAAAAGTTCAAAGAATTTCAGAGTGAAGTTGAAAATCATCGTAACAAGAAAATAAAGTTTCTACGATCTGATTGTGGAGGACAATATTTGAGTTACGAGTTTGGTCTACATCTGAAACAATGCGGAATAGTTTTGCAACTCACGCCACCCGGAACACCTCAGCGTAATGGTGTGTCCGAACGTCGTAATCGTACTTTACTTGATATGGTGCGATCTATGATGTCTCTTACAAATTTACCGCTATCATTTTGGGGTTATGCTTTAGAGACGGCCGCATTCACGTTAAATAGGGCACCATCAAAATCCGTTGAGACGACACCTTATGAACTATGGTTTGGCAAGAAACCAAAGTTGTCGTTTCTTAAAGTTTGGGGCTGCGATGCTTATGTGAAAAAGCTTCAACCTGATAAGCTCGAACCCAAATCGGAGAAATGTGTCTTCATAGGATACCCAAAGGAGACTGTTGGGTACACCTTCTATCATAGATCCGAAGGCAAGACATTCGTTGCTAAGAATGGATCCTTTCTAGAGAAGGAGTTTCTCTCGAAAGAAGTGAGTGGGAGGAAAGTAGAACTTGACGAGGTAACTGTACCTGCTCCCTTATTGGAAAGTAGTGCATCACAGAAAACTGTTTCTATGACACCTACACCAGTTAGTGAGGAAGCTAATGATGATGATCATGAAACTTCAGAACAAGATACTACTGAACCTCGTAGATCAACCAGAGTGAGATCCGCGCTAGAGTGGTACGGTAATCCTGTTCTGGAAGTCATGCTACTAGATCATGATGAACCTACGAACTATGAAGAAGCGATGGTGAGCCCAGATTCCGCAAAATGGCTTGAAGCCATGAAATCTGAGATGGGATCCATGTATGAGAACAAAGTATGGACTTTGGTTGACTTGCCCGATGATCGGCAAGCAATTGAGAATAAATGGATCTTCAAGAAGAAGACTGACGCTGACGGTAATATTACTGTCTACAAAGCTCGACTTGTTGCAAAAGGTTTTCGACAAGTTCAAGGGATTGACTACGATGAGACCTTCTCATCCATAGCGATGCTTAAGTCTGTCCGAATCATGTTAGCAATCGCCGCATTTTATGATTATAAAATTTAGCATATGGATGTCAAAACTGCATTCCTGAATGGATTTCTGGAAGAAGAGTTGTATATGATGCAACCAGAAGGTTTTGTCGATCCAAAGGGAGCTAACAAAGTGTGCAAGCTCCAGCGATCCATTTATGGACTGGTGCAAGCCTCTCGGAGTTGGAATAAACGCTTTGATAGTGTGATCAAAACATTTGGTTTTATACAGACTTTTGGAGAAGCCTGTATTTACAAGAAAGTGAGTGGGAGCTCTGTAGCATTTCTGATATTATATGTGGATGACATATTACTGTTTGGAATCATTACTGTGTAATCTAGATTATTGACTCTAGTGCAAGTGGGAGACTGAAGGAAATATGCCCTAGAGGCAATAATAAAGTTATTATTTATTTCCTTATATCATGATAAATGTTTATTATTCATGCTAGAATTGTATTAACCGGAAACATAATACATGTGTGAATACACAGACAAACAGAGTGTCACTAGTATGCCTCTACTTGACTAGCTCGTTAATCAAAGATGGTTATGTTTCCTAACCATGGACGAAGAGTTGTTATTTGATTAACGAGATCACATCATTAGGTGAATGATCTAATTGACATGACCCATTCCATTAGCTTAGCACCCGATCGTTTAGTATGTTGTTATTGCTTTCTTCATGACTTATACATGTTCCTATGACTATGAGATTATGCAACTCCCGTTTGCCGGAGGAACACTTTGTGTGCTACCAAACTTCACAACGTAAATGGGTGATTATAAAGGTGCTCTACAGGTGTCTCCAAAGGTACATGTTGGTTGGCGTATTTCGAGATTAGGATTTGTCACTCCGATTGTCGGAGAGGTATCTCTGGGCCCTCTCGGTAATGCACATCACTAAGCCTTGCAAGCATTGCAACTAATGAGTTAGTTGTGAGATGATGTATTACGGAACGAGTAAAGAGACTTGCCGGTAACGAGATTGAACTAGGTATTGAGATACCGACGATCGAATCTCGGGCAAGTAACATACCGATGACAAAGGGAACAACGTATGTTGTTATGCGGTCTTGACCGATAAAGATCTTCGTAGAATATGTAGGAGCCAATATGAGCATTCAGGTTCCGCTATTGGTTATTGGACCGGAGACGTGTCTCGGTCATGTCTACATTGTTCTCGAACCCGTAGGGTCCGCACGCTTAAAGTTACGATGACAGTTATTTATGAGTTTATGCATTTTGATGTACCGAAGGTTGTTCGGAGTCCCGGATGTGATCACGGACATGACGAGGAGTCTCGAAATGGTCGAGACATAAAGATTGATATATTGGACGACTATATTCGGACACCGGAATTGTTCCGGGGAAGTTCCGGATAAAACCGGAGCACCGGGGGGGTTACCGGAACCCCCCGGGGGGTTAATGGGCCTCATGGGCCTAAAGTGGAGAAGAGGAGGGGCTGCCAGGGCAGGCCGCGCGCCCCCTCTCCCCCTAGTCCGAATTGGACAAGGAGGGAGGGGCGGCGCCCCCCCTTTTTCCTTCTCTCCTTCCCCCTCTCCTACTTGGACAAGGAAAGGGAGGGGAGTCCTACTCCCGGTAGGAGTAGGACTCCTCCTGCACGCCTCCTACTAGGGCCGGCCGCACCCCCCCTTGGATCCTTTATATACGAAGGCAGAGGCACCCCCTAGAGACACAAGTTGATCCACGTGATCATACTCTTAGCCGTGTGCGGTGCCCCCTTCCACCATAGTCCTCGATAATATTGTAGCGGTGCTCAGGCGAAGCCCTGCGACGGTAGTGCCTCAAGATCGTCACCACGCCGTCGTGCTGACGGAACTCTTCCCCGACACTTTGCTGGATCGGAGTCTGGGGATCGTCATCGAGCTTAACGTGTGCTAGAACTCGGAGGTGCCGTAGTTTCGGTGCTTGATCGGTCGGGCGTGAAGACGTACGACTACATCAACCAAACGCTTCTGTTGTCGATCTACAAGGGTACGTAGATCACACTCTCCCCTCTCGTTGCTATGCATCACCATGATCTTGCGTGTGCGTAGGAATTTTTTTGAAATTACTACGTTCCCCAACAAGTTAAACCTGAGTATTCCGCGTGTGCAACTGTTTTGCATCCGTTGTATTTTAACGTAGAGCCTATCACACCCGATCATCACGTGGTGTCTCAGCACGAAGAACTTTCGCAACGGTGCATACTCAGGGAGAACACTTATACTTTGATAATTTAGTGGGGGATCATCTTATAATGCTACCGTCAATCAAAGCAAGATAAGATTCATAAAAGATAAACATCACATGCAATCAATATAAGTGTTATGATATGGCCATCATCATCTTGTGCTTGTGATCTCCATCTCCGAAGAACCTTCATGATCACCATTGTCACCGGCGCGACACCTTGATCACCATCGTAGCATCGTTGTCGTCTCGCCAATCTTATGCTTCCATGACTATCGCTACCGCTTAGTGATAAAGTAAAGCATTACAGCGCAATTGCATTGCATACAATAAAGCGACAACCATATGGCTCCTGCCAGTTGCCGATAACTCGGTTACAAAACATGATCATCTCATACAATAAAATTTAGCATCATGTCTTGACCATATCACATCACAACATGCCCTGCAAAAACAAGTTAGACGTCCTCTACTTTGTTGTTGCAAGTTTTACGTGGCTGCTACGGGCTTAGCAAGAACCGTTCTTACCTACGCATCAAAACCACAACGATAGTTTGTCAAGTTGGTGCGGTTTTAACCTTCGCAAGGACCGGGCGTAGCCACACTTGGTTCAACTAAAGTTGGAGAAACTGACACCCGCCAGCCACCTGTGTGCAAAGCACGTCGGTAGAACCAGTCTCACGTAGGCGTACGCGTAATGTCGGTCCGGGCCGCTTCATCCAACAATACCGCCGAACCAAAGTATGACATGCTGGTAAGCAGTATGACTTATATCACCCACAACTCACTTGTGTTCTACTCGTGCACAACATCAACGCATAAAACCTAGGCTCGGATGCCACTGTTGGGGAACGTAGTAATTTCAAAAAAATTCCTACGCACACGCAAGATCATGGTGATGCATAGCAACGAGAGGGGAGAGTGTTGTCTACGTACCCTCGTAGACCGGCAATGGAAGTGTTGACACAACGTAGAGGAAGTAGTCGTACGTCTTCCTGATCCGACTGATCCAAGTACCGAACGTACGGCACCTCCGAGTTCTGCACACGTTCAACTCGGTGACGTCCCTCGAGTTCCGATCCAGCAAAACGTTGAGGGAGAGTTTCGTCAGCACGACGGCGTGATGACGGTGATGATGTTCTATCAACGCAGGGCTTCGCCTAAGCACCGCTACGATATGACCGAGGTGGAATATGGTGGAAGGGGGCACCGCACACGGCTAAGGAACGATCACGAGGATCAACTTGTGTGTCATGGGGTGCCCTCTTGCCTCAGTATATAAAGGAGGGAGAGGGGGAGGTGCGGCCGGCCCTATGGGTGCGCCTGGAGGAGTCCTACTCCAACCGGGAGTAGGACTCCCCCTCTTGCCTTGTTGGAAAAGGAAGGAGGAAGGGAGAAAGAGGAAAGGGGGGCGCCCCCCCCCCCCTTCCTTGTCCTATTCGGACTAGGGGGGAAGGGGGCGCGCGGCCTGCCCTGGCCGGCCCTCCTCTTCTCCCTTATGGCCCATGTAGGCCCAATAACCCCCCCCCCCCCCCCCGGGGGGGGGGGGGGTTCCGGTAACCCCCCGGTACTCCGGTAAAATCCCGATTTCACCCGGAACGTTTCCAATATCCAAATATAGGCTTCCAATATATCAATATTTATGTCTCGACCATTTCGAGACTCCTCGTCATGTCCGTGATCACATCCGGGACTCCGAACAACCTTCGGTACATCAAAACACAAAAACCCTAATTACGATCGTCACCGAACTTTATGCGTGCGGACCCTACGGGTTCGAGAACTATGTAGACATGACCGAGACACGTCTCCGGTCAATAACCAATAGCGGAACCTGGATGCTCATATTGGCTCCTACATATTCTACGAAGATCTTTATCGGTCAGACCGCATAACAACATACGTTGTTCCCTTTGTCATCGGTATGTTACTTGCCCGAGATTCGATCGTCGGTATCTCAATACCTAGTTCAATCTCGTTACCGGCAAGTCTCTTTACTCGTTCCGTAATACATCATCCTGTAACTAACTTATTAGTTGGAATGCTTGCAAGGCTTGAGTGATGTGCATTACTGAGAGGGCCCAGAGATACCTCTCCGACAATCGGAGTGACAAATCCTAATCTCGAAATACGCCAACCCAATAAGTACCTTCGGAGACACCTGTAGAGCACCTTTATAATCACCCAGTTACGTTGTGACGTTTGGTAGCACACAAAGTGTTCCTCCGGTAAACGGGAGTTGCATAATCTCATAGTCATAGGAACATGTATAAGTTATGAAGAAAGCAATAGCAACAAACTAAACGATCAAGTGCTAAGCTAACGGAATGGGTCAAGTCAATCACATCATTCTCCTAATGATGTGATCCCGTTAATCAAATGACAACTCATGTCTATGGTTAGGAAACATAACCATCTTTGATTAACGAGCTAGTCAAGTAGAGGCATACTAGTGACTCTCGGTTTTTGTCTATGTATTCACACATGTATTATGTTTCCGGTTAATACAATTCTAGCATGAATAATAAATATTTATCATGATATAAGGAAATAAATAATAACTATTATTGCCTCTAGGGCATATTTCCTTCAATTTATCAAAGAGCCCCAATTCTACGCGTAAAGGAGGGCGGAGAGGAGGGTGGAGCGAGCCGCCTATCACGAGGACAGGCATATGGGGAAGGTGGGCGCTCAATTCAACATCGACCTAGGAGTTGCGTCGTCCTGGGACTCCGACGATGATCGGTACCTTGACGCCTTCATTGAGACGTCAGAGGAGGACATCACCGAGGTGGAAGTCAGAGGAGGTGGAGGATGACGAGTAGTTTTTTATCTATCATTTTATCTATCATAGGAGGAGGCTATGAACATCTATGTATCGTTTTATCTATCTATCTATGTACCTTTTATCTATGCCTGTCTATCGTATCGAGTCGAAGCCGAATGTGTATCGAGTCGGAGTAGAAGGAGAAGAAATATAGCGCGTCTGCAGGAGCAGCGCGCGTGCAATTTTTTGCAGCGGCAGCTGGAGCCAGCGCTCCACGGCGCGCAAAAACTGGCTATGAAGGCTGTAAACGCTTTTTAGCGCGCCGCGCGTTGCGTGCCTGTTGGAAATGCTCTTAGGGATTTCAGTCTTCGTAGGGCGTCACTCATACATATGTCAACGCTTCATCTTCGAGTTGATATTTTCGGACTTCGATTGTGCTTAAGTGTATTCGTCAGGACGAAGTCAACGAAGCTCCAGCATGAATTCCTGCCGTCTCCTTTGGGCGACGATGTTAGGATTTCTGGCCGTACGTGCACAATGACGAGAGCTAGTGTTAGACACTTTAGATCAATTCAAGGGTTCAGCAGGGATGACCATTACTCCATGGTGTTGGCCCTTAGAGGCACGTGTATGAAGATTTCCGGTTGTCATTCACAATGTCATGCTGGCTCCAGTACAGAAACAACGATGGTAGCACCTCGGCGGCTCATTCTGGTGGCGGTGATAGTCGTTTGGTGGTTTAGAGACCTTGATGTAATTTGTACTATGTTTGAGGTGCTTTAACTTCCGATGAATTTTCATAAAAGATTTAGATACTTCGAAAAAAAAAACTCTTAAACAGATCAGTCCATGCATAATGCCTGACCATGAAAGAGAGGTGTTAAGCAGGAAAGCAATACCAAGAAGATGCTCATCAGGAAAGTATACTTTGCCTTGAGCAACCACTCTTTACGCCAGAAATTCCAGCTCCATCAATCGCTTTCAAAAAATTAATAATCGTTCTCACAGAAAAGCATACAATGCCTAGCACGCAAAGACGATATCTAACGGAGTTGACAAGAGAAAGAAAGAAAATTCGCAAGAGAAGCTTCAGCTGACAAGGCGGCCCTCCCTCCGTCTTTGGACTGTAGGGCATAGCTGTCCATGAGAGTGCGTGAAAAGCTCTGCCCTACTGTTTATCCACAGTGCTCACACGCCATGGCTAGGGGCGCTAGGCCAATGAGCATGAGAAAACACCGCACCTCTCGCGGCAAGAGGCGACGCACGCCACGGCCCCCCGCACAGAGATCCCCTGCACCCACGAATCCATCGGTCACCCCTCCTGTTCCCTCCACGACCCGTCCCACTCCACCACGTCCCATCAATCGGCACCACCCAACAGGCATGAGATTAGTAGTAAGATTAATTAATCAGCGCGACCCGACACCCCAACCAGCCGAGTGATTAATCAAGCTAACCACCCGCAACTGTTCACGGCGACGATGATAAGCCCGGGCCAAGCTGTGACGTGCAAAAAAAGCAAGAAAAAGCACCCGAATTGGAGGAGTACCTGCGCTGGCTGGGGGCGCGGACCCTGCCACATGCACGGCGATCCCGCGCCGGAACAGGGAATCTAGCCCGGCGGCCGCCGCACGCGCGCGGGCCTGCCACGGCCAGTACTGTTCCGACCCGCCCCTCCCCTCCGCCACCCTTCCTTTCCTAATCGGGACCGCCTTTAATTCGCTCCCACACCCGTCGTCGTCGTAGCTCCTGGGGGAGGAAAAGGACCGGCCGTGCCGACCTGCCGTGCGGCGGAGATTTTCCGGGCCTGTATAGGTATACCATAAAATAATATATAAACAACGACCGGCGCGGCCAGGTGGAGCGTGCGGGGGCACGGGCCCGGTCGCGCCCCCGATTTGTTTAACCGCCAGCTTACTGTTCGGGCTCCCCCCGCCGGCCAATGGGAGCGCACCGTACGCCGCGGCCCCGGGGAGGGGAGGCGAGCGGGCGGGCGAGCGAGACCTCTCCCTCCCTCCCTCACCTTTCCCGTCGCTCCCCCTCCTCCTCCCATTGGCGGGGCGCCGTTTATATACTAGGCGCACACACGCGGGCGCGGCAGAGGGTAAAAATCTAGCCAGCCGGTGCTCCTTTGTTTGTTTGTTTGTTTGTTTGTTCGTGCGGCTGAGCAGGAGGAGGGAGGAGGACGGCGGCGCCGGAGCAGCTGGGAGCGGTTCAGGCAGGGCGGATCGAGATGGCGCGGGAGAGGCGGGCGATACGGCGGATAGAGAGCGCGGCGGCGCGGCAGGTGACCTTCTCCAAGCGGAGGCGCGGGCTGTTCAAGAAGGCCGAGGAGCTCGCCGTGCTCTGCGACGCCGACGTCGCGCTCGTCGTCTTCTCCTCCACCGGCAAGCTCTCCCAGTTCGCCAGCTCCAGGCACGTACCCTCGCCTCTCCTCTCTTTCCTCCCCGCCCTCTCACCCCCATCTCCCATCTCACACACGCATACACATGTGTTCTTCTACCTTCTCCATTCTATCTTTTCTCTCTTACTCCAGATCTGTCCGTTCTTCTCGTGTCCCCGACTCGATGCGGATTCGGGATCCTCTTGCTGCACGGGCTAGCTAGGGTTCCCCACCCTTCCCGCACCGCCACCCACCGGCCTGATTTCCTCCTCCGCTTCTAGGTTTCGGATTCGGTTACGATGTCATCACATGATGCTACGAAGAGCCACCATTTTCTACTCATCATGGCTAAAGATCCTCACGGCCTCCGTCCTTTGCACCGATCCGGCCGGGCTCGATTCCGGAGAAATGGGGAATTTTTTCACTGTAGTTTCGGCACAGTACCAGATCGATCTCCACCTCTTTTGCTCGATCCGTTCGCGTGTCCTACGCCGGGGAACACGCTGGTGTCCTCCGGTCACTCGCGTGTTCTTTCGCCTTCTTTTAGTAAAATACTATAAGCCGGAAGCCTATCCGTGGCTCTCCGGAATCTGGATCGGCGCGTGGGGTGGCAGCAAAAGGCGTCTCTGCAGCTCGTGCACGCCCGTACGTACCTGTGATTTCATGTGGTGGCGGCATGCCGTATGCATACCATGCCTGCGTGCAAAGAGCTCCCCTCCCTCTGGGCTGAGCTCTCGTGCTCTGTGCAGCCGTGGATAGACTGATAGAGTAGTACGTACTCCTCCACTAGCAGTAGGATAAGAGTAGTAGTTTTTCTTGGGCTACTCCTAGGTTGTTGCTATTGGGTTACATTTATGGGATTTGGGCGCTTACCACTATTGTCTGTTCCGATACTACCAGAGAAAAATAACATTTCAAGTACTACCAGCATCGTGGCTCTGCTGCATGTGTTGCGTAATCATAACCTTGTGTACCGGCAGGTTGTCCTAATTTTTTTCTTGACAATTTCCTCTTGGTACTCGAAAGCAGGTTAATTATATATAATATAATTGTATGTACTTTCTGTAAGCTTGTACTCCCTCTGTAAACTAATATAAGAGTGTTTAGATCACTATTTTAGTGATCTAAACGCTCTTATATTAGTTTACGGAGGGAGTACAATGCAAGATGCATGCCTAGAGGAGATGCTTGTGAAAATGATCTGATTTTACTTAAGCACCTATTCTTATTTGTATAACACGGACGCTAGGCACCTCTATATATATAGAAAGCAATGGTGATTAAGAAAAAACCGGTTTATTTTTACAAGCACCTTGCATTGTACATGGTTTTAGGGAACGGTTTGTGCAATTCTTTTACGGCATTCATGTTGGAGCCGAATGCACTGTTGGGATTTGTTTGAGTGAGAGGTGATATTTGCCACTTGGCATGGTTTTGCCGAGGAAAAGGGAGAGTTGCATTTAACATTTAAGTATAAGCAGTGATGGAAGTGCTTATGGAACCATATGCTATTCCTTTGCCAAACTTTGACATGTCATTGGTGATTTCTAATAGTCTACCATAACTAGTCGAAGAAGAAAGGCACACACATTTTCTTATAATAATTTTTCGTTAATTGCGTCATCCTCTTATAATATTTGATTGATGCCTGGCAGTTTTGTCGCTTGGTGCTGTATGCACGATTGCACTAATGAAACTGGGAGGCTGTGCTCCTGTTATGAATAAAAATCTGCTATGCAATGTGTTATCCAATATGAATTTGAGAAGATCTATGTACCAAATTAAACAAACCCTAACCGAATCATGTATGCATAGAACAATTAAGTACTTTGAGTTTGTGGCTGTACCATGCACCTTAAGGACATGCTTGGAAGAGGAATATTTCTTGGTTAAAGTGTTGGTATTTAGTTTAAATTTGACTTAATACAAAAGTTATACCAAGAAGTATTATTCTATGAAAGTGCCCCTAATTAAGTCTTTACAATCAAGACTCCTATAGATCTAATCAGAAATTTGTTTACGTACCATCTTTCTGATGACATTACTTTCTCAGAAGTAACTCTGGCTTCTTCTTTTTTCCGGGGAAAAAGTAACTGTGCTAACATATATAAAGGCACATATATGTGCGGCCATGTATTTCACTTTAAATACAGGCATTCACATCTCTAGCTTTAAGCATATTAGATGCTATTGCATCCATTTTATGCATGGTACCCAGCAATGCGCAGCCTCCAATTATTTTATTGTTGTTATTGGCTTGAGAATACAATTTTATGTTTCAGATCGAACCATTCAAAATCCATCCATTTGTACAAGATGTTACACAGTTCCAAATAGCTTGAACATAACCCTTTTTACTTAAGAAGATAAACTAATAATTAAGTATCATGGATACTTTTTACATCATACTATAAAATGACCTTTGGAATGTTGGACACCCCTAGCTTCAAAAGAGGATAAGAATTCAGTGCTTTATATATACTATAAAAAAAATTAACTCTTTGAAATCCTCATTTCTATGCATGTGATATGAGATAGATTATATATGATATATATACGAGAGAAAAACGAGTTTATCAGTTCTGAACAAGTGGATAATATCTTAATTATTTCAGTTGGATACTTCTGGACAATTCACTACTATATATGTGTGTGTGATTTGCAGGTTATTCCTCTTATGTACTAGCTCCTTCCCAAAATATAAGGCGCTGATTGACTTTTCTGGTCTTCGTTACACAACTTTGACTATGATTTTCATGTATTATATGTCTGCAAAATTAGTATACAGACATATGAAATAAAATTGTTTTGAAAGATAAATACGACGATACCATTTATACATGTTTAATCCATGTACTTTGGGATATATTAGTCAAAGTCGTGCATCAAAGACCGTGCAAAGTCAATCACGCCTTATATTTTGGGAAGGAGGGAGTACCTTGAACACATGATACTGTATAAAGTTAATATGATATGCCCCTGATCAATTAATACTACATTATATGCTGGTGTACCTTCAAACACTTTTGTACAGAATCTTGCTTGTATTACTATTTTTATATACATTATTAATTTCGTGATAAACTGTATATTTGTGTAAATTCTGATGTGATTTTGGTTTGGTGAACAGTATGAACGAGATCATTGACAAGTATAGTACTCATTCAAAGAACCTGGGGAAATCTGATCAGCAGCCGGCTATTGATTTAAATGTATGTATAGCATTTTTTTTGTAAAAAAGAGAGCAAAAAGTTATGTAATTAACTAGGAATTATACTATTCCTAACGAAAATGATAACAGTTACAGATGTATTATCTTTTCAGTTAGAGCACTGCAAGTATGACAGTTTGAATGAACAACTCGCAGAAGCAAGTCTTGGACTTAGGTTATGTTCTGTTCCCATCCTGGATTTGTGTGATTAACTATAAGTTGTTAACTACAAAGCGGCTGAAATATTAACGGTTAATGCCATGCTCTATATTATAGACACATGAGAGGTGAGGAACTTGACGGACTGAGTGTCGGTGAGTTGCAGCAGATGGAAAAGAATCTCGAAACAGGATTGCAGAGGGTGCTTTGTACAAAGGTAGGGTGACATCTCTTTCTCCTTCAGCTTGGTTTTGATTGTGCAGGCACTATGCCAATTGTTTCACATGATATATGTGTCTGCAGGACCGGCAATTCATGCAACAAATTAGTGACCTCCAACAAAAGGTGAGGAATGATCTCTATTGTTTATTTAGGCTTTTGGCAGCAGATTGCGCAGTTCCTTTTTTGGATCATGTATGTCAGGCAAATTATCAAACTACTTACACATGTATATTTCTTTACAGAGGGAGTATTAGATATACATGTATGTAATGGAGTCGAATGGGTTTTATGGCAGTTACCTGAATTGTTGCAGGCATGTAGGAAATTAATTGTTTGAACTGGTTCAAAAAAATTTGTTTGAAAATGTTGCATGCTAAGAACCTTAATTTATAGTGAATAATATTGTGTATGACATATGTTGCTGATTGCTGAACTCTCAAGTGACCTTAATTTATATTGACTATTGCTAATAGAGCCCATTAGTAGGGAAATTAAATTGTTAATTCCAATTCTCATAGATTCATAGGGAATGCCCTTCCAGTATGCACAGAGATGGAGAATGATATGAATATACATGTGGAAGTAGTAGATGTGCATGTCATGTGCAACAAGACAATACCTAAAATTGGCACAGTACATGTTAAACAAGAGGCAAATCGACAAGTGGACTCTTTTTTCTTTCCCATATTGATAATGTCAAGAGAGGTTGGGGTAGACCGAACTTGACATGGGAGGAGTTCATAAAGAGAGATCTGAAGGACTGGAGTATCACCAAAGAACTAGCCATGGACAGGGGCATGTGGAAGCTTACTATCCATGTGCCAGAACTATGAGTTGGTTGCGAGATCTTGTGGGTTTCACCTCTAGCCTACCCCAACTTGTTTGGGACTAAAGGCTTTGTTGTTGTTGTTGTTGTTGTTGTTGTATATTGAATGAAATGTTATCAGCAATATATCCCTTTATGTGTGGTTTTAAAATTTTATTATTTATTTAAGTGGAAGAAATTATTCTTTTACCACCAACACAGTCAATGGAGTTGCTCCCTGATTGCATTATTTTTATTATAAACTATTCAGCAACACAAAATTGACTAGATTAAGTTTATTGGTTTTGAGAATATTTTTGGTGTACTTCTACAAGGTGAACATTTGATAATGTAATTTCTCTTTTCCTTGTAGGGAACACAGCTGGCAGAGGAAAATATGCGCTTGAAAAACCAAGTAATAAGATTTTAGATGCATTCGTAGTCCTGCACTTAATCAATCTTTATAAGAAGTGCAGCTTGAACAAAAGTCCAATAAAAGTTGAGGTGGCAGAGTACACATTTACATCATGTTCGTGTGCTTGGATGTAGATGCATGAGGTGCCAACTGCTAGCACGGCCGTTGCCGAAGCCGAAAATGTTGTCCCTGAAGATGCTCATTCATCTGACTCTGTGATGACGGCAGTACATTCGGGAAGCTCACAGGACAATGATGACGGTTCTGATATATCCCTGAAACTAGCGTGAGTTTCGTCCAGAAACCCTTGCTCATCATCTTTATCCTGATCATATGCTAGTCTCAAAATGCCTTCATAGAATCTGCGACATGAGAAAAAATATATATAGTAGTTACTCCCTCCGTTCCCAAATTGTATATTTTGTACTCCCTCTGTACTATACTTTTGGGACGGAGGGAGTACTATTATGGGACGGAGGGAGTAGTTAGCTCTGATAACTGGAGATGAGTCTGACAGCTCTAATTTCAATGTGTGTTTGTCGGTTTTTATTTTTGAGGGAACCAATGTGTGTCTGTCACCTGACTGAGTTACCAACAGTTTATATCATCAATTCTGAAATGTGGCAGATTCTTATTCACTGAACAGGTTACCTTGGAAGTAAGGACCGTGGGGAGGCCACCATGAGTTGCCTTGGTAGAGAGAAGATGTGAAATGCTATGGGGAATCACTCCAAGATAGGCTGGCTGGAATGGTCCCATAGTAGAAGCCAGATCAGTTTAACCCGATCGAGTTGTCGTTTTATGTCTCCGTTTGCACGGCGCAGTTGTCCACCTTTATGCCTGGGAATTCAGTCACTGAACTTGTAGCGTATCTTCTTGTCTTGCTCTGTAGCGACATGTATCATTCGTGCAAACTATGTATGTGCCTGCTACGGCTATGTGTACTTATTTTATGATGAAGCGTAAGCGTGTTAGTGAATTTGCAATTCGCTGAGGCAGGGCAAAAAAGCTTAAAAATATATTTAGAAAAATGTGGCATCGCCCGGGATTGAACCGGAGACCTTCAGTGTGTTAGACTGATGTGATAGCCAGCTACACCACAACACCATAATTAATTTTCTTATTGTAATGTTTTATTTATATATTTTAATAGATGATAGTGTCAATCCGTGATGAACACATGATCTACTTATCGAGCTATTTTTTTACAGTTTTGTGCCTTATGAAAGGAGAAATTGGAGGCTACCAAAATCTGAGATTTCACAGGTGCAGATCTTCGGTTTAGATTAGAATTCGCTCAAAGAATCAAGTGGCACTCTCGCTAAGCTTTTATTCATCCTCCATAATGTTTACTTGAAGCTCTCTAGGTTGACCTAACCAAACAGGGCGATCAAACCCGAGAGTTAAAGAATGCCTAGCGAGATTGTGATCCTCGAAATTCGAGATCCTAAACTCATGAACGATATTACAATCAGCAAAACCCGTAGATCGGTCTATGATTTCTTGTACGATAGTATTACTTTGCCACGAAATTTTGCTTGATGTCGTTCACCACCGTCTTTCAGTCACTTGCAATGTGAATTCGCTGGACCTGGACATACAGGTCCTCGGCAAGTGCTTGTCCTTCACGGACAGCCAGAGCTTCGAGGGTAGTTGGGTCTGCAACAAATCTGAATATAACCGATGATGCTCCTAGGAACTCTCCCCTTTCGTTTCTGCACACCACTGCTGCAGCTCCAAACGCATCCTCTTGTGATACAACCTCGTCCACGTTCATTTTTACTAGACCGCCCAGTGGAGGGATCCACGTAGCATTACGAACACTAGTAGCCCCGGATCCCACTGGTGCTTCTTTAGCAATAATCTGAAGGTCCTTTTGGAAAAAAATGATGAAAGATTTGTAGCAAATGGACTCTCGAAGATCTCCTCATAGATAGGTTTCCTTCTGGCTCGCCAAATTGCCAAAGTCACTGTCATACGAGTGGACTCATCCTGCGCCAATTTTTCATGCATTGAAAACAGCCAACACTTTGCATTCATTGACAAATCGCTGCACATGCACTCCACTGTCTCCTCTGAAGATAGAGACCAAACGCTCCTCGCCATCACAGAATCAATAAGAGCATGCTTCCAACTGTCTTGCGCAGAGCATAAAGCACATACTAGGGAGGTAGAAATGTTGCGGTGATGGAGTAAGTCTCCTATTGGAAGAGATTCATGGCACAACCTCCATAGAAAAAAATTCAGTTTTGAAGGAACCTTAATATTCCAAAGAGCTGTCCATGCCCGCTCCTCTCTAACTGAATCAAAGTGGCTTCCAGTATGCTGTAACAGTGACTCCCCTTGCAACTTTGTTCGCAGCAGAAATTTGTAAACTGAGCTGACTGGAAACACTCCTCGATCATCCTCTCCCCATGCCCAAAAATCATCCAGTCGTCTGGTACATAGTGGGAATCCCAAGATTAAATCTGCATCAACTGGGAGGAAAACTTCTCGGCCCCTGTCCTCACGCCATGCAGCTGACGAGCTGTCTATTCATTCTGAAACAAAAACTGGCTTATCATGTACCAAAGAAGTCAACGTCTCATCAGTCCAGACCGAGGGATCCAGTTGTGCTCAATTTTTTTTGTTTTCTCACCAGTCCCAATTCTGCTTATTAGGCCATGAGCCAAAGCATCTCGATCATCTAGCACCGCCCTCCAAATCTGTGATGGGTTAGAACCCAAATATGCCTCAAGAAAAGAATCATTGGGTAAGTATTTTGCTTTCAAAATTCTTGCACTCAAAGTAAGGGGTGCTTGGATCAGGCGCCAAGCTTGTCTTGCTACAAGAGATAAATTAAATAGCTTCATATCCCGAAATCCAAGACCTCCCAACGACTTTGGCTTGGTGCACACATCTCATGAAATCCAGCAAGGTGTTATTTTTCTTTTTTTGCACCCCACCAAAACCGGCGGATCATTGACTTTATACTCTCGCAAATACCCATGGGAAGCCTGAAGCATGGCATTGAATAGACAGGGATTGCTTGGGCCACCGCCTTGATCAATGCTACTTGTGAGCTGCGTTGGGATTTCCTCGAAGACGAAAGGATGATGCAATACAATAGAGATAAATATTTTCCTTAGTTATGGAACCAAGGTTATCAATGCAGTGGGAGAACCAAGCAACAGTATATAAACATTATCTGCACATAAACAACAAATACTTGCAACCCAACAAATAGAGGGGTTGTCAATCCCTCAACGGTTACGAGCGAGATTAAATGATATAGTTTTTGATAGATAGATCAAACCAAAATACAAAATAAAAAAATTGCAGCGAGATATTTTTGGTTTTAATATATGATAGAAAATAGACTTGGGGCCATAGTTTTCACTAGAGGCTTCTCTCATAAAAATAACATACGGTGGGTAAACAAATTACTGTTAGGCAATTAACAGAAGAGCAAAAATTATGACGATATCCGACACAATGATCATGTATATAGGCATCACGTCCGAGACAAGTAGACCAAAACTATTCTGCATCTACTACTATTACTTCACACGTCGACCGCTATACATCATGCATCTAGTGTATTAAGTTCATGAAAGAACAGAGTAACGCCTTAAGCAAGATGACATGATGTAGACAAGATGTTGTAGGGTGAAACCCTAGGGGGGATCTTTTCACACTTGGAGGGGGAAAAGTGATGAACACACAAGAACACAAGGGGAAAATCACTCAAACATACCCAAATCACACATCCACTAGAGTAGCATACATGAGATCCACAAGCATACAGGAACAATTCAAGGAAAATAGCACTAGGGTAGAGTTCTTCCCACTCCAAGGAGGTGAGGCCTTGATGTTGATCTTCTCCAAGAGGAGGCCTTGATAATCCACAAGGATTGTTCCCAAAGAGGGGTCTTGATCTCTAAGAGGAGGGGATACAAAGAGCAAAGCTCTCTCATGTCTCTCAAATACTTTGCTATCCCCTAGAACAAGCTAGGTGAGGGGTACTTATAGTCTAGGGACGAAATTGGGGGAAACATGGGTACATGGGTCTTTTAACTCTAAATGCGCGCAGGCATATTCGGTGGAGTCCGGGCACCCGAGGTAAAGTGGTCGGGGCACCCGGACCGGTCAGAGATAGGCGCCAATGAGGGGGGGGCACCTGGGGGTCGAAGGCCCGGGCACCCGGACGGGTCAGAGGAGGACCAGTCCCTGTGGTAGAAGAGCCAGGGCACCCAGAGGTGAGGGACAGCGCCCAGCAGGGTGGTCGGCACCCGGGGCGGCGGGCAGCACCCAAGCTGGGGAGGCCGGGCACCCGGGGTGTCCAGTGGCTCCACTCCTTCGTGCCCTTCTTCCTTCTCCTTCCCCTTGTATGCTCACGTCTCCCTCCTAGCTTCTTCATGGGCTTCTTCTTGGTACCCAATAATGCATAGAGTTTTCATTTGAGGTAGAATCCAACTCTTGTGTGCTCAGGTCTCCCTCCTAGCTTATTCATGGGCTTCGCCATGAATAGCAGAGCACTTATCAATGTGGCATGTCGGCCGAGGAACAACCACGAGCGCTTCCGGTCTTGAAAACGCCGTGTTCAGGTGACGCTCTCAAAGAAGATCGGCAGATTCGCCAACCATCAGACACAAACCCTGTACTGGAGAGGTCGTCACCTTCTGCTCGTCGCCATCACCATCCGAAGCGGCAGTCGCCGCCTCGCCGGCAACACCTCTGAATACCAGATCCACCACATGGGAGTAATGGCAGAAAACAAATCCCTTCAATCCATCGTTATCGTCACACATGAAACCGTCGAGATGTGGCTGGGATCGGGGAACAATTATTCCCAATGTCAACACCGCCGCCATCCAAAACACTAACGAAGAAATCTACAATCCTATCCCTAACTATAAACCAAGACAAAAAAAACTAGGGTTCCCTCCCCAGCTGTCGCCGGAGCGGCGAACGGAGGGGAAGAGAACCCTCGGCCTCGCCAGCGTAGTGAGGGGGGTTGTTGTTTCACTTTTCTTCCTGGAGAGAACGAGAGAAGGCACGAAGGAACCGTTCCGTCAAAGAAGGGCCGATTGTTTCAAACTGGGTAAAGGATAAAAGGAAAAAAAAAAGAGTAACATGACACAAGTAATTTGTTGTTCCAGTGGTTTGCGCTCTACTTTGTGAACTAGAGGTTGTGAGTTTGACCCGTCGTTCCAGCACAACTTTTTAAATTTAAAATAGCAAAAAAAAAATTAATGGGCCGGCCCAGCTCGGATAGGGCATGTGCGCCGGTTGACAAATTGCCTTTAACCCGAGGCGCTAAATAGGGTTTGCCCCTCCCTGCATGCCAATGCTTGAGTGTTGGGTCTATAATTCATGGGTGAGAGAAGTGGGTTATAGATTAGACATATATAATTCAACGCGGATATTCGGTAGGACATTATTTTTGTATTAATTATGTGATAATGTTAATATTTGGTATGTGATTAATTACACGCTAAACATATTCACCGCGTACCGTTTAGCGGAGATCCCTTAAAGCCCAAACTCGTAATACTACGATTCCGTATACACATCGAAGGCGAACTGGCAAACAAAATAGGCCCATCTTAGTTTACAGTCCGTCCTGGCTTAGGTTTGATCTTCCGTGTAGGTCGGGCTCTCGTCTGCTAGATTTGTCACGTTGAGTCCGTCGAGAATCGAAAGCAGATCGACCAATCTCTCTGCCGACTTGCTTTGTCGCCGCTCGCCGCCTCGTTGCTCCCTCGCTCTGCGCCGCCCGCCGGGGGCTAGGATTCCATCCAGACCATAAGCGGCGGTGATCGAAGCTCATGCTTCTGCCGTGCTAGCCATCCGCCAGTCTCCCTTTGTTTTCAAGGTACTCTACTACTCCGTCCGTAAAGAAATAATTTTATATTTAGATCATCAAAATAGTGATCTAAACGCTATTACATTTGTTTACAGAGGGAGTACCAGTCAGTGCAGTATTTTTTATGAAGAAATTATTACGACCTAGTATTTGTCTAGCAGTAGTTAACAATACACTTGGCAATAAAATCAATTCTTAGCTGCCTTTGCTGGGACTCATGTCGCATTCCTGATCATCTGGTCCGCCTGTTTAACCGAGTTGGGTGGTCTTCCTAGATTTTTTTTTTCAATTATGTAGTTATATATTTTTGTTTTTGTTAGATCATCTAACCATTATATTGCAGGGCAATCATACAATTGACATAGTATTAGATTGTACACATGTCCTAGGAAAGCATTAGATTGTACATAATTGTTAAAGAGTGCACACATACAATCAACAAAAATATGGTTATTTCCTTCAACACTTCACTTCTCAAAAGAAATTAATTATGGTTATTTTGCACACCTAAATGGCCACTGTTAGTATTATGCGCCAATCAGCCTAAAATATATAATCAGGCCATTCAAAAAAGGAAATTTTTTGTTCTGGGTATTTCATTTGAAAATTGACTCCACTTTTGGCTCACACTATATGCTCACTACATTACATGTTCTCTTATGGTCTTTTTTGGCTCGTAGATAAAGGGTATGAGCAGTTATCTGTGGGCTGTTGCAGGTGCCGCGTAAACGTCGTGTGTAAACCCAGCCGGAGCGCGTTGAACTGAAACGGCGAGCCGAAGCGTGTGCTCCGCCGGCGGTTGGGGTCTCCAAGCGTCTCCATCCAGTGCTCCTGGTGACAAAAAATCTAACCTTCTCCGTCGCAGGCCAAAAGTCTGAACCCCACGCCATGGTGGTGGACTCCATTTTCGCAGACTTCAGGCTTGACCCGAAAAGCGACTTGTATCTCTTCCAAACCCTCAGCGTAGGGCAGCACGTCCTGCGCATAGGATGCCATCCGCGCGGGACGGGGCACAGAGACGACGGCGACCTCTCCGTCGCCCTGCGGCTGGAGAGCAAATCCAGGAGCGTCAAGGTCGAATTCGACGCCTTCCTGACGGGCGGAGACGACGGCGCACCACCGCTCAGAGCAAAGCGGTCCACGTTTACGCAGGAGAAGACCTCCGATGACGTGGACGTCCATGGCTGGTTCCATTTCATGCGGAGCGACGTGGACCCACTTTTCGCGGCGCACGGCGCGGCCACGCTGGTGTGCGGGGCCGTGCTTGTGCGCGGCGACGACCCCGTCCCCGTCCCGGCGTCCGACATAGGCGACCATCTCGGGCGCCTGCTCGACCGCGCAGACGGCTCGGACGTCTCCTTCTCGGTCGCCGGCGAGACGTTCCGCGCGCACCGGGCCGTGCTCGCCGCCCGCTCGCCGGTGTTCAGGGCGGAGCTCTTCGGGTCCATGGCGGAGGCCGCGATGCCATGCATCACCCTGCACGACATCGAGCCGTCGACGTTCAGAATTCTGCTTCGGTTCATGTACACGGACGGGCTGCCCACGGACGAGGAGCTTCCAAGCTCTTCGGAGAGTTCGGAGACGACCGAGCTGTTTCAGCGTGTGCTTGCGGCGGCCGACCGGTACGATCTTGGCAGACTGAAGCTCCTCTGCGCCCAGAAGCTGTGGGAGAGCGTGTCGGTGGAGACGGTCGCTACTACCATGGGTTACGCTGAAATGCACAACTGCCCGGAGCTGAAGAAGAGGTGCCTCGACTTCTTCATGGCGGACAAGAACTTCAAGAAGGTGGTGGTGACCGACGGCTACTTCTGGCTCATCGGACGCTTCCCCTCCATTATTTATGATATAAGAGCACGGGTTGATGAGACTTGATTCACGGCAACATCATTCTAGTCTTGTGCAGAGTCTGACTGTTAATTGCAACAATTCTTTTTCAAGATGTGCTACATTTTATTTTTGTGGCTGCAACATATCAGAGAAAGCATAGTATATATTCACAAAAAAAAAAGAGATCATCATATATTTACAACATTTTCAAATTATTATCTCATCAAAATCAAAACATAATTGCAGAAGAAATATTATGTGTTTTCAACATAAACAAGTCTCTGGATCACAGAAAAACAAAAGAAAACTACAACGTATCAGGTAACAGTTGCAACAGTTTGACTCAACAACTCTAGAGAATAATTCTTCTACCGATCATGGGAGGTACATCATTTCTTCTATCGAGGGTCTCGACTCTGTGTCTTCTTCTTCAAGTTTCCGTGGCACATGACCAATTTTTTCATACTCCAACTATAAGGGAGAGCACACATATTTAAGGTCGACCGTCGCATCTCCGAAATCATTCACCACTTTGTTGCGGGAACTGTGGGACGAATGATCTGGTTTGACCCAATGCTTGGCGTGATGCCAGATTGATCAGCCGGGACAGAACATTTCCCTAAAATATATTGTTCTATATGTTTCTTCTCCATGTCTCGTCCATTATATATATATATATACAATTAAATAGCTACTTATCTTTCATTGATCGTATTCGCGGCAGCCGCGGCCAATGCCTTCATATGTTTTTTTTTCTTGAGAGTTGAGACAATGATGCATTCATATGTGCCTCGGTACAATTTCATCGGGTCATGGGTACCGGAGGAATGACAATCGTTCGTCCACTGAACAAGGGCACACGGAGCGAAACTCGAGCCCATGGAATTCCCTTTGAAAGGTTTAGGACACAACCCATAGAACAAAAGGCTCATTCATGATGGCCCAAATCTTGTTCTGCAATTGAATTGCAGGTCTGCACGGCAAACCCTATTTGGCGCCTTTAATGCCGGCTAAAGACAATTTTGCCAACTGACGCACACACCCCATCCGGGCTGGGCCGACCCATTTAGAATTTTTTTCTATTTAAAATTCACAAAATGTGTGCAGGAACGACATGTCGAACTCACGACCTCTAGTTCACATAGTAGAGCGCAAATCACTAGAATAATGTATCACTTGTGTCGTGTTACCCTTTTTTCTCTTTATCCTTTACCCAGTTCGTGGTAACCAGCCCTTCTTTGATGGAACGGTTCCTTCGTGCCATCTCTAGTTCTCTTCAGAGAGAAAAGGGCAGCAACGGTTTCCCCCCTCACTACGCCGCCAAGGCCAGGGGTTCTCTTCCCCTCCGTTCACCGCTCCGGCAACGGCTGGGGGAGGGAACCCTGGTATTTCAATCCTGGTTTCTAGTTAGGGATAGGATTGTAGATTTCTTGGTCGACGTTTTGGATGGCAGCGGGACGTTGGGAATAATTGTTCCCCGATCCCAGCCACATCTCGACGGCGTGTTGTGCGATGATGTCGATGGATCGAAGGGAGTTGTTTTCTGCCATTACTCCTGTGTGGTGGATCTATTGTTTAGAGGTGTTGTCGGTGAGGTAGCGGATACCGCTTCGGATGGCGATGGTGACGAACAGTAGGTGACAACCTCTCCAGTAATGGGTTTGTGTCTGATGGTTGGCGAATCTGTCGGTCTTCTTCGACAGCGTCGCCTGAAGACGGCGTTTTCGAGACGTGAAGCGCTCGGGGTTATTCCCCGACCGACATGCCACAACGATAAGTGCTCTGTTATTCATTGCAATCCTTTATTCGGTTCAGAAAGCTTCGATGCGATGTGGCGCCGACTGTCGTTTGTTTGCGGCTGCTATCTCGTCTACCTCTGATGGAGACGTCGAAGAAAGACGACAACAGGCTTGGATTTGGTTCAGCAATCTCTCCCTTAAGGACTTTGTTGTAATTTTTATTTTCTTGGGGGTGGATATGTCATTATTCCGGGACAGTTTTCTACTCTATTTCGGTGTGTGCCACACGCAATGTATGCTGGACATTTGCCTAATGAAAATGTGGTTACCCCTAAAAAAAGTTTGCGGCAACCAGCTGGTTTTGGGAAGCTTCCCAAACTGGTTTTTCTAGTTCACTGGGCGTTCTCCAAAACGGTTTTTATTCAGTTTTTTCTTGTTCATTTTTCTTTTTTATTTTCCTCTTTTTTGTCTTCTTAAATGCGCAAAAAATTTAAGTTCATGAAACATTTTTAAAACCTTTGAATTTTTTTTTCTTCAATCATTAACTTTTTTCCAAATTTCATAAACTTTTTTTCAAACTCGTGGACTTTAAAAAAATCAATGAACTTTTTTTTGAATCCATGATTTTTATTCAAAATCGATGAACATTTTTGCAAAATCAGTGAACTTTTTAAAAATTCATGAACTATTTCGAAAATCAATGAACTTTTTACAAAAAAATATAAGTGGATGAACTTTTTTCCAAAAACTAGTCAATGTGTACGTGCAATGCACGTTAATTTGGAAGTATATTAAGTGCATGTGGATATTAAATAGGATACTATTTACGTATTATTATGTGATTAGCATTATATTTGGCATGAAATTAACTGCACACTAAACGTGTTGAGCACTCGACATTGAAGCAGTCTAGATCGTTGGATTGACATGATTTGATGGCCGAGATTAATTGGATCTGCCCTTTTGGGTTTTTTATTTTCAAAAATGATGAACTTTTATTTGAAAATCGTTGAACTTTTTTTATATTTGTGAAAAATATTCGTGTTTTTCATTTAGTTTTTTTAGATTCTTTTTTGTGAACCATCAACCGGTCAACGGTTGACTTGTAAGAGGTTAACCTGTCAACTGTGAAATCTATCGATCGAGCACGAGCCGCACGAGCCGCACGATCGCAGCAATCGTTGCTGGGCCAGCCCATGGAGCTCGCACGTGAGCGCCACTATAGTAGCGGGCTCATAGCCGCACATTTCCCCTCTCGTTAGGGTTTCACGCTCCTCTCGGCGGCGGCGACTTTCGCCCCACATAGAGAACCAATCTCCCCTGCCCTCCTCTCCCCCGCTAGCGTCGGCGTGCCGATGGCGGGTGGCTAGGGCCTTAGGGACCCTACCGCTCGCGGAACAGAAACCTCGAGCAAGAGATCGATGGATGATCGAGCTTCGGGATCAGGATCGGGCACGCCCGCCTCCGATCTGGAGGCAATGATGGAAGAACTTGGCTTGAAAGAAGACGATCTTGAAGACGTCGTGATTGAAGATGAGGAGCTTCCGGCGGAGGCAACGCGCTGGATGGCCATTGCTAGGGTTCACACGGAGAAGACGTATAGCCAGTACTGGTTCTTCCGGAACATGAGGGCTGCTTGGGACTTGGCGAAGGAGGTAAAGATCAGGCCGCTCGAAGAGAATTTGTACACTCTGCAATTTGGATGTCTGGGTGATTGGGAATGGGTGATGGAGGATGGACCATGGACCTTCAAAGGGAAAACCGTGGTTATAGCTCATTACGACGGATTCACAAAGCCATCTTCAATTGAGCTTAATAAGATCGACATCTGGATACAGATCCACGATCTCCCTGATGGTTTCTACCCCAAGATCAAAGTGCTGTCAGCTACTGTAGGAGAATTTATCTTTGCTAAACCAAAATCCCAGGACTTTGAAGGGAATTTTACAAGGGTTCGAGTAAGGATTGATGTGACAAAACCTCTTAAGAATGCAGTTTCAATTGTTATCAAGAATAAAGAAGTCCTCCAGAGGGTGATATTCAGAGTTAAATATGAACGGTTGCCTGACTGGTGCGCCGTATGTGGATATCTGGGACATCTATATAAAGAGTGTGGTGATGGGGTACATCCACCAAAGTCCTTGGTTTTTAAGGATCTAAGAGCTTCATGGTTCAGAGGACCGGGAAGAGGCCCAGGGGAAGGAAGAGGGCAAGATGACAGTAATGGAGGAAGAGGAGGCCGTGGCAGAGGCCGGTCCGGAAGAGGGCGTGGTCGGGGCTTTTCTCAGGCAAATCCTATGGAAAAATACAACGAGGAAGATACAGCCAATATCGCTTCTGATGTAGCCATGAGTGAGGCTGAAAACAATAAGAATAGAGGGGTTTTGGGAAGTGAAACCAACCCATCCCTGAATCTGGCGCACGCAAGCAGCAATGCCATTCCGCTGCTACTTCCACCCCCACAGATACCGCCCAGCCCTTCCTCAGTACAAGAGCCAAAGAGAACCAAGCAAAACTCGAACACGGCTGAGAAGAACAGCGGTGACCAAAAATCTTGATGCGCGTTTGGTGGGCTCCCTGGCGGGGTCGTGCCTAGCGCAATGAGTCTGCTATGCTGGAACTGTCGCGGGATTGGCAAACCTGCGACAGTTAAAGAGCTTCGTGATCTAACGAGGCAACTTGCCCCCTTTGTAATTTGTATCCTTGAAACCCAAATAGAGGGAACTAGAGTCGAAAACTAGGCTGGTTCTTTAGGTTTTGGTAAGAGTTTTGCTGTCAGTAGTTCTGGTAGAAGTGGTGGATTAGGAATGTTTTGGAATGAAGAAATAAAGTTTGAGGTTATTGGGTACTCTAAGTATCACATTGATGCAATCATTAATGATATGATGGATGTTAAAACAAGGGTTACTTTCATTTACGGAGAAGCCCAAGTAAATGAGAGATATAAGACTTGGGACACGCTAAGGGGAATTGTCGGCTCTAACAATATACCCTGGCTAGTCTTAGGTGATTTTAACGAGGTACTTCATGCACATGAACATGACGGAGTAGGGAACAAAATTCAAGCACAGATGGATGCCTTCAGGGATGCTCTGGATACGTGCAGCCTATCTGGCATAGGTTACACAGGTACGGATTGGACCTTTGAACGGAAGGTGGCAGGTGGGTCGTATACAAAAAGTGAGACTGGACAGAGGCGTGGCTAATCCAGCCTGGTCCATCGCTTTCCCCACGGCCAAGCGTGAGCACAAACTAGCATCGACAAGTGACCACGTCCCAATTCACGTGAAGTATGTGCATGAGGTTGCATGCCAGCGGGCCCTGCGGTCCTTTAAATATGAGCTGGCCTGGGAAAGAGACCCCGGTTTGGCGCCGTTGGTGGAATCTGCATGGGCATCTGGAACGGGCGACTCGGTGCTCTCCATAAGCGACAAACTCTAGCCGATGTCATCTGATCTTGCGGGATGGGACAATGAACACTTTGGCAATGTACGGCGCGAGATCCAACAGCTCCAACGAAAGCTACAGGAGTTACGGGATATTCGAGGAAGATCTGGTCCTAGTCACATGGAATTAAAAATGGTAGAGAGATTGACTGAATTATTCCACAGAGAGGAAATTCTTTGGAGACAATGAGCACGTATTGAATGGCTTATGCATGGGGATAAGAACACATATTTTTTCCATCTACGGGCGAGTAGACAGAGGAGGAAAAATCAGATAAAGTCACTTTTAAAAGAGGATGGGTCTGCGACAGAAAATGTCCTGGAGATGGAGAGCTTGACTACATCCTTTTATCAACACCTGTACACTTCTGAGGGGGTTCAAGATAAGGCCCCTGTTTTGGGCACAGTTTCGACCAAAGTGACACAACATATGAACGATATGTTAAACGCTCCGTATAGCCAGAAAGAAGTGAAGAATGCCTTGTTTCAAATGTTCCCGACAAAGGCACCCGGGCCTGATGGCTTTCCGGCTCATTTCTTTCAACACCATTGGGAAATATGCGATGATGATGTAACCAAGGAGGTCCTGAAAATTGTAGAGGGTAACGAGTCAGCAGAATGCATCAATGAGACCATTCTGGTCCTCATACCCAAGGTGAAAAACCCTACACACTTGTCTCAGTTTCGTCCAATTAGCTTGTGCAATGTTCTATACAAAATTGCTTCGAAGGTGATCGCCAACAGGCTGAAAATAGTCCTACCTGACATCATATCTGAGGAACAATCCGCTTTTGTGCCTGGTAGATTGATCACAGACAATATCATTACAGCCTATGAGTGTTTGCATTTTATGAAACGCAGCAAGGCTAAGAAGAACCAATCTTGCGCCCTCAAGCTTGACATGATGAAAGCGTATGATAGGGTAGAATGGTCTTATCTGAGGGCCGTTATGATGAAGCTGGGCTTCAATGAAAGATGGGTTGACATAGTGATGAGCCTTGTAACAACGGTCAAATATTCAGTGTTGTTCAACGGTAAGAAGCTACAACAATTTGAACCATCTAGAGGAATCAGACAAGGGGATCCAATTTCTCCGTATTTGTTCTTGATAGCAGCAGAGGGCCTTTCGTGCCTCCTCAAATAAAAAAGTAAGTCATCCAAATTGAATGGCCTACATGTGGCGCCCACGGCGCCTCCGGTGAACCATCTCCTATTCGCAGATGACAGCCTGCTGTTCTTCAAGGCAAATAGTGCGGAGGCAAATGAGGTGTACCATGTTCTGAACACATATTGTCAGGCAACTGGGCAACGTATTAACTATGCCAAATCATCTATCTATTTCAGCAAAGGTGTGCCAGAAACGATCAGACAGGAGATAAAAGATATTTTACAGGTACCCAATGAAACTCTTAATGAGAAGTATTTGGGAATGCCTTCTGATATTGGTAGATCCAAGAACGGCGTGTTCAAATATTTGAAAGATGGGCTTTGGAGTAAGGTACAAGGCTGGATAGAGCGCACAGTGTCCACGGCCGGAAAGGAGGTTTTGGTTAAATCGGTGGCGCAAGCGGTGCCTGTGTTTTCAATGTCATGTTTTAAGCTCCCGAGGGGATTGTGCGAACACTTCAACATGCTAATCAGAAAGTTCTGGTGGGGGAGTAAAGAGGGCAAAAGGAAGCCTCATTGGGTGTCCTGGGAGACCATGACTCAACCTAAGGACACGGGGGGTCTGGGATTCAAGGATTTTGAGCTCTTCAACCTTGCCATGCTCGCCCGTCAAGCATGGCGACTGCTTCAACACCTTGATTCTCTATGTGCCCGAATTCTAAAAAGCATATACTATCCAACAAGTGACATCCTTGATGCGGAGCTGGGAAGCCACCCGAGCCAAGTATGGCGAGCTATGGTCGAGGGAAGGGATGTTCTAAAGCAGGGACTCATCAAACGGATAGGTAATGGAACATCCACGCATATATGGGAACAAAAGTGGCTGCCTCGGAAGGAGTTCCTTTGGCCCCTCGGTTGCCGTGTTCAGAACCCACCTACAATGGTTTCCGAGCTGATCGTTACGGCCATAGCGTCATGGAACAGAGAACTAGTTCAGGCAACTTTTTTGCATATGGATGCAGAGATCATCCTTGGTATACCACTTTGTACGCGTAACCTACCTGATTTCTGGTCTTGGCATTTCGAAAGGCATGGATCCTTCACTGTTAAATCAGCTTACAAAATGCTGGTGGCGACTAAACAGAGAAGAGAGGCTTGGTTAAACGGAGAAGCTGGTCCATCTAATTCAAGGGCAGAAAAGGGAGAGTGGAAGTATCTCTGGAAAACAGCAGTCCCTCGGAAGATCCGTATGTTCCTCTGGAGATTATCAAAACACTCGCTACCAACCAATGATGTACGAGCACATCGTCATATGTCCAACTCAAGCGCATGTGGTTTGTGTGGGGTACAGGACTCATGGCAGCACTCTCTCCTTGAATGCACTTCTTCGAGAAGCGTTTGGGCACTAGCGGATAAGGAAATCACACATAAAATCACAGCTAATACCGAACCAAAGGCGAAGAGCTGGCTCTTTACAATTATGGGATTGCTGACACATGACCAGTTTATCACAACGGCGATAACTCTTTGGTCCATTTGGCATGCCCGGAGGAAAGCTATCCACGAAGCAATATTCCGGAGCCCTCAAGCAACTGTTGGCTTCATCAAGAGGTATTTGCAAGATCTGGCTATCATACAAAATACATCTCAGAACCAAAACATGATTGTGCCACGGCCAGTTCATGCAATACCAAAAAAACCACCTCCGGGGCACCACAAGATCCATGTTGATGCGGATGTCCGCGTGAGGAGAGGTGGTTCAGCGGTGGCTGTGTGTAGAGATGAAAGGGGTAATTACATTGGAAGTTCGGCCCTTGTCGTCGAGGGAGTTTATGATCCCCCAACATTGGAGGCAATAGCATGTCGGGAAGCTTTGGCCCTGGCGGAGGATCTGGGCATTCATCACTTCATCGTGGCATCGGACCATCGACAAGTCGTCCTAGATATTAATAGAAGGGCGCGCTGGGCTTATGGCGCCGTCATCAACGAGATCAACACCCAAGCTTCTACTTTTTCGTGTAATTTCTCTTTTGAAAGCCGTGCTATTAACTATGAAGCACATAGCTTAGCAAAATTTGCACTATCTAGAGGTCCAGATCGCCATGTCTGGTATGGTGTTCCCCATGACCAAGTGTGTATCCCACTTCATGTGGAGTTTGATGAATAAAGCAAGTTCTTACCCCTAAAAAAAAGTAGCGGGCATAACGCGCTGATTAGGAGCTCCCGCACCACAGATCGCATTACTTCTACTCACTCTCGCCACTTGATTCTTTGAGTGAATCCTAATCTAAACCGAACATCTGCACCTGTGAAAATCTCGGATTTTGGTAGCCTCCAATTTATCCTTTCATAAGGCACAAAACTGTAGAAAAAAATAGCTCGATAAGTAGATCATGTGGTCATTACGGATTAACAACATTATCATCTATTAAAATATATAAATAAAATATTACCATAGCCTAGATAATTATGGTGTCATGGTGTAGCTGGCTATCACATCAGTCTAACACACTGCAGGTCTCCGGTTCAAACCTGGGTGATGCCATTTCTTTCATAGTACCTTTTTTGAAGCTTTTTGCCCTGTCTATAGTTTGCACGAATGATGCATGTCGCTAGAGAGCAAGAGGACATGCTACATGTTCAGTAACTGGATACCCAGGCAAAGGGGGGCGACTGCACCGTACACATGCATACATAAAACGACGACAACTCTGATCGGGTTAAACTGATCTGGCTTCTACTATGGGATCATTCCAGTCAGCCTATCATGGAGTGAGTCTCCATAGCATTTGACATCTTCTCTCTACCAAGGCAACTTCCTCCACCTCATGGTGGCCTTGACTCTTGCCATGGTCCTTCCAACTCCAATGTAACATGTTGAGTGAAGAATAATCTGCCACATTTCAAAATCGATGATACAAACTGTTGGTAAATCAATCAGGTGACAAAACACATTGAAACTATAGTTCTTAGATTCATCTCCAATTATATATCAGAGCTAACTATTGCAAATTAGTCGTCAGGATCAAGATGATGAGCACTGAATTAAAGATTTCCAAGAAGAACCTCCCGCGGGAGGATCTTTAGGGGAGACCTCCTCCTCGACGGGGTGTGTGGACCGGCCCAACAGCACCCCGCTCGGTTAATGGTTGAACTGGTGGACCATTGACCGCTGACTCGTTGACTGGCTGACTACTAACAAGTTGATTGTTGACCTCTGAAAAGCCTGCTGAAAGGGTTTAGGGTTTAGGGTTCGAAAAGCCTGCTGAAACTGGTCCCATGTGACAGTATCGACAGGGAAAGTGGCTGTGAAATTCTCCCACCATGATGCTGCGGGTCCTTCAAGCTGATGTGCGGCAAACTTCACCTTCTCCGCATCCGTGCATCCTGTTGTGGTCAACTCTCTAGCTGTCTTGCGGAGCCAATCATCTGCTACTATCGGCTCGGTGCTACTGGAAAACACCGGCGGGTTCAGCCTAAGAAAACGGGCTAAGTGATCAACAGGTAGTGGTGGTGGTGGGTTTTTGTTTTTGTTCCCTTGATTCTGATTCTGAACTAGTAACTGCATCAAGGTGTTCTGCTGCTGGATCAACTGGGTGAGCTCCGGTGGGAAGGTAAATCCGGGGTCACGTCTCGGAGGCATCTGAGGGTTTTTAGAAAATATGAGATTTAAGAATAGAGGGGGTCTAAAGAGAAAACACTACCCATATGCACATGAGGCAAAAGCAAACAATTCACTTCATTCAATCAATCAAACAATGGCATACAATCGATCTAACTATCGCAAAAGTGCTCGGACTATAATATTTACATGGTGGACTACTACTACTGATGAGGTGGTCTACTAGAAATATTCTTCGGTTGCAGACTCCATGATATCTGCTCCAGCTTCATCAACGTAGTCATCATCGCTATCAGATGGATCCGAGTCGGTGTCGTCGATGATGATGTAGTCTTCCGGGCGAATCTCCTTGGGTTCTTCATCTTCTTCTACTGGTGTAGGGCCTCCCATAAATATTCCAATCTTCATTGTTAGGTCGGCATTCTTATCCACTAATACTCCAATTTCCTCTTCATAATCTTCACGAGTAGCCTTGAGTTCTTCCTCCAGTTCCTGGATTCTTGTCCTTGCCTTCTTCAGATCTATCATGTCAGCGCATATCTGGTTCTCTTAACGTCGAATGTGCTGGTTTAATTCCTGGATAAAAGCTGCAATTGATCTATCCTTTTTGGTGCTGATCATCTCCCAGTGCTCATCTCGGCGCGCACAAATCTGGTAGATAGTATCCTTGAGATCATTGCGGTAGACTTCTCCAATACGTCCCATGGCGATGTGAGCTGCCATGCTCTTTCCTAGACTCCAAGTTGGTGCATCAAAAGAAAACTATACGGGCTCAGTGACTGGCATGAACGTCCTTCCTGGAACTTGAACTTGAATCATCCAGCGCTCTTCTTCAGGTAAAGTGGTGTTGTAGGTCCCGGTGAAGCTTGGTACTCCTATGTTCAGATATCTAGTGACTTCCTTCAAATGACGTCCAAAAGGTGTATCTTCATCCGGTTGCATGAACTTATTCCTTGTGTCCGCCATCCTAAAAGAGTAGAGAAGAGGAGGAGTCAGAAAGAGAAGAGAGTGAGTAGTGATCTAGGTCTTTAGCTTAGTGGTCGTGTCCTGCAGTCAGCGTGTGCTCTGATGCCATCTTGTAGCGACCAGACCTCAAACGGTCCAATCTCTGTGCTCCGGTGTCATCCCTGGATCAGTAATGCTGACACCACACAGTACTTGAAGGATTTATAACAGAGTAGCAATCACACACTTATTACATCGAGTGTCTCAATAGAGAACTTATTACAATAAATAAGGTTTAAGGCCTTCTGATAACGATAACAGTGGAAAGCTTGGAAGATAAGTGAGTCCATCAACTCCAACGGCATCACTGAGTATAGAACCACGACCTAAAACTACTTAATCGTCGTCTGAAAAGTCTGCAACATTAACATTGCAGCCCGAAATGGGTCAGCACATGGAATATGCTGGCAATGTAACACATAGAGAGTAATGGAATGAAACAGCTATTCTATATGCATATTTGGCTGGTGAAAAGCTCTATGGTTACAGTTTTGCATAAAGCCAATTTTTCCCTACTGCAAAGGAATAAATTTGTTTAACTATCATGGTGGTTGTTAAACATTGAGAATGGTTGACAGCATTCTCAATCCCAATTAAGCATCATCATTAAACAAACCCATCAAAGTTAATTTATAGTAACATGTTGAGATTCACATGATAACCCAGGTACTAGATACTCAAGATGTCCATAACCGGGGACACGGCTAACCATGATTAGTTTATACACTCTGCAGAGGTTTGCGCACTTTTCCCCATAAGACTCGACCTCCTCCGTTGGATTTCTCGCACTACATGGTGTTTGAGAAACGGATGACCGAGACATAGTCTTTCAGAAGCGCTAGCACCTTACGCTGGGTAGACCATACCATCTACATCTGCTAGTCTACCACTCTAAGAGTTCGCATGACTTAGTCAACTATGCTAGAGCCCATAATAGCTTGTGGCTGCACACGGAAGTTTCTAGCATGAATAATCTCATGATCCCTTTGAGCTTGGGTGGCGGTCCATAAAGAAAACAGGCAATCCTGGAATACCCAGGTACCTCAATCCACCCAGATGTGTGTTTAAGTTGCCACCTTAAATAAACCATTAATTAACATTCTCACATCTGTCATGGATACACTCACCCAATCCACGTCTACTAGCATAGCATGGCATAATAAGCAAACGTAGAAGTAACTCCCAAAGGTTTGATAATAAATAGGTAATAGGTACTACCACAACTACTTCCCAAACCCACAATTTAATTAGATCCTAATCATGCAATGTGTAAGGATTGATCTAATGCAATAAAACTGGGTAGAGGAAAAAACATGATCAAAGTGTTACTTGCCTTGCTGATGGTCCGGGAAACCTAGCGATTCGAAGTAGCAAGCGGCGCACTCCGGGTACTCTATCGCAAACAAAAAACCATACAATAAGTACTCAACTAATGCACAGGTAAAACTCAAATAAGAGATCTAACCAGAAAGTTCAACTTAAGAACTCTGGTTGGCAAAAGAATCAAATCGAACGAAGCAACAAAAGACAAACGGCAAAAGAAACAGGCTTTGTTTACTATTCTGGATCTAAGGCAATTCTTATAGTGGCAAAAACTTGTTTAAGTTGGCTAAGCGGAAAGAGGGTTTCGAAATGAAACTCCAGGCGCTTGAATCGCCTGATTCCGATAAACGAGCGAAAAGTTAGACTAAAACGAAAATCGGATCAGAAATCACGATCAGAAAAATCGCGGATCTAATCCGAGAAAAAGAAAAACGATGAACAGTTTAACGAACAAATGTTTTTTAACTGAATCTAAACGAAGAACGCGTTCGTTAAAACGAACAAACGAGCGAACGCTCGCTAATTAGCCTAAATCGAAAAAACCGATTTAAAGAAAAAAAACGGAACTAAAAAAACCGAACGAAACCGGCGGGTCAACCTCGGCGACTCGGTGGCGAGACGGGCGGCGACGGCTCCGGCGAGGCGGCGGCGTCGGCGGCGGGGGGGTCCGTGAAGGAAATATGCCCTAGAGGCAATAATAAAGTTATTATTTATTTCCTTATATCATGATAAAAGTTTATTATTCATGCTAGAATTGTATTAACCGGAAACATAATACATGTGTGAATACATAGACAAACAGAGTGTCACTAGTATGCCTCTACTTGACTAGCTCGTTAATCAAAGATGGTTATGTTTCCTAACCATGGACAAAGAGTTGTTATTTGATTAACGGGATCACGTCATTAGTTGAATGATCTGATTGACATGACCCATTCCATTAGCTTAGCACCCGATCGTTTAGTATGTTGCTATTGCTTTCTTCATGACTTATACATGTTCATATGACTATGAGATTATGCAACTCCCGTTTGCCAGAGGAACACTTTGTGTGCTACCAAACGTCACAACGTAACTGGGTGATTATAAAGGAGCTCTACAGGTGTCTCCAAAAGGTACATGTTGGGTTGGCGTATTTCGAGATTAGGATTTGTCACTCCGATTATCGGAGAGGTATCTCTGGGCCCTCTCGGTAATGCACATCACTTAAGCCTTGCAAGCATTGCAACTAATGAGTTAGTTGCGGGATGATGTATTACAGAACGAGTAAAGAGACTTGCCGGTAACGAGATTGAACTAGGTATAGGATACCGACGATCGAATCTCGGGCAAGTAACATACCGATGACAAAGGGAACAACGTATGTTGTTATGCGGTCTGACCGATAAAAGATCTTCGTAGAATATGTAGGAACCAATATGGGCATCCAGGTCCCGCTATTGGTTATTGACCGGAGACGTGTCTCGGTCATGTCTACATTGTTCTCGAACCCGTAGGGTCCGCACGCTTAAGGTTTCGATGACAGTTATATTATGAGTTTATGCGTTTTGATGTACCGAAGGTTGTTCGGAGTCCCGGATGTGATCACGGACATGACGAGGAGTCTCGAAATGGTCAAGACATAAATATTGATATATTGGAAGCCTATGTTTGGATATCGGAAGTGTTCCGGGTGAAATCGGGATTTTACCGGATTACCGGGAGGTTACCGGAACCCCCCCGGGAGGTATATGGGCCTTAGTGGGCCTTAGTGGAAGAGAGGAGAGGTGGCCAGAGATGGGCCGCGTGCCCCTCCCCCCCTTGGTCCGAATAGGACAAGGAGAGGGGGCCGGCCCCCCTTCCTCCTCTCTCTCCTCTTTCCCCCCCTCCGCGAATCCTATTCCAACTAGGAAAGGGGGGGAGTCCTACTCCCGGAGGGAGTAGGACTCCTCCTGGCGCGCCTCCTCTTGGCCGGCCGCCCCCCCCCTTTGACCCTTTATATACGGAGGCAAGGGGCACCCCTAAGGACATAAGTTGATCCACGTGATCATATTCTTAGCCGTGTGCGGTGCCCCCTTCCACCATAGTCCTCGATAATATTGTAGCAGTGCTTAGGCGAAGCCCTGCGACAGTAGTACATCAAGATCGTCACCACGCCGTCGTGCTGACGGAACTCTTCCCCGACACTTTGCTGGATCGGAGTCCGGGGATCGTCATCGAGCTGAACGTGTGCTAGAACTCGGAGGTGCCGTAGTTTCGGTGCTTGATCGGTCGGGCCGTGAAGACGTACGACTACATCAACCAAGTTAACGCTTCCGTTGTCGATCTACAAGGGTACGTAGATCACACTCTCCCCTCTCGTTGCTATGCATCACCATGATCTTGCGTGTGTGTAGGAATTTTTTTGAAATTACTACGTTCCCCAACAGTCCGGCGGGGTGGCGAGGGTGTGGGGCGGCGGCGTCGGGCGCGGCGGCGGCGAGGGTGCGGGGCGGCGGCGTCGGGCACGGCGGCGGCGGCGAGGGTGCGGGGCGGCGGCGGCGGGCGCGACGGCGGCGGCAGAAGGCGGCGGCGGCGCGGGCGCGGGGCTCGGGGCGGGCGGCGGCTAGGGTTTCGGCCCGGGGTGGGCCGGCAGCTTATAAAGGCTGAGGCCTGGAGGAGTCCGGGCCTAGCACGGCCCGTAGGTCGGTTCGGACGTTTTTTTAAAAAAAAACTTACGCTCGGAAAAAAACAAAAGGACTACTAAACGGACTCCAAAAATTCCGAAATAAATTTTCTCCGGATTCTAAAATCAAGCCGCACAGGATGAACATTTATTTGAGGCCTAAATGCAATTTTGAAAAACGCGCATTTTTCCTAAATTCAAATAAAATAGCAAATAAACCAAATAAAATCTTAAATGATTTTTTATTAAATCCTCAATATTTCTTTATTTTGGGAAAGTCATTTTATTCCCTCTCTCATATTTTTTTGTAATAGAAATAATTGAAGATAAAATAAATAAAATCAAAAGATCCTATTTTCAAAATTTGAGACAACTCAAATATGAAAATAACGAAATCCCCAACTCTCTCCGAGGGTCCTTGAGTTGCGAAAAATTTCTAGGATCAACCAAAATGCAATAAATATGATATGCAATGATGATCTAGTGTATAACATTCCAAATTGAAAATTTGGGATGTTACAAACCTACCCCCCCTTAAGATGAATCTCGCCCTCGAGATTCGGGTTGGCTAGAAAATAGGTGAGGGTGGTCTTTCAGCAATTCTTCCTCTCGTTCCCAGGTGGCTTCATCCTCTGTGTGGTGGCTCCACTGAACCTTGCAAAACTTGATAATCTGCTGCGGGTGACTCGACTGGCATACTCTAGAATCTTAACTGGTTTCTCCTCATAGGTCAAATCACTGTCCAACTGAATCACTTCCAGTGGTACCGTATCTCTCAGCGGTATGTCAGCCATCTCTGGGTGGCACTTCTTCAACTGGGATACATGGAACACGTCGTGAACTCCCGACAATCCTTCGGGTAATTCCAACTTGTAGGCTACTTCTCCCATACGCTCCAAAACTTTGTATGGGCCTACAAAACGTGGCGCTAATTTTCCCTTAACTCCAAAGCGCTTAACTCCTCGAAGTGGTGATACTCGAAGATAAACTCGGTCTCCGACTTTGTAAACTGTCTCCTTGCGTTTAGAATCTGCATAACTCTTCTGCCTGGATTGAGATACCTTCAGCCTGTCGCGAATTAATTTCACTTTTTGTTCAGATTCCTTTATCAGATCCGGTCCAAACAATTGGCGGTCTCCAACTTCATCCCGGGACAATGGGGTCCTGCACCTCCTTCCGTACAAGGCTTCAAAAGGGGCCATCTTCAAACTGGATTGATAGCTGTTGTTGTAAGAGAACTCCGCATATGGAAAATTCTCATCCCAACTAGATCCGTAATCTAGCGCACAAGCTCTTAGCATATCCTCCAAAATCTGATTGACTCTCTCAGTTTGTCAATCTGTCTGCGGGTGGAAAGCTGTGCTAAACTCCAGTATGGTACCCAAAGTTTCATGCAACTGATTCCAGAACTCTGAGGTAAATTGGGTTCCTCTATCTGATACAATGCTCCTTGGAACTCCATGCAGACATACGATCCTGGTCATGTATATCTTTGCCAGCTTTGCACTGGTATAGGTAGTCTTCACTGGAATGAAATGAGCTACCTTTGTCAAACGATCGACTACAACCCATATCGAGTCATAGCCTGAACGTGTTCTAGGCAATCATGTAATAAAATCCATCCCTAGCTTATCCCACTTCCATTCGGGTATCGGTAATGGTTGTAGCAATCCTGCTGGCTTCTGATGCTCTGCTTTTACTCTCTGACATACATCACAAACTGCTACATATTCCGCAATATCCTTCTTCATTCCCGGTCCACCAGAAAATATCCTTCAAATCCAAATACATCTTGGTATTTCCTGGGTGAATCGAATATGGTGAATCATGGGCCTCTTGTAAAATTAACTTCCTGATCTCCGTATCATTTGGCACATAAACACGGTCTTCAAACCATAGGGTATCGTGCTCATCCTCACGAAATCCCTTAGCTTTTCCTTTGCTCATTTTCTCCTTTATCTCGGCAATCTCCTTATCAGTCTTTTGGGCTTCTCTGATCCTATCCATCAACGTAGACTGAATCTCCAATGCTGCTACATAGCCTCTCGGAACTATTTCCAAACAAAGCTCTCGAAGATTTTCGGCTAACTCCCTTGGTAAATCTCCCGTCATTAAGGTGTTGACATGGCTCTTACGGCTCAACGTGTCAGCTACTACATTGGCCTTTCCAGGGTGATAATGCAATCTCATATCATAATCCTTGATGAGCTCCAACCATCTCCTTTGTCTGAGATTCAACTCCTTCTGTGTGAAAATATACTTCAAACTCTTATGATCCGTGTACACCTTGCAATGGTTTCCAATCAGAAAATGTCTCCAAGTCTTCAGTGCATGCACTATGGCTGCTAACTCCAAATCATGCGTAGCATAATTCAACTCATGAGGCTTAAGCTGTCATGAGGCATCTGAAATAACTCTTCCTTCCTGCATAAGTACTGCTCCAAGTCCTCGACGTGAAGCGTCACAATACACATCATAATCCTTGGTCTGGTCTGGCAAAATCAACACTAGTGAGGTAACCAAACGTTTCTTCAACTCCTGAAAACTAGCCTCACATTCCTCGGTCCATATGAACTTGGTATCCTTCTTCAACAACTCTGTCATAGGCTTCGCAATCTTTGAGAAATTCTCAATAAACCTCCGGTAGTATCCTGCGAGTCCAAGAAAACTCCGGATCTCTTCAACTGTGATTGGTGCTTCCCACTTGATCACGGTATCAACTTTATTGGGATCTACTGCTATACTTTCTCCGGATATAACGTGTCTGAGAAATCCAACTTCTTTCAACCAAAACTCACATTTGCTAAACTTGGCATATAACTGATGTTCTCTGAGCTTTCCAAGAACCAAACGCAAATGCTCCTTATGCTCCTCCTCATTCTTTGAGTAAACCAGGATATCATCAATGAACACTACGACGAACTTATCCAAGAACTCCATAAACACTTTGTTCATCATGTTCATAAAATATGCAGGTGCGTTAGTCAGACCAAATGACATAACGGTATACTCGTACAACCCATACCTGGTGGTAAAAGCCGTCTTGGGTATATCCTGTTCCCGAATCTTCAACTGGTGGTATTCTGATCGCAGATCGATCTTGGAAAATACCTTAGCTCCTTGCAATCGACCAAACAAATCATTGATCATCGGTACTGGGTATTTGTTCTTGATGGTTACTTCATTCAATCCTCGATAATCGACAACCATCCTTAACGATCCATCCTTCTTTTCTACTAGAAGTATTGGCGATCCCCAAGGTGAAGAACTTGGGCGAATGTATCCTTTATCCAGTAACTCCTTAATTTGTTTCTTAATTTCCATCAAATCCTTTGCAGGCATCCTATATGGTCTCTTTGATATTGGCCCTGTGCCTGGCAAAAGCTCAATCAGAAACTCAATATCTCTATCCGGTGGCATGCCTGGCAATTCTTCTGGAAATACATCGGGGAAATCCTTCACTACTGGTACTTCCTCCTGCACAACTCATGTTAAACAATTTGCTTGAGTCCTCTTTGGCACATGTCGGGATACATACTTGATCCTTCTCCCTTCTGGGGTGGTAAGAAAAATTGACTTACTGGCACATTCAATATTCCTTCATACTTTGACAACCAACCCATACCTAATATCACATCCAATCCTTGAGATTCCAACACTATTAGGTCTGATGGAAATACGTAGTTACCAATCCTTAATGGTAACCGACCACACCATAGACTAGCCATATATTCTGCTCCAGGCGAGGTTACTAACATGGGTGACCTAAGGGCTTGGGTTGGCAGTTTATACTTATCCACAAATCCCCTTGATATGTATGAATGCGATGCACCAGTATCAAAAAGAACGAGTGCAGTAAATGACTTAACCAAAAACTTACCGATTACTGCATCCGGCTGCTCTTCAACCTCTTCCACATTAACGTGGTTCACCTGTCCCCTGTTGAAAGGGTTCGGCTTCTTACCAGAGCTTCCATTGCCATTTCCATTCTGTGATTCAGGACATTCATTGGCATAATGTTCGGTCGTCTGGGCACTTAAAGCAAGTGACTTGGCTCAGGTCTCTCTTCGCTAGGGTCGATGGGTTGGGGCGGTTCTGGCCATTGCTTCCTCCATTCCCATTACCATTCTTGGTGCCATTGTGGTTGTGCGAGCTACCTCCTCCATGTGTATGCTGAAAATGTCCTCCTGGTCTAGGGGTAAAACGTGGCTTCTGCTGAGCTCCTGAATTGTGCTTTCCTTGTCCATACTTCCTCTTGCGATTCTCAATTTGCTGCTGCTTCCCTTCAATCATAAGAGCGCGAACTACCAACTCCTGGTAGTTGTTGAGGGTTGCTACCATCAACTGCATGCTCAACTCATCATTTAATCCTTCCAGAAACTTCTCCTGCTTTGCTGCATCCGTAGCAACGTCATCTGGGGCATAACGTGCTAATTTACTAAAGTCCTCCACATACTGGCCAACTGTCCATCCTCCTTGGCGCAAGTTGCGAAACTCTCGCTTCTTCATGGCCATAGCTCCTGCGGAAACATGGGCAGTTCAAAAAGCCTGCTGAAACTGGTCCCATGTGAGAGTATCGACAGGGAAAGTGGCTGTGAAATTCTCCCACCATGATGCTGCGGGTCCTTCAAGCTGATGTGCGGCAAACTTCACCTTCTCCACATCTGTGCATCCTGCTGTGGTCAACTCTCTAGCTATCTTGCGGAGCCAATCATCTGCTACTATCGGCTCGGTGCTACTGGAAAACACCGACGGGTTCAGCCTAAGAAAACGGGCTAAGTGATCAACAGGTGGTGGTGGTGGTGGTGGGTTGTTGTTGTTGTTCCCTTGATTCTGATTCTGAACTAGTAACTGCATCAAGGTGTTCTGTTGCTGGATCAACTGGGTGAGCTTCGGTGGGAAGGTAAATCCGGGGTCACGTCTCGGAGGCATCTAGGGTATCTTTAGAAAAGATGAGATTTAAGAATAGAGGGGGTCTAAAGAGAAAACACTACCCATATGCACATGAGGCAAAAGCAAACAATTCACTTCATTCAATCAATCAAACAAGGGCATGCAATCGATCTAACTATCGCAAAAGTGCTCGGACTATAATATTTACATGGTGGACTACTACTACTGATGAGGTGGTCTACTAGAAATATTCTTCGGTTGCAGACTCCATGATATCTGCTCCAGCTTCATCAACGTAGTCATCATCGCTATCATCTGGATCCGAGTCGGTGTCGTCGATGATGATGTAGTCTTCCGGGCGAATCTCCTTGGGTTCTTCGTCTTCATCTACCGGTGTAGGGCCTCTCATAAATATTCCAATCTTCATTGTTAGGTCGGCATTCTTATCCACTAATACTCCAATTTCCTCTTCATAATCTTCACGAGTAGCCTTGAGTTCTTCCTCCAGTTCCTGGATTCTTGTCCTTGCCTTCTTCAGATCTATCATGTCGGCGCACATCTGGTTCTCTTGACGTTGAATGTGCTGGTTTAATTCCTGGATAAAAGCTGCAATTGATCTATCCTTTTTGGTGCTGATCATCTCCCAGTGCTCATCTCGGCGCCCACAAATCTGGTAGATAGTATCCTTGAGATCATTGCGGTAGACTTCTCCAATGCGTCCCATGGCGATGTGAGCTGCCAAGCTCTTTCATAGACTCCAAGTTGGTGCATCAAAAGAAAACTATATGGGCTCAGTGACTGGCGTGACCGTCCTTCCTGGAACTTGAACTTGAATCATCCAGTGCTAGTCTTCAGGTAAAGTGGCGTTGTAGGTTCCGGTGAAGCTTGGTACTCCTATGTTCAGATATCTAGTGACTTCCTTCAAATGACGTCCAAAAGGTGTATCTTCATCCGGCTGTGTGAACTTATTCCTTGCGTCCACCATCCTAAAAGAGTAGAGAAGAGGAGGAGTCAGAAAGAGAAGAGTGTGAGTAGTGATCTAGGTCTTTAGCTTAGTGGTCGTGTCCTACAGTCAGCGTGTGCTCTGATACCATCTTGTAGCGACCAGACCTCAAACGGTCTAATCTCTGTGCTCCGGTGTCATCCCTGGATCAGTAATGCTGACACCACACAGTACTTGAAGGATTTATAACAGAGTAGCAATCACGCACTTATTACATCGAGTGTCTCAATAGAGAACTTATTACAATAAATAAGGCTTAAGGCCTTCTAATAACGATAACAGCAGAAGGCTTGGAAGATAAGTGAGTCCATCAACTCCAACGGCATCACTGAGTATAGAACCACGACCTAAAACTCCTTAATCGTCGTCTGAAAAGTCTGCAACATTAACGTTGCAGCCCGAAACGGGTCAGCACATGGAATATGCTGGCAATGTAACACATAGAGAGTAATGGAATGAAACAGCTATTCTATATGCATATTTGGCTGGTGGAAAGCTCTATGGTTACAGTTTTGCGTAAAGCCAATTTTTCCCTACTGCAAAGGAATAAATTTATTTAACTATCATGGTGGTTGTTAAACATTGAGAATGGTTAATAGCATTCTCAATCTCAATTAAGCATCATCATTAAACAAACCCATCAAAGTTAATTTATAGTAACATGTTGAGATTCACATGATAACCCAGGTACTAGATACTCAAGATGTCCATAACCGGGGACACGGCTAACCATGATTAGTTTATACACTCTGCAGAGGTTTGCGCACTTTTCCCCACAAGACTCGATCTCCTCCGTTGGATTTCTCGCACTACATGGTGTTTGAGAAACGGATGACCGAGACATAGTCTTTCAGAAGAGCTAGCACCTTACGATGGGTAGACCGTACCACCTGCATCCCCTACATCTGCTAGTCTACCACTGTAATAGTTCGCACGACTTAGTCAACTATGCTAGAGCCCATAATAGCTTGTGGCTGCACACGAAAGTTTCTAGCATGAATAATCTCATGATCCCTTTGAGCCTGGGTGACGGTCCATAAAGAAAACAGGCAATCCTGGAATACCCAGGTACCTCAATCCATCCAGATGTGTGTTTAAGTTGCCACCTTAAATAAACCATTAATTAACATTCTCACATCTGTCATGGATACACTCACCCAATCCACGTCTACTAGCATAGCATGGCATAATAAACAAACGTAGAAGTAACTCCCAAAGGTTTGATAATAAACAGGTAATAGGTACTACCACAACTACTTCCCAAACCCACAATTTAATTAGATCATAATCATGCAAATCTAATGCAATAAAACTGGGTAGAGGGAAAGACATGATCAAAGTGTTACTTGCCTTGCTGATGGTCCGGGAAACCTAGCAATTCGAAGTAGCAAGCGGCGCACTCCGGGTACTCTATCGCAAACAAACAACCATACAATAAGTACTCAACTAATGCATAGGTAAAACTCAAATAAAAGATCTAACCAAAAAGTTCAACTTAAGAACTCTAGTTGGCAAAAGAATCAAATCGAACGAAGTAACGAAAGACAAACGGCAAAAGAAACAGGCTTCGTTTACTATTCTGAATCTAAGGCAATTTTTACAGTGGCAAAAACTTGTTTAAGTTGGCTAAACGGAAAGAGGGTTTCGAAACGAAACTCCAGGCGCTTGAATCGCCTGATTCCGATAAACGAGCGAAAAGTTAGACTAAAACGAAAATCGGATCAGAAATCGCGATCAGAAAAATCGCGGATTTAATCCGAGAAAAAGAAAAACGACGAACAGTTTAACGAATGAACGTTCGTTAACTGAATCTAAACGAAGAACGCGTTCGTTAAAACGAACGAACGAGCGAACGCTCGCTAATTAGCCTAAACCGAAAAAATCGATCTAAAGAAAAAAACCGAACTAAAAAAACCGAACAAAACCAGCGGGTCAACCTCGGCGAATCGGCGGCGAGACAGGCGGCGGCGGCGGGGTCCGGCGGGGCGGCGCGGGGCGGCGGCGTCGGGCGCGGCGGCGGCGAGGGTGCGGGGCGGCGGCGGCGTCGGGCGCGGCGGCTGCGGCGGAAGGCGGCGGCGGGGGGCGGGCGTGGGGCTCGGGGCGGGCGGCGGCTAGGGTTTCGGCCCGGAGTGGGCCGACGGCTTATAAAGGCTGAGGCCTGGAGGAGTCCGGGCCTAGTACGGCCCATAGGTCGGTTCGGACGGTTTTTTTTAAAACTTACACTCGGAAAAAAAACAAAAAATACTACTAAACTGACTCCAAAAATCCTGAAATAAATTTTCCCCGGCTTCTAAAATCAAGCCGCACAGGAGGAATATTTATTTGGGGCCTAAATGCAATTTTTAAAAACCCGAATTTTTCCTAAATTCAAATAAAATAGCAAATAAACCAAATAAAACCTTAAATGATTTTTTTATTAAATCCTCAATATTTCTTTTTTTGGGAAAGTCATTTTATTCCCTCTCTCATATTTTTTGTAATAGAAATAATTGAAGATAAAATAAATAAAATCAAAAGATCCTAGTTTCAAAATTTGAGACAACTCAAATATGAAAATAACGAAATCGCCAACTCTCTCCGAGGGTCCTTGAGTTGCGAAAAATTTCTAGGATCAACCAAAATGCAATAAATATAATATGGAATGATGATCTAGTGTATAACATTTCAAATTGAAAATTTGGGATGTTACAGCTCTACGCTTCCGTGTGAAATACACCCGCGCTTTCCCAAAAAGTGAGAAGCACAAGTGTGCTTCCTTGAAAAAGTGAAAAGCACAATTGTGCTTCATGGTTTATGTTTATTTTCGTGTTTTATGTTTTTCTTTTTTTCTTCTGTTTTTACTTTTTGTATTTCTAGTTTCTTTTGGTTTTTTTAGGGAAGACAGTTCATCCAAAACCTATTAATGTAGGACCTAGTTTCGAATATCTCGTCCAGAAAACCCAACAATGAAACCCTTTCATGATTTGAACGCATGGTTCGAGAGATAATTTTAAAAAACTATAATAAAAGCGCAAAACTCCTAGGTTGTGGCAAGTGTCGTATATGTAGTGTGTCATTTATCACATGCACACAAGATGAAAGTAATTTTCGCAAGGGCTACCCCTTAACTAGTGATTTGGCTAGATCTTGCATGTAGCAAGTCCCACGGTGGTCTCGCCTCTACCGGTTTTATCCCATGAGCATGTCTTATTGCTAGTTTAGTTTTTGCATACTATGTAACACATCTGATTTTGCTGGTCTTTTATTTCATCATTTTTATACATCTTATAAAATGTTTATGAAAAATATGTTTTGAAAACATATTACTGTACTAAATTTATTAAAAAGGTTTAGCATGTACTAGAAAAATTATCAGGTGTTTAATGTTTTTCCCAACATAAAAAACCCCATTGTGTTTTTATAAAGTGTGTTCTGTTAAAATAATACTAGTCATATATTTAAAATGTTCATCATGTATTTAAAAATGGTCATGAAATCTAAAAAATGTTTACTAATTTATTATTGGGATAATAAAACAAATGGCCAAGAATTTAGAAAGTATTCACATGTTTTAAAATATGTTCATCATATTTTTCTAATATGTTCATGAAATGCAAAGAAACGTTTGCATAATTCTCAGAAAATGTTTGTAGCATTGAGAAAAAAGTATTTCATGGCATTTAAAAAATGTTAAAACATTTTTAAAAAACATGTTCATTAAGTTAAAAAATGTTCAACATGTGTATAAAAATGTTCATAGTGTATTTAAATAATATTTATTGTGAATTTGACAAAGTTTTGACATGCATCTGAAAAATACTCAGCGTGTATCAAGAAAATATTTTATATGTATTAAAAATGAACTATGTTTTAAAATTATCAATTTTTTACATAAGAAAATAATGATACTAATAATAATAAAGATAAAATTGAAAATTAGGAAAAAAGAAAAAATCAAACAAAAAAAGAAATAAACCAAAAACCCGAAATAAAAACCAATAGGAAAAACATAGAAAAAAGAAAAGTGAAAAAATAGACGGATGAGGGTCACCATCCGTGGCTTTTACACCCTTTTAAAAACATAGAAAAAAGAACAAGTGGAAAGGCCTTCTTTTTCTTCCTCAACAAGAAAAGATCCCACGCTTTTCTCCTCCTCTTGTCAGCGTCGCTGCTAGTCCGCCTCATCTCCAATGGCCTCTAGGCCATGGAGGCGCGGAGGACCTTGGTCCCCTGCCGGCGGGAGGGACCCTTTTCTTGTTCTTGTTTGGTTCAATGTAGTGATTGGGCTGTGTGGCGGCGGTAATGTCCCTCTGTAGGCATAATGTCTCACGCGTTCTATCCCCATCTCGATGGTGCGCCTGGTGTCATCAGAGGGGGTGTGGAGGTGTGTCTCCTTCGGATCTCGTGGGATTCGATTGATGCTGGTATTCGATGGATCTGTTTAGATCCGGTCTTCATTCGTTGGTGTGGTGTTTGCAGGTTTGATCCTTCTTATCTACGAGTTTCTTCATCGGCGATTGTTGTTGCTCTGGTGCGCTGGTCCTATGGGGTCTTAGCAAAACGAACATTCCCGATTGATCCTTCCCGACTGTCTACTACAACGAGGTTTGTCCAGCTCCACCGACGGAAGGGCGATGACGGCGATGCACCTTCGGGTCGCTCCATTGTTTGTAGTCGTCGCTAGGTGGTCTACAAACCTGGTTGTTTTTTTTATCATCTCTGTTGTGCTTTGTACTGTTATGATTGAAAATGAATAGACTGAAAGTTTCTCAGAAAAAAAATCTAACCAAGTTTACTTGTACATCTTTAGCTCAAGGTAGATACGCTTTGGTTGCTATAAACTCATGATATGACTATCACTCATGTACAAACTACTCCCTCTGTAAACCAATATAAGACTTCTCAGATCACCAAGTACAGAAGAGTATTTCTGAGTAATAAAGCTTGACGAATTGTTCTAGAAGAAACTTGTAGACCTTGATCGTGTGGGGTGGGGCCAGAGCACCACCTACTCGCGCTTTTGTTGCAAATGGGAGAGGTTGTGTTTCCAAATCTTGTATGCTACGGTGATACGAGCTCCTCTGACCTTATTTTTTTAATGAAAAAGCCTTAAAGAGTTTCGAAATTGTGCACAAGTACAAAAACTGTTTAGTTGTCATTGGATCAGAGATCTAATAGCCTAGAAACTTATATCACCGTAGCATCTAAAGCTTGGAAGCACCTGATATTTTCCTGGCACTTGCGTCGTCCATTAGGTGGCTCATTCCGAAAAATATACTTCATTCGTTACATGATGTAAGACATTTTTAACACTATATTAGTATCATAAAACGTCTTATATTACGAGATAGAGTCGGCGAGGCGTTCACTGCTTCATCTGAATCTCTTCGCGTCAAGAACGAACCAGACAATACGATAACTGCAACCCTGCAAGTCTGCAACCGCACCGAGCTCCCGGGCCACCACGATAAGTCGATAACTGCACTCAACAATGGCCTTGACTCTCTCGACTGTGCGCGGCCAAGAAATCCAAGCCAGACCCCAATAATTGCAGGACGGCCGCGCGTGCCCGCCGCATGGTCGATCGCGCCGCGGCGCAGGAACCCGAGAGAAAGGCTGGCGACGACGGTCTACGCTACGCGCCGCGCCGAGAGTGGCCACCACGGGGTGGGGGCCCGGTCGGTGGGGGCGCCGACCGCCGTGTGCCGTCGACGTCCCGCGCCGCTCCGCCAGGCGACGGGACAGCGACCCGACGTGGGCGGAGACCAGATTTGGGGGAGGAGGAGGCAGAATAGCTTGGGAAGTCAGGACAGCGTGAGGCCAAATCACGGCGCCCGAGAGGCAGGGGCAGCCGGGCAGGCAGGGCGGGCGGTGGAGCCGACGCGGGCCTTTCTCCGCCGAGTGAGACTCCATAGAAAAAGCCATGGGAACGACCGAACGACGGTGGCATGGCAGGCCGGCCAGTGAACGGGGGCACGGGGCGAAGTTCTGCGTTCAAGGAGGCTACGACGGCGCGAATGGGATCTAGAGACACACACGCCACAGAGTTTTCACTTTCTCTGGGGGTTGTTTTAGACAGAGAGAATATGCAGACGGCAATCTCTATAAGCTAGCAAAACGGTCTGATATAATAAATCCTTGTTTGGCAACTCTAACTAATCCGGAGATACAGACAACTTGGCCAACCCTGTTTGCAGACGAGTCACCATCGAGCGCGTTACACATGACTGTACACAGGACACGTCATCGAAGGAGCTTCACCAGAAGCGCAATAGCCAGACACGCCGGCGAGGTCTTGTGAGAACTTTGAATCATGCGCGCCCGGGAGGGATCCCGTCAGGATGCGCTGCAACTATGGGCTACCCTAGGTTGACCGGATCATCCCTAGGGCTTCATGAAGCGCCGTTGTTGGACACGAAGAATGAAGAATAAGAAAACTAGGATAAAAAGAAGGTAAAAGATTGAAAGTGCTGGACGGATTGATCGACTATGTGTTGTTCAATCGACCATCACATCTCATTCATAATGAGGCGGCTGGACTCTCGTACAAGAAAAGGGCTTGAATTTTCGTACAAATTGCCAAACTCAACCTAACTCGGACTGGTTATGACCCTCGGGTAAGACGTCCGGCTTCCAATCCGGCCATGCCTAGTTTTTCCTACAACAACACCGTTTTCGATCTGTAGAATTCGCATATGACCTCGGATGAAGACGACCCCAAAAGCATATTTATCCGTTTGGCTAGACTAACAACTTACATGTTGAACGTTTTTCGATTTGAGATCATCTTGGGTGTGTTTTGTCCCATTTCCTAACTTTTGCAGCAAAGAAAACGGAAGCTTTTGGCCGGATGTTTGGATTCAAAGTCATATGATTCCCGAATTGTTTGGGTTCCAAGCCGTACCACCCGGTCAGTTTTCAACCTTTTGTTGTTCTTCCGGATAATACCCCGGATGTACAGACCTTTCATCAAGCCTTGGGCCAGACATCGGTCCGGTCGTCTGCTACTGCAGCGCATAGTCTTAACTGTAAATTTTGCATATGTTCTCGAACGAAGATGATTAAAATATCAAAATTGTTCGTTTCGACGATACAAAGATTTTTCATGTTGAGCACTTTTTCATTGAAGTCATCTTAATTGTGTTCTCTCACATGCCATAATCTAGTGCCAACACATGCATATATGATTTCATCACAATTTCTGCATCAAAGCTCCGTTTTGGACCATCTTTATATCTGATTTTCTCATTGCATAGAGGGTTTTCCAATCTTCAAATTGATCTCATCTTTCTATGGCTTCAAGCCATTCTTTACAATTGTGCCACTTTTCAGCATCAGCATATCCCCCCCCCCTTATTTTGGCAAAGCTAGCATGACAAAAATTACTTCCACGGAGTTTGTTCTAGGCCATTTTATATGTGCTTAAGACGATCGGTCTATACAGGCCATATTTATACTCAGGGTGATAATTGTATACCGACCTTGCTTCCTTGAACCTTTTTTGATGCAAACTTGGGTGGAACTTCCTCAAGTCCTCACTTAGTTTTCACCCAAGCACTTGAAAAGAATACATTTAATAGTCCGGCAATAAAATTAAAAATAATAATGTGCATCACAAGGTCATCCACCAAATTGCATGGTATACCCTTCCGTAGGATTTCGTAGGTAATCGATAATGAGCTTCTTTTAATCATGCTTTCACCTGCACATTTTTTTTTCATTAGTGGCTTAGGTGGTGGGCTCCGGTTCGGCCTTACATATGTCCACGAGACCAAGCATTCACTATTGTAGATATGCAATACATCATGATCAACACGTTAGCCAGATGCTTGTCGTGCCAACTCATTCGCTCTTAAATTTGCATATCTAGATATATGAGCAATCCTAAATATATCCAAGGTGGAAATTATATCTAGACACATATTAAGATAAATAATAAGTGATTTGAAAACACTGATAATCCTTGGATAATTTTTGTACTACTAAAAACAAATCAACGGGAGTCTCAATATTTGTAGCACTTATAGCAAGCAAAAACTTCAAAATGAACAAAACAATGCATATTCAGCCACTGATTGCTGCAAACTGAACCATTAAAATATAATCTCCATGATACTAGAGAGACAAGTTTAATATCAATATCATGCATCAAGTCAGTTCGATGCTCAACAATAAAACTATCAACGACTTGGCCTTTCACAGAATCTAAAAATTAATGAGCCAAATTCATATTCCGCCAAAGCATAAACCCACTCATGAATTCCGCAACTCTGAATTGGTCTATGCAACATATATTGAATGGCATCGATTATAATTTCTCAACTCCATGCAAATGATATAAGCATAGTTTTCAATGGATGCATACCTTATCTTAGTCTCTGATCAAACTAGCGACGATGTTAGAATGTCACACCAGCCATGCTTAGATATATTCTTAGGATGATAGATAAATATCGGTCATTACCATAAGGTTCACGTAAACTTCATCCACCAAAGCATGTATAGCCAAAAAACAAATGAAATAATGAATCAAGTATTTTGACCCTTTGGATCAACAATAAAATTGTAGCTGATCAAATGTATAATGATTTGGCAATATAATTTCATAACGTAAGAAATTGTATTGCATACATGGATCAAAATAAACTCATGAAAGATAACCAATCATACCTGAGAATGAATTCCATGGCCTTTGCATAAATGTCATGGTTGAATAATATGGATGATGCGCTAACCGAATACTTTAATTTGGTAATGCAAACCTTCATCTTAATAGTTTATCACTTCTATTCTTATCCTTCTTTATTTTTGTTGCACTTCTTGAAATAGAAGCTTGCGCATCATTCTTGTTTCGACCGCTTCCCTTAGGAACCCATGCCAAGTTCTTCTTTTCCAGTTCTTGTGCACTAAACTTTTGCAATCTTTTGTTTTACCAAATTGATAATCCGATTGGGTTCCTCGCTCTTGATTCTGTTTCAACCAATGGCAATTCTTTTTCGACATTGTGCACTCTCAACTCCTCTTGTTCAGATTTGGCATCTTGATGTTCAACAATTGATTGCTTCACTCCTTTGCCTTTTGTAGACAATGTCAACTCTTTCACTAGCTCTTATCTTTTAACATCAAATCTAAATTAGTACTCTTAATACCATCTTTTTTAATGCAATATACTTGCTTGACCACATCTTTCCTCTTTCGTGTGCTCCAGATCGATTCTTGCTTGAAACGGTCTCTGATATTTGATTGCTCATCAAATCTTGGTTTTCTTGGAGCTGCATAATTCCGACTGTTGGGAATCATTGCATGGAAAACAATTTTTTTGTACGCACACGCAATGATCTATCCATGGAGATGCATAGCAACGAGGGGGAGAGAGTGTGTCTACGTACCCTCGTAGACCATAAGTGGAAGCGTTTCTTAACGCGGTTGACATAGTCGATGTAGGATCGAAAGTATGTCTAGAGGGGGGTGATTAGACTACTTGACCAAATAAAAACTTAACCTTTTCCCAATTTTAGTTCTTGGCAGATTTTAGCTAATTTAGGACAAGTCAAGCAATCATCACATAATTCAAGCAAGCATGCAAAGAGTATATAGGCAGCGGAAAGTAAAGCATGCAACTTGCAAGAATGTAAAGGGAAGGGTTTGGAGAATTCAAACGCAATTGGAGACACGGATGTTTTTCCCGTGATTCGGATAGGTGGTGCTATCCTACATCCACGTTGATGGAGACTTCAACCCATGAAGGGTAACGGTTGCGCGAGTCCACACAGGGCTCCACCCAAGGGTAACGGTTGCGCGAGTCCACACAGGGCTCCACCCACGAAGGGTCCACGAAGAAGCAACCACCCACAAAGGGTCCACGAAGAAGCAACCTTGTCTATCCCACCATGGCCATCGCCCACACAGGACTTGCCTCACTAGCGGTAGATCTTCACGAAGTAGGCGATCTCCTTGCCCTTACAAACTCCTTGGTTCAACTCCACAATCTTGTCGGAGGCTCCCAAGTGACACCTAGCCAATCTAGGGAGACACCACTAGAAGTAACAAATGGTGTGTAGGTAATGAACTCCTTGCTCTTGTGCTTCAAATGATAGTCTCCCCAACACTCAACTCTCTCTCATAGGATTTGGATTTGGTGGAAAGAAGATTTGAGTGGAAAGCAACTTGGGAAGGCTAGAGATCAAGATTCATATGGTAGGAATGGAATATCTTGGTCTCAACACATGAGTAGGTGGTTCTCTCTCAGAACATATGAGTTGGAATTGTGTGTGTTCTGATGGCTCTCTCCACGAATGAAGAGGAGGTGGAGGGGTATATATAGCCTCCACACAAAATCCAACCGTTACACACAGTTTTCCAATCTCGGTGGGACCGAATCAACAACTCGTCGGACCGAAAAGTAAACCTAGTGACCGTTAGAGATTTTCGGTGGGACTGACATGCAACTCGGTAGGACCGATATGGTTAGGGTTTGGGCATAACGTAATCTCGGTGAGACCGATTACACAAACTCGGTGAGACCGAATTTGGTAATTAGCTAACCAGAGAGTTGGTCAGGCAAACTCGGTGGGACCGATTTGCTCTTTCGGTGAGACCGAGTGGAACTCGGTGAGACCGAAAAGTTACAAAGGGGAAACACTGAGTTTACATTGCAATCTCGGTGGGACCGATTCGCTCTTTCGGTGAGACCGAAAAGTTACGAAAGGGAAACAGAGAGTTTGCAACCCCATCTCGGTGAGACCGAGATCCCTATCGGTAGAACCGAATTGCTAGGGTTTGGCAGTGGCTAATGACAAGTGAAACTCGGTGGCGCCGGATAGGAAGAATCGGTAGGACCGAGTTTGGCTTAGGGTTTAGGTCATATGTGGATATGGGAAAGTAGTTGAGGGTTTTGGAGCATATCACTAAGCACATGAAGCAAGAGGCTCATTAAGCAACACCTCATCCCTCCTTGATAGTATTGGCTTTTCCTAAAGACTCAATGTGATCTTGGATCACTAAAGTATAAAATGAAGAGTCTTGAGCTTTTGAGCTTGAGCCAATCCTTTGTCCTTAGCATTTTGAGGGTTCCACTTTCACATCCATGCCATGCCAATCATTGAGCTTTCCTGAAATAATCATCTTGGAATAGCATTAGCTCAATGAGCTATATGTTGTTATGAATTACCAAAACCACCTAGGGATAGCTGTCATATACTCCTGGGTAGTGTTCCTCCTTCTCATGTAGGTCCAGTCGACCCATCTCATGTCACAGACAATTGGCTTCTTATCTAGCAAAACAGTCTCATAGAAATCCTGCTGCTCCTTGGTGTGAAACCTGTAGTCAACTGCTGTCCTTCTCCTTGAAGCATACGGGTCTGCTTCTCTCCACTTCCTCAGCCCTGAATCTCTCCTGAGCTTCATATCCTCAGCCACAGGATGAGCATCGTTGTGGTCTGGGATCTTGGGCTTTAGCTTTCTCAGAACATTCTCTTCCTCTTCTTCAGCAACAGTCTCAGGCACTGGGGCCTTGTTCTTCTCAGCTGCAGGAATGCTCCTTGTATTTTTCTTAGGCTTTGGCTTTGGAGCTGGCTTGGCCTTGGAAGCAGATCCCCCTGATTTTATGGCATCTCCCATTAGCTTGGGTGCCTTGGGCGCTGGTGCAGCCACCTCTTCTTCTTCTTCCTCTTCCATGATGGAAGCTTTGCCAAGCACTCTAGCCACAGTCTTCTTCACCCTTTCCTTTCTTTTCTTGCCCTCAGCTGCAACTGGCTCTATGGGCTTCTCAGTTGACATTCTGGCCTTTGACATTGGCTGCCTGCCTGCTGGCCTTTTGATTTTCAGGCCTGGCTTAGTGCCTTGAGTTGGCTCAATTCTCTTGGAAGTGGCCTCTTCCTCTGCCACATAGTCCTCATCTTCGGAATCTGAAGTCCTCTTCTTCCTCTGTCTCGTGGCAGCCTTTGGCAAATTGCTAGGAGTGCTCCTGCTGCCTTCATCAGAAGAACTTGAGGGACTAGTGCCCTCACTCATGTGCACCTGCTTCTCTGACATGTTTTGGCTATCACTTTGATCAGACATGCTGCAAACTGACTGCTGACCCTGTGAATAGTTTATAGATGAGGTAGAAAGGATGAGCATCACAAAATGCAGAAATTTTTGCAAAAGAATGATCCAAAAACTTAGTTTTAGTTTCCCACTGAAATCATTTCGGATCTACCGATTTTTAAACTCGGTGATACCGAAGCAGTTTTGGCACCTGAACTAGTGAACTCGGTTGGACCGAGTCACAGTTCGGTGGCACCGAGACTGCTAGGGTTTCACAGAGTTCCAAAATCGGTCACACCGATAAGTAATTCTCGGTCAGACCGAGTCTCACTTGTGCAATGGCATAAGCCAAATCGGTGGGACCGAGTTTTTCAACTCGGTGGGTCCGAGATGGTTTCGGCGGAAACCTAACCCTAAAATTTTTGAATCAAAGCTAATCTGCGGGCGCATTGATTGGATAGGAGTGTTTCAATTGTGGCAAGAATCATGAAGAACACAATGTGCTAGGAATTGGACGGGGAATAGCACTGTGATCAAGTCCATACCCTAGTTCGGCGGAGACTTACTACGACGGCAACGGCGGGGCAGAATTCCCGTTGACGACGACGGAGACCAGCGACTGGAGGCGGCTGGCGGCGAGAAGACGATCCGGAGACCACGAGGGCAGAGCAGGCTATCGCGCGGGCGAGGGGTTCGGAGAAATTTCCAAAATTTTGTCCGTGACTATATATAGCCCGACCCTGTCGGTGTGACCGAGTGGAACAACTCAGTGGCACCGAGATTCATAACTGCAAGCAGTTACTGAAACTCGGTGTGACCGAAAGGTTCAAATCGGTTGCACCGAGATCGAAAACCTAGATCAACTTAATGATCTCGGTAGGACCGAAAGTGGAGTATCGGTCAGACCGAGAATCATAAAGAGGTTTTGGAAGTTTAAGTCTATGACAAATCGGGGACTCCGAGCGCTCCTCACACAGAGTGGTTCGAATCTGACTTGATCAAATTTTGTGATGCAGCATGAATAGAGTTTGAGACGAGAAAAGCATAGATAGCTAGAGGAGGTTCTTAGGCATTCTTGTCCATCCACTTGGCAAAAGAAGATAAAACCAAACAATCAAAACAACAAGTGGATGTCCTCGAATGAGTAAAATATGCAACCAGCATGCTCACACAATAAGATGGCAAATGAAATATGTGGCAAGGCATGCACAACCAATTCTAGCATCTATCAAGCAATTTGCGATGACAAGGTCATCTATATATGAGTATATTGACTTAGGAGTCAAGTGAGAGCACTTGATCATAGGTCATACTCATCGTTTAAGCTCAAGTGGGGTTACCACTTTTACATAAAGCATTGTTTTGTTCACATCTTTAGAGTTGCTTTAGTTCAATTCTTAGAGTAAAGCTCCCCCTAGATGTGAGATCCCCCCTAAGAGGGATGAACTAACCTTGGGTTTTGTCGATGATGACTTCATGTAGATGTTGAAGATGTGGATGCTCAATGTTGATGTAGATCTCTTGGAGCTATCCATTTGAGTGAATTGCACTTTCAATACCTACATGGGTTAGTCCCACAAGGAACAAACAAGGATATCCATAGACATAGAGTGATGCACACAAAGATGATGTCTATGAAAGCTTTAGGTTACCTTGTCCCTTGTCTTACCAACAAGAGGGTTTGTGACTCCTTGAACTAGTGCAAGATGTGGAAGTTGATTGCACTTGTTCTTGCCAAAATGATAAGAGTGAAGTATGTTGGCGGAGTCACCCTCAAGAACTCTCTAGTTCTTCTTCTTTTGGATCCACACCATCTTGATGGGAATCCTTGGAGTTGTAGTCGTACTTGATGAAGTGGAACTTGAAGTAGTCTTGGGAATCCACTTGACTAAGGTCTTTGGAGCTTCTTCAAATGCATCAATTTCCTCTTGAAGCTTGTCCTTGCCTTTTTGCTTGTAGTCTTGTGGTGGAAGATCATCTTGAGCTTGTGTCCCCTTGAAAGAAGTATACTTCTCTTGTTGAGGGACAAACTTTGTCTTGGGGTATTGATCTTCTTCCCACTCAACTCCATTGGCACTGAACTTTCATTCAAAACCAACACCTTGATTCTTCCGGTGCATTCCTTGCTTGCGCACAATTTCCTCGAATTGCTTACTCCCGGCAAGGCTTTTGTACACTCCTTTCTCTATAATTCCCTTCAATAAGCTATTTTCTTGCTCAAGTGTAACTTGGCTAAGAGAATCATTAGTGGAATCAAGAGAGCTACTAGAAGCAACAATATTGGATTTAGCATGATCATTGTTACTACTAGAGGAAGAATCTTTCTTGTTCTTGTTACTAGACTTGACTTGAGGCATGTAAGTGGATAAGAGTAAACGCTTGGCAACGTAAGAAGAACTTTTCTTGCGGAGATCATCATTGATTGCTTTTAAGAACTCATGCTCCTGCTCAAGATTGAGCTTTTCAAAGCGTAATTTCTCATGAGCTCTTAAAAGTTCTCGATGATCTTCGAAGATGGTTTCATGAGCTAACTTAAGAGTGTTTAGTTCTTTAGTTAGGGCCTCAATCTTCTCCTTATCATTGTCATTCGTTTTATCTTGATTAGCATGATTAATTGGTCTTTCATCATAATATTCATCACTAGAGTTGTCAACAAGCAAATCATCTCCTAACAAGTCATCTTCATCACTATTGAAATCAACATACTCGGGGTGTGTTACCTTAGGACCTTTGGCCATGAAGCATCTTCCAATTCCTTCATTTGGTGAGTCAAATATGTCGTAGGAGTTGGTTGACACAAGTGCTAGACCGGCAACACCTTCATCTTGAGTATCTTCGGAGTCGGAGTGATAACTTCTCTCGGAGTGGCTGTCGGAGTCGGAGCCGGATACCCATTCACCAACATGAGCTTGATGTCTTCGTCTTGTGTAGCTCCTTGATGATTTTTCCTTCCTTTCCGAATCCTTGCTTCTCCGTGAGTATCTTCGTTCATAACGATCATCTCTACTCCTTCTCTCTCTTGGTGGTGATCCTTTGCTTCTTCTTTTTGGAGAATCTTCTCTTCTCTTGTAGGGAGCCGTACACTCATTGGAATAGTGTCCGGGTCTTCCACAATTGTAGCAGTTTCGCTCTCGACTAGAAGATCTTTTGTCATTGTAGGACCTTGACTTGAAGCTTCTATCTTTGCTTCTACTCTTGTAGAACTTGTTGAAGTTCTTCACCATTAAGCTCAATTCTTCATTGAAGTCTTGTTTCTCACTTGATGATGTAGGGGCTTCACATGAGGCTTTATAGGCACCACTTGATTTGTTGTGAAGTTCCTCTTTATCCTTAAGTGACATCTCATGAGCAACAATTCTTCCAATCACTTCCGTTGGCTTGAGATCTTTGTAATTGGGCATCATTTGGATCAATGTGCACACGGTATCATATTTTCCATCCAAGGCTCTTAGAATCTTCTTGATGATGAATTTATCGGTCATCTCTTCACTTCCTAAGCCGGCAATCTCATTTGTGATGAGAGCAAGCCTAGAGTACATTTCAGCGACACCTTCACCATCCTTCATCTTGAACTTGTCAAGTTGGCTTTGAAGTACATCCAGCTTGGATTCCTTGACGGAGTCGGTACCTTCGTGCATATCAATCAAAGTGTCCCAAATTTCCTTTGCATTCTCAAGGCGGCTGATTTTGTTGAATTCTTCGGGGCACAATCCGTTGAAGAGAATATCACAAGCTTGAGCATTGTATTGCAACATCTTCAACTCATCCGCGGTAGCTTCACGGTTTGGTTCTCTCCCATCAAAGAAGTCACCTTGCAAACCAACACACACAATAGCCCAAACGGCGGGGTTATGTCCAAGAATATGCATTTTCATTTTATGCTTCCAACTAGCAAAATTAGTACCATCAAAGTAAGGACCTCTACGGTGATAATTTCCCTCGCTAGACGCCATACTCTCCTAGGTTGTGAAACCAAGGCTATGACCACCAAAAGCTATGGAGATCAAAGCAAATGGAGACCAAAGCTCTGATACCACTTGTAGGATCGAAAGTATGTCTAGAGGGGGGTGATTAGACTACTTGACCAAATAAAAACTTAACCTTTTCCCAATTTTAGTTCTTGGCAGATTTTAGCTAATTTAGGACAAGTCAAGCAATCATCACATAATTCAAGCAAGCATGCAAAGAGTATATAGGCAGCGGAAAGTAAAGCATGCAACTTGCAAGAATGTAAAGGGAAGGGTTTGGAGAATTCAAACGCAATTGGAGACACGGATGTTTTTCCCGTGGTTCAGATAGGTGGTGCTATCCTACATCCACGTTGATGGAGACTTCAACCCACGAAGGGTAACGGTTGCGCGAGTCCACACAGGGCTCCACCCAAGGGTAACGGTTGCGCGAGTCCACACAGGGCTCCACCCACGAAGGGTCCACGAAGAAGCAACCACCCACAAAGGGTCCACGAAGAAGCAACCTTGTCTATCCCACCATGGCCATCGCCCACACAGGACTTGCCTCACTAGCGGTAGATCTTCACGAAGTAGGCGATCTCCTTGCCCTTACAAACTCCTTGGTTCAACTCCACAATCTTGTCGGAGGCTCCCAAGTGACACCTAGCCAATCTAGAAGACACCACTCTCCAAGAAGTAACAAATGGTGTGTAGGTAATGAACTCCTTGCTCTTGTGCTTCAAATGATAGTCTCCCCAACACTCAACTCTCTCTCATAGGATTTGGATTTGGTGGAAAGAAGATTTGAGTGGAAAGCAACTTGGGAAGGCTAGAGATCAAGATTCATATGATAGGAATGGAATATCTTGGTCTCAACACATGAGTAGGTGGTTCTCTCTCAGAACATATGAGTTGGAATGGTGTGTGTGTTCTGATGGCTCTCTCATCGAATGAGAAGAAGGTGGAGGGGTATATATAGCCTCCACACAAAATCCAACCGTTACACGGTTTTCCAATCTCGGTGGGACCGAATCAATAAACTCGGTCGGACCGAAAATGTAAACCTAGTGACCGTTAGAGATTTTCGGTGGGACTGACATGCAACTCGGTAGGACCGATATGGTTAGGGTTTGGGCATAACGTAATCTCGGTGAGACCGATTACACAAACTCGGTGAGACCGAATTTGGTAATTAGCTAACCAGAGAGTTGGTCAGGCAAACTCGGTGGGACCGATTTGCTCTTTCGGTGAGACCGAGTGGAACTCGGTGAGACCGAAAAGTTACAAAGGGGAAACACTGAGTTTACATTGCAATCTCGGTGGGACCGATTCGCTCTTTCGGTGAGACCGAAAAGTTACGAAAGGGAAACAGAGAGTTTGCAATCCCATCTCAGTGAGACCGAGATCCTTATCGGTAGAACCGAATTGCTAGGGTTTGGCAGTGGCTAATGACAAGTGAAACTCGGTGGCGCCGGATAGGAAGAATCGGTAGGACCGAGTTTGGCTTAGGGTTTAGGTCATATGTGGATATGGGAAAGTAGTTGAGGATTTTGGAGCATATCACTAAGCACATGAAGCAAGAGGCTCATTAAGCAACACCTCATCCCTCCTTGATAGTATTGGCTTTTCCTAAAGACTCAATGTGATCTTGGATCACTAAAGTATAAAATGAAGAGTCTTGAGCTTTTGAGCTTGAGCCAATCCTTTGTCCTTAGCATTTTGAGGGTTCCACTTTCACATCCATGCCATGCCAATCATTGAGCTTTCCTGAAATAATCATCTTGGAATAGCATTAGCTCAATGAGCTATATGTTGTTATGAATTACCAAAACCACCTAGGGATAGTTGCACTTTCAGTCGATCTTCTTCGCGCTTCAACCGATCAAGTACCTAACATACGACACCTCCGCGTTCTGCACATGTTCAGCTCCGTGACGTCCCTCACCTTCTTGATCCAACAAGACGTCGAGGTAGTAGATGAGTTCCGTCAGCACGACGGCATGGTGACGGTGATGGTGAAGTGATCCTTGCAGGGCTTCGTCTAATCACTATGAAAATATGACCGGGGCAGTAAACGGTGGAGGGGGCGCCGCACACAGCTAAACAATTGTCTGAGATGTGCTAGGGCGCCCCCCTACATATATATAGGTGGGAGGGAGAGGGGAGGCGTCCAGGAGGCGCCCCAAGTAGGCTGAATCCTACTTGGGGTCCTCCCAAGTGGCGCGCCCCCTGCCTTATTTGTCGAAGGGGAAAGGAAGGGGGAATCCTATTCCCTTTCTTTCCTTTCCTCCTTCCCCTTTCCTTCTCCACCTTGGCCGGCCCATATGGGGGGTGCACCAGCCCCTTGTGGCTGGCGCGTTTCCCCTCTTGGCGCATAAGGCCCATATCTTTTGCCGGGGGTGCCCGGAACCCCTTCCGGTGACCCGACAAGTACCTGATACCCCCCCGAAACACTTCCGGTGTCCGAATACTATCATCCTATATATCAATCTTTACCTCTTTATCATTTCTAGACTCTATCTTATCGAGGACTCCGAACAACATTCGGTCGACAAATCACATAACTCATATAATACTATATCGTCATCGAACGTTAAGCGTGCGGACCCTACGAGTTCGAGAACTATGTAGACATGACCGAGACACCTCTCCTGTCGATAACCAATAGTGGAACCTAGATGCCCATATTGGCTCCTACATATTCTACGAAGATCTTTATCGGTCGAACCGTTATGACAACATATGTAATTCCCTTTGTCCATCGGTATGTTACTTGCTCGAGATTTGATCGTCGGTATCTTCATACCTAGTTCAATCTCGTTACCGGAAAATCTCTTTACTCCTTCCGTAATACATCACCTCGTGAATAACTCCTTAGTCGTTTGCTTGCAAGCTTATGATGTGTATTACCGAGAGGGCCCAGAGATACCTCTACGATGCTCGGAGTGACAAATCCCAATCTCGATCTATGCCAACTCAACAAACACCTTCGGAGATACTTGTAGAGCATCTTTATAATCACCCAGTTTCGTTGTGACGTTTGATAGCACACAAGGCATTCCTCCGGTATCCGGGAGTTGCATAATCTCATAATCGAAGGAATATGTATTTGACATGAAGAAAGCAATAGCAATAAAACTGAACGATCATTATGCTAAGCTAACGGATGGGTCTTGTCCATCACATCATTCTCCTAATGATGTGATCTTGTTATCAAATGACAACTCATGTCCATGGTTAGGAAACCTTAACCATCTTTGATCAACGATTTAGTCTAGTAGAGGCTCACTAGGGACACGGTGTTTGTTTATGTATTCACATGTATTAAGGTTTCCAATCAATACAATTCTAGCATGAATAATAAACATTTATCATGAATAAGGAAATATAAAATAACAACTTTGTTATTGCCTCTAGGGCATATTTCCTTCACCGACGAGATGGTCTAAAATAACATGGAGAATGAGCCCTTGATGAACTTATCTCATTATGAAGATGGATAAAAATTAGCATTGATAGGTATCCATGGCATTGGCATCGACGACCCAAAAGGAGGATATAAACATGTTAACATTAAAATTCTCCCTTTTACCAATGTCGGTGCTCAAACTTGCGCCCAGGGGGTGATCTTGACTTCTTACCATTTTCTCTTCACTCATCTTTTGACATTTCTCTAATAACTTTGTGAAAGCGGCTTTGGGTTTTTTGGGCTTCTGTTTATTCTGGCCTTTGTCTTGTTTGGCTTTGTTTGCATCGACCTTTGGGTTTGCTTGCTTCCCCGGTGCTTGGCGTCTTTATTTTAACTTTGATTGGATTCCCACCTTCAAGAATATCTTCATTGTACAATTGAACGATTTCTTTACATGAAAGTTGGATCCCATCTTGCACGGTTTGTACCTCCTCATCTTAAAATGAATCATCTTGAGGTAGTTGATACATTAGTGTTTTTCCATCTTGACCAATCAGACTAGATTGGTTATTCATTCGTGTTTCAACAAATTTCAAACATCCTTTTAGTAATGGCTAATTGTACTTTTTGATGAAACATGTTGCAGTCTTCAAAATTATGATGTAATGAATGCAACTTGCAATGCATTCGCCTTGCATTGATGGCTCTACATGGTGATCAAGAATTCCAATGTAATCATTTTGTAGTAGTAAATCAAAGATATGATCACACATGCTCAAGTTCAAGTTATACTTATTAATCTTTGGTCGGTCTTATTGTGAGAACAACTTTGGAACTAAGTAATCGAATAGTTCAGATTTTACATTACCCCATTCGCCTACGTATTGTGTTTTGCATTCTCTCTCCGATGTCTTTGAATCAGAAATTGTACTATCATCGGATTTCTCAAAAATATTCAAACCTTTGGCTTTTATGTTTCCGAGACAAAGGTAGTTGTAACACACATGTCTCATTCGAGACCAAATATAAGCCAAGTATGAAACAAGCAAAGCTACCCATGTAGACATAAACTATAGATAAACAATGGGGAAAGCTTTGATTGTAATAAATTTTCACTATTAGTCTTTCTGAATGGTTCAATGTGTTGACCAATGTGCTTCGTAACAATTTTATTACTAACAAGCAAAATAACATTCTTCATTGTTATCTCATTATTGCTTATGAGAATTTTTCAAATGGTGTATCAACAACAAAGTTGTGACCAAATCTGAAAATTGGTAAATTACTTGTTAGACATACATCTTCAAATATGTTGGAGAGCATGATGGTCGCATGACTTGAACAATATCTTGCTCTGCCTTTTGATGACTCCCCAACGCCTTGTCATCTTTATTTTCTGGATCCCGTGCCTCATCAGTTTGGTGTTTTTGTCAACCGAACTTTGTTCGACTACACATTCTTTCTCTTGATGCTCGTCAACTTCTATGACATAGAGCTCATAGGGTAGGGAGAAGGTCCCCTTGATTCCAAAAAAATCAAGCACATTTGCTTTGCTATGCTTTCCATGCCCTTTATCAATGATGCTTGACTCTTTGAATTTGATGGATTCAGAACATATACTATTCGATTCAGTTTTATCAATCGAAGCAGTTTCACTCTCTGAATCATTATTCTTTTCATCAATTCTATCAATTGGCAAGAATTCTTTTCTTTGAGCCAATTCCTTTTTTATGTTTGCTCCTGGCGGCAACAAGATCAGTTCTACTGATAATGATGATGAGTTCAACATACCACAGTGGTAGCATGGCCACAAGCTTACATATCCGATGCTTTCCATATTAGCACGGAGTGTGTTATCGGTATCTATCGGGGATATACCCCGCGGTATGACCCGGCCAGAAGTATGACCAGGCCAGACTTGGCGACTAACCGGCGACCCGCCCTGACTTGGCGACTCACTGGCGACCCGTCCTGACTTGGCGACTCACTAAGTGACCCGCACGGATCTCTCCATTCACTGATGACCCGACCGAGCTTGGTGACTCATTGGTGACCCGGCAGGCGGGTCAGAGGAGCGACAAGACCCGGTGGCCCAAAAGGCGGTTCATGGAAGGCCGGCTTATGTCATGGTAGGCCGGCTTAAGAGGAAAGCGTAAGGAATATTCCCTTACAAAGAAAGCAAGACTAGGACTCCACTTGTAATAGAGTAATCCTAATCCTATTAGGACTAGTCTTGTAACCCGCCCCTTCAACTTAGATAAGGAGGGGCAGGGAACCCAAGAGGGACAAGTTGGACAAGTCTAGACAGACAAATCAATAGCTCTCGAGATAGAGCACCCTTGTAATCGTGATCATCATCATCAATATCAATGAAGCAGGATGTAGGATTTTACCTCCGCCGTGAGGGGCCGAACCTGGGTAAAAAACCCCGCGTCTCTCGTCCCACTCAACCCCTCTCAAACTACCACATAGGTGCATTGGCCTCGCGACTAAAGTCCTCACACTAAGGACATTTGGCGTGACAAATCCACGACACTATTTGTCTCAATGGTATCATCGGACTCTGCTTTTAGTCTAGTTGGAAGAATACTTGAGGAGAGAAGAACTAGTCTGACCATGAATTTAGTGGAAACACTAATGACTGTCAAAGATGGAAACTGGCAAGAAGGAGAGCCCAACACACTGGCGATAACTAAAGACTCCCATCCATGTTAAAAAAATATGGCCATTCATGAAGAAGAACCGGAAGAATAATTGTATTCTTTGCAACTTTTCTTTTTCTTTGTTATTCTTTCATCTTTTTGTGTTTTTTGTTTTTTTAATTAGAGCGTGACTTTATACTTTTTTTCCTTCAGAGGGACGGAAGGCTTTAACGATGCAGCCACTAATAAAAGGAGAAGTGTTCAAATCAACCGGATGATTTTCTGTCGCTATAAGCCGTCTCGTACACTCGCCACGTGCCCCCGTGAACCCACCGCTTTCTTTCCCATCTTATCCCTTCCGGCGCTCTCTCTTCCACTCGTCCCCTCCCTCATCTTCTCCCCCTTTTCCTCTCACGTGGCTCTATCCTTTGCACTCTGCCCGGCGACCATCGGAACGTCAATCGCGCGCTGCTGCCACCTGCTGCTGCCAGGAAGGGGCAATGAAGCATCCGCCATCACCATCGTATCGTCGTCACCACCGCGTGATACGTCGCAGCATCCCGTCGCCGCCGTGCAGCATCCACCCATCGCCGTCGTAGCAACCACGTCGCCGTCGCCCTGTGATGGAGCACCATCGTGCCGGTGGTGGTGCTCCAGTGAAGCTTCCCCGAGGCCATCGGGTGCTTCGATGGAGCACGGCGGGGGCAGCCGGTGCTGCAATGGAGAACCAATGCGTGGTGGTGACGTTTGCAGTGAAGCTCCACCGGCGGGGTGCTGCGATGGAGCCCGCCGTGCCGGTGTGGTGCTGTAGTGAAACATCGAGGGCGCCGCCGGGGCTGCAATGAAGCGTCGCCGGGTTCATTAGGCTGCAATGGAGCGCCGCCGGAGCTGCAGTGAAGCATGTCGGAGTTGTAGTGAAGCGCGCCGGAGCTGCAGTGAAGCACACCAGAGGGTCGTCGGAACTTGGTCGGGGTTCCAAAGAAGCGCCGCCGTAGTTGCAATGAAGCGCGACGGAGGGTCGTTGAAATTTGGTCGGGGTTGCAATGGAGCTCCGCTGGAGCTGCAGTGAAGCACGCCGGAGAGTCGTCGAACCTGGTCTGGGTTGCAATGGAGGGCCGGCGGCGCCGCCGATGCTGCCATGGAAGCTGCTGCTGGGGGATACATATGATGGATTTTGCATCTGATGGATGGAAGAGCAGAGAAGAAAGACTAGTTTGTGCTACAATCGAACGGCCAGCTGGTCCAGATCGGACGACTGGTAAGGCGGATGATTTCCCTAGGAAATCATTCGGCTTATTCGTAGCAGCCGCCTAAAAGGAAAAGTGTTCAAATCAACCGGATGATTTTCTGTCCCATATGAAACTCAAAATTTGTCCCATATGAACTTTGCCTCATTTTTTGATTTTATTTTTTTCTTCTAAATTTTCTGTTTTCTCTTAAATATTTTTTTTGAAATAATTAGGCCATAAAATGTTAAACGTTTTTTAGGGGTGTGCTGAAAGGCCGGGCACGCGTGCCGCTGCAGGCCGTGCCTAGAGGCACGTTTAGGCATGGGCCGGGCCGGCCCAGATGCCGAGGTACGCTGAAAGCCGTCCATGTTGCAATAGACTATTTTGCCCTCAGCGAGGACCCGATAAACCCACACCTACCGATAAAACTCCGGGACCGGAAAACTTTACCCTAGCCCCCAACCCCACCCCCCTCGGTCCACCCCCTCGTGCCCAGACGCGCTTCTCGCCGTTATTCTCCCGTGGTAACCGACGAGCGCCACCACCACCTCCGCCTCCGCCGCACCCCGACAAGCTCCACCCGGGCTAGGGTTTGATCTCCGGTCCCTTCTTCGGAGCAATGGAGGGCGGAGGCGAGGGCGCAGCGCCGGCCCCAGCGGCGGCGGCGGCGGAGGTGAAAAACCCGAGGTGCTTCATGGACATCACCATCGGCGGCGAGATGGAGGGGAGGATCGTCATAGAGCTGTACGCGTCCGTGGTCCCGCGGACGGCGGAGAATTTCCGCGCGCTCTGCACCGGCGAGAAGGGCGTCGGCGCCTCCGGCAAGCCGCTTCACTATAAGGTCAGTGTGTTGAGTGCTGACTGATTAGAGCACCTTCTGATTTGATTCCTTCGGCACTGTTGCCGGGTGATTCCAGTGGTGGAAAATGCAATTTCGTCTGGTTGGGAGTAGCTTGCATAATAATTGTGCTGTTTAGTGCAGGAACATCTGAGTTTTGGTGCGATTTGTCTGCTCCTGTTAGCTTTTTCAGCGAAAAGTGCTTTTTCTGATTCAATTGACAGTTTAGTATAGGGTTTTGACCCGGATTTCGTATGGTCTGCACTCTTATTTCTCTTATTTCTTCAGAGGCTTCGTTTTTGTCGGGAGGGATTTGCTCCCCGTGTAATTACACAGCTGCTCCTGCTGATAATTGGAACCCGTCTTTGTAAATATCGCCCCCTTTTGTCACATGTCTGGATATGCTCAATCTATGCTCTAACCTAGCCGGACCAGTGCCTACTTTTTCCTTTGTACTCAGAAAGTAAGTACTATTACTTTCCCTGTGATGTCAAATCCTGTCCTTTGCCTGACAAAAAAAACAATTCGTGTCCTTTGATGTGCAGTTAACACTGCTACCACAAGTCCTGCCACTGTTAACAAGGGCCCCCTCCCTTTTGACTTCATTCCAAAATTGCACAATGCATATATTAACCTATAAGTACCATCACGTGGTAGCTTTTGTGTGCAGACATGTGCTTGTCGGAACCTGGAAAATACACTCCTCTTTCCCACTTAAAAGTTGGCACGTCTGCCTCGTGATGCTACAGTGCTCGTAAATCTGTGTATGAATAGGCAATGATTTGCTATCAGCCTTACAATGCAGTGATTAGATCACATGGAGGTTCTTGTACATGTGGTACTTTCATCACAAAATATTCCATTGACAGGCCAGCTTAGTGCAAACCACTGTTCCTCTTTATTTTCAACCGAAAACATACCAGGTCGATTTTGAGAAATCAACATTCGTCGCGTAGCTGGCCTTGTAGCCTTTTGGAAGAGACAGACGCCATCACTGTATCATGATTTGGTTTGCCACTCATTTTGATTTATGTTTCGGTCATTGTTCTTGCATAAAGTGAGGATAAAATTGTTGGTTGGGACGTGCTTAGCATAACTGTTTGGCCTTCGGCACTCAACCTGAGTGAAACTTATGCTAATGAGAACAGTGATCCGTGAGAACTGAGGAGTGCTTAAGTGCAGAGGTGCCGACTGATTTCTTTCTGCTCACCTGTTGGAAGCTGTGTGATGTGCATGTGGATATGGATTCTGAAAGTGCATGATGGATATTATCGATCATCCTTCTTCCTAATGGATGGAATTTATCGGTGTTCATTTGTGATGAAAACTATTTTTTTCTATTTTCCATTTTCCGATTTCAACCAACAAAAGTCATGATGAAAGTTTGACGTTTGCAGAATTGTTTATGCTGCACTGTTTCGCTTGCTAGTTCTTCACAGTAAGCACTTGACACATCTTTGGTAATTGCTATTCTTGCAGGGATCGTACTTCCATCGCATTATCAAAGGTTTTATGGTACAAGGTGGAGATTTTACTGCTGGTGATGGAACAGGAGGGGAGTCGATTTATGGATCGAAATTTGAGGACGAGAATTTTATTTTAAAGCATGAGAGGAAGGGAATATTATCTATGGCTAATTCTGGCCCCAACACAAATGGATCTCAATTTTTCATCACTACCACCAGAACACCTCATTTAGATGGGAAACATGTAGTTTTTGCGAGAGTAATAAAGGGAATGGGTGTGGTTCGCTCTTGTGAGCACATTCCTGTAGGAGAAGCCGACCGTCCCACAGTTGATGCCGTAATTGCTGAATGTGGGGAACTTCCTGAAGGTGCAGATGATGGAGTTGTGAACTTTTTCAAGGATGGTGACATGTATCCTGACTGGCCAAATGATCTCGATGAGAAGCCTACAGAGGTTTCATGGTGGATGGAAGCTGTGGAGTCTGCTAAGGCTTTTGGGAATGATAATTTCAAGGTAATTTCTGTCCTAGCTAAGCTATATCTTATTTTGTTTAGGTTAGTGGTATTTCCACATTTCCAGACTAAACTTTACTAGTTTGCCTTTATCTCAGATGCGTGCTCAATTTTCGCAACAATGTTTACTGCAGTGGGTGATACTCCCTCTCTACAGAGGGAGTGCTATTCTAACCCGTTTATCTTTTAGATAGGATTTAAAACCAACAATTTTAATTATTAGATTGCATGTTGATTGCTCAGATCAGCCTTTGTCAAATCCACAGACACTTTACAAAAGACCCTGGATTTTTTGTAGTCAGCAACTTAGCATTTGTGTACATTTGGCTTGAACTAGTGGCTCTGCAAAAGACCCTGGAGTTTTTGTAGTTAGCATTTATACCCTCCACTTTCTGTGATATGAACATCCACCTTTATCTACATTTGGACTTAATCTAGCTGATAATATTGAGTTCTCATTCTTGTATGGGATCTCACTTGAGAATAAGTTTTCACTTTCTTTGTCAAGCATATCCTGCGACATATAAGATATACTTAGCATCACAGTCACGACTCTTGTATGCGTTTCATAGATATTTCATTATTAGTGCTCTGAGCTAACCTAGTTTTGCACACATTTAATGTTGTATTTCCCTATCTGGGTACCTAAAGTTAAAGCTAGTTCGTCTACTCTCTACAGAAACAGGATTATAAGACGGCCCTGAGGAAGTACAGGAAAGCTCTGCGCTACTTGGATGTTTGCTGGGAGAAAGAAGAGATAGATGAAGGCAAATTTTACTGTTTCTGTTCTGCACTACAATTGCTCCGTTTTTTTGTTGGTTCTGTCACACGGTACTTATTAGTATTATGAACATGTCTTGATATGCAGAGAAGAGCTCAGCACTGCGGAAGACCAAGTCCATAATACTCACGAATAGCTCTGTAAGTTAATTACTTTGCTGGATGTGTATCTCCTATTCTTTTATCTGAGAAAACCGCATAGTTAATACTATCTTGACTAGCTGCTCACTTAGGCACATGGTTGTTGGCTTGTAGCATCTAGCAAGCTCTTGGGGAGTTACATAACTTAAGCTAGATAGAGTGCTACATGGCTCATGTCTCTGGTAGTCTGATTACCTGTTGCCCAGAGCTCTAGGTTGTCTCCCTTCAAGTTGCTATGTAAAGCCAACTATAGATTAGTCCTTGAGTACCTTGTGAATAAATAAGCCTGTACATGGAGTTCGTAGAATTGTAGTGTTCTGTAGAAGTGTAAACTCCAATCATCAATGTTGTTCATTGCTTTCCATTTACTTTGCCAGCACTGTACACTTCTTTCTCCTGCATATTATGCAAGTAGCTTTATATTCATGCTTTATTGTACTGTTGTCAAAGAATTGTTGCCAGTCAATTGCTATTCTCTCCTGCAGCAGTGTGAACCCTTTCAACCGTACATCGGCAACAATTTTGTTAATTCCTGTTTACCAACTCAGAAACATATGATAGATATGATTTATTATTGTCTGATAATCTTTTAAGTAATCTAATAAACATTGCACACCCTGGTACACCGTGTTGCTTGTTTCCTGAAACTGAGGTGATTTCTTCAGGCATGCAAAATGAAGCTGGGAGATTTGAAGGGTGCTTTGTTGGATGCAGATTTTGCGCTACGTGAAACAGAGGGCAATGCTAAGGCCTTTTTCCGACAAGGACAGGTTTGTATTGCCCTTAGTAGTATAGTGGCTCTAAGTTCTTCACCTGGAATAGTTCATTCTCTTGAATGGCTCTATTTTCACATTTCCAAGGTCTCATCTTATTTGTAGTGCTTAACAATATTTACCCTCTCCAGTTAAGATATCTTGACTTGAATCTGACATGCACAATGTAAGGTTATACACTCTTTGTTGTTTAGAAAAATGTTCCAACATGGTGACAAGCCTATATAGTGCGTATAATAATTTTTGGTTAAATAAAATCTGAATTTGAGCAGTGTTCTCAATAGCTAGACATAGTGGCCCCACATATTTTTGGACCCCAAACTATATAGATTGATGTTTAGCTATATAACTACACATATGAGGCTCCTCCGAGTAGCTCCACTATTTGCAGTAGCTCATAGCTAGCAATAGGTCTTCATCTAATGTCTAAATCCATCTCTTATAAGCCTTGACTACATGGAAACCTATCAAGAGACCTCATCAAATTCCTTTATAATAGTCGGACAGTCCAACATTATATTTTGTAGTAAGGATATGCTTACGAAGAACATTGTGGTATGGTTGTCATGGAATGGTCATTTGGACATGTATTTCTGTTAATTCTAGACTTAGTATCTTAGTGTAAAATATATAAATACCTTCTGAACTAATATATTTTTGAATTTCGTTTAGAGTCTACTATAGACATATATTTATATTTTATAAAACCAAAAAGACACAGGGGCGCGTGGAAGTTATCTATGCCAGAACCATGAGTTGGTTTCGAACTTACGGGTTTCAGCTCTAGCCTACCGCAACTTGTTTGGGACTAAAGGCTTAGTTGTTGTTGTTGTTGTTGTTGTTGTTGTAAAAAGACTATGTAGGGTAGATTCCATGATATTTTCCGTCGCTTTTTCGAGACCATGAAGCCGCCAGTCACAATTCAATACTTTGGAACTGAGACTGCTACCTCAGAAGCAATTAGTAGCTTCTTATTTTGACATTCCCAAGAAAAAACAACCCAAAGAGAATTGTGTTCAAGTTCACTTTTGTTGCTTCATGTTTAGATTATTTGTTTCCGACACTTGATGGATGTGAATGCTGATTTCTTAAGTATGTGCAGTTTAGTCGAACAATATATTCCATGCCTTCTACATAAATCAGTCAACAGCAATAATATGCGCTGTACTGTTACCACTTGTTGATATATGGTCACTTGAATGTGATCTGCAGGCACACATAGCACTTAATGACATTGATGCAGCGGTGGAGAGCTTCCAGCATGCATTGGACTTGGAGCCGAACGATGGTTTGCCTCTTTTCTCTTCATCGTCGGTCCTTCTTTCCGCAACCGGGTATCTAATGAATTTGTTTTGCAACCCGCAGGAGCAATTAAACGCGAGCTGGCTGCTGCAAAGAAGAAGGTCAGTCTTGATTTCGTGGTGAACCTAATATCTGAATAAAAATGTTAATCGTTACCAACTCCTCGCAAACTTTCACAGATCTCCAACAGGAGAGATAAGGAGCGCAAGGCGTACGCCAGGATGTTCCAACCTTAAGGAAAATCAGAGGAGAACAAGAACGGCTAAGTAATTTTTCGAGTAGCCGTTCAATTTCTGCCCCAGGCATGCAAAGATGCTAACGTTTATTTTCATTCCTACTCTTGTAGGAGAAGGATTGATCCGTAGTTTCCTCGCCCCGGCAGAACTTTTGGTAGCTTATTCTGGGATACATACTCGAACTTCCGTGGAAAAGGTCGTCGTCCTAGTTAATATGCCGTAAAACAGAACCTCGTGCTCTTCTTCTGTGGCATAGTTTTGCTGATGCACACCAAAGGATGCTTATGCGTTGGAAAAAAATTAGAGGATTATTTGTGGGGAGGCTGTCTCCCAACATTTTGAAAAATACAGGGGAAAAAGTGGTAGTCAATGCTGCCCTGAGAGAAAACCTGAGACACTGGAACTGAGCAGAGCATTGCTTCAGATGTTTGCTGCAGCAAGGCATGCATGCCAGATTGCCAGTAGACTTTTCCTCTTGTTTGGTCCCATTGTGGTCAAGCCTGGCCGTTGCTGCTTTTCTGTGCGTCGTTTGCCTTTTTCTCTTGTGATGTATGTGCCTTTTGTCTGCCACACATGCCTGCTGCCAAACGCCGCAGTGCTTTTGCCGTAATTTTCTTTCTTTCGCAGTGGGGTTTTCACCTGGTGCATGTGCTCGGCCTCGGCCCACGCCGCTGCGTTTTGGCATCCTCCTGATGGTTGCTACCGTTTGTACCCATATTGTTCTTCCAACATGTTGGCTATGCCCATTTTGTGGGTTTCGTATGTTGCTAGATATATGCCATTTGATAAGACCCCTCCACTCCACCAGCCCCTCATCTATGTATCTTCTGGGGTTCATATGGGATGTGTTTGTTGCCTAGAGTGATTAGTGCCTGCGTAACCACATCTCAGCAGACACGCACATCTCACCAGAGTCTGGTTCAGCAAAGTCTGGTTCAGCAAAAACACACAACAAACCAAGAGGCTCAAAAACCAATCAAAAACAGATAACAAACCAAGAGGCTCAAAAACCAATATCTACATGTTGTTTGGTTGCCTGCATTGCATCAATGGTCGCTTTAAGGCCGACTGTTTGGTTGCCCGCATTTGTGTTTAAGGGGTGAGCAGATGCAAACCACGCTTGTTTGGCTGCATACATGTTTGTGTTTTGTTCACCTCATTCAAATGCGGTGGCCTTACAACCACATTAGGCACAACAGCACGCAGAGCACTAAGAACACATAAACTAGCAGGTAAACTGTTAGAGTATGTAATGGGCTTAATGGCCTGGGCTGGCGGTATAGCCTGTTAGTTTTAGGGTTAATTAGAGATAAGGGTCGCTTGCTTAGGGGTCAAGTAAGCCTTGCTTGGGAGTCAAGTAAACCTCTTTATATAAAGAGAGGAGATGTATCAATCTAATCAAGCAAGAATTAAGAAGGAAATCCCTTCCATTTTGCCCGGCTGTGGGCAAAAGGCCCCCGCCGGCCCTCTCGCGTCCTCCTTCTAGCAGCGCCATAACAATTTGGTATCAGCTAGCTTCGGTTCGATCATGTCTTCACCGTCGCCCAACCCGTCTCTTCCGCTGACGGTCACCTCGTCGCCTCCGGTGACCACCACGACCGTCGCCCCGCTCCTGCCCGTGACGGGATCCTCCGTCGCGCCCGCCCCCGTCGTCCTCACCCTGGAGAAGGTGTCCGAGGTACTGCGGGGCCTAACACAGGCGGTCCAGGAGATTCGCCTGTTCTTGACCGGGTCCTACGGGCCGCACCCGGCTGCGCCGCCATGGCTGCCGTGGCAGCCGCTGCACCAGGCGGCCCCCGCCGCGCTCGCCGGGCTGCTGCAGCAGCCGCTGCAGCTGCCATCCACCGCCCCGTCCTGGCTGTCGTGGCAGCCGCCGCACCAGGCGGCCTCCGCCGCGCTCGCCGGGCAGCAGCCGCTGCAACTGCCATCCACCGCCACCACCGCCCTGTCCTGGCTGCCATGGCAGCCGCCGCACCAGGTGGCCTCCGCCACACTCACTGGGCCGCTGCAGCCGCTGCCATCCACCGCCACCACCGCTCCGCCCTGGCTGCAGTGGCAGCCACCGCTCCTGGCGACCTCCGCCGTGCCCGGCGCTCCGCCGCAGCAGCCGCAGCAACTGCAGCAGCCATTGCCGGTCAGCTCCGGCCCCGCATCGACCGCGCCGACGGGAGTCCCGATCCACCAGATCAAGTTTTCATCGTAGCCATCACCGCTTCCCCAGGGCGTCCCCATCTAGCAGATCAAGTTCCCGCCGTCGCCGTCATCGCTTCCAGCTTGGATCACTACCCACCATGTGTCGGCGGCGGTGAGGCTGCAGGCTGCTGCACGCGGCCTCCTAGCGCGTCGGGGTGTGCGGGAGTTGCGTGGTCTCCAGCTGCCGCTCCTCCCAGTTGCGCTTCGCTGCGCAAAGGACCTCGATCTCGTCCGCTGCGTCGGGGATCTTGGGCATGCTGTTTTCCCCACGGACAGCGCCCTCAAAGTCTACGACATCGTGAAAGATCGTGGATGTCGCCTAGAGGGGGGGTGAATAGGCGTTTTAAAATAATTACGGTATAGGCTTGAACAAATGCGGAATAAACCTAGCGGTTAATTTGCCAAGCACAAAGCCTAAAATAACTAGGCTCACCTAAGTGCACCAACAACTTATGCTAAGAAAGATAAGAACCTATGTGATAGCAAGATATATGACAAGAAACAATATGGCTATCACAAAGTAAAGTGCATAAGAAAAGGACTCGGGTAAGAGATAACCGAGGCACGAGGAGACGACGATGTATCCCGAAGTTCACACCCTTGCGGATGCTAATCTCCGTTTGGAGCGGTGTGGAGGCACAATGCTCCCCAAGAAGCCACTAGGGCCACCGTAATCTCCTCACGCTCTCGCACAATGCAAGATGCCGTGATTCCACTAAGGGACCTTTGAGGGCGGTCACCGAACCCGTACAAATGGCAACCCTTGGGGGCGGTCACCGAACCCGTACACTTTGGCAACCCTTGGGGCGGTTACCGGAACCCGTCAAATTGCTCGGCGCGATCTCCACAACCTAATTGGAGACCCCGACGCTTGCCCGGAGCTTTACACCACAATGATTGAGCTCCGAACACCAACAACCGTCTAGGGCGCCCAAGCACCCAAGAGGAACAAGCTCAAGGGTACCAAGCACCCAAGAGTAATAAGCTTCTCAACTTGTAACTTCCACGTATCACCGTGGAGAACTCAAACCGATGCACCAAATGCAATGGCAAGGGCACACGGAGTGCCCAAGTCCTTCTCTCTCAAATCCCACCGAAGCAACTAATGCTAGGGAGGAAAATGAGAGGAAGAACAAGAAAGAGAACACAAAGAACTCCAAGATCTAGATCCAGGAAGTTCCCCTCACATAGAGGAGAAAGTGATTGGAGGAAATGTGGATCTAGATCTCCTCTCTCTTTTCCCTCAAAAACTAGCAAGAAACCATGGAGGGATTGAGAGTTAGCAAGCTCGAAGAAGGTCAACAATGGGGGAAGAACACGAGCTCTAAGGATAAGGTTCAATGGGGAAGAAGACCCCCTTTTATAGGAGGGGGAAAATCCAACTGTTATGTGCTCAGCCCGCACACGAGCGGTACTACCGCTCCATGAGCGGTACTACCGCTCAGGCGGAAGAAACAGGGAAAAGGAGCAACAAAACATGAACCTTGGGGCGGTAGTACCGGAGGAGACAACGGTACTACCGCTGGGTTAGGCGGTACTACCGCACCCTTCGGCGGTACTGCCGCACAGAACGAAGGGTAAAGGGAAAGAGGGAATCGGGCGGTACTACTGCGGAGGAAGGGCGGTACTGCCGCTAAGGAGCGGTACTGCCGCACTACTCCCGCAGCGAGGTACCGCACAATCCGACACAGAAAAAGACCCTTCGAATCGACGCGGTAGGGACCTGGTAAGCCAACGGTAGTACTGCTGCGGAGTCACCGCCGGTACTACCGCTGCGGAGCGGTACTGCCGCTTGTGACTCCTCAGCGGTACTACCGCTGGGTACCACGGTACTACCGCTGGGACCCTGACAAAAACCACACTCAAGAAAATCAGAACTGCCATAACTTCTGCATATGAGCTCCGAATTGAGCAAACTCAAGCTTGTTGGAAACAAGACGACGAGTAGCATCAAAACAGCGACTGGTTATAGTAAGAAGAGGCAGGGGAGGTATGCCTAACAAAAAGAGGAGTGAAACCTCCAACCGAGAAGAACCGGCAAAACCTCCAACATCGAAAACATCATAGAAGATGCAAGCGAACTCCGTTTTCGATGAACTCAAGCTTGTCAACAAGATGACCGTAAGCTCTAAGACTCACAAAGAGAACCAAACAAGAACCAAGAAAGATGATGCAAGGATGCAATGGTTTGAGCTCTCTACGAACGATACGATCAAGCTACTCATCGAGAGCCCCCCTTGATAGTACGGCAATCGATCCTATAACCCGGTCTCCCAACTACCATCATGAGACCGGTAAAATAGAAAACCTATCAAGGGCAAACCTTTGCCTTGAACATGGTCCACTTGAACTAGATGATGACGATCTTGACTTCCTCAAGTTGGACCACCTTTCTTGATTGTGTTGGCTCGATGAAGACTAGTTGATTGCTCCCCCATACTTCACTATGGGTGAGCCTTTCTTCCGCACATCTTCACAAGTCCATTGTCACCACAAAGGACGGCAAGCTTCAAGCATTTGATCTCTTCGTGATGCTCCACTTGAACTTGCACACCGCAACCTTTCTTGATTGTGTTGACTCGATGAAGACTAGTTGATTGCTCCCCCATACTCTACTATGGGTGAGCTACTCTTCCGCACATCTTCACATGTCCATTGTCACCACAAAGGATAGCAAGCTTCAAGCATTTGATCTCTTCGTGGTGCTCCACTTGAACTTGCACACCGCAACCTAACCCCACAAAGAACCCTCAGAAAGACCATGGGTTAGTACACAAAGCGTAATTGACAATGCTTACCATACCATGGGATCACTTGATCCCTCTCGGTACATCTTCTATGCTTTGTGGGTTGATCAACTTGATTCACTCTTTAACTTAGTCTTGATCGACCTCTCACAAGACCAATCTTTAGGTAATTCCTTGAATAGCACCTTGGTCGACACAAACTCTCCTTGAAACCAACACATGTACTCCAAGAAAAGCCTATGGACAAAACCTTCAAATATAACTCAAGGCAACCATTAGTCCATAGAGATTGTCATCAATTACCAAAACCAAACATGGGGGCACCGCATGTTCTTTCACATCGGCGGTTGGGAAGGCGCACCCGTCCTCGCCATTCTCCATCGGCAGCCCTCCACTCTTCTATGTGCGGTGCCGACCAACAACCGTCCGGCGGGGAGAAGGCATGGTGTCACTGACAAGAGCGCACCGCGCAGCACCACTGCATTCCGCCGCCGGCCACTGCGAGGGCGCCTCTGCTGGTCGCTCTTGCGACCACTTCCAGGTGGCCATACACATGCACTCCTTTTGTCCAAATGGTGTCCATGGGATCCAGGTGGCTGTACACGTGCACGTCCGACGTGCGGATGGTATCCACTTTTTGTTAAGAGGTCCAAAATAAATCATCCCAGTCCATTTCATGTTGAGGGTAATAAAACAAGCCGAGATGTAAAAGGCTTGTTTTTAGGTGTTAGGTCTGTGTTGCGTCGAGTCATGGTTATAAGTTGGTTAGGCCGCAGCTCGAGGACAAGCTGCATGTCCAGGTGGGGTGTAGTGTTAGAGTACGTAATGGGCCTAATGGCCTGGGCTGGCGGTATAGCCCGTTAGTCTTAGGGTTAATTAGAGATAATGGTCGCTTGCTTAGGGGTCAAGTAAGCCTTGCTTGGGAGTCAAGTAAACCTCTCTATATAAAGAGAGGAGATGTATCAATCTAATCAAGCAAGAATTAAGAAGGAAATCCCTTCCACCTTGCCCGGCCGTGGGCAAAAGGCCCCCGGCCGGCCCTCTCGCGCCCTCCTTCTAGCAACGCCATAACATAAACAACAACTAACAACACATAAACAAGCAACTAAACATGCATATTGCTAGCAAGCATAAGTTTAAAGACAGAAGGGGCATCCCATACCCCCTGCTTCACCACAGGGTGCTGAACCCTAGACAACATATTAACAAGTTCACAGCAAGTTCTCCCATCACCGCAGCAAACTAACTACAAATTCATAGGGCGAAAGCAAGGTCACCGATGCAGTTGTGCCTACTGCAGCGCACCTTGCATCCGATGAAACTGTCGTGGTTGTAGATTTGGACCTTTGAGGCCTAGGCCGGAGATGCGCAGCACGACGAGGTCGCCGGGGACGATCCTGTGGCGGCGGCAGAAGTACTGCCAGCCCTGGCCAAGCACCATTTGCCCCTCGAAGTTCTGTACCAAGCACCATATGCCCCTCGAAGTTCTGTACCTGAACCCAGAACTCGTACCACTTGTTCGCTGAGAGCCTGACGACGCGCGGGAGCTTGACCGTCAGCCACTCCTTCATCACCTCCATGAACTTGGGAGGGATGACGAGCATGGCAAGATCCTCCTCGCCCCTGATTTGCACGTAAAAGCAAAGCGGCTCTCGGGACCCCTCCTCGTGACCGGTCCTAGGAGATCGTCCCCTTGAACGTGGCAGGCACATGAAGGCGACCCTGCCAGACAGATTCACCCTCTTGAGCCAGCGGTTTGTGGGCATGAAGTCCACGGCGGCCTCAGCGTCGGCGACGACATGGGCTCCTCCTCCGGTCCTGTCAGGTAAGATGACATGGATTAGTAACATGGCATTGGTAGCATGCTACATTTGTACCAGTACCTAAAGCAGCAAACACATTGGTCCTACCTACCATGAAAACCATGCACATGACAAAATCATGCAACATAGCATTTCCATTCCAGCACCAATCTAGCTAGCATGCCCATGAACCCTAAGCATGAACATCAAACATAGAACAAGCATCATGAACACAAAGCAGGAACATCAAAGACAACACCAATATAGCTAGCATGCCCATGAACCCTAAGCATGAGCATCAAACACACACCAATCTAGATAACATGCACATAAACACTAAGCAAGAACATCAAAGACAACACCAATATGACTAGCATCATGAACACATTATTTCCCATGAGCACTAAGCATGAACATCAAACACAACACCTATCTACCATGCCCATGAACACATTGTACATCATGAGCACTAAGCACTAAGCATGAACATTAAACACACACCAATCTTGCATGCCTATGAACACTACTAACCATGCACAACAAAAAAAACATGAACACTACCTGCCTAATGAACAATACCACACAAGAAGGGATCGAATCTAATCAATTCAATTCGATTTGAATCGAATCCAATTGATTCATTGGCATGCTAATGATGAAAACCCTAATCTACAAATCTACGAGCAGAGGGGAGATTTGGTTCTTACCGGAGCGGGTGGAGCTCGAGCGTACGCCGGTCAGGGAGAAATCCCCGGCGAGAAGGAGATGGCGGGCGAAGAGGAGGAGCCGCCGCCAATGCCGATGGCTGTCGGCATTGGCCTGGTGCTCGTGGCCACGCGCGTGGTCGAGGAGGAGGGCGTCGTCGTCCATGGGCCTGCCGCGCTGCCCGAAGAAAACCCTCGGATGGGGGTAAACCTCCCCCCACCCACAGGGATTCCGAGCAGCGGCGCAATGGCCACCCCCTCTGGCGGCGCCACCAAACCCAGGACCACGAGGTCCGAAAAAGACGACGGAGCCGGAGCGGCCGGCACCCCATTGGCCAGACGAGGCAGCCTGGTGTAGAGAGGAGATGGCGCGCGCGGAGCCCGCATGAGATCGACCCTGGAGTTCGCCAAGCCGGCAACCCACCACTCGTGGATGCGGTTGTTGCAGGCGTTGATGGGGGTCAGCAGACGGCGCGACGGCGGATGACTTGTCGGTGGAGAGGAGAGGAGAGCAACGGGCGGTGAGAGGAGAGCGAGGAAGCGTGGTGTGAAAAGGAGTGAGTGGTGACACGAGAGAGAGGGGGAGTTATGAGACGTCCTGCTCTCTATAAATTTGCAGGTAAATTTTCAGTTTGGGGAGTTATGAGCGGTGACACTGAAAAAAAATCTCTATAAATTTGGTCAGATGTGGATAAGTTTGACGTCTTTAACACTAATACATCTTATATTTTAAAACGACATCGAACATGATAGTTTATACATTAGTTATGGATTATTCATCGTTGTAGAGTTGTAAAGAAAAGGTAAAGGGAAAAAAAGCTTGGCACGGTCCTCACATCACACCTAGAATTCATTTTAGGCATTCCGACGATTTGCGTTCAGTGAAAGAAGACATTCACGTCGTCTATGAAGTCATCTGTGACGACTTCATGAGCATCTACGTTTGCACAGTGTTAAAAAAATCTCACAAGCAGATGAAGTGCGAAAGGGGTCATGATATTCCAGGAAACAAAAAAAATCGCGAAGCCGGTCGTGGGTGGTCGAGGAGAAGAGGGAATGCGATTAAACACCTGAAAAAGCACGGAATGGGTGTGTATATCCTTACGCAGTTACGCTTTCCAAATGGCCGGTCCCGAAAGAGCCAACCGAGCATACATCATGCGACTAGTATAATTGATCATTCAGGCCGCTCATCTTTTGATCTTGTCTTCCAAGCTACGTATACCGCGCACAGCGCGCCGCTAAGCTACATATACACTTGCAGGTGGTCACCGGTGAACAGATAGTACTAGCGCGGCGTAGCATGTCAAAACCGAAGGGAAATTTGGATATGTGTGTTTTGTGTGTGCAGGAAACGTACTCATGATTTCATGAATGTTGCAGGCCTGCAGTACTCTCCCGCCGACCTGTATGCAGTAGCGCAAGAGCGTATGTCGCACGCCCGTGACATTTGTGTGGCCGGAGCACTCGAGTGCTCTGCATAATTGAACTCGAACAGATGCAGCCCAAGTTGACCCTGAAACAATGCAGATGCAGAGGCTGAGAATAAATATAGAATTAAGCTAGAATTTCTAGAATCTTCAAAGGGTGTGGCTAGGTCTCGGTCGACTGAGTCAGTCAAGTGATAGCATCGATTAAGACATAACGTAGTCTTAGTCGACCGAGACTTAGCAAAACTGATCTTTAAATTATTTTATCGTCCCCAAGGAAACAATTGTAGCTAAGCTATGATTGATACTCCCTCCGTTCCATAATGTAGTGCTTTCTCTATCCCCGTGTTCCAACTTTGACCGTAAATTTAATTACCAAGACCGATTGCGGCGGGGGCAAAAGTTATATCAGTGAATTCGTATTCGAAAGAAGTTTTTAATTATGTAAATTTTTCTTCCGCTGCAGTCGGTCTCGTTCGTTAAACTTATGGTCAAAGTTCGACTTCGGGAAACGCGGACACACTATATTTTGGAATGGAGGGAGTAGCTAATTCGCTGGAGCGTGCACGCATTGCTCAGCTTCTCTGACTGAACCCCAAAGTTAAACTTAGCGGAAGCATGCACGCATTTTAACCATCCATTCAAAGGTAAGCTTTTCGTTCTTTCTCGACGGCCGATTAAGGTAAGCGATCGACCGATCCACGGGGTCTCCCGCGCATGCGATACGGTTAGTCCCAGCAAAAGTGGGCGGCCGGCGACGAATTCGCGCCATCTTGACCGCAGGCTGACCCTTACGTAGAGTGGTAGCAAAGCGATCGGCCGTTTGACGGTGGTCGTGGAGTACTAGTTTATGCATGTCTATACTTACCGAACCAATACTACAGCACTAGCTAGGGTGAGTTCATTGACCACCACACGTTGAGCACTTGCTCGAAGCGCCGCTCAGCATGACGCGATCGTGAAGCACGCATGTACATATACTACTAGCAGGGTAAGTAGTTTAGAGTAAGTGGTATCTACTTTGCTGTCAAATAAACAGACAAGCGTACGTACATGGACCAATCACGCGCTCACTTAATCATCTCGCGCCACCCTAGCTAACCCTCCACAGTAATCAATCATGGCCAGTGCCCCCCTAATAATCCACCACCGTAATAATCATGGCCATGCTGTGCCGATGACCCTGCGTACGCCTACGGGGACGGCTCCGTAGAAGTGACCAGAGATCAGATGACAATGCATTATCAAAGTGGACAGTAGCTAAGCTAGATGTTACTACCAAGTTCCACACAGCCGGCCAGTGGCGTCCACCAACCCCCAAAGACACGCCCTGCCACTAAGCACGCACGCCCAGGTCGCTAATGGCGCACCAACGTTGCGGTCGACCAACCCCAAGCGCGACCCTCCCCAAGTGCAACGCCCGCTTTTCTCTAATCGTGTGGCCCAGACAAGTAAACAATGACCCGAGAAGAGAATTCCTCCAGTCCCAGGGTTCTGTCGAGCTGATGGAACCTCTCGTCCCGGCTACAAGAGTCAACTGGCGCCATCATCACGCGCCCCCGTGCTGCGCTGGCCGGGCGAGCCCGGCCTGCACTCCGGCGCAACGCCATGATCGACCGGCCCGTCCCTCCTCCCTATTTATACCCAAGCCATGCCATGCTCATCACAAACCAGGCCAGCCAGAGCATCCAGTGGCCGGCGAGCAAGCTGAGTACGTGCTGCCGCTAGCAGGTGCGGTGCTCTAGCTTGTCCCTGGTTGAGAGATGGAGGCGAGGATGGCAACGGCGGCGGTGCTCGTGCTGCTGGCGCTGGTGCTCGTCGTCCCGGAGGCGTGCCGGGCGGAGCGGTTCGTCGTCGGCGACGCGGCGCGGTGGACGTGGGGGTACAACTACACCGACTGGGTCATCAGGAAGGGCCCCTTCTTCCAGGACGACAGCCTCGGTACGCAATTATACTATGTAGTACTGACGTATACTTGCTTTCTCTGATCTGAGTTCAGTCTTGGTTTTTAGAGCATTTTTTTTGCAATCAGCCTTTTAAAGCACTTTACCTTGCCATATTTGTCACACTAAAAAAACCGCAACGTACGTCAAGTTTTAAGCAACAACAAAATTGTCACTGTTTAGCCGAAGTTGCTAAAGATTCAGTTAACTAAGCTACTCTGCGCCTCGGAATAATATTTTTCCCCCCCCCCCCCCCCCTCCCTAAAAGAAATATAAGAGCGCCTCAGAATAATATTTACCATCCTCGTAGACGCTCTTATATTTCTTTACAGAGGGAGTACTTAGATAGAGAGAGTATATATGAGGGACCTCACAACCTTTTTCTTCTGTTGAAAAACTCATCTTTTTTTTTGATGGTATGTTGAAAAACTCATCTTATATAGTACACATCAGGAACTAAACTAGATACTGAGCACTGCACATTTGTACCGAACACCCTGGCTCTCATCTCACGAGGGCGGCACTGGCTTTTACTCCAAGTCACATAAATATTGACCGGATAACATATCTTGGTTGTTTGGATGCTGGGTGTGCAGTGTTCACTTACGACCCGCCGAACGCGACGACGCACGCGCACAGCGTGTACATGATGCGGAACCTGGCCGACTACCAGTCCTGCAACCTCAAGACGGCCAAGCTGGTGGCCGGCGTGACGGAGGGCGCCGGCGCGGGCTTCGAGTTCGTCCTCAAGAAGCGCAAGATGCACTACTTCGTCTGCGGCGAGCGCCAAGGCCTCCACTGCACCGCCGGCCAGATGAAGTTCATCGTCAAGCCCAAGAGCTCCGTCTGCCGTGACTGACCGCCCGCCCCCTCCTCGCCGGCTATCCATGGCGTCCACGGCCTTCGCCGCCGTCTTCTTCTTCTTAATCATTTGTTATACTTGCTGCTTGTAAGTTATCACAATTGTTGCATTCATATGTGTCGTGTGGTGTAAACTGTGTTGCGTGATACGCTATTTATGCATGACTCGGTGCTTGAATAAAGTAGGGAGTGCGTGTGTGTGTGTGTGTGTGTGAACTGTGGCGTGTGTTGCTACAAATTAGTGGAGGATGTAATGAGAATGAGGGGCTGTTAGTCCAGGAGTAGCCGGTGTGTCAATCTCTCATTTCTACTCCTAAAAAGGCCCTCTGTTCTAGTTTCAACTGAACATTTGGCTTGAAGTTGCTGTAACAAATAAAGTGATGTCAAAAGAGAACATTTGGCTTGAAGCCTTTCATGAGAGTTCGAGTTCTGAAATGAATAGTAACATGAAGCCAACCAAGGAAAATTTATCCATCTTACACATAATTATCTGCCTCATAACCGGCATTTACAACAAAAACAAAAACATGTACTGAAGCAAAAAACTACAATCATATATATGGATGAGAACATTTTGGCTGAAGAGTGCAGAGAATGATAGCACAAGAACATTTAGCACGAGTGAGATACAGTGGATGCAATTCATAACATTGGTTTCGGTGATCTGAACATCGGTGAACAGCAAGTCAGCTAAATGTCTTCAAGAATAGTAGAAAAAACGCACCAACGAATACGGGGAATGAGCACCAGTCTTCCACATGGTTTTTGCATCTTCGGTCTCCTCGGCCAGAGATGATGCAAATTATTTTTACTACGGGCACGAAAACATCAAAGTAGTCAATGTCCTGTGCCCACCCTCAAATGCCCCCCTCCCCAAATCAGAATGAATGGTTGTGGATGTATCGCAAATTGGCTCAGGTTGCCGTCCTTGTCCAAGTTTGATTGTACGCAAGGTCCTGTTGCAGATCAAACAACCCTTTTGAGTTATTTCCTGGACTGCATCTTGTTCGCCATTTGGGGTCAAGCCTGATCATCTCATGTGAAAGTGATCCCTTCAATGTGCCATCACTCCGTTTTCGAGCGATCTTCATACCTGATTTGTATCCTACTTCAGGTAAAAAATCGGCCAAAGTAACCCATGCTGCACTGAGGTAACTTGTTCACCCTCCCGTAATTAAGACATCCAGAAGCTCAACAGATCTCCTAAGTTTTCTGTCCCGGCACACAGCCTCAATCAGCTTTGCCCAACAACTAGCCTCTGGCATGAACCCAAATTTGGCCAATCCATACAATGCAGCTGTCGCATCTGCCACTCGCCCAACATCGCACAGACCGATCAAAAGTTTGTTTGAGGCTGCATAGTGCGGCAAAAACCCTCTTCTGAGCATTAATCCCAGCAAGCCAACGGCCTTCTCCATATCTCCACTTGAGCACAGAGTATTCATCACAATCCGATAGCTTGCGACGTTCAACTGAACTCCTTCCTCTGGCAACCTCCCAAGCAAGTCCATCACTTCTGCCATCCGCCCATCTTTGCACAGCCCTTCAAGCAGCAGATTGTATGTGACAACATCAGCCTTGCATCCCTTCTCCCTCATCTCCATCAGAAGATTGATCCCCTCATCGACAGTCCCATGTCTACAAAGGCACCCGATCAATGCCGTGTAGCTGACGGCGTCTGGTTCCACCCCAGCAGTCCTCATCTCCTCGAACACCAGCTTTGCATCCTCCACTTCCCCTTTCTTGCAGTGTCCATTTATAAGAGTTGCGTAGTTGAAAGCATTTGGCTCACACTCATTCTTCCTCATAAATCCAAAGATTGTCCGTGCCTTCTCCACCTGCCCCAGACGGCAGAATCCGTCGATGATCAGATTGTATGTCAGCTGGTCCGGCACGATGTGGTCTTTCTCGATCATCCCCTCGAATAGCTCAAACGCTTCCTTCATCTTACCAGCACGACAGAGCCCACCCAACAATGTCGAATAGGTGACCAGGTTTGGCCTCACATCGCCGCAGGTGTACTCACGCATTTCATCGAGCACCCTGAAGGCGGTCTCGGAGTCGCCGTTCTTGATGTAGTGCTTGATGAGGATGTTGTAGACGCAGGTGTTGGGAGCGGGGAGGTACTTGTTCCGGGGGTCGCGCAGGTCGGCTATGAGGTCGGCGAGGACGTCGGGGCAGCGGGAGGAGACGAGGCGGTCGAGGCAGACGGCGAGGGCCTTGTGCGAGACGCGGCGGCGGTGGAGGAGCGACGGCAGGAGGCGGAGGAGCGCGAGGGCGTGGTCGGGCGGGAGGAGGCGGAGGAGCGGCAGGAGGTGCGGCTCGAGGAAGCGGCAGGGCGCGGAGGCGGCGCGGCGGAGGACGGCGGTGGTGGCGGACGGGAGGCGGGCGCGCGCGAGGCGGATGAGGAGCGCGGAGAAGGTGGACGCGGTGTGCGAGAACCCGCGCTGCTCCGCGGCGGCGTTGAAGAGGTCGAGCGCGCGCTGCCCGGACTGCGAGGAGGCGATGAGGCGCGCGAGGTCCGGGTGGTCGACGCGGCGCGGCGGGGGAGAGGAGGGCGGCGGCGGGGGCGGGGGCGGGGAGGCGGGCGCGGCGCGGGTGGGGCTGCGGTACTGGAGCGGGGAGATCCACGGGAGCGGCGGGGCTCTGGCGGGCGCCGGCAGGGGCGGGGGCTTCATGGCCGCCGGCGGCGGAGGGGGTGCTTGTCGGTCGCCGCCGCCTCAGCCTCTCGGGAAGGAGGGGGGGAGGAGATCGGCGGATTCGCCGCGAGGTTTGTGTGTGGTCAGCGGCGGCCGCGGGGTGGGCAGGCGCGAACTGAAACTGAAGGCGCCGGGGCGTTGGCCGTTGGGTGAACGTGCTACCACAGCCACAGGCAGCGCACGCACCACATACCTGCCTGCCGGCGGTCGCAGGTCGCAGCTTGAAACAGGCGGCACGGCCGATCATGTCTGCCGGAAATCTTTGGATCTTCCTCTAGCAACAATCTGCGCATCTGCTTTTTTTTGGTAATTTTGCTTCAGGCTGAGTCTGATCATACAACTCTTTTACTACTCTGGCAGAAGGGGAAGATGGAGCTTTTACAACCCTATATACAAATTCAAGTTCAAAACAGTTTGGTTGCTGAAAGGGAATTGAAAAGAAGAGGGTATCAGATGACCGACAAAATGCGAATATGGAGGTTCATACCGTGTGCGCTAGGTGACAATGTATGGCGTCCATGTTTGGTGACAATACACAGGTTGAGAAACAAGTATGTCTCCTGCCCTCCGGTGATGGAGGGGCGATGGCGGCGGAATACCTTCGGCTCGTTCCAGTGTTTGTAGTCGTTGCTAGGCGGTCTACGGACCTGAATGTAAATTTTACTTCTAGTGTTCTTTGTATTGCCTTGCCAAATGATGAATAGTTTGAAAGTTTTTCCTGCAAAAAATAGTGTAGAAGTTAGATAAGACTTTGTTAATTCTCCTCTAGCAGATCCAACTATGCCATGATTTTATGCACAGACTCGATCGAATTGGTTATTAGCATCTGGATGTAACTAAGCACGCTTTTCTTTAAAACAGAGGCAAAAAGTTTTAGTTGTTATCAGTTATTTTTTTAACTAAGCTTGCTATTTTAGATTACCCGGCGTGGGCTTACTACTTGGCAATATTGCTACAAAGTTAGGGCATCTACCATGCAAAGCTCTTAGAGAAATGTTTTCATCAAGACATCAAGTTCTTGTTTGATCTGCCATTATTATCACAATATATCCCTCCTTTTAGGGTTTAATGCTATCAATGACGAATCGGTCAGTCACAATTCCTTTTTAATGAAGAAAAGTAATGAAACCTGCGATGGGCCGATGACTACTCAATAAACTCCTTTTATATGTGTATAAAAATATGCCAGATTTTTCTTGAACATCTATAGTTTTATCTATAGCAAAAGTATCTAATTAAGCATCTGCCGAAAATTGTTCGGCGTGGACGAGCTCGCATGCTCTCGCTATCGTCGCTAACGTGCATGCTGTATTGCAGTTGGCGGTTAAGGAGAGTTTAATGCACGTACGTGACGGGCAAGAGACGCCGTGGGAGTCAACGTTGCTGCCGACGCGAGAGGAGGGTTGACGGTGTTTTCTAACGTGACGTTTGTTCCCGGTCCTGTACCTATACCGAAAGTACGGGAACGGCCGGTAGCGGGTGTTGCACAATTTTCTGATGGGCGGCCCATCGGATGTATTTAATGCAACCCACGGGTTCTTGCCTGTCTGTTCCCCATTCGATCCCCAAATCGAGAGACGAAACCCTAGCCGCGCCGCACAACTTCCTTTACCATATCCCAAATCGAAGCAGATATAACCGTAGCTTGCAAAGATGGCAGATCCAGGTGTTGACCAAGGTGCTCTGTCAGTCGTGCCTTGTCCGGATTGCGGGAGGAACGTGGTGACATACGTAGCGTAGCGCGGGCAGAATGCCAGCCAGCGTTTCGACAAGTGCCGGAATCACAATGTAAGTACAGTATCTTGGATGGGATTTTGGCTTTTTTTTTCCTGATGTTTAGTTGGTCAGGTTCTGACGATGTATGTTTTCTTCTGAATCCATGGCAGCCGTCAGGGGGTGGATGTGATTTCTACAGGTGGGAGGAGGCCTACGCGGCCCATGTCGCCACTCTTGGTCTTGGAGGAGCAACTCCTGTAGTTGGCCAAGTCGGGCCAGGTCAGATGCAGGGCGGGCAGGCGGCTGGAGTTAGTAACTTTTGTTTGATACCAATGTCAGGGAGGTGCTGATCTGCGTCCTCCAGTGTCAGGGAGGTGTTGATCTGCGTTCTCCAATGTCAGGGAGATGATCAACAGCAGGTAATTCTGATGTTTTCTATCTCTTAGGGTCTACCATGTTTACAACATTTGACCTTGGACGTTTCATTGTCCAGGTAGGCTTTTTTGTGACATCTGTGACAGTGACATACTTCCGGCTCCGTAAATGGTAAGGTGTCCGTGGGTACCGGGGTGATATCAGCATAGCTGCAGCCATAAAAACAGTGTGGACAGAATGCTTAGATATAGTTTGAAACTTTAGGAGAGGTGCTAGAAATAAAACACAGCTTGCATGAGATTGCTAACCCGCGTGTGCAGAATCATCGTCAGAAGGCATGTTAGTGAAACAGAGAGCACAAGGCGCAAGGGGCAGGTGGCATTTATTGCAATCAGGTTTTGCGCGGCTCCAGGAAGGGTAGGTGCTGGCAGCTTAGCTTCAGGAGTTTCCTCAACATACTGAAGTTGTTGATCCTTTGCTGGAATGATATTCAGAGCACATGATCATAGTGGTGTTTCTTTCATTTTTAAAAAAAATCATGAGACGATGTGAGTGGTGATGAGTTGTTAAGTACATGTTTGAGAGACTATTCTAGCAAGCTGGAGAAGAGTGTGTGCGCATGCATTTGCAAGTGGTGATTCTGGAGGAAGCTGTGTCTGCAGGGATGTATCAACAAGCGTGGAGGTTAAATATTGAGCATGTGTGTACAAGTGCCAATGGCAATCAAATGGAAACCAACATGACTCAGGTGTTATGAATCTTGGTGTGGAATCTGGGGCTCCAGTGCAGTTCTCTTTTCCTCTGCGTGCTTCTGCTAATGCTTCTTCATGACTCTGGGTTGAAGGTGCGCGACTCTGCTCTGCTGGCCTACCTGTAAAAAGCGAGGAGGGCGGACACAAGCAGTTAGTAACTTTTGTTTGATACCAATGTATTCAAGTCAAAAGTGAGTTTTCGATGGGAACGAACATTGGGTAACAACAAGTGCTGTCTTGGCGCTGACCAAGGGGCTTGGAGCTAGATGCACATGTTGATTGTCAAGCGAGCATTTTCTGCCTCGGCAATCCTGTTTGTGAACTCCTTGTACATAACAGTAGCAGCTGCATCTAGATTGCCACAAATCTGATTAACAAGAGCTTTGCACCTCTCTTGGTGTTCAGGCGATAACACTTTGCCAGGGGCACGTGATTATCAGCAAAATGCAGCACAGCGGATCGGATCCGATTGCAGACGTCGGAGGTAATATATTGATAAGCAGTAGTCTTCACTTTTTGAATTGGAATCATGGATCCTTGGAGTAGAATTGGATGAATATACCATCGACCTTCATGCATTGCCCGCAGTGATCTTGTCTTTTTTTACGTGCAGTAGGAATTTTAGTTAGTTTTTTTTACAATGTAAGCATTGGGTAATGTAGAAATGACATGAAACAGGGGAGGCACTTATTTTGTTTCTGTTTGAGTGTCATGTTTCAGTTTTTGTTATACATGTATTCACACCTAGATGGGGATATGTGCTAGTGAAGTGAAATAATTACTTAAAGAGCAGCCACAAACTATCTCCTACATGCATTTTGTTCTTTTTCGACATTTAGCCGGCGTTTGCCATATCTTACTCCAAGGCCGATCTCCCATGAATATAGATTGTAGTAACCATAGGCTTCCCCCAGTGTATCGAAGTTGCTTCCCAGAGCAGGAACTATGACAGTTTTAGTTTTCTTTTCTGCATAACTTGGCAATGCCATTTCCAACGCACTCATCCTGGCAGCACATGGGGGTCGTTCATCAGGTGCACGCCCCATACGGATTCTGCATCATACAGATTTATGCTTTTCAGTAATGTATGTTTAATCCCATCATGAGTAGATGGCATGGCCGTATAGCAGCCGGTATGATAAACATGGTTCAAATATCGTAACAAGAAATTAGCAGTTAGAGCTATGATTGAACGAGAAACAAAATGCCGTGGACTTGTACATTTTAGTCCATCCAGGGGCTTGAGGGTTGTCTCCGCCTGTAGATTGCTCGGACGCCGGTGCGGACAGAGCAATCCCCTCGCAAGTGCTGTTCAACTCCATTTGTAAGTCCAGTGCGGCACCCCCGGCATCGCCAATGCTGGATTCAGCAGGCGCGCATACTAAAGCTTGGCTTGCACCATGGGCCAGAGGCGCATCTGCACAGGCCAGATCCGACAGGGGAAATCTATCTCAAAATAAAAATCATTCGAATAAATTTACCACCTATAACTTGTACCTGTCACGGATATCAGATAATTGGGTTGCCAAAGTTTACCTGTCGACTGGATCTGACAAGAACTCGATTCCATCGCCTCCCGGTCGCCATCTCCATCGCCAAGAGCTCCTCGCCTTAGGCGGCGTCCCAAGGGAGACTACAGATTTGCATTTACTTTGTAGTGTCGGTCGGGTCACCATGGAGACTTATCCATTCCACGCACGGTGTCAGTGTAACAGATGCACCGGACGGACGTTGTTATATACAGTCACTACTAGGAAAAACCTTATACACAGAATCTTAGCAGCAGCGCGGTCTAAAAACAGACGCTACTGCTAATTAGCAGCAACGAGATTTAGAAAAGAGCGCTGCTAATGATTGAGTAGCAGTAACGCTCTAGGTGAAAAGAGCGCTACTACTATAATTGCCACGGTGTTGCCTCCAGGATAGATATAGTAGTAGCGCCCTTCCCGTGGACGCGCTACTGCTAAAGAACTTAGTAGCAGCGGTTTTGCTCAAAACTCGCTGCTGGTAAGTATGACCGTAACTAATTAAGTTTAGTCCCATACTGCTAAGCGAACAAGGTGTTTACCACCTTAAATATGTTGCTTCTCAACCTATCTCGAGCACTTGGTCTTCATTGAACTATATGTGTATGATTTGTGGTTGCAATATGAATCCTCGCCTGTACCTATACAGATACAGTGAGGATTCATGTTGACTATTTAGATTATACACAAAAAGATCAATGATGACCAATGTATATTTTTGATGTTTTCACTAAACAAAAGAAATAACTGCTTCCATTAGCAGTACCGGTTTTCCCCAAAACGCGTTGTAGATAAGTTAGCTATAGCGCGTTTTCTGTACGTGCGCTACTGCTAGTTCGAGTTAACCACCCCCCGCATCAAAATTTCGCTAAGTCCTCCTTCCCCCCCCCCACCGACATGTTCCCCTACTCCCTGTCGCCACCGCTCGAGCCCGAGCGCGCCTGCGCCCTCACCGCCGCCGCCGCCCGCCCTCAACCTCACCGCCGCAGCTCTCGACCACACTGTCGCCGCCCTCGACCTCACCGTCGCCGCCCTCGACCGAGCCCGCCGAGCCTGCCGCCCAGGACCGCCGCCCTCCCGATCCCGAGCCCGCCCTCGCCGCCCCTCCGTCGCCGAGCACCTCCCCACCACCGTCTCTCCCTCTGTAAGCCCCCCACCCCTCCCCCACCCCCTCTCTCTTTGGTTTGCTTAGTTAGTAGATGATTTTAGTAGTAGTAGATGTTAATTTAGGGTTCATAGATAATGATTTTTAGAAGTAGTGGATATTAATTACTAGTAGTGATGGTAAACTAGTTGTATAATTAACAGTAGTACATGTTAATTAGTAGTAGATGTAGTAGTTAGATGTTAATTAGTAGTAGTAGATGTGCTAGTTTCTTTCTATTTATAGTAAGTTTATATTTAGTAAGAACTAGTTGAATTAATAGAACTAGTTTAGTTTTAGTTGAACTAGTTAAGTTTTAGTTGAACTAGTATAGTAAGTAAATTAATAACTAGTTGAACTACTTCATTTTTAGAAAGAACTAGTTTTTTTCTTTTTATACTAAGTTTATATTTAGTAAGAACTAGTTGAATTAATAGAACTAGTTGAATTAATAGAACTAGTTGAACATGCCATATTTGGTGTTATTTTTTAGTTTAAGCAATTATTTCATGTTTTGGTTACACCTCCGAGTGGCCTATGTTTTTCCGGAGTGTTGATTAATTTCCGTTCCGGCAAATTTCAGGCGCTCGATATGTCCTTTTTTAGCAAAGGTCATGCCGGATTTTTTCGTGAATTCTGGCATGACTTGTGCTAGAATATGTACAAGTTTAATTTTTGAATTATGAACGTAGGAAATGTCGTACTCGGACGACGACAGTCTCCCGGGGGAGTGCAGTTGGTGCCACGATGATCGAGGTATGTGCGACAGGTTCGTTCAGCTGGATGAAGATCGGCACTTCAGTATTAAGCTCGAGGAGACCTTCGATGTTGAAACGGTACGCAACAACGACAAGTGTTTTTTTCGTAATTAAGCATGACTTCAACTATTTCAACGTCTAATTTTCATCTTTTACAATTCGACTAGCTTATCCCATGTCATGCAAGACGCTATGTCTTGGAGAGGATGGGTTTGAAGACCATGAACATTTTCAAACAAAGAAAATACACCTAAGGACCCATCATGATATCGATTTTGAAGTAAATCTGTACAATTCTCAGAGCGTAACCCATTTTGGTTGCCAAAATTGGGAAGCACTTTGCAAAATGTATGGTTTTTATGAGGGTATGATTGTCACCATGGATCTTGGTAATCCTGACATCGAGCAAGACAATATGGACATTTGGGTCCTTATTGATACGCTTCCGATTCTACCGCAATGTGAGTTTCTCAAACATAGTTATTAACTAATTTATATTGTTTATTTCAAAATAGTTGACAGCTTATTTCCATTGACAGCTTATTTTGAATCTTCAAAGAATATGCAGAAGATGGTAGAAAAAACCCACTACACTGATGGCTTCGAATTAACTTATAAGGAGAAAAATCATCTGATTGCTTATTGTACTTTTTTTGAGAATTACAATACCTATTATCGAACTCCTCCAAATTATGGTGAATACGTGCCACTAGTGCACGTGTTGAACCACGATAACTTCTATGGAGATACCCTGGTAAGATATTTTACTATTACGACATCCATGCATCTTTTGCATACTTCTAAAACTAGTACATCATTGCTAACTACGAAGTTATTACTATATTTTTCAACAGAAAATCCCGATGGATTGTGTGTCTCATCTGATGTATTACAATGGTCGCCTTGAAGTTCTGAACCTACAACCAGGTCATCATACGGATCTCACCTGTGCATATCGAATTTCTGAAACCGGTGAACACATGCTAATCAAAGAGTGGAAAAAATGTTTGGACATTCGTAAGGAGATTCTTGGAAGCAACATTAAGCGAAAGGCAAGAATTGGAGACAGGATAATCTGCATTCTCCATAATGGAGAGCGAGGGGCTATCTTGTTTTTTGCTATTTTACCTTAGAGAATATAGTAGGTCCTAAGAGAATGTAGTAGGTCCTATGAGGTACAATATGTTTATTATGTGATACAATGTGTTAGAGTTGAAGATGTCAGGAGTACTTGTGATTACGATTAGTGACCAATGATATGATGATGATGATGATAAGTTGTTAATGATATTTATTATATCATTGGGTGAAAGAATCGCGGATTAGTTTCAAGTGGATGTCCGTCCACTTGAAACTAGTCCACACGGTTCTTTCACCCCGTGATGTAATAACTCATTATGATGTAAAAACAATTTGTAAATTCCTGTTGTATGAAAATTTGTGTAAAGGTGTACGAATACAACATGAAATAAAAAAGAAATAAAATACGAAATAATAGTAGCAACGCGGGCAGAGAGAAGCGCTACTACTAATTACCAGCAGCGCTCCTCCTGGAACTCGCTGCTACTAAGTCGATTTAGCCGTAGCGTGGGTGAAGGCACGCTACTGCTATTCGTTAGCTGTAGCGCCTTATCAGTAGCGCACCACCCCGCGCTGCTGCTAGCCTTTTCCCTAGTAGTGAGTATTTATGCACCGAAACTGCTGCATGCACGATACAACTGGCCGATCTATGCACGACATCTAAATCCTGCGGCCAGCGGCCTGTTCAATCATGCATATGTCCGGCCGGATTTTTTTATCGTCCATGCATTGTCCAAAGAATGTCGTGTGCATAGCACGACTCTTTACGCACCTGTACCAACGGAACATGGCGATCCTGGACTGATATGTATCCGTCATTTCCTACGGCTCCGTCTTTTTTTTTGCGTTCAAAACTTGAGAGCTTTATTCAACTGAAGAAAACCTGCCATCATCAGCCATTAGGCTAGTGAGCAGGAACGAAGGCCCAGTGTCAGTCCAACTCTCGGTTACCATCAGTGAGCATGCATGCTTAGCACAAAGATGGGCCGGTACGTTGGCTGACCTACTTACATGTTGAATACGAAAAGAAGTAAAAATTGCCGCTAGCTCTCCAATTTCTACAAGTAAAGGTGCCACAGCAGAGCGATTACTGTGGCGAGATGTCCAGAGGTTCACTACCTCCAGGCAGTCGGTCTCCATGATCACGTGTGAAAAACCGCGCAAACTTGCAAAAATAACACCATCTCTCAGCGCTAGTGCTTCACCAATGAACGGATTTGTAACCCCATGATGAGGTTTACTCCAAGAACCCAGCAAGCGTTCGTCAGAACGAGCAACTCCCCCTGCACCACACCTTGCCGAGACCAAACTCATTGCTGCATCTGTATTAATCTTAATCACACCTGGATCCGGAGGAATCCAACCGTATCCTGGTAGTATAGCAGCCGCAGCTTGGGGTATATCCAACACGGCCAGATCATCCTTGATCCGCCTAATAGTCGTTACTGGGTCCAGCTTCTCTCCATCATGTGTAATTCTGTTTCTTGAATGCCAGATCGCCCACATAACAGAAATCATCTGAGACCTTTGCATATCCGTGAACTGTGGGTCAGACAAGATGTCTCGCGCCCACGTATCGGGATGAAGCCGAGGCCGGCGTACACCCAACCAATCATAGGCTTCTTCCCAGAACATTTTTGCATGGGGGCAATGCACTAGAGCGTGCATCAAATCCTCATCCATTGCCAAACACACTTTGCATCTTCCAATTTCTTGTATATGTCTACGCTTCAGAGTGCATTCATCTGGTAATATTTCCCGCACAACTCGCCACCAGAATACACGCACTTTTGGCAAAACCTTGAGCTTCCATAATCGCTTCCACATCTGTGCATCAGTCTGTGAGGTACTTGTAGCCGTCCCTTCCTCTAGAGCTACACATGGGAATCCTCTACCATACAATGTGTGTTAGTGCATTCTAAGTGGATTTTAAATCACATTGCATTTAATTGTGACCTGCACAATTTTTCATGCTATTTTTTTGCTTATGCGGAAATCTTTCACATAGTTTAAATCGTAATGTTTGAATTATTATTCTACACAATATTTAGAAACCATATATTCAAATCCGCTACAACATGTGTGGTATTATCTAGTTCATAGAAGTAATCAGGCTCTGAACTTGTGGATGAGCGGTTGGTTGTAAGTCCACCCGGCGAAGACACTGAAGCGAAGGGGGAGACCAAAATATTTGCCGGGAAGGAAGCCAATCTAGCTAGAAAAACAAATAGTGTGTCAACAAGGTCAATGTGGTCATGACAAAAGGGGAAGACCTCCATCTTGAGTGGGTTTGTTCTAAGGTTAGTCGCTCCGACTAAAGCATCGAGGATGTGGCACAGGGCCAAGAGCTTGTCTTTGTTAGGACTAGCAAAAATTTCGGTGTCATCAAGATAAAATTAATATACAATATATTTGGATTTAGTTATATGCGGGCTTCTTTACTTACCGATTTACATCCTTAGGCCTAATTCCTAAAATAGGCTACGATTGCATCTGGGTTGGATAAACCATACACACCATAGACTACCTCTGGGTTGGATAAACCATAGACACCATATCATACCAACCTCCCATAAGTTTCATGTTTGCTCTGCATAAAAGGGGCAATGTTGGGATTATTTGGCCTAGCCTCCATGTCCTACATGGGTCTTACTTGCTTATTCCAGTTATCACATACACCACATTTTTCTCTAGAAAGCATGACATACATTTTTCGCCGAATAGTTCAAACATAACGAACACTACATCACAAACTCAGTAACATATGGTTGAAACACACAACTTAGTATTTCTCCCAAAACGAGAGAGAAGTTATTACACTCAGCTGCCCAACCATATGTGAACACATCATGCATCGCCGGATCCAACAATTCTCATTTTGAGATCATAAGCTTTGGCAAACAATTCCTCTCTGTTTTCCTGCAAGTGGTAAATAAGTGGTGAAAAGGTTGAACATAGTAGAGTGCACACCAAAAGAAAGTACTTATGAAGCAAATAGATACATACCTTGAAAAGAAGATACCGTGAGCTGAACCAAACCGTGTATCCGAGGCCCACCATCTCCAGTATTCTTGGGAGCTGAGGGCAATATCACATTTAGTTAAAGATCTAAGATGGCAGAAAGAATTTTACATTCATGCAGAGATCTAATGGCTACTGACCAAGGGGATGGAGTCAATTGCTGAAACAACAGCGGACAAAACCCATCCGGCAAAGAAAGCACCGGTGCCATATATGACATATGTGGCCATCTCCTTGAAGCCCAACTGGAGCTTTTCAACAAACAATTAGAAGAATCAACCACATGTGCAAAGAAATAATGTATAACAAATCATATTAATTTGTTTCTGCAAATGATATACAGCCTAGTGGGATGCACAAATTCATGTTTCTACTGAAAACTATAAATTGTAGAGGCTTTAGTAAGGTTAAGCTGTTTTATTGCCTTGCAAAATTTAGGACTCACAAATTCATCCTTCTAAACATTTTTTTTGCGAGCTCATCCTTCTAAACATGTTCACAACCTTACTAGCTCAATTGTAGGAGTATATAATACTCCATCCGTTCCTAAATATTTGTCTTTTTAGAGATTTCAAATGGACTACCACATATGGATGTATATAGACATATTTTAGAGTGTAGATTCATTCATTTTGCTCCGTATGTACTCACTTGTTGAAATCTCTAGAAAGACAAATATTTAGAAACGGAGGGAATAATAATAATCAAAATTAAATTACAATATTTTTTTGGGAATGCCAAGGAGCCGGTCGACTAAAATTTCCCTTTGGGACAGTTGATTTTGTCAGGATCAATCTCAAGCGTTAGATAAAAAAGAAACAGTCTAAAGTTGATTTTGTCAGGATCAATCTCAAGCGTTAGATAAAAAAGAAACAGTCTAAATTACGTCTTCTTCCTTCTTCCTAAAAACAGATCGCCCGTGTTCTTCTTCCTCCGCCGCATGTTGCCACTGGCCGGGTCGCCTGCTGCCACCCCTACGACCGCCTCGCCGCACCGCCGTCCCCTAAACCGCCCCCACCGCATGTCTTGCCCCCGCCCCCGTCCATCCCGTGCCATCTCCCCCACCCCGACCCTAAGATAGATGGTGGGGTAGCCTGCCAGCGAGCTTCTTCCTCTCCTCCGGCGAGTTTCTTCCTCCCCTCCGGCTGTTTCTCCCTTCTAGCGAAATCGACTGCCCCAAATTCAAAAGTCAGGTGACTGACATGTAGCTATTCTGTATTTCTTTCTGTGTAACTCCACGCCAAGATCCACAACAACTCCCCCGCCCCCCGTCTAAACATAGCCACAAAAGTACCTTTGACGCAATACAACAAACAAGTCACGTGCAAAGCAGGGAAGTCACCTTGTCGGCAGCCACCTCCACAACAACTCCCCCGCCCCCCGTCTAAACATAGCCACAAAAGTACCTTTGACGCAATACAACAAACAAGTCACGTGCAAAGCAGGGAAGTCACCTTGTCGGCAGCCACCTCGTCACCGACGATGTCCACCGCCACCAGGTTGTGCCCGAACGGCGTGGCCGCGGCCATCCTTATTGCATCCGTAACCCCCACCTCCGTGCGGGAGCAGCGCAGCCCTGCAAAAACACACCGCCACAACAAAAGAATCCTCAGGTTAGGCTTCCATCCGTTCGGCCGGTAAATCCGACGAGCGTGAGAGCGTCCTGTTCTGTTCCCGAACTAGACCTGTAGTTGGGAGGCCGCGGCGGCGGAGGGAGAGACGGGCAGGCACCGGAGCGGCGAGCGCGACGTCGCACGGGGGTGCGCGTCCGCGCGGGAGGTGGGGAAGGGCGGCAGCGGCGGGGGTGCTGATGCAGAGCAAGGCCGCCATTGCGTCAGCTTTGTTCCGCCGCAGTTCGAGTGTCTGCCGAGGCTGTGAGGGCGATGCTTTCGCGGCGCTCTATATATACACCGGCGCTCCTACTGTTTCGTTTGCCTTTCTTGTTTTTAGAAGAGTTTTATGTGTGTGTGTGTGTGTGTGTGTGTCAGTGTGTGTAAGTGTGTTTCTACTGTCTTTGGAGTGTTCTTAAACTGACGTAGCATGTCCATGTGACAGCTTATGTGTGCCTGCTCGTTGCTACTGCGTTTGGAGGGTAGCCATGCCGACTTTTGTCGCGGTTTATTTATGTACACCTGTGCGTTTCTACTACTGACCGTTCTTTTTGAGATGCGTGTCTACCAACCATGAATTGCATGCAGCACACCTGTGTCCGGAGCATGTGTTTGTCACAGCTACGGCCTACGGTCCTACTGTATCTGTTTGGGCTTACTTATGCAAACATGTTTTTTTGTTGAGCATACATATGTGCTGCCATCATTTTTGGAATGCCTCTCAGCTGTCCACAGCATGTCCTTGTGACGGCTATCACGCTGTGTATTTGGTGCTTCTTAACCATATTTGGAATGTATCTCAACCGTCTATGGCATGCTCATGTGATGGCTATGACACTTTTTTGTTTGGGTTTTTGCACAAGTCCAAACAAACACCTAAACTTTTATGGTTTTGCTATTTTCCAGGTACCTGAATTTTTTTTATCGCGCCAGTCACCTTCTTCCTTCCTTTCTTCATGCTGGACCTCTTGCTGGAGAAGAAAAAATGTTGTCGGGTAAGAGCAACCCCACTATCTTTCTTAGGGGGAAACCATGGCCTCACTATGGGGAAGTTGCAACTCTATTATCTATCTTAGAGGAAGGGGGGGGGGGGGTCGGAGGTTTTCACCGATGGTGGAGGGTGCGGCGATAGAATGCCTTAAAAAGATGCACATAAAAAATTGGTTCAGTATTCTCATAGCAGGGGGGAAGCTATCGAGCAGCTCGGTGGGCCGACCCAATTCACATGCACGGATGCGCGATTGTTCGGTATTACACCACTATAGTTATCTCTCGCCTAATGCGAGATGTAGCTCTCGCTCGCCACTAGCGCCCGCACATATTAGTTGGCCCATTAGTGGGTTTTAGCTTGCACAATCGCTGCAGTCGCTCTCTTGATTTATTTTTCTTCTCTTCTTCTGTTGTACACTAGTTGTACAAGTTCAAGTTTGACTGTGTACTTTCTTTGTTGTCTTCTATCGATCTTTGTTGGTTTATTGTTTTTTTCTATGTGTTTTCTTTACATTTTTCATCAAGGTTCTTATGTTTTAATTTGTTTTCACTTCCCTGTCCTTTTCTGTGTTTTATTTATTTTTTTCATCTGTTCTCTTTGTTTTCATAAGGTTTGTCTTTTATTTTAGGGCTTTTATCATTTATACCACCGGTTGTGTTTCACTACGTTTTGTCACTAGGAATTTTAACTGCTAAAAAATGACATCGCTTTATTAGGTGTATGCTTAAAGATTCCATTAGACAACATTATTGTCAGCTCAAAACACATTTACCATGTTATAATGGCAAAAATACACATGGACCAACATGTCAACTTTTCCTCTATCTCAGTATGATAAAGTATGGGTCCCACTCAATCCCCAACAACGTTTTTATTTTCCTCTATAATTATTCGCTTGCTTACTCTTGACAAGTGGGACCCACACTTACCATAGATAGAGAGAGCTCACATGTGGGACTATGGGTATTTTGGTCATATAACTAAGGCCTTGTTCGGTTACACCCCTCCACAAGATGATTGGAGGGGATTTGGGGAGGTTTTGACTTGCAAGGGATTAAATCCACTTCAATCCCTGTCAAACCCCCTTTGAATCCCTCTCAACCGAACACAGCCTAAAGGAAATATGCCCTAGAGGCAATAATAAAAGTTTTTATTTATTTCCTTATTTCATGATAAATGTTTATTATTCATGCTAGAATTGTATTAACCGGAAACATAATACATGTGTGAATACATAGATAAACAGAGTGTCACTAGTATGCCTCTACTTGACTAGCTCGTTGATCAAAGATGGTTAAGTTTCCTAACCATAGACATGAGTTGTCATTTTATTAACGGGGTCACATCATTAGGAGAATGATGTGATTGACTTGACCCATTTCGTTAGCTTAGCACTTGATCGTTTAGTTTGTTGCTATTGCTTTCTTCATGACTTATACATGTTCCTATGACTATGAGATTATGCAACTCCCGTTTACCAGAGGAACACTTTGTGTGCCACCAAACGTCACAACGTAACTGGGTGATTATAAAGGTGCTCTACAGGTGTCTCCTGCTACGTCTTGAGTTTGCGTTGGTTTTCCCCGAAGAGGAAGGGATGATGCAGCAGAGTAGCGTAAGTATTTCCCTCAGTTTTTGAGAACCAAGGTATCAATCCAGTAGGAGGCCACGCTCAAGTCCCTCGTACCTGCACAAAGCGATAGCTACTCGCAACCAACGCGATTAGGGGTTGTCAATCCCTTCAGGTCACTTACGAGAGTGAGATCTGATAGATATAATATTTTTGGTATTTTTGGTATAAAGATGCAAAGTAAAAGGTAAAAGCAAAGGAAAAAAGCAAAGCAAGATTAAAGTGATGGAGATTGATATGATGAGAATAGACCCGGGGGCCATAGGTTTCACTAGTGGCTTCTCTCAAGAGCATAAGTATTCTACGGTGGGTGAACAAATAACTGCTGAGCAATTGACAGAATTGAGCATAGTTATGAGAATATCTAGGCATGATCATGTATATAGGCATCACGTCCATGACAAGTAGATCGAAACGATTCTGCATCTACTACTATTACTCCACTCATCGACCGCTATCCAGCATGCATCTAGAGTATTAAGTTAAAGACATAGTAACGCCTTAAGCAAGATGACATGACGTAGAGAGATAAATTCATGCAATATGAAATAAACCCCATCTTATTACCCTCGATGGCAACGATACAATACGTGCCTTGCTGCCCCTTCTGTCACTGGGTAAGGACACCGCAAGATCGAACCCAAAGCTAAGCACTTCTCCCATGGCAAGAACTACCAATCTAGTTGGCCAAACCAAACGGATAATTTGAAGAGACTTGCAAAGATAACCAATCATACATAAAAGAATTCAGAGAAGATTCAAATATTATTCATAGATAGACTTGATCATAAACCCACAATTCATCGGTCTCAACAAACACACCGCAAAAAGAAGATTACATTGAATAGATCTCCACAAGAGAGGGGGAGAACTTCGTATTGAGATTCAAAGAGAGAGAAGAAGCCATCTAGCTACTAACTATGGACCCGAAGGTCTGAGGTAAACTACTCACACTTCATCGGAGAGGCTATGATGATGTAGAAGCCCTCCGTGATGACGGCCCTCTTCCGGCGGAGCTCCGGAACAGGCCCCAAGATGGGATCTCGTGGATACAGAAAGTTACGGCAGTGGAATTAGGTTTTTGGCTCCTGTTCTGATCATTTGGGGGTACGTGTGTATATATAGGAGGAAGAAGTACGTCGGTGGAGCACCGAGGGGCCCACGAGGCAGGGGGCGCGCCCCCACCCTCGTGACCTCCTCTTTGACCCCCTGGAGTAGGGTCCAAGTCTCCTGGATCACGCTCGGTGAGAAAATCACGTTCCCGAAGATTTTATTCCGTTTGGACTCCGTTTGATATTCTGTTTATCCGAAACACTGAAATAGGCAAAAAAACAGCAATTATGGGCTGGGCCTCCGGTTAATAGGTTAGTCCCAAAAATAATATAAAAGTGGAAAATAAAGCCCAATATAGTCCAAAACAGTGGATAATATAGCATGGAGCAATCAAAAATTATAGATACGTTGGAGACGTATCAGGCATCCCCAAGCTTAATTCCTGCTCGTCCTCGAGTAGGTAAATGATAAAAAGAGAATTTTTGATGCAGAGTGCTACTTGGCGTAATTTCAATGCAAATCTTCTTAATTGTGGTATGAATATTTAGATTAGAAAGATTCAAGACAAAAGTTTATATTGACACAAAAATAATAATACTTCAAGCATACTAACAAAGCAATTATGTCTTCTCAAAATAACATGGCCAAAGAAAGTTATCCCTACAAAATCATATAGTCTGGCTATGCTCCATCTTCACCACACAAAGTATTTAAATCATGCACAACCCCGATGACAAGCCAAGCAATTGTTTCATACTCTAACTTTTTCAAAACTTTTTCAATCTTCACGCAATACATGAGCGTGAGCCATGGATATAGCACTATATGTGGAATAGAAGGGTGGTTGTGGAGAAGACAAAAAGGAGGGGAAGATAGTCTCACATCAACTAGGCGTATCAACGGGCTATGAAGATGCCCATCAATAGATATCAATGTGAGTGAGTAGGGATTGCCATGCAACGGATGCACTAGAGCTATAAATGTATGAAAGCTCAACAAAAGAAACTAAGTGGGTGTGCATCCAACTTGCTTGCTCACGAAGACCTAGGGCAATTTTGAGGAAGCCCATCATTGGAATATACAAGCCAAGTTCTATAATGAAAAATTCCCACTAGTATATGAAAGTGACAACATATGAGACTCTCTATATGAAGAACATGGTGATACTTTGAAGCACAATATATGAGACTCACTATATCATGGTGCTACTTTGAAGCACAAGTGTGGAAAAAAGGAAAGTAGCATTGCCCCTTTTTATTTATTTTCTTTTTTTGGGCCTTCTTTTTTTTCTTTGGCCTTTCTCTTTTTTTATTTTTTATTTGGGACAATGCTCTATTGAATGATGATCATCACACTTTTATTTATTTACAACTCAATGATTACAACTCGATTCTAAAACAAAGTATGACTCTATATGGATGCCTCCGGCGGTGTACCGGGATATGCAATGAATCAAGAGTGACAAGTATGAAAAAATTATGAACGGTGGCTTTGCCACAAATACTATGTCAACTACATGATCATGCTAAGCAATATGACAATGATGAATGTGTCATGATGAACTAGATGGTGGAAAGTTGCATGGCAATATATCTCGGAATGGCTATGGAAATGCCATAATAGGTAGGTATGGTGGCTGTTTTGAGGAAGGTACATGGTAGGTGTATGATACCGGCGAAAGGTGTGCGGTATTAGAGAGTCTAGCAAAGGTGGAAGGGTGAGAGTGCGTATAATCCATGGACTCAACATTAGTCATAAAGAACTCATATACTTATTGCAAAAATCTAGAAGTTATCAAAGCAAAGTATTACGCGCATGCTCCTAGGGGGATAGATTGGTAGGAAAAGACCATCGCTCGTCCCCGACCGCCACTCATAAGGAAGACAATCAATAAATAAATCATGCTCCGACTTCATCACATAACGGTTCACCATACGTGCATGCTACGGGAATCACAAACTTTAACACAAGTATTCTTTAAATTCACAACTACTCAACTAGCATGACTTTAATATTATCACCTCCATATCTCAAAACAATTATCATGCTTCAATCTTTTCTTAGTATTCAACACACTCAAAAGAAAGTTTCACAAATCTTGAATACCAAGCATATTATTAAGCAAATTACCATGCTATTAAGAGACTCTCAAAATAATTTAAGTGAAGCATGAGAGATCAATAGTTTCTCTAAAACAAATCCACCACCGTGCTCTAAAAGATCTAAGTGAAGCACATAGAGCAAAATTATAACGCTCAAAAGATATAAGTGAAGCACATAGAGCAAAACTACTTAGCTCAAAAGATATAAGTGAAGCACATAGAGCAAAATTATAACGCTCAAAAGATATAAGTGAAGCACATAGAGCAAAACTACTTAGCTCAAAAGATATAAGTGAAGCACATAGAGTATTCTATCAAATTTTAATTCATGTATGGCTCTCTCAAAAGGTGTGTACAGCAAGGATGATTGTGGCATACTAAGACACAAAGACACAAATAATACAAGACGCTCCAAGCAAAACACATATCATGTTGGTGAATAAAAATATAGCTCCAAGTAAATTACCGATGGAAGTGGACGAAAGAGGGGATGCCTTCCGGGGCATCCCCAAGCTTTGACTTTTTGGTGTCCTTGGATTATCTTGGGGGTGCCATGGGCATCCCCAAGCTTAGGCTCTTGCCACTCCTTGTTCCATGATCCATCAAAAGAATTCACCCAAAACTTGAAAACTTCACAACACAAAACTCAAAATAGAAAACTCGTGAGCTCCGTTAGTGAAAGAAAACAAAAGACCACTTAAAGGTACTGTAATGAACTCATTCTTTATTTATATTGGTGTTAAAACTACTGTATTCCAACTTCTCTATGGATTATAAACTATTTTACTAGCCATAGATTCATCAAAATAAGCAAACAACACACGAAAAACAGAATCTGTCAAAAACAGAACAGTCTGTAGTAATCTGTAGCTAGCGCAAGATCTGGAACCCCAAAAATTCTAAAATAAATTGCTGGACGTGAGGAATTTATATATTAATCATCTTCAAAAATAATTAACTAAATATCACTCTTCAAATAAAAATGACAGCAGTTCTCGTGAGCGCTAAAGTTTCTGTTTTTTACAGCACGTTCAACAAGACTTTCCCCAAGTCTTCCCAACGGTTCTACTTGGCACAAACACTAATTAAACACAAAAAACACAACCAAAACAGAGGATAAATAATTTATTTATTAATAAGCAGGAGCAAAAAGCAAGGAATAAAAATAAAATTGGGTTGCCTCCCAACAAGCGCTATCATTTAACGCCCCTAGCTAGGCATAAAAGCGAGGATAGATCTAGGTATTGCCATCTTTGGTAGGAAATCCATAAGTGGCTCTCATGATAGTTTCATATGATAATTTTATTTTCTTTCTTGGAAAGTGTTCCATGCCCTTTTTTAATTGAAATTGAAATCTAATATTCCCTTCCTTCATATCAATAATTGCACCAACCGTTCTAAGGAAAGGTCTACCAAGGATAATAGGGCAAGAAGGATTGCAATCTATATCAAGAACAATGAAATCTACGGGCACATAATTCCTATTTGCAACAATAAGAACATCATTAATTCTTCCCATAGGTTTCTTAATAGTGGAATCCGCAAGATGCAAGTTTAGAGAGCAATCATCAAAATTATGGAAATCTAGTAAATCACACAAAGTCTTGGGAATAGTAGAGACACTAGCACCCAAATCACACAAAGCATAAAACTCATGATCTTTAATTTTAATTTTAATAGTTGGTTCCCACTCATCATAGAGTTTTCTAGGGATAGAAACTTTCAACTCAAGTTTTTCTTCATAAGATTGCATCAAGGCATCAACAATATGTTCGGTGAAGGATTTATTTTGACTATAAGCATGTGGAGAATTTAGCACGGATTGCAACAAGGAAATACAATCAATTAAAGAACAACTTTCATAATTAAATTCCTTGAAATCCAATATAGTGGGTTTAGCAACATCTAGATTTTTATTTCTTTCAATCCCACTTTCATCAATTTCATCATTAAGATCTAAATACTCCGAATTTTTAGAACACCTTCTAGGTAAAGGAAGATCATATTCAGTTTCATCAAGATTCATATTGCAAAACAAAGATTTAATAGGGGACACATCAATAACTTTTAGATCTTCATCTTGATTTTCATAGGAATTGGAGGAACACGCTTTAATAAAGGCATCTTTGGAAGCACGCATCCTAGCGATTCTTTCCTTGCACTCATCAATGGAAATTCTCATGGCTTTGAGAGACTCATTGATATCATGCTTAGGAGGAATAGATCTAAGCTTTAAAGAATCAATCTCAAGAGAAATTCTATCAACATTCCTAGCCAAATCATCAACTTTAAGAAATTTCTCCTCAAGCAAAGCATTAAAATTCTTTTGTGAATTCATAAATTCTTTAACACTATTCTCAAATTCAGAGGGCATCTTATTATAATTTCCATAAGAGTTGTTGTAGGAATTCCCATAATTATTAGAAGGATTACTAGGATATGGCCTAGGATTAAAATTCCCTCTATAAGCGTTGTTACCAAAATTATTCCTACCAACAAAATTCACATCCATAGATTCATTGTTATTCTCAATCAAAGTAGACAAAGGCATATCATTAGGATCAGAAGAAACACTCTTAGTAGCAAATAATTTCATAAGTTCATCCATCTTTCCACTCAACACATTAATTTCTTCTATCGCATGTACTTTTTTATTAGAAGATCTTTCAGTATGCCATTGAGAATAATTAACCATAATATTATCTAGGAGTTTAGTAGCATCTCCTAAAGTGATTTCCATAAAAGTGCCTCCCGCGGCCGAATCTAAAAGAATTCTAGAAGCAAAATTCAATCCGGCATAAAATTTTTGTATAATCATCCACAAATTCAAACCATGAGTAGGGCAATTACGTATCATTAATTTCATTCTCTCCCAAGCTTGTGCAACATGTTCATGATCCAGTTGTTTAAAGTTCATAATATCGTTTCTAAGAGAGATGATCTTAGCGGGAGGAAAATACTTAGAGATAAAAGCATCTTTGCACTTGTTCCATGAATCAATACTATTTTTAAGCAAAGACAAAAACCAAGCTTTAGCACGATCTCTAAGCGAAAAAGGAAATAGCTTCAATTTAACGACATCATTATTGACATCTTTTTTCTTTTGCATATCACATAAATCAACGAAGCTATTCAGATGAGTAGCGGCATCTTCACTAGGAAGGCCGGCGAATTGATCTTTCATAACAAGATTCAACAAAGCAGTATTAATTTCACAAGATTCAGCATCGGTAAGAGGAGCAATCGGAGTGCTAAGGAAATCATTATTATTGGTATTGGTGAAGTCACACAATTTGGTAGTATCTTGAGCCATCGCGACAAACAAGCAATCTAACACACAAGCAAACAAAAAGCAAGCGGGCAAAAGAGGCAAATAGAGAGGGAGGATAGAGAGAGAGAGAGGGCGAATAAAACGGCAAGGGTGAATTGGGGGAGAGGAAAACGAGAGGAAAATGACAAATGATGTAATGCGAGAGATAGGGATTGTGATGGATACTTGGTATGTTGACTTTTTCCGTAGACTCCCCGGGAACGGCGCCAGAAATCCTTCTTGCTACGTCTTGAGCTTGCGTTGGTTTTCCCCGAAGAGGAAGGGATGATGCAGCAGAGTAGCGTAAGTATTTCCCTCAGTTTTTGAGAACCAAGGTATCAATCCAGTAGGAGGCCACGCTCAAGTCCCTCGTACCTGCACAAAGTGATAGCTACTTGCAACCAACGCGATTAGGGGTTGTCAATCCCTTCACGGTCACTTACGAGAGTGAGATCTAATAGATATAATATTTTTTGGTATTTTTGGTATAAAGATGCAAAGTAAAAAGTAAAAGCAAAGTAAAAAAGCAAAGTAAGATTAAAGTGATGGAGATTGATATGATGAGAATAGACCCGGGGGCCATAGGTTTCACTAGTGGCTTCTCTCAAGAGCATAAGTATTCTACGGTGTGTGAACAAATTACTATTGAGCAATTGACAGAATTGAGCATAGTTATGAGAATATCTAGGCATGATCATGTATATAGGCATCACGTCCGTGACAAGTAGATCGAAACGATTCTGCATCTACTACTATTACTCCACTCATCGACCTCTATCCAGCATGCATCTAGAGTATTAAGTTAAAAACAGAGTAACGCCTTAAGCAAGATGACCTGATGTAGAGAGATAAATTCATGCAATATGAAATAAACCCCATCTTGTTATCCTCGATGGCAATGATACAATACGTGCCTTGCTGTCCCTTCTGTCACTGGGTAAGGACACCGCAAGATCGAACCCAAAGCTAAGCAATTCTCCCATGGCAAGAACTACCAATCTAGTTGGCCAAACCAAACGGATAATTCGAAGAGACTTGCAAAGATAACCAATCATACATAAAAGAATTCAGAGAAGATTCAAATATTATTCATAGATAGACTTGATCATAAACCCACAAGTCATCGGTCTCAACAAACACACCTCAAAAAGAAGATTACATCGAATAGATCTCCACAAGAGAGGGGGAGAACTTTGTATTGAGATTCAAAGAGAGAGAAGAAGCCATCTAGCTACTAACTATGGACCCGAAGGTTCGAGGTAAACTATTCACACTTCATCGGAGAGGCTATGATGATGTAGAAGCCCTCCGTGATGACGGCCCTCTTCCGGCGGAGCTCCAGAACAGGCCCCAAGATGGGATCTCGTGGATACAGAAAGTTGCGGCGGTGGAATTAGGTTTTTGGCTCCTGTTCTGATCGTTTGGGGGTACATGTGTATATATAGGAGGAAGAAGTACGTCGGTGGAGCACCGAGGGGCCCATGAGGCAGGGGGCGCGCCCTAGGAGGGGGGCGCGCCCCCACCCTCGTGACCTCCTCTTTGACCCCCTGGAGTAGGGTCCAAGTCTCCTGGATCACATTCGGTGAGAAAATCACGTTCCCGAAGATTTATTCCGTTTGGACTCCGTTTGATATTTTGTTTATTCGAAACACTGAAATAGGCAAAAAAAACAACAATTCTGGGCTGGGCCTCCGGTTAATAGGTTCCCAAAAATAATATAAAAGTGGAAAATAAAGCCCAATATAGTCCAAAACAGTAGATAATACAGCATGGATCAATCAAAAATTATAGATACGTTGGAGACGTATCATCTCCGAAGGTACTTGTTGGGTTGGCGTATTTCGAGATTAGGATTTGTCACTCCGATTGTTGGAGAGGTATCTCTGGGCCCACTCGGTAATGCACATTATTATAAGCCTTGCAAGCATTGCAACTAATGAGTTAGTTGCGGGATGATGTATTACGGAACGAGAAAAGAGACTTGCCGGTAACGAGATTGAACTAGGTATTGAGATACCGACGATCAAATCTTGGGCAAGTAACATACCGATGACAAAGGGAACAACGTATGTTGTTATGCGGTCTGACCGATAAAGATCTTCGTAGAATATGTAGGAGCCAATATGGGCATCCAGGTCCCGCTATTGGTTATTGACCAGAGAGGTGTCTCGGTCATGTTTACATAGTTCTCGAACCCGTAGGGTCTGCACGCTTAACGTTCGTTGACGATATAGTACTATGAGTTATGTATGTTGGTGACCGAATGTTGTTCGGAGTTCCGGATAAGATCACGGACATGACGAGGAACTCCGGAATGGTCCGAGATAAAGATTGATTTATGTGATAATAGTGTTTGGACTCCGGAAGGGGTTCCAGATGTTTCCCGAAATGTTTGGGTACGAGAACACTTTATTTGGGCCAAAGAGGAAAGCCCACAAGGTTTTTGGAAAGCACAAAAGGAAGTTTTGCGGAGTCCAGGGGCCAGATGCCAGGGTCCCTGGCGTCTGGGTCCAGACGCCGGGAACCCTGGCGTCTGGCCCTGGAGTCTGAGAAGGACTCTTGCCTTTCGGGTGAAACCGACTTTGTGGAGGCTTTTACTCCAAGTTTCGACCCCAAGGCTCAACATATAAATAGAGGGGTAGGGTTAGCACCCAAGACACATCAAGAAACACCAAGCCATGTGCCGGATACCCCGTCCACTCTAGCTTATCCTCCGTCATAGTTTTCGTAGTGCTTAGGTGAAGCCCTACGGAGATTGTTCTATGCCAACACCGTCACCACGCGGTCGTGCTGCCGGAACTCATCTACTACTTCGCCCCTCTTGCTGGATTGAGAAGGCGAGGACGTCACCTAGCTGAAAGTGTGCGAAACTCGGAGGTGCCGTGCTTTCGGTACTTGGATCGGTCGGATCGTGAAGACGCACGACTACATCAACCGCGTTGATATAACGCTTCCGCGAACGGTCTACAAGGGTATGTAGACAACACTCTCCCCTCTCGTTGCTATGCATCACCATGATCTTGCATGTGCGTAGGAATTTTTTTGAAATTACTACGTTCCCCAACAGTGGCATCAGAGCCAGGTTTTATGCGTAGATGTCATATGCATGAGTCGAACACAAGTGAGTTGTGGGCGATATAAGTCATGCTGCTTGCCAGCATGTCATACTTTGGTTCGGCGTTATTGTTGGATGAAGTGGCTCGGACCGACATTACGCGTACACTTACGCGAGACTGGTTCTACCAACGTGCTTTGCACACAGGTGGCTAGCGGGTGTCAGTTTCTCCAACTTTAGTTGAACCGAGTGTGGCTACGCTCGGTCCTTGCGAAGGTTAAAACAACACCAACTTGACAAACTATCGTTGTGGTTTTGATGCGTAGGTAAGAACGGTTCTTGCTCAGCCCGTAGCAGCCACGTAAAACTTGCAACAACAAAGTAGAGGACGTCTAACTTGTTTTTTCAGGGGCATGTTGTGATGTGATATGGTCAAGACGTGATGAGATATAAGTTGTTGTATGATATGATCATGTTTTGTTGAAGTTATCGGCAACTAGCAGAAGCCTTATGGTTGTCTCTTTATTGCATAAGATGCAAGTGCCAAATAATTGCTTTACTTTATCGCTATACGATAGCAATAGTTGGCGAGACGACCATGTGACGACACATTGATATAGATCAAGATGATGGAGATCATGGTGTCATGCCGGTGACAATGGAGATCATGACAATGCTTTGGAGATGGAGATCAAAGGCACAAGATGATGATGGCCATATCATGTCACATATTTTGATTGCATGTGATGTTTATCTTTTATACATCTTATTTTGCTTAGTTCGGCGGTAGCTTTATAAGATGATATGTCACTAAATTTCAAGATAAAAGTGTTCTCCCTGAGTATGCACCGTTGCCAAAGTTCGTCGTGCCCAGACACCACGTGATGATCGGGTGTGATAAGCTCTACGTCCATCTACAATGGGTGCAAGCCAGTTTTGTACACGCAGAATACTCAGGTTAAACTTGACGAGCCTAGCATATGCAGATATGGCCTCAGAACACTGAGATTGAAAGTTCGAGCGTGAATCATATAGTAGATATGATCAACATAATGATGTTCACCATTGAAAACTACTCCATCTCACATGATGATCGGACATGGTTTAGTTGATTTGGATCACGTGATCACTTAGATGATTAGAGGGATGTCTATCTAAGTGGGAGTTCTTAAGTAATATGATTAATTGAACTTTAATTTATCATGAACTTAGTCCTGGTAGTATTAGCATATCTATGTTGTAGATCAATAGCTCGCGTTTAGCTCCCCTGTTTTATTGTTGATATGTTCCTAGAGAAAACTAAGTTGAAAGATGTTAGTAGCAATGATGCAGATTGGATCCATGATCTGAGGATTATCCTCATTGCTGCACAGAGGAATTATGTCCTTGATGCACCGCTAGGTGACAGACCTATTGCAAGAGCATATGCAGATGTTATGAACATTTGGCTAGCTCAATATGATAACTACTTGATAGTTTAGTGCACCATGCTTAACGGCTTAGAATCGGGACTTCAAAGACGTTTTGAACGTCATGGATCATATGATATGTTCCAGGAGTTGAAGTTAATATTTCAAGCAAATACCCGAGTTGAGAGATATGAAGTCTCCAACAAGTTCTATGGTTAAAAGATGGAGGAGACTAGCTCAAGCAGTGAGCATGTGCTCAGATTGTCTGGGTACTACAATCGCTTGAATCAAGTGGGAGTTAATCTTCCAGATAAAATAGTGATTGACACAATTATCTAGTCATCATCACCAAGTTAGTAGAACTTCGTGATGAACTATAATATGCAAGGGATAACGGAAACGATTCCCAAGCTCTTCGTGATGCTGAAATCGACGAAGGTAGAAATCAAGAAAAGCATCTAGTGTTGATGGTAAACAAAACCACTAGTTTCAAGTAAAGGGACAAAGGGAAGAAAGGGGAACTTCAAGAAGAATGGCAAGCAAGTTGCTGCTCAAGTGAAAAAACCCAAGTCTGGACCTAAGCCTGAAACTGAGTGCTTCTACTGCAAAGGAACTGGTCGCTGGAAGAGGAACTACCGCAAGTAATTGGCGGATAAGAAGGATGGCAAAGTGAACATAGGTATATTTGATATACATGTTATTGATGTGTACTTTACTAGTGTTTATAGCAACCCCTCAGTATTTGATACTAATTCAGTTGCTAAGAATAGTAATTCGAAACGGGAGTTGCAGAATGAACAAAGACTAGTTAAGTGTGAAGTGACGATGTGTATTGAAAATGGTTCCAAGATTGATATGATCATCATCGCACACTCCCTATACTTTCGGGATTAGTGTTAAACCTAAAATAAATGTTATTTAGTGTTTGCATTGAGCATGAATATGATTAGATCATGTTTATTGCAATATGGTTATTCATGTAATTTAGAGAATAATTGTTGTTCTGTTTACATGAATAAAACTTTCTATGGTCATACACCCAATGAAAATGGTTTGTTGGATCTCGATCATGGTGATACACATTTTCATAATATCGAAGCCAAAAGATGCAAAGTTAATAATGATAGTGCAACTTATTTGTGGCACTGCCGCTTAGGTCATATTGGTGTAAAGCGCATGAAGAAAATCCATGCTGATGGGCTTTTGGAATCACTTGATTATGAATCAGTTGATGCTTGCGAACCATGCCTCATGGGCAAGATGACTAAGACTCCGTTCTCCGGAACAATGGAGCGAGCAACAGATTTGTTGGAAATCATACATACTGATGTATGTGGTCCGATGAATATTGAGGCTCGCGGCAGGTATCATTATTTTTTGATCTTCACAGATGATTTGAGCAGATATGAGTATATCTACTTGATGAAACACAAATCTGAAACATTTGAAAAGTTCAAAGAATTTCAGAGTGAAGTGGAGAATCATCGTAACAAAAATAAAAGTTTCTACGATATGATCGCAGAAGTAAAATATTTGAGTTACGAGTTTGGCCTTCAGTTACAACAATGTGAAATAGTTTCACTACTCACGCCACCTGGAACACCACAATGTAATGGTGTGTCCGAACGTCGTAATCGTACTTTATTAGATATGGTGCGATCTATGATGTCACTTACCGATTTACCAATATCGTTTTGGGGTTATGCATTAGAGACAGCTACATTCACGTTAAATAGGACACCATCTAAATCCGCTAAGACGACACCGTATGAACTATGGTTTGGCAAGAAACCTAAGCTGTCGTTTCTTAGAGTTTGAGGTTGCAATTCTTATGTGAAAAAGTTTCAACCTGATAAGCTCAGACCCATATCGGAGAAGTGCGTCTTCATAGGATACCCAAAAGAAAATGTTGGGTACACCTTCTATCACAGATCCGAAGGCAAGATATTCATTGCTGAGAATGGATCCTTTCTAGAGAAGGAGTTTCTCTCGAAAGAAGTGAGTGGGAGGAAAGTAGAACTTGATGAGGTAATTGTACCTGCTCCCTTATTGGAAAGTAGTTCATCACAAAAATCTGTTCCTGTGACTACTACACCAATTAGTGAGGAAGCTAATGATGATGATCATGTAACTTTAGATCAAGTTACTACCGAATCTCGTAGGTAAACCAGAGTGAGATCCACACGAGAGTGGTACGGTAATCCTGTTCTGGAGTTCATGTTACTTGACCATGACGAACCTATGAACTATGAGGAAGCGATGATGAGCCCAGATTCCGCGAAATGGCTTGAGGCCATGAAATCTAAGATTGGATCCATGTATGAGAACAAAGTATGGACTTTGATTGACTTGCCCGATGATCGGTGAGTCATTAAGAATAAATGGATCTTCAAGAGGAATACAGACGCTGATAGTAGTGTTACTATCTACAAAGCTAGAATTGTCGCAAAAAGGTTTTCGACAAGTTCAAGGTGTTGACTACGATGAGAGTTTCTCACTCGTATCTATGCTTAAGTCTATCCGAATCATGTTAGCAATTGCCGCATTTTATGAAATCTGGCAAATGGATAAACAAAACTGCATTCCTTAATGGATTTATTTAAGAAGAGTTGTATATGATGCAACCAGACGGTTTTGTCAATCCTAAAGATGCTAACAAAATATGCAAGCTCCAGCGATCCATCTATGGACTGGTTCAAGCATATCGGAGTTGGAATATACGCTTTGATGAGTTGATCAAAGCATATAGTTTTATACAAACTTGCGGTGAAGCCTGTATTTACAAGAAAGTGAGTGGGAGCACTACAACATTTCTGATAAGTATATGTGAATGACATATTGTTGATCGGAGATAATGTAGAATTATTCTGCAAAGCATAAAGGAATATTTGAAAGGATTTTTTCAAAGAAAGACCTCGGTGAAACTGCTTACATATTGAGCATCAAGATCTATAGAGATAGATCAAGACGCTTGATAAGTTTTTCAATGAGTACATACCTTGACAAGATTTTGAAGTAGTTCAAAATGGAACAGTCAAAGAAAGAGTTCTTGCCTGTGTTACAAGGTGTGAAACTGAGTAAGACTCAAAGCCCGACCACGGCAGAAGATAGAAAGAGAATGAAAGTCATTTCCTATGCCTTGGCCATAGGTTCTATAAAGTATGCCATGCTGTGTACCAGATCTATTGTATACCGTACACTGTGTTTAGCAAGGGAGTACAATAGTGATCTAAGAGTATATCACTAGACAGCGGTCAAAATTATCCTTAGTGGAATAAGGATATGTTTCTCGATTATGGAGGTGACAAAAGGTTCGTCGTAAAGGGTTACGTCGATGCAAATTTTGACACTGATCCAGATGAATCTAAGTCTCAATCTGGATACATTTTGAAAGTGGGAGCAATTAGCTAAAGTAGCTCCGTGCAGAGCATTGTTGACATAGAAATTTGCAAAATACATACGGATCTGAATGTGGCAGACCCGTAGACTAAACTTCTCTCACAAGCAAAACATGATCACACCTTAGTACTCTTTGGGTGTTAATCACATAGCGATGTGAACTAGATTATTGACTCTAGTAAACCCTTTGGGTGTTGGTCACATGACGATGTGAACTATGGGTGTTAATCACATGGTGATGTGAACTATTGGTGTTAAATCACATGGCGATGTGAACTAGATTATCGACTCTAGTGCAAGTGGGAGACTGAAGGAAATATGCCCTAGAGGAAATAATAAAAGTTTTTATTTATTTCCTTATTTCATGATAAATGTTTATTATTCATGCTAGAATTGTATTAACCGGAAACATAATACATGTGTGAATACATAGACAAACAGAGTGTCACTAGTATGCCTCTACTTGACTAGCTCATTGATTAAAGATGGTTAAGTTTCCTAACCATAGACATGAGTTGTCATTTGATTAACGGGATCACATCATTAGGAGAATGATGTGATTGACTTGACCCATTCGGTTAGCTTAGCACTTGATCGTTTAGTTTGTTGCTATTGCTTTCTTCATGACTTATACATGTTCCTATGACTATGAGATTATGCAACTCCCATTTACCAGAGGAACACTTTGTGTGCCACCAAATGTCACAATGTAACTGGGTGATTATAAAGGTGCTCTACAGGTGTCTCTGAAGGTACTTGTTGGGTTGGCGTATTTCGAGATTAGGATTTGTCAACTCCGATTGTCGGAGAGGTATCTCTGGGCCCACTCGGTAATGCACATCACTATAAGCCTTGCAAGCATTGCAACTAATGAGTTAGTTGCGGGATGATGTATTATGGAACGAGAAAAGAGACTTGCTGGTAACGAGATTGAACTAGGTATTGAGATACTGACGATCAAATCTCGGGCAAGTAACATACTGATGACAAAGGGAACAACGTATGTTGTTATACGGTCTGACCGATAAAGATCTTCGTAGAATATGTAGGAGACAATATGGGCATCCAGGTCCCGCTATTGGTTATTGACCAGAGAGGTGTCTCGGTCATGTCTACATAGTTCTCGAACCCGTAGGGTCCGCACGCTTAACATTCGTTGATGATATAGTACAATGAGTTATGTATGTTGGTGACCGAATGTTGTTCGGAGATCCGGATAAGATCACGGACATGACGAGGAACTCCGGAATGGTCTGGAGATAAAGATTGATATATGGGACAATAGTGTTTCGACTCCGGAAGGGTTCCGGAATTCACCGGAAGGGGTTCCGGATGTTTCCCGAAATGTTTGGGTACGAGAACACTTTATTTGGGCCAAAGGGGAAAACCCACAAGGTTTTTGGAAAGCGCAAAATGAAGTTTTGCGGAGTCCAGGGGCCAGACGCCAGGGTCCCTGGCGTCTGGGTCCAGACGCCGAGAACCCTGGCGTCTGGCCCTGGAGTCCGAGAAGGACTCTTGCCTTTTGGGTGAAACCGACTTTGTGGAGGCTTTTACTCCAAGTTTCGACCCCAAGGCTCAACATATAAGTAGAGGGGTAGGGTTAGCACCCAAGACACATCAAGAAACACCAAGCCGTGTGCCGGCTGATGAAGCTATGTACCTAGGGTAGGGTCATGGACCTGTCCTAACTGCCCTACCCAAGGACATCTCTAGAAGAAATCACCTTTCAATCGACTTGAAGGTGTTCCACTCGACAGACTTGAAGTCACTCGACCAAGAAGCGATCACTCGACCAAGATCCAACCACTCGATGGCCAGGAGACCTAAAGTCACCCCGCATGCTAACGGTCAGTCATTAAATAGCTTTTATGGTCATCATAGCACTTTATTACTAGCGTTACCAGTAACGCCCTTCCTTAATGTACATTGAACCCTTCGTAACGTGGGCTGGCCGGGGTCCTGGCGCACTCTATATAAGCCACCCCCTCCTCCGAGACAAGGGTTCGCGCCCCTGTAACTCATACTCACATAATCCAGTCGACCGCCTCCGGGCTCCGAGATGTAGGGTTTTTACTTCTTCCGAGAAGGGCCTGAACTCGTAAACCTTGCGTCCTTACAACTTCTCCATAGCTAAGATCTCACCTCTCCATACTTACCCCCCTACATTACTGTCAGACTTAGAACCACGATAGTTGGCGCCCACCGTGGGGCAGGTGTTTTAGCGTTTTGTTGGAGGAGTTGCGATCTTTTCCGACCTGAATCATCATGGTTTTTGACGGAGTTTTGGTGGAGGGCCGCGAGATCCGTCTCGGCGCGCTCACGTTCATCGCCGACGACTCCGCGTGGCTTCAGGAGGCTCCGCTTGACGTGGACGCACTCTTTGTCCACGGGGCAACGCACTTTAGCGCGTGCGTCCGCGGCGTTCTCCTGCGGCAACCGTCGACCCCCTACCGGTCGGCTCCTGTGTTGTCCTCCCTCCCCGTTTCCCGCCGGCGCAAGCGCTCCGGTCGGTCGAGACTTCAGCGGTGGGTGAGACATGCGGTGGCCCGTCAGTCGGCCATCCCTCAAGTCAAGGCAATCGAGCCCGACAAATCCCTCTACGGCCTGTTCGACCTGTCGACTGGCTCCGAAGAGACTGCATCCGAGTGCGACAGCGGCGATCCGGCGGCAGAGGTTCTGATGGTCGACGGACCGCCCAGTCCCCCCGGTTTTACCCGCACCGACGGAGGCGCGGGAGGAGGCAACCCGTCGCGTCCCCATGAGGAGTATCTTCCCGAGCCTCTCACGTCGCTGCAGAGAGAAGAACTTCACCGCCGAAATGTGGATGCGCTGCACACTCCTATCGTTGGAGAAACCCCCGAGGCTCACGCCTTCGAGGATGCGCGCCTGGCAAACTTGGCCGAGCGCACTCGACTGGAGAACCTCCAGCGAGCACTCGACGAGCAGGCGCGACAACGGGTTCCCGAATCCAGTCGACGTCAGCTCTTCCTGCCCCCGCAGGTATATCGGACTCCGATACAGAATTTAGCAGCTGCGGCCCGTATAGCGGAGTCGATTCAGCCTTCCCAGTCGGAGGCTGGCAGAGGCCTGCTGCAGATCAGAGCGTTACTCCGGGCAGCAGGAGATCAGAATTCTGCTGTTTCTCAGTCGCGAAACAGAATTCACAGCAGATCCGTTGCTGCGGACACAGTCCAGTCGGCTCACAGCCCGAGATCTATTGGGGATCGTAGCAGAAATTTAAAATTTTCTACGCATCACCGAGATCAATCTATGGAGTAATCTAGCAACGAGGGGAAGGGGAGTGCATCTACATACCCTTGTAGATCGCTAAGCGGAAGCGTTGCAAGAACGCGGATGAAGGAGTCGTACTCGTAGCGATTCATATCGCGGTTGATTCCGATCTAAGCGCCGAACCACGGCGCCTCCGCGTTCAACACACGTGCAGCCCGGTGACGTCTCCTACGCCTTGATCCAGCAAGGGGAGAAGGAGAGGTTGGGGAAGACTCCGTCCAACAGCAGCACGACGGCGTGGTGGTGGTGGAGGAGCGCGGAACTCCAGCAGGGCTTCGCCAAGCACTACGAGAGACGAGGAGGGAGAGAGGTAGGGCTACGCCAAGAGGGAGATGATCTCGTGTGTGTTGCAGCCCCCAATACCTCAAGTATATATAGGGGAAGGGGAGGGGTTGCGCCCCCATCTAGGGTTCCCTCCCTAGGGGTGGCGGCAGCCCCAAAACCCATCTAGGATTGCAGCCAAGGGGGAGAGAGAGGAGGCGCACCTAGGGTGGGCCTTAAGGCCCATCTGCCCTAGGGTTTGCCCCCTCCCCTCTAGGAGGCGCCTTGGGCCTTGGTGGGAGGCGCCCCAACCCATCTAGGGGCTGGTCCCTTCCCACTATTGGCCCATGTAGGCCTCCGGGGCTGGTGGCCCCTCTCGGTGGACCCCCGGACCCCTCCGGTGGTCCCGGTACACTACCGGTGATGCCCGGAACACTTCCGGTGGCCAAAACCATACTTCCTATATATTAATCTTTACCTCCGGACCATTCCAGAACTCCTCGTGACGTCCAGAATCTCATCCGGGACTCCGAACAACATTCGGTAACCGCATACATACTTTCCCTATAACCCTAGCATCATCGAACCTTAAGTGTGTAGACCCTACGGGCTCGGGAGTCATGCAGACATGGCCGAGACAACTCTCCGGTCAATAACCAACAGCGGGATCTGGATACCCATGTTGGTTCCCACATGCTCCACGATGATCTCATCGGATGAACCACGATGTCAAGGATTCAATCAATCCCGTATACAATTCCCTTTGTCTATCGGTACGATACTTGCCCAAGATTCGATCGTCGGTATCCCGATACCTTGTTCAATCTTGTTACCGGCAAGTCTCTTTACTCGTTCCGTAACACATCATCCCGTGATCGACTCCTTGGTCACATTGTGCACATCATGATGATGTCCTACCGAGTGGGCCCAGAGATACCTCTCCGTTTACACGGAGTGACAAATCCCAGTCTCGATTCGTGCCAACCCAACAGACACTTTCGGAGATACCTGTAGTGTACCTTTATAGCCACCCAGTTACGTTGTGATGTTTGGGACACCCAAAGCACTCCTACGGTATCCGGGAGTTGTTGCACAATCTCATGGTCTAAGGAAATGATACTTGACATTAGAAAAGCTTTAGCATACGAACTACACGATCTTGTGCTAGGCTTAGGATTGGGTCTTGTCCATCACATCATTCTCCTAATGATGTGATCCCATTATCAACGACATCCAATGTCCATGGTCAGGAAACTGTAACCATCTATTGATCAACGAGCTAGTCAACTAGAGGCTTACTAGGGACATGGTGTTGTCTATGTATCCACACATGTATCTGAGTTTCCTATCAATACAATTCTAGCATGGATAATAAACGATTATCATGAACAATGAAATATAATAATAACTAATTTATTATTGCCTCTAGGGCATATTTCCAACGTCTCCCACTTGCACTAGAGTCAATAATCTAGTTCACATCGCCATGTGATTAACACTCACAGGTCACATCGCCAGGTGACCAACATCCAAAGAGTTTACTAGAGTCACTAATCTTGTTCACATCACTATGTGATTAATACTCAATGAGTTCTGGGTTTGATCATGTTATGCTTGTGAGAGAGGTTGTAGTCAACGGGTCTTGCCATATTCAGATCCCTATGTATTTCGCAAAACTTTATGTCATATCGTAGATGCTGCTACCACGTTTCACTTGGAGCTATTCCAAATTGTTGCTCCATTATACGTATCCGGTATCTCTACTCAGAGCTATCCGGATAGGTGTTAAGCTTGCATCGACGTAACTCTTTACGTCAAACTCTTTATCACCTCCATAACTGAGAAACATTTCCTTGTTCCTCTAAGGATAATTTTGACCGCTATCTGGCTATCTACTCCTAGATCACCTTTGTACCCTCTTGCCAGACATGTGGCAAGGCACACATCAGGTGCGGTACTCAGCATGGCATACCGTATAGAGCCTATGACAAAAGCATAGGGGACGACCTTCGTCCTTCCTCTTTCTTCTGCCGTGGTCAATCTTTGAGTCTTACTCAACTTCACACCTTACAACTCAGGTAAGAACCCCTTCTTTGACTGATCTATTTTGAACTCCTTCAAAAACATGTGAAGGTGTGCGTTCTTTGAAAGTATCATCAGGCGTCTTGATCTATCTCTATAGATCTTGATGCCCAATATGTAAGCAGCTTTATCCAGGTCTTCCTTTGAAAATCACTCTTCAAACAACCGTTTATGCTTTCCAGAAATTCTACATTATTTTGGATCAACAATATGTCATCCACATATACTTATCAGAAATGTTGTAGTGCTCCCACTCACTTTCTTGTAAATACAAGTTTCTAGCAAACATTGTATCAACCTAAAAGCTTTGATCACTCCATCAAAGCATATATTCTGACTCCGAGATGCTTGCTCTAGTCCATAGAAGGATCGCTGGAGCCAGCATACCTTTTAGCATCCTTAGGATCGACAAAACCTTTTATTGTATCACATACAACTTTTTCTTACGAAAACTGGGAAGAAAACTTGTTTTGACACCCATCTGTCAGATTTCATAATCGAAAAACACAGCTAATGCTAACATGATTCCGACGGACTTAAGCATCGCTACGGGTGAGAAATTCTCGTCGTAGTCAACTCCTTCAACTTGTGAAAAGACTCTTTCCCACAAGTCGAGCTTCATGGATGGTAACATTACCGCCCACGCCCGTCTTCTTCTTAAAGATCCATTTATCTCAATGGCTTGCCGATCAACGGGCAAGTCCACCAAAGTCCATACTTTGTTCTGATACATGGATCCTGTCTCAGATTTCATGGCTTCTAACCATTTGTCGGAATACGGGCCCATCATCGCTTCTCCATAGCTCGTAGGTTCATTGTTGTCTAACAACATGATATCTAAGACAGGATTACCGTACCACTCAGGAGTAGTACATATCCTTGTCGACCTACGAGGTTCGATAGCAACTTGATCCGAAGCTTCATGATCACTATCATTAACTTCCTATTCAACAGACGTAGGCGCCACAAAAAACATCTTTCTGTGTTGCATCACTCTCTGGTTGAAATAAAGGTTCGACAACCTCATCAAGTTCTATCTTCCTCCCACTCAATTCTTTCGAGAGAAACTCCTTCTCGAGAAAGGACCCGTTCTTAGCGACAAACAATTTGCCCTCGGATCTGAGGTAGAAGGTATACCCAACTGTCACCTTTGGGTATCCTATGAAGATGTGTTTGTCCGCTTTGGGTTCGAGCTTTTCCGGTTGAAGCCTTAAGCATCGCAGCCCCAAACATTAAGAAACGACAACTTTGGTTTCTTGCCAAACCAATGTTCATACGACGTCGTCTCAACGGACTTAGATGGTGTCCTATCTAAAGTGAATGCAGCTGTCTCTAACGCATAACCTCAAAATGAAAATGGTAGATTGGTAAGAGACATCATAGATCGCACCATATCTCATAGGGTTCGATTACGACGTCCGGACACACCATTACCTTGTGGTGTTCCAGGTGGCTTCAACTGTGAAACAATTCCACAATGTCTTAAGTGATTGCCAAACTCATAACTCAGAAAATCCCCTTTTGATCAGATCGTAGGAACATGATCTTATTGTTATGATGATTCTTAACTTCACTATGAAATCGCTTGAACTTTTCAAACGTTTCAGACTTGTGCTTCATTAAGTAGATATACCTATATCTACCCAAATCATCAGTGAAGATGAGAAAATAGCGATATCCACCGCACGCTTCAATTCTCATTGGATCACACGCATCAGCATGCATGATTTCCAACAAATCACTTACCCGTTTCATTGTACCTGAAAACGGGGTCTTAGTCATCCTGCCCATGAGGCATGGCTCGCATGTGTCAAGTGATTCAACATCAAGTGACTCCAAACATCCATCGGCATGGAGTTTCTTCATGCATCTTACGCCAATATGACCTAAGCGGCAGTGCCACGAGAAGTGGTACTATCATTATTAAGTCTACATCTTTTGGCGTGAACATGTGTATTACCACGACCGAGATTCAATGAACCATTCACATAGGGTGCATGACCATGAAAGGTATCATTCATGTAAACAGAATAACCATTATTCTCTAACTTAAATGAATGACCATATTGCAATGAACATGATCTAATCATATTCATGCTCAACGTAGACACCTGATAACATTTATCTAGGTTCAATACTAATCCCGAACGCAGATGGAGCGTGCGATGGTGATCTCATCAACTTTGGAAACACTTCCAACACACATCGTCACCTTGCCCTTAGCCAGTCTCCGTTTAGTCCGTAGCTTTTGCTTCAAGTCACCAATAATAGCAACTGAACCGGTATCCAATACCCCGGTGCTACCAGGAGTACTAGTGAGGTACACATTAATAACACGTATATACTTTGTTGAAGTTGCCAGCCTTCTTATCTACCATGCATTTGGGGTAATTCCGCTACCAGTGACCGTTCCCCTTACAATAGAAGCACTTAGTCTCGGGTTTGGGTTCAACCTTGGGATCCTTCACTGGAGCGGCAACTGGTTTGCCATCCATGAAGTTTCCCTTCTAGCCCTTGCCCTTCTTAAAACCAGTGGTCTTGTTAAACCATCAACACTTTATGCTCCTTCTTGATTTCTACCTTTTGCGGTCTTAAGCACCGCGAACAGCTCCGGGATCATCTCCATCCCTTGCATGTCATAGTTCATCACGAAGATCTAGTAGCTTAGTGATAGTGGCTAGAGAACTCTATCAATCACTATCTTATCTGGAAGTTTAACTCCCACTTGATTTAAGTGATTGTAGCACCCAGAGATTCTGAGCACATGCTCACTAGCTGAGCTATTCTCCTCCATCTTGTTGGCAAAAGAACTTGTCAGAGGTCTCACACCTCTCAACACGGGCATGAGCCTGAAATCCAATTTCAGCTCTTGGAACATCTCATATGTTCTATGGCGTTCAAAACGTCATTGGAATCCCGATTCTAAGCCGTAAAGTATGGTGCACTAAACTATCAGGTAGTCATCAGAATGTGTCTGTCAGGTGTTCACAACATCCACAGACGACGTTGTAGGGGTTTGCACATCGAGTGGTGCATCAAAGACGCAAGCCTTCTGTGTTGCAGTGAGGACACTCCTCGGACTACGGACCTAGTCTGCATCATTGCTTACAATATCTTTCAACTTAATCTTTCTATAGGAACGTATTGAAACAGGGAGCTACAACGTGAGCTATTTATCTACAACATATTTGCGAAGACAATTTAGACTATGTTCATGATAATTGAGTTCATCTAATCAAATTAATTTAATGAACTCCCACTCAGATAGACATCCCTCTAGTCATCTAAGTGAAACATGATCCGAATCGACTAGGCCGTGTCCGATCATCACGTGAGACGGACTAGTCATCAATGGTGAACATCTCATGTTGATCGTATCTTCTATACGACTCATGTTCGACCTTTTGGTCTTCCGTGTTCCGAGGCCATGTCTGTACATGCTAGGCTCGTCAAGTCAACCTAAGTGTTTCGCATGTGTCCCGAGGCCATGTCTGTACATGCTAGGCTCGTCAACACCCGTTGTATTCGAACGTTAGAATCTATCACACCCGATCATCACGTGGTGCTTCGAAACAACGAACCTTCGCAATGGTGCATAGTTAGGGGGAACACTTTTCTTGAAATTTTAGAGAGGGATCATCTTATTTAAGCTACCGTCGTTCTAAGCAAATAAGATGTAAAACATGATAAACATCACATGCAATCAAATAGTGACATGATATGGCCAATATCATTTTGCTCCTTTTGATCTCCATCTTCGGGGCTCCATGATCGTCGTTGTCACCGGCATGACACCATGATCTCCATCATCGTGTCTTCTTGAAGTTGTCTCGTCATATATTACTTCTACTACTATGGCTAACGCTTTAGCAATAAAGCAAAGTAATTACATGACATTTATGTTGACACGCAGGTCATAAATAAATTAAGACAACTCCTATGGCTCCTGCCGGTTGTCATACTCATCGACATGCAAGTCGTGATTCCTATTACAAGAACATGATCAATCTCATACATCTCATATATCATTCATCACATCCTTTTGGCCATATCACATCACAAGGCATATGCTGCAAAAACAAGTTAGACGTCCTCTAATTGTTGTTGCAAGTTTTTACATGGCTGCTATAGGTTTCTAGCAAGAACGTTTCTTACCTACGCGAAAACCACAATGTGATATGCCAATTTCTATTTACCCTTCATAAGGACCCTTTTCATCGAATCCGATCCGACTAAAGTGGGAGAGACAGACACCCGCTAGCCACCTTATGCAACTAGTGCATGTCAGTCGGTGGAACCAGTCTCACGTAAGAGTACGTGTAAGGTCGGTCCGGGCCGCTTCATCCCACGATGCCGCCGAATCAAGATAAGACTAGTAACGGCAAGTAAATTGACAAAATCGATGCCCACAACAACTTGTGTTCTACTCGTGCATAGAAACTACGCATAGACCTAGCTCATGATGCCACTGTTGGGGATCGTAGCAGAAATTTAAAATTTTCTACGCATCACTGAGATCAATCTATGGAGTAATCTAGCAACGAGGGGAAGGGGAGTGCATATACATACCCTTGTAGATCGCTAAGCGGAAGCGTTGCAAGAACGCGGATGAAGGAGTCGTACTTGTAGTGATTTAGATCGCGATTGATTCCGATCTAAGCGCCGAACCACGGCGCCTCCGCGTTCAACACACGTGCAGCCCGCTGACGTCTCCTACGTCTTGATCCAGCAAGGGGAGAAGGAGAGGTTGGGGAAGACTCCGTCCAGCAGCAGCACGACGGCGTGGTGGTGGTGGAGGAGCGCGGAACTCCAGCAGGGCTTCGCCAAGCACTACGAGAGATGAGGAGGGAGAGAGGTAGGGCTGCGCCAAGAGGGAGATGATCTCGTGTGTGTTGCAGCCCCCAATACCTCAAGTATATATAGGGGAAGGGGAGGGGCTGCGCCCCCATCTAGGGTTCCCTCCCTAGGGGTGGCGGCAGCCCCAAAACCCATCTAGGGTTGCGGCCAAGGGGGGAGAGAGAGGAGGCGCACCTAGGGTGGGCCTTAAGGCCCATCTGCCCTAGGGTTTGCCCCCCTCCCCTCTAGGAGGCGCCTTGGGCCTTGGTGGGAGGCGCCCCAACCCACCTAGGGGCTGTTCCCTTCCCACTATTGGCCCATGTAGGCCTCCGGGGCTGGTGGCCCCTCCCGGTGGACCCCCGGACCCCTCCGGTGGTCCCGGTACACTACCGGTGATGCCCGGAACACTTCCGGTGGCCAAAACCATACTTCCTATATATTAATCTTTACCTCCGGACCATTCCGGAACTCCTCATGATGTCCGGGATCTCATCCGGGACTCCGAAAAACATTCGGTAACCGCGTACATACTTTCCCTATAACCCTAGCATCATCGAACCTTAAGTGTGTAAACCCTACGGGGTCGGGAGTCATGCAGCCATGGCCGAGACAACTCTCCGGTTAATAACCAATAGCGGGATCTGGATACCCATGTTGGTTCCCACATGCTCCATGATGATCTCATCAGATGAACCACGATGTCAAGGATTCAATCAATCCCGTATACAATTCCCTTTGTCTATCGGTACGATACTTGCCCAAGATTCGATCGTCGGTATCCCGATACCTTGTTCAATCTCGTTACCGGCAAGTCTCTTTACTTGTTCCGTAACACATCATCCCGTGATCGACTCCTTGGTCACATTGTGCACATCATGATGATGTCCTACCGAGTGGGCCCAGAGATACCTCTCCGTTTACACGGAGTGACAAATCCCAGTCTCGATTCGTGCCAACCCAACAGACACTTTCGGAGATACTTGTAGTGTACCTTTATAGCCACCCAGTTACGTTGTGACGTTTGGCACACCCAAAGCACTCCTACGGTATCCGGGAGTTGCACAATCTCATGGTCTAAGGAAATGATACTTGACATTAGAAAAGCTTTAGCATACGAACTACACGATCTTGTGCTAGGCTTAGGATTGGGTCTTGTCCATCACATCATTCTCCTAATGATGTGATCCCATTATCAACGACATCCAATGTCCATGGTCAGGAAACTGTAACCATCTATTGATCAACGAGCTAGTCAACTAGAGGCTTACTAGGGACATGGTGTTGTCTATGTATCCACACATGTATCTGAGTTTCCTATCAATACAATTCTAGCATGGATAATAAACAATTATCATGAACAATAAAATATAATAATAACTAATTTATTATTGCCTCTAGGGCATATTTCCAACAAAAGATCGCCCCCGAGCTGTAGGACGTGGAGACCAGCGTGACCAGTATGGGAACCATGAGCAGTATGATCACCGAGTCGATCGTGACGGTCGACGTCGAGTGCCCACGCCTCCCCCGAGGAGCGGGTCGTATGTGCCTCGCCAGCAGGATGACAGGCGCCCTCATAGTGGTGGGCGAAGGATTCCAGTCGACCCCAGAGGGCCAGGCTTTGACGCGAGATCCATCCTCGTCCAAGGTCTGGTCGACGGAACAGGGCTCACCGAGAAGGCCACGACAGAGATGCGCCTGCCAGCAGCAGAGTACATGTTTCGGGGCCAGAGTGCTTTAGTAGAGCCATCAGGGCTGCTGTGATTCCTCCCAATTTCAGGTTGGCGACTGGAGTCAGTAAGTTCACTGGCGAGTCCAAGCCCGATACTTGGCTTGAGGACTACCGAGTGGCCGTCCAGATTGGGCGGCGGCAATGATGAAGTGGCCATGAAGCACCTGCCTCTCATGTTGGAGGGCTCGGCCAGAGCGTGGCTAAACCAGTTAGCGCCTAGCAGCATTTACACTTGGGAAGATCTCTCCCGAGTGTTCGTCACCACATTTGAAGGCACATGCAAGCGACCAGCAGGACTGACGGAACTGCGGTCTTGTGTGCAAAAGCCGAATGAAACTTTGAGGGATTACATCCAGAGATGGATCACGTTACATCACTCGGTGGAGAATGTGCCTGACCACCAAGCAGTGTTTGTGCCTTCAAGGAAGGCGTCAAATACAGAGAACTGAATTTGAAATTCGGTCAAACCGGAGATATGTCCCTGAATCGGATGATGGAGATTGCCACCAAGTACGCTAACGGCGAAGATGAGGATCGACTCAGGAGTGGCAAGCTCAAGTCAGTCGCCCAAGAAACCGGAGGCAATTCCAGTCGGAAACAGAAGCGGAAAGTCGAGCCAGCGGCTCCTGGGGAAGCCTTAGCTTTGGCCCAAGGAAAGTCTAAAGGGAAACCTAAAGGGCCTTGGAACCCCAAAAAGGTTAAAGACCAGGAGGGAAATGATGTGTTGGACTTACCGTGTCTCGTCCACACGAAGAAAGATGAAGAGGGTAATTTTATTTACCCGAAACATACCACTCGGCAGTGTCGACTCTTGATCCAGTAGTTCCAGGGCAAGCAGCCCAAGGGAAAGGAAAAGGAGTCAGACAAGGTCGAGGACAAAGAGGACAGTGATGACGGATATCCTCAAGTCAATTCCACCCTGATGATTTTTGCTGATGTTGAGAGCAAAAGTCGACTGAAAGTTATTAACCGAGAGGTGAATATGGTCGCTCCGGCGACACCTAGTTACCTGAAATGGTCTCAGACTACCATAACATTCGACCAGTCCGACCACCCAACGCACATCGCCACCCCTGGGAGGCAAGCTTTGGTGGTCGACCCAGTTGTTGAAGGCACTCGACTGACCAAAGTCCTGATGGATGGTGGAAGTGGTTTGAACATATTATACGCTGAGACGTTGAAGGGGATGGGCATTCCGATGTCCAGACTCAGTGCCAGCAACATGAGCTTCCATGGAGTCATTCCTGGGAAGAAGGCTGAATCACTCGGCCAGATTGCTCTTGATGTGGTTTTCGGTGATTCCAAGAATTACCGCAAAGAAAAATTGACATTTGAAGTTGTAGACTTCTAGAGTGCCTATCACGCTATTTTGGGCAGGCCGACTTATGCACGCTTCATGGCCCGACCATGTTACGTGTATCTCAAATTGAAGATGCCTGGCCCCAAAGGTGTGATCACCATTACGGGCAATCGAAAGAAAGCAGAAAAATGTTTTTAGAAGGGTTCGAAGATCGCCGACGCATAGATGGCAGTGGTGGAGTTGCAGGAATACCAGAAGACTGCAGACCTAAGTGATATGTTGCGAGCCAAGAAGCCCGCTACAGAGTCATCTTTCCAGTCGACTGGCGACACGAAGACAGCTCACATCCACCCGACCGACCCCAGCGCCGCCTCGACTCATATATCGACAACACTCGACTCCAAATAGGAAGAAGCGCTCATCCAGTTCCTCCGTGAGAACTGGGACATCTTCGCCTGGAAGCCTTCTGACATGCCAGGTGTTCCCAGGGAGCTGGCTGAGCACCGCCTGAGAGTCGACTCAAAAGCAAAACCTATCAAGGAACATCTTCGATGGTCCGCCGTCCAAAAGAGAAAAGCTATTGGCGAAGAGGTGGCTCGGCTCTTAGCAGCGGAGTTCATCCGAGAAATCTACCACTCCGAGTGGCTCGCCAACGTGGTCATGGTCCCCAAGAAGGACAAGTCACTTCGCATGTGCATTGACTTTAAACATATCAATCGGGCCTGCCCGAAAGATCATTTTCCTCTCCCCCGCATCGACCAGATAGTCGACTCGACTGCGGGATGTGAGCGACTGTCTTTCTTAGACGCCTATTCCGGTACCATCAGATCCGTCTGTATGGACCTGACGAGATCAAGACAGCTTTCATCACTCCATTCGGGTGCTTCTGTTATGTTACCATGCCGTTCGGCCTCAAGAATGCTGGAGCCACATTCATGAGGATGATTCAGAAGTGTTTACTCACTCAAATCAGTCGGAACGTGGAAGCATACATGGATGATATTTTGGTCAAGTCACGGAAGGGTTCCGACCTGCTGACTGACCTTGCTGAAACCTTTGCCAACCTCAGGAGGTATGATATCAAGCTTAATCCATCAAAGTGTACATTCGGAGTCCCTGGCGGAAAGTTACTCGGCTTTCTCGTTTCCGAACGGGGAATCGACGCCAATCCAGAAAAGGTTGGCACTATACTCCGAATGAAAAGCCCTGTGCGAGTGCACGATGTCCAGAAGCTTACTGGTTGTTTGGCCGCCCTAAGTCGATTCATATCTCGTCTCGGTGAAAAGGCATTACCTCTTTACCGATTGATGAAGAAGTCCGACAAGTTCGAGTGGACTCCCGAAGCTGATGCAGCGTTTGCAGAGCTCAAAGCTCTGCTCTCCACCCAGCCGGTGCTTGCTGCCCCAATCAGCAAAGAGCCTTTGCTACTTTACATTGCAGCCACAGGACAAGTCGTCAGTACGGTACTTACGGTCGAGCGGGAAGAAGAAGGGAAAACCTTCAAAGTTCAGCGCCCAGTATATTATATTTCTGAAGTCTTGACCCCATCGAAGCAAAGATATCCTCACTATCAGAAGCTTGTATATGGGATTTATATGACCACCAAGAAAGTTGCTCACTACTTCTCTGATCATTCCATTACAGTCGTCAGCGACGCTCCATTATCAGAGATCCTGCATAACAGGGATGCAACTGGTCGAGTGGCAAAATGGGCGATTGAACTCCTTCCCCTTGATATCAAGTTTGAGGCAAAGAAAGCTATCAAGTCCCAAGCAATAGCAGATTTCGTCGCCGAGTGGATTGAACAGCAGCTGCCGACTCAGATTCACTCGGAGCATTGGACTATGTTTTTCGACGGCTCCAAGATGCTAAGTGGTTCCGGTGCCGGAGTGGTGTTGGTCTCCCCCAGAGGAGATAAACTCAGATATGTTCTTCAAATCCATTTTGATTCCTCCAATAACGAGGCAGAATATGAAGCACTTTTATATGGGTTGCGCATGACCATCTCACTTGGCATCCGTCGCCTCATGGTCTATGGCGACTCAGATTTGGTGGTTAATCAGGTGATGAAGGAGTGGGATGTCAGAAGTCCAGCCTTGACTGGTTATTGCAATGCAGTGAGAAAGCTGGAGAAGAAATTCGAGGGGTTAGAGCTTCATCACATACCCCGACTGAAAAATCAAGCAGCTGATGATTTGGCAAAAATAGGTTCCAAAAGAGAAGTCATTCCCAGCAATGTGTTTTTGGAACACATCCACACACCATCAGTCCAGGAGGATCCCTTCACGGAAGAGGCCCCGCAGCCAAAAAGCGCCACGGATCCGACTGAAGTTGAAGTTCCAGCTGTGGTCGATCTGATAATGGAAGTGCTGGTTATCACTCCCGTCTGGACAGAACCGTACATCGCGTACATCCTAAGGAAAGAACTCCCAGAAGACGAGGAAGAGGCTCGACAGATCGTCCGTCGATCCAAGGCCTTTACAGTCATAAAGGGACAGTTATATAGGGAAAGCGCGACTGGGGTCGGCCAGAAGTGTATCACACCAGAAGAAGGTCGGATGATCCTTGACGATATCCAGTCGGGGACCTGTGGTCATCATGCGTCCTCTCGGACCATTGTGGCTAAAGCATACCGAGCGGGGTTCTACTGGCCAAGGGCCAATGAGATGGCTAAAGAGATAGTCGACAAATGTGAAGGGTGTCAGTATTACTCCAATATGCCGCACAAGCCCGCGTCAGCCCTGAAAACCATTCCACTCGTCTGGCCCTTTGCTGTTTGGGGGCTGGACATGGTTGGGCCACTGAGAACAGGCAGGAGCGGCTTCACTCATGTGCTGGTAGTAGTCGACAAGTTCACCAAATGGATTGAAGCCAAGCCTATCAAGAATCTCGATGCTTGCACCGCTATCAGTTTCATCAGAGAGTTGATATTCAGATATGGAGTTCCGCACAGTATCATCACGGACAATGGGTCAAACTTCGATTCCGACAAGTTCAGGGCCTTTTGCGCCTCTCAGGGCACTCGGGTCGACTATGCTTCGGTCGCTCACCCCCAGTCGAATGGACAAGCAGAAAGGGCAAATGGCCTAATTCTCAAAGGACTGAAACCCCGATTGATGCGCGATCTCAAGCACGCAGCAGGTGCATGGGTCGACGAGCTCCCATCAGTCCTTTGGGGATTGAGGACAACCCCGAATCGATCGACTGGAAGAACCCCATTCTTTCTGGTCTACGGAGCCGAGGCAGTCTTACCGAGTGACCTGCTTCACAACGCTCCAAGAGTCGAGCTCTACTCAGAAGATGAAGCAGAACAAGCCCGACAGGACGCAGTCGACCTCCTAGAAGAAGAAAGAGAAATGGCCCTGATCCGATCGACCATCTATCAGCAAGACTTGCGTCGATTCCATGCCAGAAACGTGAAGAGCCGAGCCTTCCAAGAAGGAGACTTAGTCCTTCGAGTGGATCAGCAGAAACCACACAAGCTTGCTCCTACTTGGGAAGGCCCCTTCATAGTCACCAGAGTCCTCCACAATGGAGCATACCACCTCTACAATGTCGATCACCAGATTGATGAGCCACGAGCCTGGAATGCGGAGCTACTCTGCCCCTTTTATACTTGAATTCTCACTCGGATGAGATGTAATAAGAAAAACTCTTGTAGTTTATTTATCAAAAGACAAGAGCATTATAATTTTCCCAGTGATCATTATTGTTTTTGTTTGCGTAAGAAATCCCCCAGTGGGTGGCTTAGCCGCGAATCCGCTTCGCCTAAGTTTGAAAAAATCCTACCGAGCGGAGAGCAATCCTCCCACTCGGGGGCTTAGCTGCAGTCCAGTACTCGCCTAAGTTCTCTCACTTGAGGACTTAGCTGCGGTCAGGCACTCACCTAAGTTTGAAAAAATCCTACCGAGTGGAGAGCAATCCTCCCACTCAGGGGTTTAGCTGCAGTCCAGTACTCGCCTAAGTTCTCTCACTTGAGGACTTAGCTGCAGTCAGGCACTCGCCTAAGTTTGAAAAAATCCTACCGAGTGGAGAGCAATCCTCCCACTCGAGGGCTTAGCTGCAGTCCAGTACTCGCCTAAGTTCTCTCACTTGAGGACTTAGCTGCAGTCAGGCACTCGCCTAAGTTTGAAAAAATCCTACCGAGTGGAGAGCAATCCTCCCACTCGGGGGCTTAGCTGCAGTCCAGTACTCGCCTAAGTTCTCTCACTTGAGGACTTAGCTGCAGTCAGGCACTCGCCTAAGTTTGAAAAAATCCTACCGAGTGGAGAGCAATCCTCCCACTCGGGGGCTTAGCTGCAGTCCAGTACTCGCCTAAGTTCTCTCACTTGAGGACTTAGCTGCAGTCAGGCACTCGCCTAAGTTTGAAAAAATCCTACCGAGTGGAGAGCAATCCTCCCACTCAGGGGCTTAGCTGCAGTCCAGTACTCGCCTAAGTTCCCTCACTTGAGGACTTGGCTGCAGTCAGGCACTCGCCTAAGTTTGAAAAAATCCTACCGAGTGGAGAGCAGTCCTCCCACTCGGGGGCTTAGCTGCAGTCCAGTACTCGCCTAAGTTCTCTCACTTGAGGACTTAGCTGCAGTCAGGCACTCGCCTAAGTTTGAAAAAATCCTACCGAGTGGAGAGCAATCCTCCCACTCAGGGGCTTAGCTGCAGTCCAGTACTCGCCTAAGTTCCCTCACTTGAGGACTTGGCTGCAGTCAGGCACTCGCCTAAGTTTGAAAAAATCCTACCGAGTGGAGAGCAGTCCTCCCACTCGGGGGCTTAGCTGCAGTCCAGTACTCGCCTAAGTTCTCTCACTTAAGGACTTAGCTGCAGTCAGGCACTCGCCTAAGTTTGAAAAAATCCTACCGAGTGGAGAGCAGTCCTCCCACTCGGGGGCTTAGCTGCAGTCCAGTACTCGCCTAAATTCTCTCACTTGAGGACTTAGCTGCAGTCAAGCACTCGCCTAAGTTTGAAAAAATCCTACTGAGTGGAGAGCAGTCCTCTCACTCGGGGGCTTAGCTGCGGTCCAGTACTCGCCTAAGTTCTCTCACTTGAGAACTTAGCTGCAGTCAGGCACTCGCCTAAGTTTGAAAAAATCCTATCGAGTGAAGAGCGATCCTCTCACTCGGGGGCTTAGCTGCAGTCCAGTACTCGCCTAAGTTCTCCCAAACACATCTCAATCCTCAAGGACGACGAGGGGCGGGTTGACTGCCACCTTCTCCTGGAGAGCTTCGCCACAAATACAATGCGCGATTCATCCCGCTCTACAGTAACGAAGTACGGGTCGACTGCCACCTTCTCCTGGAGAGCTTCGCCACAAATACAATGTGCGCTCCGTCCCACTCTGCAGTAACAGGGTGTGGGTCGACTGCCGCCTGCCCCTGGGGAGCTTCGCCACAAATACAAGACATGGGTCGACTGCTTCCCCCTCCTTCGGAGCTGCGCTGCGAATACAGAAAGTTGTCTCGAATAAAGATTGGGTTCACTCAGCAAGAGATTCATAAAGATATTCAACGGTAAACCAAGTTCAGATAAAATTCTAAAGGTTCTGGATCACGGATCGAGGTACTCGGGCATGCAGCCCGAAAAAGTTTAATGGTTACAAAAACCACTCGGCATTCCGAGGCAAATTTAAGGTAGGACACAAGAGTTTGTTCACTTCGCGGGAGGAGGGCTGGCAGTCTCAACGAACTCGTCCAGGTCGACGCCATCGGCAATCCGAGTGGCGGCAGCTATGAAGGTCTCCATAAAAGTTCGGAAGTCGTGCTTCTGGGTGTTTGCGACCTTGATTTTGGCCAGCTTGTCTTGTCGCACCTCCTTGCAGTGGACACGAACCAAGGACAGAGCCACATCAGCGCCACAACGAGCAGAAGACTTGTTCCACTCCTGCACTCGGTCAGGGATTCCGTTAAGTCGAGCCATCAAAGACTCAAGATCGTTTTGGAGTGTAGCCTCTGGCCAGAGTGCCGGGTCGATCCGTGACATGGCGACCTTCAGTCGAGCCAAGTAGTCCACGGCACCGTCGATGCGAGATTCCAGTCGGAGCAGATTCATGGCAGTTTCATCTTTCACTGGAGAGTTGATTGGATCCAAACCTGGTTCGATCCTCCCAGTCTCTTCTTCAAAGTTCTGGCAAAACTCTGCATTCACGATCCAAGGATAAGTCAATCTTCATACACTGAGTCAACAAAAAAAAATCAGTCGGAACTAAATGTGCACCTTCAAGCTTGATATACAACTTCTTGGCAAGGCTCCTCAGGTAGCTCTCCAGATCGTCCCTCCTGCGAGCGATGCCTTCCATCTTTTCGCTCAGGTTGAGATTTTCCTTCTTCCAGCGTGCGCACTCCCTGTTGGCTTCATTCAGAGCGTCTTCAGCCTGGTATTCTCTTCTTCCAACTGGCCAACTGAAGTCAGCTTCTGTCCGGCCAGAGCGGTCCTGTCGTCAGCCTCCTTCTGGGCAGCAGCCAAATCCTGATCTTTTTTCGCCAAAGCTTCCCTTAGTTTTTCTACAAAGAAATGATGATTGATTCAGAAATAGCAGAAGGATGCTCGAGCTGAAAACTGACCAGTCGACAAACTTGTCTTACCAGCGGCGCTGTCTCTGACCGTCTGCAGTTCTGTCCTGGCCAGCTCCAAGTCAAGTTTCAGTTGAATCTGCTGCCTCTCCAAATCAGTGAAGCGAGCTCCAAGATCACAAGATTTCTGAAATCAAAGGGGAGAAATTATTCCATAGCAAAAACGACAAATACTAAGACTATAGTCGACTGCCCGCAGTCCACCGTAGTCTCGGGGACTACACCCAGTGGGTGCACTTTGCGTGCCCCCACCGGTTCTGATTCCACTCGACCGGCCCGCCGGAGTCGAGTTCAAAAAAAGAGAGACAAAGTAGAACTCAGACCACAGTCGACTGCCAGCAGTCGACCGCGGTCTCGGGGACTACACCCAGTGGGTGCACTTTGCGTGCCCCCACCGGTTTTGATCCCACTCGACTGGATCGAGCAGAAGAAACAAACTACCAATTCTGTTTTACTCGACAAAATACAAAGACTACGGTCGACTGCCAGCAGTCCGCCGTAGCCTCGGGGACTACACCCAGTGGGTGCACTCAGCGTGCCCCCACTAGTCCAAAAAATTCAATCGACACACCCAATGGGTGTACAGATGGAAAGATTTTTGGAAAGAATCTTCAGATAGCATATCCTAACAGAACAAGCGGCGACCAACTAACCTGAACATTGCTCTGGAGAGCCGAGCTGGCATCATAGGCGGCTTGGCTGGCGTCCCGCACCGTCTTCATCTTCTCCATCATAATGCCCGCCTGGCGTATGGCTTCCCTAGCAGCATTCACCTCGTCCTCCGTGACATGATGGGTTGCAAAAAGTGAAGACGGGTCGACAGGGGCCTGAGCAGTCGAAGAAGAAGGCAAGGCACTCGACAGGGGCTCCGCGAAGGTAGCAGAACCCTGATTGACGTCACCAGTGTCCTGAACGACTGGTTCCGCCCTCGGCGTCGACTGCAGCGCCTCACTTACAGGAGCTCGCCTACTCTTCCTCGTCAAAGACCTCTCGGGCTCTTCATCATCATCAGGGAGGTCAATAATGTTGAGAGCTGTACAAAGTTCAAATTGCCAAAATCACGTCACCCAATGATGCACGATGCAGTTAAATCGACCAAAGAAAGATAGTATGGCAGAAATCATACCCGGATTAGAAGTGACTGCATCCTCCATCACCTCATCATCATCCCTATAAGCTGAGGTCCCGGAAGTGGCAGCGCTAACAATTCCAAAGTTCGTCCAGTTAAAACAAGAAAAACAAACAGCGCGGAGCGTCGAGTGAATACAAGGAGAGACATTCACGCGGAAGCGACAGGGATATCGATCTTGATCTTTGGCAGCGCCTTCCGAGTCTTCGGCTCTGCAACTTTGGGGTGCTTTGGCGCCTTCTCAGTCGGGGTTGGTGAAGAGACCCGAGGACGCTTCAAAGACTGACCAGCCTGAGCAGTTGCCTTGTCGCGGGCACTCGGCCGTTCTTGGTCAAGCTTGGATCGTCTCTCTATGCGAGGAGGCGACTCGACTTCCTCCCCATCACTTGAGTCGTCACTTCCACCATCCCCTTCACCATCGGAAGTCCACTCACCACTTTCGCCACCACTCGCCTCGCCTTCCAGAGCTTGCTCTTGCTCCCCGTTGGGCATCGAATACATTTCAATAATGGCCTGAAAGAAAGCAGGGAGAACAAAGTCAGTCGACGCAATACAAACAGCTGCGCGAGTGAATTCCGATTACAAGCAAAAACTCAGAATCAGACCTGCTCTGGTGCACGCGACTGGTCGAATGGGGGAACTCTCCTGGCTCCTCTGGGATTGTCCTTGTTCCCGGTAATGCTCGACAGCCACTTCTCCAGCGTGTCGTCATCGACCTCCTCCGGGTGGATCCGAGTGGAGTCTTCTAGACCCGAATACATCCACATCGGGTGGTCTCGGGCTTGGAGAGGCTGGATGCGCCGCTGAAGGAAGACCTCCAAGAGATCCATACCAGTGACCCCGTCACGAATGAGCTGGACCACTCGGTTGACCAACACCTTCACGTGCGCCTTCTCCTCCGGGAGCACCTTCAAAGGGGAGGGTTTTTCCACTCTGTCCATGGTAAAGGGAGGGAGGCCAGTCGATTGCCCTGGCGTCGACTGGTCTTTGCAGTAGAACCAGGTCGACTGCCATCCGCGAACTGAATCGGGAAGAATCATGGCCAGAAAGGAGCTTTTTCCTTTCGTCTGGATGCCAAGACCCCCACACATCTGGATCACTTGGGTCTTCTCGTCACTCGGATTAGCCTTTTTCACTGTCTGGGAGCGACAAGTGAAAATATGCTTGAAAAGACCCCAGTGAGGTCGACAATCCAAGAAGTTCTCACACAAGGAAATGAACGCGGCAAGATAAACGATTGAGTTGGGGGTAAAATGGTGGAGTTGAGCCCCAAAGAAGTTCAGAAACCCTCGGAAGAAAGGATGAGGAGGCAAGAAAAACCCACGGTCGACGTGGGTGACAAGAAGAACGCGCTCACCCTCCCAGAGTTGCGGCTCAAAAATATTGTCATTGCTTTGATCAGGCTCCATCTTCCTCACAGATCTTTTACAAGGTACTTTTGTTCCTTTGTCGAGATAGCCCAATTGTTTCCTGCGTAATCCAAAATATATTGATGTTAGTGATAATTTGGAGACGCATATATTCCTGATTTTATGGGTACAAAACAAGCTAAGTAAGACACTCAATTCATCCGCGCATAATCTGCGTGCTATAGCATCCATTGAGCAGTAGCTATTTCTCAATTGTTTGAGAATAGCAAACGTGTATACTGGTAGATAGAAAAATACTGACGGTTCAGTTGAGAGTTTGATCAAACGATCGAGCAGCAGTACAGCCACCGCCCCCCCCGCAGCCCCCGCGTCGTCCGCTCGGGCGACTAGGGTTTCCGCCCAGCGCCGCCACCCCTCACCTCCTTCCCCCTCGTCGCCACCCGAGGTGGCCGCCGGCAAGCCATGCGCGGTCGCCGGTGACGGTGACGGCGAGGCCCTGCTCGCTCCGTTCCTGGCGGAGGACTCTGGATCTGGGGCGGCGGCCCTGGGCGCGGCGGCGGCGCCCTCCCGGCTGGCGGCGTCCGTGGGTGGTCCTAGCCGGCGTTCCCGACCACGCGGGTGGTGGGACGGCGGCGGGTGGTGGCCGCGACGTGGAGATCCCCCTCCTCGTCAGATCTGAGGTTCGACTCCCCTCCCCTTCAGCTCCCTCATCCTTGCCGGTTCCAGCAGCTTCGATCGCCGGATTGGTGTGGATGGGTGCCCGGTGGTGCGGTTTTGGGACCGTGGGAAACCACTGGTCGGCTGGTCCGGCCCGGCAGCAGTGACGCCCTTGGGCGCCGCCCTTCCTCCTTGGAGGTGCAGCTGAGATCCCAACCCTATCCACCCCCGCTCCCCTCCCGGGTGAAAGCCCAAAATCCTTCTTGGATTGGGCGGTGACGGCGCGCTGCGCGTTGTGCCCTCCTTGGAGGCGCCGCCTGGGGAGTGTGCGTTCGGGTGAGGGGCGACAAAGGTGGAGTTTTTGGGCGGCCCTGGTTATCAGGTGGCAGTGGTTGATCTGGCTCGCAGGGAAGTCTGTCCCCGCTCCCCTCAAGTGCGGTGCTCCTTGGCGGTGGCGTGTCTAGCTCAGCTCCGGCGGTACGGCGTCTGCGATCCGGCGGTAGGGGATAGGGTTCCTCTTCCCGGCAGTAGCAGCACGTCCCTGGCCGTGGACGCCCGGTGTTTCTCTTTAGCGGCCGACGACTCCTGCTCCTCGTCGTTCTGCGGCCTCTCCTGATGTCCTTGCTGCTCGTCCTTCAGTGGCTCCTCCCGGTGGCTTTCCCGCTATTTTTCAGGTGTCCTAGGTTGCTTTGGTGTGTCAGATGAGGTGTGCTCATGTCCTAGGAGGATGTGCTCTGTGACTGTTCCAGGACTCGAGGACGGCATCTCTCATGCTCTAGGGTGAGCGTCTCTCATGTCCGTCGGCGGCGCCTTTCGATCCAAGGCGAGAGGGAAGGGTCCCTCTACGGCGAGAGCAAAGGAAGATGCTTGATTTCCTCCAACCTTGGACTCGATCATGTCCACAACTCCACTCTGTTTCTGCAGGTCCTCGTTGTGCTCATGCTGCTCGCAATTCTCGATTCTTGTTTGCTGCGGTCGGCGGCGTGTACTAGCTTGGGCTTCTCTTTTTGTTTTGAGCTAGTATTCGGCGTTGAGTTGTAAGCTTCCTAGGGTGCTCCCTTGTATCGTTCGGCCGTTGTGCTTGTTCCTGTGTTGTAATTCCTGACCGGTTGATGGCTTTGTTAATTCAAAGCCGGGCTCATCGCGAGCCTTCGTTCTAAAAAAAAGATAGAAAAATACTACGAGTATATTGGAAATCTCATTACTCCGGCCAGTGGCGGAGCCATGACCGGCCTAGGCCCCAGGCCACCCACGGGCCAGACATGCAAAACAACAAGGTGCGCATCATGGGCGTACGCTCGCGCTATCCACCTAGGCAATTTTTACTGTTGCGATTTTACTGTACCGATGGAGGAAAGAAACAGAACGCCGGCGCCCTCGCAGTCGCAGCCCGCACCCAGCGCTCTCTTTCCTTTTCTCCTCCCAGCTCCAGCTAGGGTTGCCGCCACCGCCTCCTTCGGTCCTCCCATCCCCATCCTTCGCCGCAACAACGACCGCAGAGGAGCAGAGTGGCCGGCGGCAGATCGGCGCAAATCAGAGCGAAGTCGGGGCGGCGGCCGGGCGCGATCTGGAGAACCAGTGGTGTTCTCTTTCGAAATCTCCTAGCGCCGGCCCCTCCACTTCTCTCCTCCTCATCTCCTGGCGTGCACGTATCTTATCTTTCTCCCTCCTCTGCCGCTGCAATTCCATGTGTGTGTTCGTTGCTAATCAGTGTGTGTTCTATGAATCCAATCCTTTAGTCTGCAGTGGGTGCTTTGGGGTTTCTGTGGGAAAAAGGAGAGGATCTGTGATGCGTAGATTGCCGGGTCGCACCACTACGCTCGCGACGGCTTCGCGGACCAGCTGCCGGAGATCGTCGAGGCCACCAGGGGCAAGGAACCCTCGTCTTGCAGTGCGCCTTCAGCCAGGTGAGGTCATCCTTCTTCAAAATTCATCTCATGTATGTACCTTCTTGATTCCTCCAATATAACTTGCTAAGCCAAGCAAGGTAGTAGTATACTAGAAGAAAATTACTTTTTGTAGATGCCCATAGGTAACAGAAAGCCACGAGTTGTCAGGATCAACAGATGACCTGTGGAGCTTCATATTCAGTTATTTGTTAGCTACTTGCTTGCTTCAAATGTCTACATACTATAGGAATTAAGGTTCTGCTGTCTCTATTTCATAGATTTTATTGTATATACATACCGATAACTTCAGCATGAGAGCAAGAAGTTGGAGCAGATGCAACAACACATTCAGTTGTTGCACTGTATAGATGCATGTTTTTGTAGATGATTGTTCACCTTTTAATCAATTTCCTTATAGTTGTAGTTCAGACTTCAGACACAACTTTCCATGTTGTCAACCAGAAAAAAACAATTTATTGGAACCATTAGATTTATTAGTAGATGTATCATTATATTCAGGGGCGGAGCCAGGGGGGGACGAGCAGGGGCCTGCCCCCCCCCCCCCCCCCCCCCCCCCAATGATCGACAATTTTAGTAGCAGCGATGAGTAATTACCAACGAGATTAGATCAATATATGTACTCGGCCCCCCCTATACTCGAATCCTGGCTCCGCCACTGATTATATTTCTACAAGGGATAAACTAAAGCAAAGAAACCAATCCTTTTTAATTCATGTAAAGTTCATGTCTGTAATGAGGTGGCACTCTTAAAAGGTGAAAATTATGCAATATTATCCCCTTTCTTTTGTCAGTTCTAAATATTTTTTGTGGTTCATACTCTGCCAATGAATCTCATATTCTGATACTCGGCTATCAAACCCATTAAGCTACGCGGAAGGGGCGCTTGTTCGACTATGTGATTATCTCTGAGTGGAGTATGATTAGTGTTTGATTTTTGCACAGATTTATTTCGTTTGATCTTATATCAATTTAGATAGGCTATACATCGGGACCTTTTGTTCTGACCAGAGTTGATGATTTATCTCAGGATACGGTTGATGATGTAGTTGGAGATGGATGGTTCTTACTAAGATACATCTGTATATGTATGTGGTTTTGCTTCGGTTGAAGATATATGTGTGCCTTAAAGACATATCAGAAGTCAAATTTCTAGGTACGTAGTCAGTGATTACTCCCTCTTATATTTCTTTACGGAGGGCTTATATTTCTTTAAGGAGGGAGTATGTATTAATGATTGTTGGCAACTCCTATCTTACTGATGACTCCTCTTGTAGGTAAAATCTGATCAAGACTACTAGACGATCCAAGTGGAAAACTATTTCACTTTCAACTTGTATATCATGTCTGACCATGGAAGGTTAGATGGTAATATTGAATTCAAAAAGATGGATGCCAACTATTTAAAACACGCCTCTCACAAAAAAGTATAAATGGATTGGTAACTTGAGTCATGGGATTGGTGAGAGTAGTTCGCAATCTCTTGAATTGGGTGAATTTCATCACAAGAAAGAAGAAGGAAATTGGTAATAGTAAATTGGATGTTATACGATTTCTTACCTGACATCCTTTTGTTCTGGCTTGTGACTTTTGGAGCTGTTGAATGGCCTTTGTTGTAAGTGAATGTCTTGATTAGTAAACTTAGGTGTATTGCTTAGGTAGGGTGAACATTATGTACTTGTTTCCTTCCACTGCTTGTTTTTCCCTTCTTTTTCTCACAGTGGTTTGCTGGTGCTCCTCACTAGCTTGCAGGCATTGACTCCGTCGCTGCCTATTCGGCGGATTGAGGCACCCATTCATCACATGCGAGCTTTGAGATTATTTGGTAATCATTGTTCTTCTGTTTCTTCCTTTGGTGTCATTTCAGAGGTGCACTAGAACATGCAAGCATTTCAAAGGATTAGAAATGTTTGTCTAGAGTAGAGTGCCCCCTTTTATCTTGGTATATGTACAGTGCTCGATGCATTAGTGTGGCCTAAAATGTTTGAATCTTCAAATGTTTTTGAAAATTATTTTTATATTCAGATGACTCAATGCTAAAATGTTTGACTCGATGTCTTAGTTGTAGTACTGATTAGAGTTTACATGAGAAAATACTTACGCTTGGGAATCTACCTCACGCTGTCACGCACCTTCCTAATGTCTCTCCTCTTCACGTTGGTACTGCTGTGTATGTATACGTTTTACTGTCAATCTCCCTCGTCTTTTACACTTTTTAATGCATAATAATGAATTTCGGCATACGAGCTCGTTATTGGCCACACAAAGACTAAAAGCTATGTCGAGTATGTAGATGCATCGACCATAGTATCTGGTTCCACTGACAACTCGTTCAAGCTTTGGGACTTGTCTATGAATCAAGCAAGAGTAATTGACAATCCAATTCAGACTTCTACAGGGCATATAAATACAAAGGTTAGATATCCTCCATCGATTTTTGTTCTAGCTGTACTTGCACATACTTGTTCTCTTCTCAGGGTATTGTTCCAGAAATGATTATAATCAAGTACTCCATACAACCATTATCAACTCTTAATTTGATTTCTGTGCCCTTGAATCATGGCATGTTTACCTTTTGTCATGCATATTCAGTTACAGTGTATTATCAACTCTTGCACTGCCGATACATTAGTCGGGTTAGGCGGGAACTTTATTACTCCCTCCATTAAAAGTTTCAGCATGCCCAATATTAGGTCTTTGCTTCAAACATTGTTGGTTAATCGAGCCGAGACTTTGGCACCATGAACGGCGGCTTCCTTCTGATGTTTGATTTGGTTCTAGATTGCAGATTATTGACAGATATTTCTGTGTACTGTCTGCCCAGACACTTCCGAAAGTAGAAGAGAAATGGCGAAGAACTCCCACGAGAGATGTACACATTATTATGAATGATGGGCAGCTAATCGGTTAGTAAGCTATTCATTGTGAAAAAAGTAGCATGTACAGATTATTGCTAGGATTCAGAGTGACATTTTGTACTTTTTGAAGTGGACAATTATTCTGTTATAGACAAAGGTTCAGCTCATGTACTTAACACAATCTCGCATCACCAGGCGGAGTTGGTGTTCTTTGCGACAGTGGCATTGCTGGTGGCTGTAGAGAAAGCTCTCTTATACATGTGCACTGTCCGTTATGCATTTCTGTAATGCTGTCTTATTTTTCCCAGCAGGAAGATGCATTTGTGTATGTGCATTGCCTGTAACGCATTTCTGTTGCCATATCATTTGGGTTGTTTGTCTTCTCACTAAACTAAGCCTAGTGTGATACAATCATGTTAACAAATGTGGCAGCTTGATTAGCACGCACAATCTTGCCTCTAGAGGCGCCACCAGGTGGCGCCCCGGCCACTAGTGAAACTATCAAATAGTGTCATAGTTCTATGGTCATCAAAGGATTTTAGTGTCAGCCCGCCCGGCTTGCCCCTGCTCCCGGCAATATACTGTAGAAATGAGATAGCAGAAATGTCGGAACCAGGGGCTACTGCATCAATGGATTACAAACTCTGCAATTTTCTGAATTATTGTTCCACCCGTGATATTCTCCTTGCGTACTCCCACCGACACTTATTTTTGGACGGGAGGTAGTACTACTTTATCTAGTTATTCCATCAAACACAATCGTAGTGGATTACCCCTTGATTTGTAGTGTCAACATTAATTTTTGTTAATCGCCCGCACTAAGGCCTTCTTTGGTTTGGAGGAATTTCAAAGGAATTATATAGGATAGGATTCTTGTTGAAAATTTTCCTTTAAAGCTCTTTGGTTCATAGGAATGGATTCCTATTCCTACATAGGATTGGTTCCTATCCAGACTAGACCTGGCCATGGGCAGCCCGGCCCGGTCGACCTGACCCGGCCCAAAAAAGCTCGACCCGGCCTGGCCTGATCTTGTCCATGGGCCGGGCTTGGGCCTAGATTTCAAGCCCGACGGCTGGGTCGGGCCGGGCCTGGATACGTCGTATTCGCGCGTTAACGAAGAGGCCCGGCCTGAGGCCCAGTGGGCTTTTAGCGTGATGGGCTGGGCTTGGGCCTCAGTTTTTTGCATCGGGCTTTGGTAGGCCCGACCTGACCTGACAGATGGCCAGGTATAGTCTAGACTCAATGGAAAAATTCCTATGATGAACCAAATGACATCTCTTTTCCTAATCATACTCATAGGATTTGAGATATATGTCATCTTATTTTCTACAAGTTTTTTATTCCTGTAATAAGCCTTTCTATGAACCAAAGAAAGCATAAGCAGTTTTGTTTGCACTCTTATTTTGGATATAAGTGTAGACCTCTATCAAAAAAATGTCCAGGCTTCATTGAGATGCAAAACACGTTTCAAGGAAAAAAGTTATTTAAAAAACCACCACATTTGGGAGAAAATCACTACATTAAGAATGGTCTATCCTCTCGTTAGAAGACCCGACAATATTTTGTTGTTTAAAGAACCCATACATAAAGGGCCCTAAAGATAAATTTCTATGAAATGAAATTGGATGAAACTATTATGAATATCCTCTTGTCCTTAAGCAACTTTCTTGGACATGTTTTACAAAATAGTATTCCTTTTGAAATTTGGCCCACCATCTCGTCAATAGTGACAAAAGTAATGTCCAAGAAAGTTATCTCCTACTTTTGAAGAAGTATTGTTGGCTAAAAAAGATGGCTCGATGGTTACAGTTGACAATGGTATTATGACCATCTAATTTGACCTACTATCCATTCGTTACGTACAACTAGTCGTACGGTCAACTCAACAAGTGAAGGTAAACATTTTAGTTCTTGATGCTTGCAAGCATCTAGTTGGAAATGCGAAAGCTAGGACTCCAATTGTTTTTGATTGGTAGAAAATAACATACAGTTTTCAGATTGCACATATTCGAAAGAGTAAAATGCATCATAAGTCCTAAAACAATCGGAAGTGTGTCTAATTTAATTCTAAATCTATAAAACTGCATATTTTAGTCCTAAAACTATTTAAGTCATTCACCGAAGGTCTTAGTCTGCACGCATGATGAATTGACCAACACCACGTAGGCAATATTCGCCATCGCACACGTAGAAATCCAAGAATGCACAAAGTGTTTTATCTCTAAGAACACTGAATTAATCATCTAACTCAAGCAACATTATATATACAAGATGACCCATTGCAACATTGGTGCAAAGACCAATTATAGCCAAGAAGCGAAGCAACTAATACTATCAAAACTTTAGGTGAATTATTTGGGTAACGGAGAAATGGCCACCTTATGGAACTGCTCCTGGACTGGGACTGGCACCTTGAAGATGGAATATCTAGAGTTGTTCAAGCATTCCAGAAGGAAGAACGGGACATTGAAAGCAGCTCTTGCAGATGGAACTTGGAACGGCGATCTAGCCCACGACAACACCCAACCTCTCTAGCCTGAGATGATCAGATTGCAAAGATGGCTTACTGGAAAAAGACATACAGCTAAACGACCAGCTCTGGGACACAATCAAGTGGAGCCATGAGGCCTCGGGAATTTTCTCCACAAGCTCCTCATACAAAAGTCAGTTTCATGGGCTGATCATGGCAAACTTCAAATAACTGTTTTGGCAGACGTGGTCAACTCCTTGTCTCAAGGTTTTTGTCTGGCTGCTACTCAAGAACATGTTACGGTGCAATGATCGCCTCCTGAGGTGAGGCTAGCCAAACGAGTATTTTTGCCAGCTGTGTTTAAGGAATTTAGAAAGCTCTGAACACCTTTTTTTTGGGAAGTGCCCCTTCTCAGTTTCAGTTTGGACCAAAGCTGTTGGGGGGTTTGGTTGCAACTCCCTACACCCGGACAACTGTAAGAGTAAAACAAAGCCAGATGAGATCACAACAAAAATGATCAACGGGGTAGTAAAAATGATGATCGTCGTGATTCTAGGGAAAATTTGGCACCAGCAAAACGAGTGCACTTTCAGAGGCAAAGTGGCCAGTTTGACAGAGATCACAACAAGCATGAGAAGGACTCTTGATTTTTGGCGCCAAGCAGGGCGACCCATTTAGAGCACCCGTTCGGGGACTCGCCGTGAAAAATTCAAATCCTCTATCGCCCGACGGATGAATTTTTTTATTTTCTTTGTTCTAATCTCCTTGATCACTAGATCGAACACCACTTTTGTATTCCCGCGTGCTCTTTGATTATTAGCAATATATGCCAGCCATTAGTTGGATCTTTCAAAAAAATTGAAGGATGTTTCTCACGAATGGTCTGAGAGTGGTTATGTTTGTATTGTGTTTGTATTTGCCATGTATATTTACCAACAACACACAATGATGGTCATTACACATTTCCTTTCGCCAGCCAGGGCAACCCAGCAGTCGAGGTGATGAAAGGCTGATCGCACCCCCACGGTACATGACCTAAACCATCGGAACCTGGGACTCCTGCTCGGAACAATTGAGGAGACTTGGGGCATCTCGGCAGACCACATAGTCCAAATACCGGACAACTGAGCCCAACTGGATGCAACAAGAACTTAGGTGAACTATTTGAATGGTATCTTTTAGGAATTGTCTACAAGCAATTATGTTTGACCACACCCCCTAGGGAAAATAATTTGAACCGTCAGAAACGGGCATCCCCACTCGGAACCACAGGGGCAGAAAGAACTATACGAATCGACTAGATGATGTACGAGCCATGGGCCACAGGAGAGCGTGATCAGCGAACATATGCAGCATGCATGCAAACGGCCAGCCCACAAGGGTCAAAGTCATGGCAGACATGGGAAAAGACGTCATGTAAGCAGCCGTGATGATCAGAGGCCGGGCAGACATTGCAAAGCATTATGTCTGACAAGACCAAACGCTCGAAGGATGGGAAGACATGGCAGAATGCGCCATCTGTCCAGACCGCATCATTCAAAGACTGAACTCACATCCCAAAATCAAAAGGTAGTGGCATGACCCGGTAACCCTCCAACCAAGTGGGCGGGATGATAAGAGGTAGTGGCATGACCCGGCAACCCATTAGGAGAACAGAAGCAAAAGGAAGCCCAACGTTCGAATTGCGTTTGTATCAATGACTATCTAAAGGTTGTTTTTACCTATAAACTTATCGATGACCCGTTGTGCCCACCGAGCAAAAGTCTACCCCGACAAACAAGTCAAGTAAGTTATACGAAGAACCATCTAAAGAATGCATTTAGACACAATCCATTTACACACAAATGGTGTCTCAACCCATTGCATAAGCGTCATACACATGCATAATTGCATAAGCAGAGCATTAAGCATATAACTACAACATTAGCACCTAAAAACCATCGGTATTTCTTGCATGACACCAAGACAACATCACATGACTAGTCTGCTTTACTCAATCTCCTCATACTTGCAGTATTGTCACCTTAGATGCACGGTTTATCCCTCATCATAGTTTTCGATGATGATAAATCCATCACTAACAACAGTTCCACCATGTTTGACTAGTCAATGTTTCTCACAAACGGGTTGTGACAACCCAAGACTAAGACCCCCATTAGTTTCTATTATGTTCATGCTTGCATGCTATATAATGTGTGTTTCATTTTTTTGCATCATGCATCATAATCATCATTGCTTTGTTGTGGCACATTTAATTGTGTTCTGATCTTGTGTGATACTCCTTCTCACCTTCATCTTGCCTCTTGCCTCTTGCTCTTGCCACCAAACCAACTCAACCACCATCTAGTCCAAAACCCCATCCTAGTTTCTTTTCTTTCATTTTATCTATTTATCTCAAGTGACATTTTTCCTGATTCCAATAAATGTTCGCTATATTCCTAAAACCCCTATGACCGACTCCACCAAGTTTTGCTTGTTTGCAAATGTTATGGGCAGATTCAAAATTCATTCTCAAGTTTGAATCAAATTCAAGCTTGGTTTAGTTTGTAGTTTTTGAAATTATCATGGCATTTTTTAAATTGGGCATAAATCCAGGACTCTAGAAATATCTCCATCTCTGCCAAATTCCATCTCTACCCTTGCTTTTATTTTCTCGCAAGTTTTTCGTTTGAAGAAAAGAGAAAAATGAAAGAATTAGAGGAGAGAGAAGCCTAGGCTGCAGCCCAACTTACCTCCTGGCCATGCAACCCACTTACCTCTGAGCCAAAGCCATCCCACCAGCGTTGACCCCCCTCTGTTTCATCGCCTTCTCCCTGTATAGTAGAGCATCTAGAGGAGCCACGTCGACAGCGTTGATTTGATGACCGGAGCTCCTCCCTAGAGCCTATAAACATGCCATACTCGTCGCCCTAATCCTAGCCTCTCCATTCCCTTAATCCTCCCACCGCCGCCTGCACAGGTAAGGACACCCATGCGCTTGTTGACGCCTTGGTCGTGTAGAGCTCGATCTAGGGTTTGCCTTTTCAAAAAAAATCTAGATGACTACATTATGTAACGGTGGGAGTATATAATTTCATGGTTTAGTAAAATGAGAGCAAGTACTAGAAAATTTCAATGGATTTCAATATGAGCATTTCAACTCATAACCCCTACAAATTTGATTCTAATGTTCAAAATCTCCTCTGGCAGAAAAATTCAGAACTATGTTTGAACCCCGCCGCACCATTTTTTTAATCTCTATTCGCTGAACATTTTTTGTGACGCTAAAAATCATCGTAGAATATGCACATACCTAGTCACGGTCAAATGCATCGGCTAAAATCAGGCAAGAACTTCATCGTAGTTTCCCAGGGCAGTACTCTAGGAGGAAATGAGTTGGGACCAAAAACCGTCACGGAAAATGATCTTAGGTGATCACTTTTTTGCCTGTCACTAGGATTTTTGTCACAAAATAGCACACATTTTGTAGTGTTTGCCTCCGACCTAGTTCCGTGCATGGAAGACACGCTGCCTGAGCCTTTCGATGATGTCTGAACACCATCTACAATGGGATTCAGCGAGCCAATGTCATTTGCTCCATGTCTCTGTTTAGGAGGTTGCTTCATCCATGCCTTATCACCACCATTCACCTCATCACAATCTAGGAGGTGCGCTATATACTTAAAACAACCTCTCGACATCATCGTCTTCATTTTATCCCACCATGTGGGCATAGTCTCTGCCATTTTCTAGTGTTCCTTTCTTCATGCCTATTGGGTCCAGCAAACACACCTTATCATCTGCCATGTTGCCCTCTTAAAGCGGTGGAATACAAACAAATGCCTTGAATCTCTGCAAGAGAAAAAATAATTGGATTATTTTCAATAGGTAAGAGAAAGGCAAAGGAAAAAAGAGAAGACGCATCCGGATACTAACTCTCATGCCCTCATTTTTGGACGAGTACAAAACAATGCGGGGACCTAATCGGAACTCTAGGACTTCCACTTCACCAGGGAAGGGTCCATTTCTTCCAGTGTCTTATGATCGTAGTAGGCTTTCACCATCGCAGTCAAATCCTCGTACATCAGACATTCCCTTGTGCGGAGCAGTTGGATCCGCCTACCCATCCAACTAACCAAGATATGTTTGCTAGCAAGGCTGCTTTTCGCAAGGGCCTCCACTACCCCATCAAGGATTTGTGTCTCCTCAGATGCCTTGAGATCCATCAGCTCGCCCCAAGACCTCCACCGCACATGTCGATTACACAAGAATGGTCACACCCCCATCTTCTCGCCGCCAATCAAGGTGTCGGGAAAGTAGAACCAACCTTGCTGCCATATCTTCACAGAGCCAGGCGACCACAGATCGAAGTATTTTTCATTTCCCACACTTGTATGAGAGTACAACTAAACTCTCATAGATGGTCGTCGTACTGTGTGCCTTTAAATGGAAGTACTTCCTCACAAGCCAAGATGCAGCTGAGTCCCCAATAAACACTGACAAAATGCAATGAAGAAAACAATGAGGATTCCATTAGGGACAAGGTGATGCAGCTAGAGGACATAGAAGAAGACTAACCCACAAAATAAATCATGGAGGGATAGAGACATCCCTCGCAGCACGAAAGGAAGCAACACCACTTGCTCGGCATCCTGAGGCACCAACAAGACCTCTATGGTTGAGGAATGCCCCTAGTTCTGGCACGCCAAGCAGCCACCGCCTGCGATGAAATGTAGCCAAACATGGCGAGCCTATTTAGTTTCACTTGATCACCAGTGAAGGCAACCACTTCCCTTGGTGGCACTGGGTGAGTAGGCGGGCTTTCTAGATCCAACACCCTTGTCGGCTAACCTAACGAAATCAGTTGTTGCCTTCTGTTTCCTGCCTACACGTGACAACTAAGGTGGCAGGACTCGGCTAGCCTGGAAGTATATTATGGGCGAAAGGCAGAAGGGGAAGTGTCGAAGAAAAATATGGGGAAAACACAAAAGCAAAAGTATCATGCATCACCGCATATTATAAACCATAAATAACATAGGCAGAGGGTTAGCGACAAGGAGGCACCGTCCCAAACATAATGATGTCGGGCGAGTGCCCAACCCGTCCGCCATGTGGTCCCATCGAACTTTCTCGGCTGATGATACGTGCGACCAAAGGGTAGGCCCGTGAACATGATCCCCCGCATGACTGTGGCACTCGTAGCAAATTTTTCCAGCCAAGCTGCTCGTACAGCCACTCCTCGTAGCCTTATGACCATCTACTTGCCCATACCGACTCGTCCGCCGCCGCTTACTTTTGTATCTGTCTAAAAAGATTGTTCCACTCTGCTTATGTTAACTGGATGTTTCACACGCACATTCGTAGCACATTAAGTCGAGTGCATATGCAACAGGGTATTCGGACAAGACATGCACAACTGACTGTCACACACCGAAGCAGGTGCCTGTCTTGTGCAAGCAAACACGGCCTAGGATGACACAAACGACACTGATAGGCCGACCAGGCCTCACTCGGATCGAGCGGGACAACGCGTGAGAAGGTGCATGCAGCTTCCCATGCCATCCCAAGCCAGAGCAAATACCAAGGAGCATGAAGCACCCTTCTCTCTCGACACATGCACCGACCAACCCAATGTTCCTTTTCTTAACACTCCCAAGCTAGGCCATGAGGAAATCGGAAGAGTGAAGCTAACGTACAACTTAGAACATGTTAATAGAAGGATTCAACATTGGGCTAGCCAAACAAAACACTCTCTAATCAGTTACTCCACCTCTTAGATGGTCAGCAACAACAACTTGACATGCATTGACAAGCAAGAGCGCGCGGTCGTCGGCCCCTATCACTAGTACAGAACCCCCATATTAGCTGTGTGCAACACGGCGCACTAGCCACATTCAGGTGCCATGCCGCCAGTACGACACGGGTGCTAAGGTACTATTAGCAGTGTGTGGCTTGCACACGGCTAATATGTTACCACTAGCATAGTGCATTGCGCATCTGACTATTATGTTACTAGCTAGTGGTGTTTGTACCACGTTCATGCTGCTAGGCTATCTGACACTAGTGACACGTGGTCAACGCAAACGCGGCCGGTGGAAGGGAAAACATGTAGCGTGCCCGCAGCTCACATGCTGCTAGTCTATTAACTCGTAGGTAGCATGCATCCTTGAGAACACGCTGCTAGTTTGTTTTGCGGGGCAAAGAAAATACTGGCACGACAACATTTTTTGCTGCCTTGGCAGCATTTGCACAATTCATAAGTATAGAAATATGAAAATTATTATGCAATTAAATAATGAAGGTTATCATGTAACACATTTACATGAATCCAAGTTGCAACATATGCATCTACATGTTCAATTCACACAATACATTTAAGTCATTGAGTTACAAGCATATGCATTTCACATCCCAAATTCATAAAAGGACTGGGCATTTCATAGTGGTAGCTCGATCATGGGGCAAAGACCCGGAACTGTTGAAGTTGGAGTCGATGAATCTAAAAAGAATAATGTGAGCATGCATAGACACCAAATTAACATAACACATGAACCTATATAAGAAGATTACATAGCAAATGATGCCAACATTTAAGGAACAAAGGGATAGTTTTCTACCATGGCGTTATCTGTGAGCCAAAGGGCTCATTTTGCTATCGTGCTAGAGTCATCATGATTTATGGAATTTATTAAGTTCTGACTGACACAAAAGGTATGGTAAGTCTACCAAGTCTAGTTTAGACCAAGGTTTCCAACACGAACATTGTTGTTCTAGAAAAGACCTTTGTTTTCTAGAAAAGACCATTGTTTTTCTAGAAAATAACATGAGTAAATGGTTAGTGTCCTTCATTTCATGTACGTCGTCGAGTCAAGCTAGTCGCTATGTTGTCGGTTCTGTCGATACCATTGCTAGTCAAGGGGTTCATAGTACATCTCAGCGTTGCTGATGATAGTGTTGTTGATGATGGTCGCAAGGGTGCTCTGGGTCCATCTAAACTCTACTCGACTATCAACTAGTGTAATAATAGCAAGGGTTTACCCCCTGCCCCATTGGTGACATCGCCCTTTCTTGTGAAGGATGTATGCTTCCGCGTGTAATCAACTATATGGTTCATGACATAGTAGACAGACAAAAAACCTCTCTCGGTTTGTTGTTGCACACAACAAAAGATTGTATTGTGGGCGAAGCATACCAAGACCAAGATGTTTTTTCTTTTTGAAATATGGGTTTATCGCTCCTGCTACCCTGGTCTCAAACTCTAAGAGACCTTCATCCAAAACCAACTTCAATTTGGTGCAGTCTTTCTTGATCTTTTGATTCAAATCCAAGACATAAGAATTGCAAGTCTTTGGGGATAGAACGAAGTGATATATATCACTACTAGGAGAAACCTTATAGAAGCGTGGGATAATGGTAGCAGTAGCGTCGTGTAACGCCCCGGACACACATGCCGGTGGTCATTACTCCTGGCGGGATCTAAACTGGTCCCACAAATCAATACTAGTCTTTTCTGCGCACTTTGCCCTCACTCGTGCGCACCCGGGAGCAACTTCCCAGTTGGTCACCCATCCTGAAACTACTCCAAGCTGAGCACGCTTAACTTTGGATTCTGTCTGAATGGGCTCCCGGAAAAGAAGGAATTCCTTATTGATATGAGTAGTCTATCATCCCTAATAAGCCTGACTATCACATACACCCCCACTCAAAGGAACTGATGTCCTCGTCGGGCCAGAGGAACGTTCCCTCTTGGCACATATGTCTGTGCTTCCAGTCCGGCACATGTGCCATGCCGTGTGCCATGACGGGTGACAAATGTCATGCATAACATGGCCGTGCACTTGTTCGCAAACATCCGTGTAACCGCGAGGGTCGGCTCTGATACCAACTTGTAGCGCCCCGGACACACCCGCTGGTGGTCGTTACTCCTGGCGGGATCTAGACTGGCCTCAAAGATCAATACTAGTCTTTTCTGCGCACTTTGTCCTCACTCGTGGGCAGCTGAGAGCAACTTTCCGGTCGGTCACCTATCCTGAAACTACTCCAAGCTGAGCACGCTTAACTTTGGAGTTATGTCCGAATGGGCTCCCGGAAAAGAAGGAATTCACTATTGATATGAGTAGTCTATCATCCCTAATAAGCCTGACTATCACACGTCGGGCCTGAACCAGCGCTACAGGTAAGTCTGTAGTAGTAGCGCTAGCGTGCCACCCAGTGCTACTTCTAAGCTGTCCCCTCCTCACCCATCAGGGCTACTCGTAGTAACACGTTTGACAAAAAGCAGCGCTACTACTAATATTATAACAGTAGCGTGTGTCCAGGGCACACCGCTACCATTATGTGTGCACAATGCTAGCAGGTGGGGCCACTTAACAGCAGCGGTGGCCCCCGACATGGCACTATTGCTATGTCCTTTAGCAGTAGCACTGGCACCTAACTCGCGCTGCTAGGCGTAGCTGTCACCTTTTCCCACCCTCCCCTCCCCATTTCCCCTCTCCCTCATCTACCTCCCTCACTTGGTTCATTTAATTTTTTATCTTCCTTCTCATACCTCTCTTCTCTCATTAATGCCCCCTCCACCATCTCCTCTGTTGATGGCCTCTTCCTCTCTTCCTCACTTTATTTGTCTCTCCCTCCTTCCCTTTCCCCACTCCTATATTTGTCTCACTAGCTAGCTCTCTCTCCCTCCCCATTATTTAGGTAGAGCATCTCCTCCCAACTAGATCTACCCATTTTAGAAGTAAGCCATCTTTGTCCACTTTCGATGATCCCTATATATAGGTAGCGACACCGGCCTCATCTATCGTGTGCTCGATCTCTCTCTCTCTCTCTCTCCCTCTCGGGATAGGTGAGTAAAAAGTTGTGCTTTGCAAGAATGGAAATATGTGTGTTTGCGTTATGATGGCAATTGTGCGTGTGGCATGACTTGCCGCCTATGTGTATTTGTCGAATTATGCGTGACATGATTTGCTTATGTTTTCTGAAATGTCGATTTATTTCTGTTTTGGCGAATTTCGGGCAAACTCTATATGCCCTATTTTTAGGGAAGGTCAGTGGAAGGGTGTTGGAAAGATGGTTGCGATCCACGGTGCACGGCATGTATGCAAATAACCGGATTGGGATTTTATGTCCGTGTAGAAGATGTAAAGGCATCATCATGTTGGACCCCTTTGAGAGTGGCGGTTTGAAGGTGCATCTGCTCATGCATGGTTTCATGAATGGATATGCTCGGTGGATAAGTGAAGATGATGATGGGGACGTCCACATGGCAGGCAATAACAACATGGGGCTAGACGAAGAGATGACGATGATGGACCTGAAGATGAGGGCGCCGGACATGGTGGCAGAGAAGAGGTCGGACACGACAGAGAAGAAGCAGACACGCTGCAGTCTTTGTTGCTACTAAGTTCAGTCGTGCAGAACCCTCATGTTCGAGACCTGCTTCGCAAGAATAGGACTAGCGACAGAGTTGCTTATAGAGAGGAGGCCAAGCTGGCGCAACTAGAGGTAGACTCAAAGACTCCATTGTATGACGGTTGCGATCTCGACTGACCCGCTTGAGTTTCGCGCTTGAACTGTTAAAGACGAAGGTAAAAAAAGAATGGACAAACGCAAGCCTCGATGAGCATTTGAAGTATCTACACAATAAAGTTCTTCCCGGTGGGAACCTGTGTCCTACTAGTGTCGTTGAGGCTAAGAAGGTCGTGTGCTCTCTTGATCCGCCGCACATTAGATACCATGCATGCATCAATGATTGCATCATTTATCAAAAGGAGCACACGGAAAAACCAGCTGTCCGGTGTGCAATGCTTCTCGATACAAGAAGGCCGAAAAGAAATCTTCTCAGATAGTTGTAAGGTACTTATCGATCACTCCCCGTCTACAGCGTTATTTCATTAATCCTAAGTGAGCAAAGCTCATGCGCTGGCACGCGGAGAGGGTGAAGCCCGACAACGGAGATGATCCGAAGCTGAGACACCTCGCAGATGCTAGCCAGTGGAGAGCATTCAACACCGAATAATGGTATTTCAAATATGATGCAAGGAACATCGTGCTTGGCACGAGTAACGATGACATGAATCTATTTGGCAACCAGAAGACCAACCATAGCACATGGCTCATGTTTGTATGGATGTACAACCTCCCCCACTGGTTGTGCATGAAGTCAAAGTACATACACATGAGCATGTTGATTCAAGGGCCAAAACAACCGGGAAATAATATTAATATGTATCTGGGGCTACTGAAAGAGGAGTTAGACACATTATGGAAAACACCGACCATGACGTGGGACGCTAGCAACAGTGAATATTTCTATATGGGAGTCGCGTTGATGATGACGGTGCACAACTATATCGGTTACGGATATGTCATAGTCCAGGTGTGCCACGGATATTGCAGATGCACCAGGTGCATGGATGATACAATGTCTCAACCGCTAACGAAAGATGGCGGGTCTAGAAAAATCGTGTACATGGGGCATCGAAGATGGCTCGAGAAGGATGACCCGTGGAGAAACCATGGAGATCTATTCAATGGTGAGGTTGACCATCTAGGACCTACACGTAAGAGGAGCGACACCGAAATCGGTGAGTCGTTGTTGAAAAACTAGGAACAATGCCCCACGACGGGAATAATGAAAAAGGTGCCAGAGCCACTGCTGAAGGTATAGAAAACGAGGTTTGTTTTCTGGGACTTGGAGTATTGGCCCAAACTCGACATGCCTCATTATCTTGTTCAAATGCATATCATGAATAATGTCCTAGAGATCTTGCTTCCAACACTGACGAACATGCCGGAGAAGACCAAGAAGAGACTTGGTAGATTTGACATCATGGTAGATCTTCACATGCTACCCTGTAAAAAGTCGGAGGAGACGGAGACGGAGATGGGGGACACGGGCAAAAAAGTCAACAAGAAGGAGGAGAATTATTGCCCCCCTTCTTTCTTCACCTAAAGTCCGAAGGAGATCGATCAATTCTTCAAGTGTCTTACCGGAATCAAAGCTAGTTTCGGTTACTGTGGGAAGATAAGTAGATTTCTAGACACCAAGAAGAAAAGGTTCAGCAGGATGAAGTATCATGACTGTCATGTGATGATGATGCAGATCCTTCCGGTTCCCTTAGAGGGATACTAGAGAAGCACGTTCGTGAGACGCTTACTGGTCTCTGTAACTTTTTCGAAGTTATCTCTTGAAAGTCGATCAGTGTGAAGCAGCTCTGAAGGCTATAGGAAGAGACCGTTGTCTAAATGATCTTGAGATTTACTTCCCGCCCGTGTTCTCTGACGTCTTGTGCATCCATGTGCCCATGTTGTGGACGACATCATCAACCTAAGGCCGCCATTCCTTCACAGGATGATGACATTCGAGAGGATGAATGGGGTCATCAAAGGATTCGTTCGTAACATGTCTCGTTCAGATGGAAGCATCGTCCAGGGCTATCTGACCCAAAAGTGCATCTCCTTTTGCGAGAATTATCTAGGTGTCGAAAACCATGTTGTTGGTTTGCCCGTCAACAAGCACCTTGGGAGTCTCGGAGGAGAAGGTCACACGTACGGGCGGAGGGAATTGCATGTGGACCACAAGGGTCGATGCAACGACTTTGACAGAGCAAACTTAGTAGTGCTGCAACACCTAGACGTGGTAGAGCCATCAGAGCCTGAGAAAGCGCGCAAATGCTATGGCAATCAAATAGAATCCATCCTACGGGAAACCGACAGCATTAACGATGATTCCTTAAGGAAGATACCAAATATGGAGCACTTCCTCCTGACGAAGTTGCACCAGCGATTCCTGTTCCCCGACCGGGATGATACAAAAGCATCGTGGCTAGACAAATCCACGAAGAAGATAAACAACAGAGCCATGGGCAAGTTTAACGTGTTGTCCGCCTAGAAAGTAAGGGTGAAACGAGCGATCGCCAAAAAAGTACCCTAGACCAAGATTGTTAAGGAAAATAAGACAATTTCGGAAGAGCAATTTGAAATATTCAAGGCGACTTGCACTGCCAAAGTTGTCAAGGAAAAGTCGGAGCACATGAATGAGCTTCGAATAAGGAACACGGGGGACCACCGCCTCAAAAGCATGGTTACTTGGGCAAGAGGCACATATGGCCCAAGGAGGACGCGGAACATGAAAGTTTGCGGCTCCTAGACCCCTTGGCGGTGTTCACCGTCCCGCATGAGCATGACTTCATCATGGCCAGGTACACTTGTGACCCGGTAAATAAGGTTTTTGAAATGGATGCGCCCACGAGGGAGTTCATGAGACTATTAGTACTTATTATTTTACCACCTTATTTTACCTTCTGATCAATTCGACTACATGTTTAGTCACATTTGTAAATGATCCATGTTCCATTTGCAGGAAGAGTAACACAGGCTTGCAGTCGAAAGTGACTCGTCGTTTGAGTCGTCGGTGAGTCCCAAGTGGGACACCCCTTTCAACCGGTCCTTGAACATAATGAAAGGATTCCCGGTGGACAAGAAGTTGTCGTATGGACGTGTGCACGCCGTCAGAGACGACGCCACATGGAAGTATTACTACCATGAGGAGGTGGAAGAGAGAAGGCAGAGATGGAAGTTAAATGAAGTGAACATCAACAAGAAGGTTGCGATTCCGGTTGAGAAGAAAACAGTTGGGACCAAAGAAGCGATACGACCTGAGTTGGTCCGCGAGGCAGTCAATGCAGCGTTAGCAGCCTCCAGATATGAATTTGTAACTTCGGTTGATAGCTTGATTTCGGCTATTAACGAATGGACGAAGCAAAATCCAGATAAAGGGGCAGCAGACTTTCCCTTCCCCAACTATGTCAAGAGCAACTCGAAGAATGTCATGCCAGCACCTGATCACGTAGCCGCACATGCTCCTACACCTGCTCATAGCAGTCCACCCCCCGTCTCTAGCGTTCTTGGTGGGGCTTTGTCTTTGGCTGAGCCCGACGCCCTCATTGTAACTACGTGTCACACTGGCCCTCTTCAACATATATATAATCTTCTGTTTCTGTTGCCTTTTGGATGTCTGACGTTGCAGACATGTCTTCATGGGCCGACGAGACCCTGTGCACCATATTGTACACCATCAATAGCCGGAAGGTGGGCGTGGGAAAGGCAATGGTAGTGAAGCTGAAGGAATGCTCATTCCACAGCCGACCGTTGCCCCATGGCGTCTTCAAGGTTTCCCTGGCCAGTGTCAAGGCGAACCACGAGAGTTTGGCTCCTCCGTGACGGTGAGACCCCAACGCGGCTTGGTGATTGCAAGAGTTGGATGTTGTTGTGGTCTTAGAGTCTCCTAAGTGTGGAGGAGGCCGGGAGTACACCAATGACAACACCTCAACAAGTTATGAAGATCACCCCACCTACCCAATTAACGACGCCTGCCATATCGGGTGATAGCGGACAACATGAGGAAGAGGCTCCATTAGTGGCTGATGACATCACCCCCATCGAAGAAGAAATTGATGATGTCATGGACGAGGATGATGACCCTCTCCGGTTTTCTCAATACCGGCTATGACGACAGAGGATTGGTGGCTCAGCAGTATGACTCAGGCTATGAGCATGATGAGTTGATGACTGATTTGTCGGTGCAGGAACATCTTAAGGCTGATAGCAAGAAGTCACTCTTCATGCAAACCTCGCAGGACACGCCTCCACATGCCGCCTCAACCTAGCATCAACAACGTGAGGGCTGTGCAGTGCTAAGCTCGACAACATTGGGGGCGGTGGTCAGGGATGTTATGTCAGGCCCACTTCCGCTACCCAAGAAGCATAGGAAGAGACCGAAGAAAGGCCCTACTAGCACCAGAGCTGCTTCTATCAGCCAGCCGCCTCCGCAGCCTCGGTTGCAAACAATGTACCTATCAAAAGTGCGCCAAAATCCCATGTCGCCGGTGATCCAATCCTACCTGAGGCAGTGCTAGAGGGCATAGACGATGATCTAAGCAGACTTCATGACGATGTGCTGTCGAGAGAGAAAAGCCTTTGCATCAAAAAATTCAGGATAACCACTCTACGCGGTTAACATGTCGCATCAAAGGTTGTATGTCCAGACATTCCTCCGAGATAAGTTCTTCCTTTGATTTGATTACCTCTTCGACATGTTTCACATGACGAACTTGAATTTTATGTCTCGCCGCCTTTATGCCATGTACATGAACTACATCATCAGGCGCGACCAAATATCCTATATCTTAGTCGTAGGCCCGTACTTTATGCACGAGGACTTCTTGACAGTCTGCCCAGAGCATCGTGAATATGCGAGGAACTACATCACCGACTTGATGGTCGCCAATAAGGACAAGGAGACGATTCTCCTGCCTTATCATCCCATGTAAGTGATCCACAGATATCCTTTGTGACACATATACAATTTTGTAAATTTTAATCATTCCTTTGAGGGGTGCATCGCTAATTTGAGGTGTACTTATTTTGTGCAGTGAGGAGCGCGCCGTCCTCATCATTCTTTACACCCGATTCTCCCACGCTCTTTACTTGGACTCGTCAAAGAACATAAAGAAAAAGGATTACACACACATAAAGAGTGTTCTCGACAGTGCTACCATAAGCTACGACCATGGGGTGGAGATATCATGGTCAAGAAGACAAAGAATCATGCACCGTGTTTCGGCCATAAGACCGACTTCTGCTACATCCAGCAACCGAATGATAGTCCTAGTGATGGATTCTACGTCATCCACCACATGCTGGAGTACAGAAGGGATCGACAACAAAAACTTCGCATGTCACCTACTTTCGGCAATGCCAACATTCTGCAATGGTCCAAGAAACTAGGAAACATACTGGATCATTGACTCCGAGCTGAGTTCTATCACATCCAGCATGAACTTGCCCTAATCATCATGAAAGGAGGTCGAATATAAAATAGGGATGTTCTCCGAAGGAGGGCCAGTATAGTGGGTTGACATCCGAACACATGTAGCCACTTAGCGTCTCGGCCTAATACCTTTCACATAGCTCGGGTGCTTCCTCTCTGATTTAGATGGATGGCACGACATGTTAGAGTGATTGACGATGCCAATGTGTCCATTTAGTCACCACTTTCTCTATGAAGAAACTTTGAATTTATGCACGACGAAACTTTGTGATGTATACCATCCTCCTCAACTAGCGTAGATCACTCTAGTTAATTAGTTTGGGTATGATGAACTTCGTCATTTCTTATGTTGCTTCTATTTGCTAACTTTTTCGCTTCGTGTTGCTCAACTATATTATGTTGCATATTATCGATGAATTCATCAAGTGACGATGCAGGTATTTAGATCATTGATGGCAAAGAAATCCGGCAAGGATATCGCACCCGCGCGACACCTTCCCTGCTTTGTTCGTTCGCTCGTGAGGCAGGAGCACCGACAACTGCCGCATTCTGGGTCGGCCGCCTTAATTTCAACTTTTGTATTCTGGAGGTCACATCTATACACAGAGACAAACCCACATTCTCTAGTTTTGAGTGAACCATTGGAATTTTCTGTTGCACGCTCTAGTTCGGATGGCGAAAACGGGCAGTGAATCATCGTACTTGTTCTCCGGCGTAATTTTTCAACCTCTTTGAATGCAATATCACGTTCTTTCAGCAAATGGTTATGTTTGGACTAAAGCTGGTTAGAACGCTCTTTTGATTCCATGAGTTGATGCTGAACATTATCACCATGCTAATTTGCTTTCTGAAGTTCTTCGATGTAACACCTTTTGGATTTCGAGAGCTGATGCTCAACATACCTCTTGTGCAAATTGTGAGGTCCTTGCAAATCATTAGGTCTGATCACCTTAATCTCAACTTTTGTATTTCGGAGGTCACATCGATACACAGAGACAAACCCACATTCTCTGATCTTTAGTGAACCGCTGAAATTTTCTGTTGTGCATTCTAGTTCAGATGGCAAAAACTGGCATGGCATCGCCGTACTTGTTCTTCAGCGTAATTTTTCAACCTCTTTTGAGTGCAGTATCACGTTCTTTTAGCAAATGGTCATGTTTTGATGCTTTCTGGATTCCGAGAGCTGATGCTCAACATTCTTACTATGCTCATTAGCTTTCTCAAGTTCCTCAATATGACGCCTTTTGGATTCGGACAGCTGCTGTTGAACATGCTCATTGGCTTTCTGAAGCCCATTAGTGACCTCATCTTGTCGCGCTTTAACTTGTTGTAACTCTTGTTGACCTAGGTCCCAGACATGGCGGTAGTCGGCGGCCTCCTCCGCGTCGATGCCATCCATTGCTAAGGCACTGAGAAGGAATTATCTGGATCTGTTTGGCATTATAGGCGACCACTATAAACAAAGGAAAAAAACCCTCCGTCTAATGGTAGATGAAGACGCCAAGAAGAAAGCAACTCTTTAGTAGAATGGTGCCTCTTGCTGCCGCTGCTTCTTCCAGCTGAGATGGTGGCAATGCTTTTTTACTTCATTCGGCATTTTTCGCCATGTCTTCTTAAACTGTTATGTCTTTGGTCGTTAGTCTTTGTGTCGGCGAGTGTGGCTGTCAAACCTTCCTCCTTATTGCTGGTTCAGACTGTTTTAATTGTAATATGTACTTCAGAATCTAGTCAGGCAATGATGCAAAGGTTAACGCATTGATGTAAGAACATATGCTAATATGCTTAAGTTTGATGGTTCTTTAGTGCTGGTATAGTTTTAGTTTCTTGCTCTTGTCATGCGCAAGTTTTGTTTATGACCACATCAGTAAGTAGTTTCAGATTTACTTAAACTGCATTTGGTTGTGTACACTTATATTGGCGACGATAGAGGCGACGCTTAGCAATCGCGGACAGGAAAAGGCAGCTTTGGCGAGCGAGGGCAGGGATGGGAGGCGGCGGAGGATCTAGGTGAGCATGTCATCGCCGAGAGACAGGAGGGGATGGAGTTATTTTCCATGAAACATACAGAGAGGCGTCGTCACCTTGAAAGTCCAATCTAGGGCTTCTGCAGCCCGGCGAAATGCCGAGGTATGGGAAGAAAGCAGGGGAGGTTGAAAAAATAGGGCCACGTCTGAATGTTGACTTAGGTATTTTTTCCAGTGTTGTTCTTGTTTGCAGGTATGAGACCGACTGTTCATTCTAGTCAACCTTGATCAAAGAACAACTAATTTGAATTGTTTATGACCATTTCTTACTTGCGACCAAGTATATTACCACATCATCATGCCAACAGGCAATATCAATTAGTACACAGTTGTTTGACCTGGATAATAGGCACATGCCAAGCATAAGGCAGCAACGCAATAACTAACATATGTATGCCGCTTTTGTTTCACTCTGTGCATGTTCAGACGGCAAATCGCTTTAGACAAAGCTGCTTGCCCACCTCTTTGCAATACTTCACTTGTCGTTAGGAAAACTCTTCATTTTGTTCTCCTGAATCAACTTTCTTATGTCGCTTCTAAGTGCGGATGCATCTTCAGGTCTGTACCATTCCCTTCCACACTACATCAAAAGCAAGGGTAATAAATGAGTTAGAAACTAAAAAACATATCCATTGTTTAGCCTCCCCCCAAATTGTCAAAAGAATGTTGATATTTGGCTAACCTGGAAGTTATCATCGAAGTCCTCAATGATTTTCTTCATGTGGTATAGCATCAATATGCCACAATCATAACCATTGGTCTATTTTGGAACATGGCATCACAAGACTGTTAGAGCATGTGTCAAAGCTTGCTAGAACCTGGCATCAAGACTTTGACACAGGCTCTAAAAGTCTAGTGATGTCAGGTTCCAAAACAGACCAATGGTTATGATTGTGGCATATTGATGCTATTCCACATGAAGAAAATCATTGAGGACTTCGATGATAACTTCTAGGTTAGCCAAATATCGACATTCTTTTCACAATTTGGGGGAAGGCTAAACAATGGATATTTTTTTAATTTCTAACTCATTTATTTACCCCTGCTTTTGATTTAGTGTGGCAGGGAATGGTACAAACCTGAAGATGCATCCACACTTAGAAGCGACACAAGAAAGTTGATTTAGGAGAACAAAATGAAGAGTTTTCCTAACGCAAGTGCAGTATTGCAAAGAAGTGGGCAAGCAACTTTGTCTAAAGTGATTTGCCGCCTGAACATGCACACAGTGAAACGAAAGCGGCAGACATATGTTAGTTACTGCGTTGCTGCCTTATGTTGCGTTGCTGCCTTATGCTTGACATGTGCCTATTGTCTAGGTCAAACAACTGTGTACTAATTGCTATTGCCTGTTGGCATGATGCGGTAATATACTTGGTCGCAAGTAAGAAATGATAATAAACAATTCAGATTAGCTGTTCTTTGATCAAGGTTGACTAGAATGAACGGCCAGTCTCAAACCCGCAAGCAAGAACACTGACAAAATTCCCAAGTCAGCGTTGAGACGTGGCCCTATTTTTTGAACCTCCCCTGCTTTCTTCCCATACTTGGGCATTTCGCCGGGCTGCAGAAGCCCTAGATTGGACTTTCAAGGTGACGATGCCTCTCTGTATGTTTCGTGGAAAATAACTACGTCCCCTCCTGTCGCTCGGCGATGACATGCTCACCGAGATCCTCCGCCGCCTCCCATTCCTGCCCTCGCTCGCCAAAGCTGCATTTTCCTACCCGCGATTGCTAAGCGTTGCCTCTACCGTCGCTAATATAAGTGTACATAAACAAATGCAATTTAAGTAAATCTGAAACTACTTACTCATGTGGTCACAAACCAAACTTGCGCATGACAAGAGCAAGAAACTACAACCATACCAGCACTAAAGAGCCATCAAACTTAAGCTTATTAGCATATGTTCTTACATTAATGCGTCAGCCTTTGCATCATTGGCTGACCAGGTTCTGGAGTACATATTACAATTAAAACAGTCTAGAGAAGTTACTTATGACAATAAGGAGGAAGGCTTGACAACCACACTCGCCGACACAAGGACTAACGACCAAAGATGTAACAGTTTAAGAAGACATGGCAAAAATCGTCGAATTAAGTAAAAACCATTGCCACCATCTCAGCTGGAAGAGGCAGCAGCGGCAAGAGCCACGATTCTACTGAAAAGCTGCTTTCTTCTTGGCGTCGTGTTCATCTACCATTAAACGGAGGAGGTTTTTCCTTCGTTTATAGTGGTCTCCTATAATGCCAAACAGATCCAGATAGTTCCTTCTCAGTGCCTTAGCAATTGATTGCATCACCGTGGAGGAGGCCGCCGACTACCATCGTGTATGGTGAAAAACTTGCGCGAGAAGATGAGGTCACTGATGGGCTTCAGAAAGTCAATGAGCATGTTCAACAGCAGCTGTCCGAATCCAAAAGGCGTCATATTGAGGAACTTGAGAAAGCCAATGAGCATAGTAAGAATGTTGAGCAACAGCTCTCGGAATCCAAAAAGCGTCAAAACATGACCATTTGCTAAAAGAACGTGATACTGCACTCAAAGAGGTTGAAAAATTGCGCCAGAGAACAAGTACGGCGATGCCCTGCTAGTTTTCGCCATCTGAACTAGAGCGTGCAACAGAAAATTTCAGTGGTTCACTCAAGATCAGAGAATGTGGTTTTGTCTCTGTGTATCGATGTGACCTCCGAAATACAAAAGTTGAGCTTAAGGTGATCACATGTGATGATTTGCAAGGAAACTCACAATTTGCACAAGAGGTATGTTGAGCATCACCTCTCGGAATCCAAAAAGTGTTACATGGAAGAACTTCAGAAAGCAAATTAGCATGGTGATAATGTTCAGCATCAACTCTTGGAATCAAAAGAGCGTTGTAAATAGCTTCAGTCCAAACATGACCATTTGCTAAAAGAACATGATACTGCACTCAAAGAGGTTGAAAAATTATGCCGGAGAACAAGTACGGCGATGCCTTGTCCGTTTTCGCCATCTGAACTAGAGAGCGCAACATAAAATTTTAGTGGTTCACTCGAGATTAGAGAATGTGGGTTTGTCTCTGTGTACCGATGTGACCTTCGGAATACAAAAGTTGAGATTAAGGCGGCCGACCCAGAATGCGGCAGGTGTCGGTGCTCTCGCCTTACGAGCGAACGGACGTTGCAGGGAAGGTGTCGCGCGGGCGCTATAGCCTTGCCAGTGGAGGGAGGATGATTGGCGGCAGCGGCTAGTTAAGGTGGCGGCGAGTGGGGGAGCGAGGTGTAGCCGTGGTGGGCGGAGGCGTGTCTCTGTGGTTGGGGATTGGGAATTCCTCCGAAGACAAAAACAATGTGTGACACAATGAGGTGTAATCTTCCGAGTGGCAAGATATTCTGGGTATATGTATGTAGGGTCCTCCACAGGCTGCTTGGTGCTTTTGCTCTTAGATTCATTTAATAGATGAGGGATACCAAAGCCACTAAGTTTGCTGACTAAACCACACCCAATTGTTCATGGAGATCTTAAGCTCACCAACATTCTCCTTGATGCTAACTTAGTCAGCAAACTTAGTGGCTTCGGTATCTCTCATCTAGTAAATGAACATAAAAAATACATCACCGATGTCCAGTTATCCCCATCAACACCGGGAGATCATCCCCAACCTCTGTATCTGTTCTCCCATTCAGGAAGAAAATTTCAGAGGTTCACTCAAGATTAGAGAATGTGGATTTGTCTCTGTGTACCGATGTGACCTCCGGAATACAAAAGTTGAGATTAGGAACACGACGGCTTTCGGGTCGAGCAAGTGCTTGCCACAGTACATGTCCATGATGAGTTGCATCATGATGTCGCACTTTCATCTTCCATCTACTTTCAACATCCTGCTGCCACCTGCACCTCTAGCTTTCGGGTTGAGCGAGTGCTTGCCAAAGTACATGTTGATGATGAGCTGCATCACGATGTCGCGCTTGATGCAGAAGAAGTCATCGTATAAATGCGCAGCTACAGCTAGGTGACATGTTCTCTTATCTTTCCGCATGAGAACAAACCAGACCCAATTGTTCATGGAAATCTTAAGCCCACCAACATTCTCCTTGATGCTAACTTAATCAGGAAACTTAGTGGCTTCGGTATCTCTCATCTATTAAACGAACCTAAGAGCAAAAGCACCAAGCAGCCTGTGGAGGACCCTACATACATAGACCCAGAATATCTTGCCACTCGGAAGATTACACCTCATTGTGTCGCACAGTGTTTTTGTCTTCGGAGGAATTCCCAATCCCCAACCACAGAGACACGCCGCCGCCTGCCACGGCTACACCTCGCTCCCCCACTCGCCGCCACCTGAACTCCCCGCTGCCGCCAATCATCCTCCCTTCTCCAGCAAGGCAATCGCGCCCGCGCGGCACCTTCCCTGGTCCGTCTGTTCGCTCGTGAGGCAGGAGCACCGACACCTGCCGCATTCTGGGTCGGCCGCCTTTATCTCAACTTTTGTATTCCGGAGGTCACATCGGTACACAGAGACAAACCCACATTCTCTAATCTTGGTGAACCACAGAAATTTTCTGTTGCGCGCTCCAGTTCATATGGAAAAAACGGGCAGGGCATCGCCGTACTTGTTCTCCGGCGTAATTTTTCAACCTCTTTGAGTGCAGTATCATGTTATTTTAGCAAAAGGTCATGTTTGGACCGAAGTTGGTTACATCGCCCCTTTGGTTCCAAGAGTTGATGCTGAACATTATCACCATGCTAATTTGCTTTATGAAGTTCTTCAACGTAACACTTTTTGGATTTCAAGAGCTGATGCTCAACATACCTCTTGGGCAAATTATGAGCGTCCTTGCAAATCATTAGGTATGATCATCATAATCTCAACTTTTGTATTTCCGAGGTCATATCGGTACACAGAGACAAACCCATATTCTCTGATCTTGAGTGAACCGCTGAAATTTTCTGTTGCGCTCTCTATTTCAGATGGCGAAAACAGGCAGGGCATTGATACGTCTCCAACGTATCTATAATTTTTGATTGTTCCATGCTATTATATTATCAACCTTGGATGTTTTATATGCATTTATATGCTATTTTATATGATTTGTGGGACTAACCTATTAACCTAGAGCCCAGTGCCAGTTTCTGTTTTTTCCTTGTTTTAGAGTATCGCAGAAAAGGAAAATCAAACGGCGTCCTATTGACCTGAAACTTCACGAAACTTATTTTTTGGAAGGAAAGCAACCCAGGGGACTTGGAGTCCACGTAAGGGAAGCAACGAGGGAGCCATGAGGCAGGAGGGCGCGTCCACCCCCCTCGGCGCGCCCCCCACCCTCGCGGCTCCCCTGACGTACTTCTTCCGCCTATATGTCTCCATATACCCTAAAACGATTGGGGAGCACAATAGATCGGGAGTTCCGCCCGCCAGAAGCCTCCATAGCCACCGAAAACCAATCTAGACCCGTTCCGGCACCCCGCCGGAGGGGGAATCTTCATCATCCCGGTGCTCTCCATGACGAGGAGGGAGTAGTTCTCCCTCGGGGCTGAGGTTATGTACCAGTAGCTATGTGTTTGATCTCTCTCTCTCTCTCTCTCTCTCGTGTTCTTGAGGTGATACGATCTTGATGTATCGTGAGCTTTGCTATTATATTTGGATCCTATGATGTTTCTTCCCCCCTCTACTCTCTTGTAATGGATTGAGTTTTTCCTTTGAAGTTATCTTATCGGGTTGAGTCTTTAAAGATTTGAGAACACTTGATGTATGTCTTGCCGTGCGTATCTGTGGTGACAATGAGATACCACATGATTTACTTGATGTATGTTTTGGTGATCAACTTGCGGGTTCCTCCCATGAACCTATGCATAGGGGTTGGCACACGTTTTCGTCGTGATTTTCCGGTAGAAACTTTGGGGCACTCTTTGAGGTTCTATGTGTTTGTTGAATAGATGAATCTGAGATTGTGTGATGCATATCGTATAATCATACCCACGGATACTTGAGGTGACATTAGGGTTTTGGTTGATTTGTGTCTTAAGGTGTTATTCTAGTACGAACTCTAGGGCTGTTTGTGACACTTATAGGAATAGCCCAACAGATTGATTGGAAAGAATAACTTTGAGGTGGTTTCGTACCCTACCATAATCTCTTCATTTGTTCTCCGCTATTAGTGACTTTGGAGTGACTCTTTGTTGCATGTTGAGGGATAGTTATATGATCTAATTATGTTATTATTGTTGAGAGGACTTGCACTAGTGAAAGTATGAACCCTAGGCCTTGTTTCCTAGCATTGCAATACCGTTTGTGCTCACTTTTATCATTAGTTACCTTGCTGTTTTTATATTTTCAGATTAAAAAAACCTTTATCTATAATCCATATACCACTTGTATCACCATCTCTTCGCCGAACTAGTGCACCTATACAATTTACCATTGTATTGGGTTTGTTGGGGACACAAGAGACTCTTTGTTATTTGGTTGCAAGGTTGCTTGAGAGAGACCATCTTCATCCTACGCCTCCTACGGATTGATAAACCTTAGGTCATCCACTTAAGGGAAATTTGCTACTGTCCTACAAACCTCTGCACTTGGAGGACCAACAATGTCTACAAGAAGAAGGTTGTGTAGTAGACATCAAGCTCTTTTCTGGCGCCGTTGCCGGGGAGGTTAGCGCTTGAAGGTATATCTTTAGATCTTGCAATCGAGTCTTTTTGTTTCCTGTTTTAGCACTAGTTTAGTTTATAAAAGAAAACTACAAAAAATATGGAATTGTGTTTGCCTCATACGCTTCATCTTTTTAATATCTTTCGTGATTATGATGGAAAGGAAGATTGTGCCAAAGTGTTAGAAGAATAATGCATTAAAATGTTTGGCACTAAGTTTTGAATGATGAGCATGATTGCAATGTTGTTAGTATGAATTCCTTGAATATCTATGATGCTAATGATATGCAAAGCCACAAGCTTGGGGAATCTATGTTTGATGAAGATTATATTTTTTGTCCCCCAAGTTTTGATGAGCAAATTTATTATGATGAAAGCATGCCTCCTATTTATGATAATTATATTGATGAAAGTGGATTTGGAGAGGTCATGACTTTATTTTGTGATGAATCCACTATTCCGGAAGAGGTCCCAATTGATTATGAGAACAAAGTTGCTATCCATGATGATTATTGTGATGACTTGTATGCTATAAAGAATAATGATATCCATGAAATTTGTCATCATGATTTTAGTTTTCGATTGGATTATGCCTCACATGATAATTATTTTGTTGAGTTTGCTCCCGCTATTATTCATGAGAATAATTTTGCTTGTGTGGAGAGTAATAAAATTTCTATGCTTGTAGATCATGAAAAGAATGCTTGTAGGAATTGCAATAATATCAAGTTTTCTCTCTATGTGCTTAAAGTTTTAAAGTTATGCTTGTTTTACCCTCCTATGCAAGTTGATTCTTGTTCCCACAAGTTGTTTGCTCACAAAATCCCTATGCATAGGAAGTGGGTTATACTTAAATGTGCTAGTAATATTTTTCATGATGTTCTCTTTATGTTTCAATTCTTATCCTTTATGTGAGCATCATTGAAATCATCATGCCTAGCTAGGGGCGTTAGACGATAGCGCTTGTTGGGAGGCAACCCAACTTTATTTTTGTTCCTTGCTTTTTGCCCCTGTTTAGAAATAAATAATTTATCTAGCCTCTTTTATGATTGGGTTTTTATGTTTTATTTACTGTTTGTGCCAAGTAGAACCGCTGGGAAGACTTGGGGAAAGTCTTGTTGATCTTGCTGTAAAAAACAGAAACTTTAGCGCTCAAGAGATTTGCTGCAATTTTTTATTGGAGAGTGCTATTTAGTTAATTCTTTTTGCAGATGATTAATAGATAAATTACTCAGGTCCAGAAATATATTTTAGAATTTTTTGGGTTCCAGAAGTATACGTTTGATCCAGATTACTACAGACTGTTCTGTTTTTGATAGATTCTGTTTTTCATGTGTTGTTTACTTATTTTGATGGATCTATGGCTAGTAAAAGAGTTTATAAACCATAGAGAAGTTAGAATACAGTAGGTTTAACACCAATATAAATAAATAATGAGTTCATTACAGTACCTTGAAGTGGTGTTTTGTTTTCTTTAGCTAATGGAGCTTACGAGTTTTCTGTTAAGTTTTGTGTTGTGAAGTTTTCAAATTTTGGGTAAAGATTCAATGGACTATGGAATAAGGAGTGGCAAGAGCCTAAGATTGGGGATTCCCTACACACCCCAAGGTAATATTCAAGGAAAACCAAGAACCTAAGCTTGGGGATGCCCCGGAAGGCATCCCCTCTTTCGTCTTCGTTCATCTGTAACTTTACTTGGAGCTATATTTTTATTCGCCACATGATATGTGTTTTGCTTGGAGCATCATTTTATTTTATTTAGCTTTACTTTCTGTTTGAATAAAATACCAAGATCTGAAATTATTAAATGTTAGAGAGTCTTCACATAGTTGCATAATTATTCGACTACTCATTTATCTTCACTTATATCTTTCTGAGTAGTTTGTCGTTGCTCTAGTGCTTCACTTATATCTTTTTAGAGCACAGTGGTGGTTTTATTTTATAGAAATTAATGAACTATCATGCTTCACTTATATTATTTTGAGGGTCCTAAACAGCATGGTAATTTGCTTCGGTTATGAATTTAGTCCTAATATTATGGGCATCCAAGAGGGGTATAATAAAAACTTTCATATAAAGTGCATTGAATACTATGAGAAGTTTGATACTTGATGATTATTTTGAGATATGAAGATGGTGATATTAGAGTCATGCTAGTTGAGTAGTTGTGAATTTGAGAAATACTTGTGTTGAAGTTTGTGATTCCTGTAGCATGCACGTATGGTGAACCGTTATGTGATGAAGTCGGAGCATGATTTATTTATTGATTGTCTTTCTTATGAGTGGCGGTCGGGGACGAGCGATGGTCTTTTCCTACCAATCTATCCCCTAGGAGCATGCGCATAGTACTTTGTTTCGATAACTAATAGATTTTTGCAATAAGTATGTGAGTTCTTTATGACTAATGTTGAGTCCATGGATTATACGCACTCTCACCCTTCCACCATTGCTAGCCTCTCTAGTACCGCACAACTTTCGCCGGTACCATAAACCCACCATATACCTTTCTCAAAACAGCCACCATATCTACCTATTATAGCATTTTTCATAGCCACTCCGAGATATATTGCCATGCAACTTTCCACCGTTCCGTTATTATGACACGCTTCATCATTGTCATATTGCTATGCATGATCATGTAGTTGACATTGTATTTGTGGCAAAGCCACCGTTCATAATTATTTCATACATGTCACTCATGAGTCATTGGACATCCCGGTACACTGCCGGAGGCATTCATATAGAGTCATATCTTGTTCAAAGTATTGAGTTGTAATTCTTGAGTTGTAAGAAAATAAAAGTGTGATGATCATCATTATTAGAGCATTGTCCCAGAGAGGAAAGGATGATGGAGACTATGATTCCCCCACAAGTCGGGATGAGACTCCGGACGAAAAAAAGAGGCCAAAGAAGCCCCAAAAAAAAGAGGCCATAAAAAAAGAGAAGGCCCAAATAAAAAAATAAAAAAATGAGAGAAAGAGAGAGAAGGGGCAATGCTACTATCCTTTTACCACACTTGTGCTTCAAAGTAGCACCATGATCTTCATGATAGAGATTCTCTTTTGTTATCACTTTCATATACTAGTTGGAATCTTTCATTATAGAACTTGGCTTGTATATTCCAATGATGGGCTTCCTCAAAATGCCCTAGGTCTTCGTGAGCAAGCAAGTTGGATGCACACCCACTTAGTTTCTTTTTGAGCTTTCATACACTTATAGCTCTAGTGCATCTGTTGCATGGCAATCCCTACTCACTCACATTGATATCTATTGATGGGCATCTCCATAGCCCATTGATACGCCTAGTTGATGTGAGACTATCTTCTCCTTTTTGTCTTCTCCACAACCACCATTCTATTCCACCTATAGTGTTATATCCATGGCTCATGCTCATATATTGCGTGAAGATTGAAAAAGTTTGAGAACATCAAAAGTATGAAACAATTGCTTGGCTTGTCATCGGGGTTGTGCATGATTTAAATATGTTGTGTGGTGAAGATGGAGCATAGCCAGACTATATGATTTTTTAGGGATAGCTTTCTTTGGCCATGTTATTTTGAGAAGACATGATTGCTTTGTTAGTATGCTTGAAGTATTATTATGTTTATGTCAATATTAAATTTTTGTCTTGAATCTTATGCATCTGAATATTCTTGTCACAATAAAGAGAATTACATGGATAAATATGTTAGGTAGCATTCCACATCAAAAATTCTGTTTTATCATTTACCTACTCGAGGACGAGCAGGAATTAAGCTTGGGGATGCTGATACGTCTCCAACGTATCCATAATTTTTGATTGTTCCATGCTATTATATTATCAACCTTGGATGTTTTATATGCATTTATATGCTATTTTATATGATTTTGGACTAACCTACTACCCTAGAGCCCAGTGCCAGTTCCTGTTTTTCCTTGTTTTAGAGTATCGCAGAAAAGGAAAATCAAACAGAGTCCAATTGACCTGAAACTTCACAGAACTTATTTTTTGGAAGGAAAGCAACCCAGGAGACTTGGAGTCCACGTAAGGGAAGCAACGAGGAAGCCATGAGGCAGGGGGGCGCGCCCACCCCCCTGGGCGCGCCCTCCACCCTCGTGGCTCCCCTGACGTACTTCTTCCGCCTATATATCTCCATATACCCTAAAACGATCGGGGAGCACAATAGATTGGGAGTTCCGCCGCCAGAAGCCTCCGTAGCCACCGAAAACCAATCTAGACCCGTTCCGGCACCCTGCCGGAGGGGGAATCCCTCTCCGGTGGCCATCCTCATCATTCCGGTGCTCTCCATGACGAGGAGGGAGTAGTTCTCCCTCGGGGCTGAGGGTATGTACCAGTAGCTATGTGTTTGATCTCTCTCTCTCTCTCTCTCTCTCGTGTTCTTGAGGTGATACGATCTTGATGTATCGTGAGCTTTGCTATTATATTTGGATCCTATGATGTTTCTTCCCCCCTCTACTCTCTTGTAATGGATTGAGTTTTCCCTTTGAAGTTATCTTATCGGATTGAGTCTTTAAAGATTTGAGAACACTTGATGTAAGTCTTGTCGTGCGTATCTGTGGTGACAATGAGATACCACGTGATTCACTTGATGTATGTTTTGGTGATCAACTTACGGGTTCCTCCCATGAACCTATGCATAGGGGTTGGCACACGTTTTCGTCGTGATTCTCCGGTAGAAACTTTGGGGCACTCTTTGAGGTTCTATGTGTTGGTTGAATAGATGAATCTGAGATTGTGTGATGCATATCGTATAATCATACCCACGGATACTTGAGGTGACATTAGGGTTTTGGTCGATTTGTGTCTTAAGGTGTTATTCTAGTACGAACTCTAGGGCTGTTTGTGACACTTATAGGAATAGCCCAACGGATTGATTGGGAAGAATAACTTTGAGGTGGTTTCGTACCCTACCATAATCTCTTCGTTTGTTCTTCGCTATTAGTGACTTTGGAGTGACTCTTTGTTGCATGTTGAGGGATAGTTATATGATCCAATTATGTTATTATTGTTGAGAGGACTTGCACTAGTGAAAGTATGAACCCTAGGCCTTGTTTCCTAGCATTGCAATACCGTTTGTGCTCACTTTTATCATTAGTTACCTTTATGTTTTTGAAGGAAATATGCCCTAGAGGCAATAATAAAGTTATTATTTATTTCCTTATATCATGATAAATGTTTATTATTCATGCTAGAATTGTATTAACCGGAAACATAATACATGTGTGAATACATAGACAAACAGAGTGTCACTAGTATGCCTCTACTTGACTAGCTCGTTAATCGAAGATGGTTATGTTTCCTAACCATAAACAAAAGAGTTGTTATTTGATTAACGGGATCACATCATTAGGAGAATGATGTGATTGACATGACCCATTCCATTAGCTTAGCACCCGATCGTTTAGTATGTTGCTATTGCTTTCTTCATGACTTATACATGTTCCTATGACTATGAGATTATGCAACTCCCATTTGCCGGAGGAACACTTTGTGTGCTACCAAACGTCACAACGTAACTGGGTGATTATAAAGGAGCTCTACAGGTGTCTCCAAAGGTACATGTTGGGTTGGCGTATTTCGAGATTAGGATTTGTCACTCCGATTGTCGGAGAGGTATCTCTGGGCCCTCTCGGTAATGCACATCACATAAGCCTTGCAAGCATTGCAACTAATGAGTTAGTTGTGAGATGATGTATTACGGAACGAGTAAAGAGACTTGCCGGTAACGAGATTGAACTAGGTATTAAGATACCGACGATCGAATCTCGGGCAAGTAACATACCGATGACAAAGGGAACAACGTATGTTGTTATGCGGTCTGACCGATAAAGATCTTCGTAGAATATGTAGGAGCCAATATGGGCATCCAGGTCCCGCTATTGGTTATTGACCGGAGACGTGTCTCGGTCATGTCTACATTGTTCTTGAACCGTAGGGTCCGCACGCTTAAGGTTTCGATGACAGTTATATTATGAGTTTATGAGTTTTGATGTACCGAAGGAGTTCAGAGTCCCGGATGAGATCGGGGACATGACGAGGAGTCTCAAAATGATCGAGACGTAAAGATCGATATATTGGACGACTATATTCGGACATCGGAAAGGTTCCGAGTGATTCGGGTATTTTTCGGAGTACCGGAGAGTTACGGGAATTCACCGGGGAGTATATGGGCCTTATTGGGCCATACGGGAATAGAGGAGAGAGGCCAAAAGGAAGGAGGCCTGCGCCCCCCCTCTGGTCCGAATTGGACAAGGGGCGCATCCCCCTTTTCCTTCTTCCTCTCCCCTTCTTTCCCCTTCTCCTACTCCAACAAGGAAGGAAGGAGTCCTACTCCCGGTGGGAGTAGGACTCCCCTTGGTGCGCCCCCTCCTAGGCCGGCCACCCCCTCCCCCTTTCTCCTTTATATACGGGGGGCAGGGGGCACCTCTAGACACACAAGTTGATCTTCGTGATCGTTCCTTAGCCGTGTCCGGTGCCCCCCTCCACCATATTCCACCTCGGTCATATTGTAGCGGTGCTTAGGCGAAGCCCCGCGACGGTAGAACATTAAGATCGTCACCACGCCGTCGTGCTGACGGAACTCCTCCCCGACGCTTTGCTGGATCGGAGCCCGGGGATCGTCATCGAGCTGAACGTGTGCCAAGAACTCGGAGGTGCCGGAGTAACGGTGCTTGGATCGGTCGGATCGTGAAGACGTATGACTACATCAACCGCGTTGTCACAACGCTTCCGCTGTCGGTCTACAAGGGTACGTAGATCACACTCTCCCCTCTCGTTGCTATGCATCTCCATGATCTTGCGTGTGCATAGGAATTTTTTTGAAATTACTACGTTCCCCAACAGTGGCATCCGAGCCTAGGTTTTATGTGTTGATGTTATATGCACGAGTAGAACACAAGTGAGTTGTGGGCGATATAAGTCATACTGCTTACCATCATGTCATACTTAGGTTCGGCGGTATTGTTAGACGAAGCGGCCCGGACCGACATTACGCGTACGTTTACGCGAGACCGGTTCTCCCGACGTGCTTTGCACAAAGGTGGCTAGCGGGTGACCGTTTCTCCAACTTTAGTTGAACCGAGTGTGGCTACGCCCGGTCCTTGCGAAGGTTAAAACAGCACAAACTTGACAAACTATCGTTGTGGTTTTGATGCGTAGGTAAGATTGGTTCTTGCTTAAGCCCGTAGCAGCCACGTAAAACTTGCAACAACAAAGTAGAGGACGTCTAACTTGTTTTTGCAGGGCATGTTGTGATGTGATATGGTCAAAACATGATACTAAATTTTATTGTATGAGATGATCATGTTTTGTAACCGAGTTATCGGCAACTGGCAGGAGCCATATGGTTGTCGCTTTATTGTGTGCAATGCAATCGTGCTGTAATGCTTTACTTTATCACTAAGCGGTAGCGATAGTCGTGGAAGCATAAGATTGGCGAGACGACAACGATGCTATGATGGAGATCAAGGTGTCGCGCCGGTGACGATGGTGATCATGACGGTGCTTCGAAGATGGAGATCACAAGCACAAGATGATGATGGCCATATCATATCACTTATATTGATTGCATGTGAAGTTTTTCTTTTATGCACCTTATCTTGCTTTGATTGACGGTAGCATTTTAAGATGATCTCTCACTAATTATCAAGAAGTGTTCTCCCTGAGTATGCACCGTTGCGAAAGTTCTTCGTGCTGAGACACCACGTGATGATCGGGTGTGATAGGCTCTACGTTCAAATACAACGGGTGCAAAACAGTTGCACACGCGGAATACTCAGGTTATGCTTGACGAGCCAAGCATATACAGATATGGCCTCGGAACACGGAGACCGAAAGGTCGAGCGTGAATCATATAGTAGATATGATCAACATAGTGATGTTCGCCATTGAAACTACTCCATCTCACGTGATGATCGGACATGGTTTAGTTGATTTGGATCACGTGATCACTTAGAGGATTAGAGGGATGTCTATCTAAGTGGGAGTTCTTAAGTAATATGATTAATTGAACTTAAATTTATCATGAACTTAGTCCTAGTAGTATTTTGCAAATTATGTTGTAGATCAATAGCTCGCGTTGTTGCTTCCCTGTATTTATTTTGATATGTTCCTAGAGAAAATTGTGTTGAAAGATGTTAGTAGCAATGATGCGGATTGGATCCGTGATCTGAGGTTTATCCTCATTGCTGCACAGAAGAATTATGTCCTTGATGCACCGCTTGGTGACGAACCTATTGCAGGAGCAGATGCAGACGTTATGAACATTTGGCTAGCTCAATATGATGACTACTTGATAGTTTAGTGCACCATGCTTAATGGCTTAGAATCGGGACTTCAAAGACGTTTTGAACGTCATGGAGCATATGAGATGTTCCAGGAGTTGAAGTTAATATTTCAAGCAAATACCCGAGCTGAGAGTTATGAAGTCTCCAACAAGTTCTATAGCTAAAAGATGCAGGAGAATCGCTCAACTAGTGAGCATGTGCCCAGATTGTCTGAGTACTACAATCGCTTGAATCAAGTGGGAGTTAATCTTCCAGATAAGATAGTCATTGACAGAATTCTCTAGTCACCATCACCAAGTTAGTAGAACTTCGTGATGAACTATGATATGCAAGGGATAACGGAAACGATTCCCAAGCTCTTCGTAATGCGGAAATTGACGAAGGTAGAAATCAAGAAAAACATCAAGTGTTGATGGTAGACAAGACCACTAGTTTCAAGAAAAGGGCAGAGGGAAGAAGGGGAACTTCAAGAAGAACAGCAAGCAAGTTGCTGCTCAAGTGAAGAAGCCCAAGTCTGGTCCTAAGCCTGAGACTAAGTGCTTCTACTGCAAAGGGACTGGTCACTGGAAGCGGAACTACCCCAAGTGATTGGCGGATAAGAAGGATGGCAAAGTGAACATAAGTATATTTGATATACATGTTATTGATGTGTACTTTACTAGTGTTTATAGCAACCCCTCAGTATTTGATACTAGTTCAGTTGCTTAGATTAGTAACTCGAAATGGGAGTTGCAGAATAAATAGAGACTAGTTAAGGGTGAAGTGACGATGTGTGTTGGAAGTGGTTCCAAGATTGATATGATCATCATCGCACACTCCCTATACTTTCGGGATTAGTGTTGAACCTGAATAAGTGTTATTTGGTGTTTGCGTTGAGCATGAATATGATTTGATCATGTTTATTGTAATACGATTATTCATTTAAGTAAGAGAATAAATTGTTGTTCTGTTTACATGAATAAAACCTTATATGGTTACACACCCAATGAAAATAGTTCGTTGGATCTCGGTCGTAGTGATACACATAATCATAAATTTGAAACCAAAAGATGCAAAGTTAATAATGATAGTGCAACTTATTTGTAGCACTGCCGTTTAGTTCATATTGGTGGAAAGCGCATGAAGAAAATCCATGCTGATGGGATTTTGGAATCACTTGATTATGAATCACTTGATGCTTGCGAACCATGCCTCATGGGCAAGATGACTAAGACTCCGTTCTCCGGAGCGAGCAACTGACTTATTGGAAATAATACATACTGATGTATGCGGTCCGATGAGTGTTAAGGCTCACGGCAAGTATCGTTATTTTCTGAACTTCACAGATGATTTGAGAAGATATGGGTATATCTAATTGATGAAACATAAGTCTGAAACATTTGAAAAGTTCAAAGAATTTCAGAGTGAAGTGGAAAAACATCGTGACAAGAAAATAAAGTTTCTACGATCTAATCACGGAGACAAATATTTGAGTTACGAGTTTGGTCTTCAATTAAAACAATGTGGAATAGTTTCACAAACTCATGCCACATGGAACACCACAGCATAATGGTGTGTCCGAACGTCATAACCGTACTTTATTGGATATAGTGCAATCTATGATGTCTCTTACCGATCTACCACTATCGTTTTGGGGTTATGCATTAGAGACAGCTGCATTCACGTTAAAAGGGCACCATCTAAATCTGTTGAGACGACACCGTATGAACTGTGGTTTGGCAAGAAACCAAAGTTGTCGTTTCTTAAAGTTTGGGGTTGCAATGCTTATGTGAAAAAGTTTCATCCTGATAAGCTCAAACCCAAATCGGAAAAGTGTGTCTTCATAGGATACCCAAAAAGTTACTATTGGGTACACCTTCTATCACAGATCCAAAGGCAAGACATTCGTTGCTAAGAATGGATCATTTCTAGAGAAGGAGGTTCTCTCGAAAGAAGTGAGTGGGAGGAAAGTAGAACTTGATAAGGTAATTGTACCTTCTCCCTTATTGGAAAGTAGTTCATCACAGAAATCTGTTCCTGTGACTACTACACCAATTAGTGAGGAAGCTAATGATGATGATCATGTAACTTCAGATCAAGTTACTATCGAATCTCGTAGGTAAACCAGAGTGAGATCCGCACCAGAGTGGTACGGTAATCCTGTTCTGGAGGTCATGCTACTTGACCATGACGAACCTACGAACTATGAAGAAGCGATGGTGAGCCCAGATTCCGCAAAATGGCTTGAGGTCATGAAATCTGAGATGGGATCCATGTATGAGAACAAAGTATGGACTTTGGTTGACTTGCCCGATGATCGGAAAGCCATTGATAATAAATGGATCTTCAAGAGGAAGACGGACACTGATAGTAGTGTTACTATCTACAAAGCTAGAATTGTCGCAAAAGTTTTCGACAAGTTCAAGGTGTTGACTACGATGAGAGTTTCTCACTCGTATCTATGCTTAAGTCTGTCCGAATCATGTTAGCAATTGCCGCATTTTATGAAATCTGGCAAATGGATAAACAAAACTGCATTCCATAATAGATTTATTAAAGAAGAGTTGTATATGATACAACCAGAAGGTTTTGTCAATCCTAAAGGTGCTAACAAAATATGCAAGCTCCAGCGATCCATCTATGGACTGGTGCAAGCATCTCGGAGTTGGAATATACGCTTTGATAAGTTGATCAAAGCATATAGTTTTATACAGACTTGCGATGAAGCCTGTATTTACAAGAAAGTGAGTGGGAGCACTACAACATTTCTGATAAGTATATGTGAATGACATATTGTTGATCGGAAATAATGTAGAATTATTCTGCAAAGCATAAAGGAGTGTTTGAAAGGAATTTTCCAAAGAAAGACCTCGGTGAAGCTGCTGACATATTGAACATCAAGATCTATAGAGATAGATCAAGACGCTTGATAAGTTTTTTTCAATGAGTACATACCTTGACAAGATTTTGAAGTAGTTCAAAATAGAACAGTCAAAGAAAGAGTTCTTGTCTGTGTTACAAGGTGTGAAATTGAGTAAGACTCAAAACCCGACCACGACAGAAGATAGAAAGAGAATGAAAGTCATTCCCTATGCCTCAGCCATAGGTTCTATAAAGTATGCCATGCTATGTACCAGATCTATTTTATACCCTACACTGATTTTGGCAAGGTAGTACAATAGTGATCTAGGAGTAGATCACTGGACAGCGGTCAAAATTATCCTTAGTGGAATAAGGATATGTTTCTCGATTATGGAGGTGACAAAAATGTTCATCGTAAAGGGTTACGTCGATGCAAGTTTTGACACTAATCCAGATGACTCTAAGTCTCAATCTGGATACATATTGAAAGTGGGAGCAATTAGCTAGAGTAGCTCTGTGCAGAGCATTGTTGACATAGAAATTTGCAAAATACATACGGATCTGAATGTGGCAGACCCGTTGACTAAACTTCTCTCACAAGCAAAACATGATCACTTTTTGGGTCTTAATCACATAGCGATGTGAACTAGATTATTGAATCTAGTAAACCCTTTGGGTATTAGTCACATGGAGATGTGAACCAATCACATAAAGATGTGAACTATTGATGTTAAATCACATGGCGATGTGATCTAGATTATTGACTCTAGTGCAAGTGGGAGACTGAAGGAAATATGCCCTAGAGGCAATAATAAAGTTATTATTTATTTCCTTATATCATGATAAATGTTTATTATTCATGCTATAATTGTATTAACCGGAAACATAATACATGTGTGAATACATAGACAAACAGAGTGTCACTAGTATGCCTCTACTTGACTAGCTCGTTAATCGAAGATGGTTATGTTTCCTAACCATAAACAAAAGAGTTGTTATTTGATTAACGGGATCACATCATTAGGAGAATGATGTGATTGACATGACCCATTCCATTAGCTTAGCACCCGATCGTTTAGTATGTTGCTATTGCTTTCTTCATGATTTATACATGTTCCTATGACTATGAGATTATGCAACTCCCGTTTGCCGGAGGAACACTTTGTGTGCTACCAAACGTCACAACGTAACTGGGTGATTATAAAGGAGCTCTACAGGTGTCTCCAAAGGTACATGTTGGGTTGGCGTATTTCGAGATTAGGATTTGTCACTCCGATTGTCGGAGAGGTATCTCTGGGCCCTCTCGGTAATGCACATCACATAAGCCTTGCAAGCATTACAACTAATGAGTTAGTTGTGAGATGATGTATTATGGAACGAGTAAAGAGACTTGCCGGTAACGAGATTGAACTAGGTATTAAGATATCGACGATCGAATCTCGGGCAAGTAACATACCGATGACAAAGGGAACAACGTATGTTGTTATGCTGTCTGACCGATAAAGATCTTCGTAGAATATGTAGGAGCCAATATGGGCATCCAGGTCCCGCTATTGGTTATTGACCGAAGACGTGTCTCGGTCATGTCTACATTGTTCTCGAACCGTAGGGTCCGCACGCTTAAGGTTTCGATGACAGTTATATTATGAGTTTATGAGTTTTGATGTACCGAAGGAGTTCGGAGTCCCGGATGAGATCGGGGACATCACGAGGAGTCTCGAAATGGTCGAGACGTAAAGATCGATATATTGGACGACAATATTCGGACATCGGAAAGGTTCCGAGTGATTCGGGTATTTTTCGGAGTACCGGAGAGTTACGGGAATTCGCCGGGGAGTATATGGGCCTTATTGGGCCATACGGGAATAGAGGAGAGAGGCCAAAAGGAAGGAGGCCTGCGCCCCCCCTCTGGTCCGAATTGGACAAGGGGCGCAGCCCCCTTTTCCTTCTTCCTCTCGCCCTCTTTCCCCTTCTCCTACTCCAACAAGGAAGGAAGGAGTCCTACTCCCGGTGGGAGTAGGACTCCCCTTGGCGCGCCCCCTCCTAGGCCGGCCGCCCCCTCCCCCTTGCTCCTTTATATACGGGGACAGGGGGGCACCTCTAGACACACAAGTTGATCTTCGTGATCGTTCCTTAGCCGTGTGCGGTGCCCCCCTCCACCATATTCCACCTCGGTCATATTGTAGCGGTGCTTAGGCGAAGCCCCGCGACGGTAGAACATTAAGATCGTCACCACGCCGTCGTGCTGACGGAACTCCTCCCCGACGCTTTGCTGGATCGGAGCCCGGGAATCGTCATCGAGCTGAACGTGTGCCAAGAACTCGGAGGTGCCGGAGTAACGGTGCTTGGATCGGTCGGATCGTGAAGACGTAGACTACATCAACCGCGTTGTCACAACGCTTCCCCTGTCGGTCTACAAGGGTACGTAGATCACACACTCCCCTCTCGTTGCTATGCATCACCATGATCTTGCGTGTGCGTAGGAAATTTTTTGAAATTACTACGTTCCCCAACTGTTTTTATATTTTCAGATTACAAAAACCTTTATCTATCATCCATATACCACTTGTATCACCATCTCTTCGCCGAACTAGTGCACCTATACAATTTACCATTGTATTGGGTGTGTTGGGGACACAAGAGAATCTTTGTTATTTGGTTGCAGGGTTGCTTGAGAGAGACCATCTTCATCCTATGCCTCCTACGGATTGATAAACCTTAGGTCATCCACTTGAGGGAAATTTGCTACTGTCCTACAAACCTCTGCACTTGGAGGCCCAACAACATCTACAAGAAGAAGGTTGTGTAGTAGACATCAGGCATAGTCGTACTTGTTCTCCGGCGTAATTTTTCAACACTTTTTGGATTTCGAGAGCTGATGCTAAACATTCTTACTATGCGCATTGGCTTTCTGAAGTTCCTCAATATGACGCCTTTGAATTCGGACACCTGTTGTTGAACATGCTCATTGGCCTAGGTCCCAGATACGGTAGTAGTGGGCAGCCTCCTCCGCGTCGATGTCATCCATTGCTAAGGCACTAAATACAGAATTGAGACATTTCTTTGCAATCTCGGTTGCAAATTGCTAAGGCACTGAATGCATAATTGGGGGATTTCAATACAATCTTGGTCACAAAAGATTTAAGGGCAGTTCACCTCCACGACCCAACAAATCTCAATGTTCAAAAGTCTCAATGTAAACCAAATGCCTCTGGTCCCAAACATAGCAATAGTCGGAAAAACCAAGGTACCAGACACGATGGTAGTTGGCGGCCTCCTCCGCGTCGATCCGCTCCTGCTCCAGACACGGCGGTAGTCGGCGGCCTCCTCTACGTCGAGCCGCTCCTACTCCAGACACTGCGGTAGTCGGCAGCCTCCTCCGCGTCGAGCCGCTCCTGTTTGCATTTATAAGATCTGCATGAACAATGGGGTCTGGTTTGTTCTCATGCAGAAAGATCAGAGAACATATCTCAACAACGAGTTGCTCTCATGCAGGTGGCAGTAGGATGTTGAAAGTACTAGGAGATGAAAGTTCGACATCACGATGCAGCTCATCATGGACATGTACTGTCGGTGGTGGTAACCCACAAGTATAGGGGATCGCAACTGTTTTCGATAAGTAAGAGTGTCGAACCCAACGAGGAGCTAAAGGCAGAACAAATATTCCCTCAAGTTCTATCGACCACCGATACAACTCTACGCATGCTTGATGTTCGCTTTACCTAGAACAAGTATGAAACTAGAAGTACTTTGTAGGTGTTGTTGGATAGGTTTGTAAGAATATAAAGAGCACGTAAATAAAAGGTAGGGGCTGTTTAGGTAAAGACACAAGTAAGTTAGTTTTAGTAAGGAGCTTTTTGTTACGATAAAGTTATTTGTCCCTAGGCAATCGATAACTAGACCAGTAGTCATTATTGCAATTTTATATGAGGGAGAGGCATAAGCTAACATACTTTCTCTACTTGGATCATATGCACTTATGATTGGAACTCTAGCAAGCATCCGCAACTACTAAAGATCATTAAGGTAAAACCCAATCATAGCATTAAAGCATCAAGTCCTCTTTATCCCATACGCAACAACCCCCTTACTCGGGTTTGTGTTTCAGTCACTCACGCAACCCACTATAAGCGAATCAGGAATGTATTGAAACACACTACAGCGGGGATCCCTCACGCTTGTGCGACATGGAGAGCACCATAGGACAGCACCAATAATAAAACATGCAACTCAAACCAATCGCGATCATCAAATAACCTTAGGACAAAACGGATCTACTCAAACATCATAGGATAGCCATACATCATTGGGAAATAATATATAGCGTTGAGCACCATGTTTAAGTAGAGATTACAGCGGGTAAGAGAGAGGTTACACCACTGCATAGAGGGGGGAAGAGTTGGTGATGATGGCGGTGAAGTTGTTGGTGAAGATTGCGGTGATGATGATGGCCCCCGGTGGCACTCCGATGCCACCGGAAGCGAGGGGGAGAGAGCCCCCCTCCTTCTTCTTCTTCCTTGACCTCCTCCCTAGATGGGAGAGGCGTTTCCCCTCTGGTCCATGGCCTCCATGGCGTGGGAGGGGCGAGAGCCCCTCCGAGATTGGATCTGTCTCTCTGTCTCTCTCTGTTTCTGCGTTCTCAGATTCTACCCTTTCGCCGTTTCTTATATTCCCGGAGATCCGTAACTTCGATTGGGCTGAAATTTTAACACGATATCTATCCGGATATTAGCTTTCTTGCGGAGAAAGATGAAGGAAATATGCCCTAGAGGCAATAATAAAGTTATTATTTATTTCCTTATATCATGATAAATGTTTATTATTCATGCTAGAATTGTATTAACCGGAAACATAATACATGTGTGAATACATAGACAAACAAAGTGTCACTAGTATGCCTCTACTTGACTAGCTCGTTAATCAAAGATGGTTATGTTTCCTAACCATAAACAAGTAGTTGTTATTTGATTAACGGGATCACATCATTAAGTGAATGATCTGATTGACATGACCCATTCCACTAGCTTAGCACCCGATCGTTTAGTATGTTGCTATTGCTTTCTTCATGACTTATACATGTTCCTATGACTATGAGATTATGCAACTCCCGTTTACCAGAGGAACACTTTGTGTGCTACCAAACGTCACAACGTAACTGGGTGATTATAAAGGAGCTCTACAGGTGTCTCCAAAGGTACATGTTGGGTTGGCGTATTTCGAGATTAGGATTTGTCACTCCGATTGTCGGAGAGGTATCTCTGGGCCCTCTCGGTAATGCACATCACTTAAGCCTTGCAAGCACTGCAACCAATGAGTTAGTTGCGGGATGATGTATTACAGAACGAGTAAAGAGACTTGCCGGTAACGAGATTGAACTAGGTATTTGGAATATCGACGATCGAATCTCGGGCAAGTAACATACCGATGACAAAGGGAACAACGTATGTTGTTATGCGGTCTGACCGATAAAGATCTTCGTAGAATATGTCGGAGCCAATATGAGCATCCAGGTTCCGCTATCGGTTATTGACCAGAGACGTGTCTCGGTCATGTCTACATTGTTCTCGAACCCGTAGGGTCCACACGCTTAAGGTTACGATGACAGTTATATTATGAGTTTATACATTTTGATGTACCGAAGTTTGTTCGGAGTCCCGGATGTGATCACGGACATGACGAGGAGTCTCGAAATGGTCGAGACATAAAGATTGATATATTGAAAGCCTATGTTTGGATACCGGAAGTGTTCCGGGTGAAATCGGGATTTTACCGGAGTACCGGGAGGTTACCGGAACCCCCCGGGAGCTAAATGGGCCATGATGGGCCTTAGTGGAAAAGAGAAGAGGCAGCCCTACATGGGCCGCGCGCCCCTCCCCTCCCTTGGTCCGAATAGGACAAGGAGAGGGGCCCGGACCCTCTCTCTCTTTTCCCCCCCTCCGCGAATCCTATTCCAACTAGGATTGGGGGGGAATCGTACTCCCAGAGGGAGTAGGACTCTCCTGGCGCGCCCTCCTTGGCCGGCCGCCTCCCCCCTTTAGTCCTTTATATACGGAGGCAGGGGCACCCCAGAGACACACAAGTTGATCCACGTGATCTATTCCTTAGCCGTGTGCGGCGCCCCCAGCCACCATAGTCCTCGATAATATTGTAGCGGTGCTTAGGCGAAGCCCTGCAGCAGTAGTACGTCAAGATCGTCACCACGCCGTCGTGCTGACGGAACTCTTCCCCGACACTTTGCTGGATCAGAGTCCGGGGATCGTCATCGAGCTGAACGTGTGCTAGAACTCGGAGGTGTCGTAATTTCGGTGCTTGATCGGTCGGATCGTGGAGACGTACGACTACATCAACCAAACGCTTCCGTTGTCGATCTACTAGGTATGTAGATCATACTCCCCCTCTCGTTGCTATGCATCACCATGATCTTGCGTGTGCGTAGGAAATTTTTTGAAATTACTACGAAACCCGACAGTGGCATCAGAGCCTAGGTTTTATATGTTGATGTTATATGCACGAGTAGAACACAAGTGAGTTGTGGGCGATAAGTCATACTGCTTACCAGCATGTCATACTTTGGTTCGGCGGTATTGTTGGACGAAGCGGCCTGGACCGACATTATGCGTACGCTTACGCGAGACCGGTTCTCCCGGCGTGCTTTGCACATAGGTGGCTTGCGGGTGACAGTTTCTCCAACTTTAGTTGAATCGAGTGTGGCTACGCCCGGTCCTTGCGAAGGTTAAAACAGCACCAACTTGACAAACTATCGTTGTGGTTTTGATGCGTAGGTAAGATTGGTTCTTGCTTAAGCTCGTAGCAGCCACGTAAAAACTTGCAACAACAAAGTAGAGGACGTCTAACTTGTTTTTGCAGGGCATGTTGTGATGTGATATGGTCAAGACATGATGCTAAATTTTATTGTATGAGATGATCATGTTTTGTAACCGAGTTATCGGCAACTGGCAGGAGCCATATGATTGTCGCTTTATTGTATGCAATGCAATCGCGTTGTAATGCTTTACTTTATCACTAAGCGGTAGCGATAGTCGTGGAAGCACAAGCTCGGCGAGACAACAACAATGCTACGATGGAGATCAAGGTGTCGCGCCGGTGACGATGGTGATCACGATGGTGCTTCGGAGATGGAGATCACAAGCACAAGATGATGATGGCCATATCATATCACTTATATTGATTGCATGTGATGTTTATCTTTTATGCATCTTATCTTGCTTTGATTGACGGTAGCATTATAAGATGATCTCTCACTAAATTATCAAGTAGTGTTCTCCCTGAGTATGCACCGTTGCGAAAGTTCTTCGTGCTGAGACACCACGTGATGATCGGGTGTGATAGGCTCTATGTTCAAATACAACGGGTGCAAAACAGTTGCACACGCGGAATACTCAGGTTAAACTTGACGAGCCAAGCATATACAGATATGGCCTCGGAACACGGAGACCGAAAGGTCGAGCGTGAATCATATAGTAGATATGATCAACATAAAAATGTTCACCAATGAAACTACTCCATCTCATGTGATGATCGGACATGGTTTAGTTGATTTGGATCACGTAATCACTTAGAGGATTAGAGGGATGTCTATCTAAGTGGGAGTTCTTTAGGTAATTAACTGAACTTAAATTTATCATGAAACTTAGTACCTGATTAGTATCTTGCTTGTTTATGTTTGATTATAGATAGATGGCTCGTGCTGTTGTTCCGTTGAATTTTAATGCGTTCCTTGAGAAAGCAAAGTTGAAAGATGATGGTAGCAATTACACGGACTGGGTCCGTAACTTGAGGATTTTCCTCATTGCTGCACAGAAGAATTACGTCCTGGAAGCACCGCTGGGTGCCAGGCCTGCTGCAGGAGCAACGCCGGATGTTATGAACGTCTGGCAGAGCAAAGCTGATGACTACTCAATAGTTCAGTGTGCCATGCTTTACGGCTTAGAATCGGTACTTCAACGACGTTTTGAACGTCATGGAGCATATGAGATGTTCCAGGAGTTGAAGTTAATATTTCAAGCAAATGCCCGGATTGAGAGATACGAAGTCTCCAATAAGTTCTATAGCTGCAAGATGGAGGAGAACAGTTCTGACAGTGAGCATATACTCAAAATGTCTGGGTATAATAATCACTTGATTCAGTTGGGAGTTAATCTTCCGGATGACTGCGTCATTGACAGAATTCTCCAATCACTGCCACCAAGCTACAAGAGCTTCGTGATGAACTATAATATGCAAGGGATGAATAAGACTATTCCCGAGCTCTTCGCGATGCTGAAAGCTGCGGAGGTAGAAATCAAGAAGGAGCATCAAGTGTTGATGGTCAACAAGACCACCAGTTTCAAGAAAAAGGGCAAAAGGAAGAAGAAGGGGAACTTCAAAAAGAACGGCAAGCAAGTTGCTACTCAAGAGAAGAAACCCAAACCTAGACCTAAGCCTGAAACTGAGTGCTTCTATTGCAAGCGGACTGGTCACTGGAAGCGGAACTGCCCCAAGTATTTGGCGGATAAGAAGGATGGCAAGGTGAACAAAGGTATATGTGATATACATGTTATTGATGTGTACCTTACTAATTCTCGCAGTAGCACCTGGGTATTTGATACTGGTTCTGTTGCTAATATTTGCAACTCGAAACAGGGACTACGGATTAAGCGAAGATTGGCTAAGGACAAAGTGACGATGCGCGTGGGAAACGGTTCCAAAGTCGATGTGATCGCAGTCGGCACGCTACCTCTACATCTACCTTCGGGATTAATATTAGACCTAAATAATTGTTATTTGGTGCCAGCGTTAAGCATGAACATTATATCTGGATCTTGTTTGATGCGAGACGGTTATTCATTTAAATCAGAGAATAATGGTTGTTCTATTTATATGAGTAATATCTTTTATGGTCATGCACCCTTGAAGAGTGGTCTATTCTTGTTAAATCTTGATAGTAGTAATACACATATTCATAATGTTGAAGCCAAAAGATACAGAGTTGATAATGATAGTGCAACTTATTTGTGGCACTGCCGTTTAGGTCATATCGGTATAAAGCGCATGAAGAAACTCCATTCTGATGGACTTTTGGAACCACTTGATTATGAATCACTTGGTACTTGCGAACCGTGCCTCATGGGCAAGATGACTAAAACGCCGTTCTCCGGTACTATGGAGAGAGCAACATATTTGTTGGAAATCATACATACAGATGTATGTGGTCCGATGAATATTGAGACTCGTGGTGGATATCGTTATTTTCTCACCTTCACAGATGATTTAAGCAGATATGGGTATATCTACTTAATGAAACATAAGTCTGAAACGTTTGAAAAAGTTCAAGGAATTTCAGAGTGAAGTTGAAAATCATCGTAACAAGAAAATAAAGTTTCTACGATCTGATCATGGAGGAGAATATTTGAGTTACGAGTTTGGTGTACATTTGAAAAATTGTGGAATAGTTTCGCAACTCACGCCACCCGAAACACCACAGCGTAATGGTGTGTCCGAACGTCGTAATCGTACTTTACTGGATATGGTACGATCTATGATGTCTCTTACTGATTTACCGCTACCGTTTTGGGGATACGCTCTAGAGACGGCCGCATTCACGTTAAATAGGGCACCATCAAAATCCGTTGAGACGACGCCTTATGAACTATGGTTTGGCAAGAAACCAAAGTTGTCATTTCTGAAAGTTTGGGGCTGCGATGCTTATGTGAAAAAGCTTCAACCTGATAAGCTCGAACCCAAATCGGAGAAATGTGTCTTCATAGGATATCCAAAGGAGACTATTGGATACACCTTCTATCACAGATCCGAAGGCAAGACTTTTGTTGCTAAATTCAGAAACTTTCTGGAGAAGGAGTTTCTCTCGAAAGAAGTGAGTGGGAGGAAAGTAGAACTTGACGAGGTAACTGTACCTGCTCCCTTATTGGAAAGTAGTGCATCACAGAAAACTGTTTCTGTGACACCTACACCAGTTAGTGAGGAAGCTAATGATGATGATCATGTAACTTCAGATCAAGTTACTACCGAATCTCGTAGGTAAACCAAAGTGAGATCCGCACCAGAGTGGTACGGTAATCCTGTTCTGGAGGTCATGCTACTTGACCATGACGAACCTACGAACTATGAAGAAGCGATGGTGAGCCCAGATTCCGCAAAGTGGCTTGAAGCCATGAAATCTGAGATGGGATCCATGTATGAGAACAAAGTATGGACTTTGGTTGACTTGCCCGATGATCGGCAAGCAATTGAGAATAAATGGATCTTCAAGAAGAAGACTGACGCTGACGGTAATATTACTGTCTACAAAGCTCGACTTGTTGCAAAAGGTTTTCGGCAAGTTCAAGGGATTGACTACGATGAGACCTTCTCACCCGTAGCGATGCTTAAGTCTGTCCGAATCATGTTAGCAATTGCCTCTACTTGAAGGAAATATACCCTAGAGGCAATAATAAAGTTATTTATTTCCTTATATCATGATAAATGTTTATTATTCATGCTAGAATTGTATTAACTGGAACCATAATACATGTGTGAATACATAGACAAATAAAGTGTCACTAGTATGCCTCTACTTGACTAGCTCGTTAATCAAAGATGGTTATGTTTCCTAACCATAAACAAGTAGTTGTTATTTGATTAACGGGATCACATCATTAAGTGAATGATCTGATTGACATGACCCATTCCACTAGCTTAGCACCCGATCGTTTAGTATGTTGCTATTGCTTTCTTCATGACTTATACATGTTCCTATGACTATGAGATTATGCAACTCCCGTTTACCAGAGGAACACTTTGTGTGCTACCAAACGTCACAACGTAACTGGGTGATTATAAAGGAGCTCTACAGGTGTCTCCAAAGGTACATGTTGGGTTGGCGTATTTCGAGATTAGGATTTGTCACTCCGATTGTCGGAGAGGTATCTCTGGGCCCTCTCGGTAATGCACATCACTTAAGCCTTGCAACCACTGCAACCAATGAGTTAGTTGCGGGATGATGTATTATAGAACGAATAAAGATACTTGCCGGTAACGAGATTGAACTAGGTATTTGGAATATCGACGATCGAATCTCGGGCAAGTAACATACCGATGACAAAGGGAACAACGTATGTTGTTATGCGGTCTGACCGATAAAGATCTTCGTAGAATATGTAGGAGCCAATATGAGCATCCAGGTTCCGCTATTGGTTATTGACCAGAGACATGTCTCGGTCATGTCTACATTGTTCACGAACCCGTAGGGTCCGCACGCTTAAGGTTACGATGACAGTTATATTATGAGTTTATACATTTTGATGTACCGAAGTTTGTTCGGAGTCCCGGATGTGATCACGGACATGACGAGGAGTCTCGAAATGGTCGAGACATAAAGATTGATATATTGGAAGCCTATGTTTGGATACCGGAAGTGTTCCGGGTGAAATGGGATTTTACCGGAGTACCGGGAGGTTACCGGAACCCCCGGGAGCTAAATGGGCCATGATGGGCCTTAGTGGAAAAGAGAAGAGGCAGCCCTACATGGGCCGTGCGCCCCTCCCCTCCCATGGTCCGAATAGGACAAGGAGAGGGGGCCGGCCCCTCTCTCTCTTACCCCCCCTCCGCGAATCCTATTCCAACTAGGATTGGGGGGGGGGGAATCGTACTCCCAGAGGGAGTAGGACTCTCCTGGCGCGCCCTCCTTGGCCGGCTGCCTCCCCCTTTAGTCCTTTATATACGGAGGCAGGGGCACCCCAGAGACACACAAGTTGATCCACGTGATCTATTCCTTAGCCGTGTGCGGCGCCCCCAGCCACCATAGTCCTCGATAATATTGTAGCGGTGCTTAGGCGAAGCCCTGCAGCAGTAGTACGTCAAGATCTTCACCATGCCGTCATGGTGACGGAACTCTTCCCCGACACTTTGCTGGATCAGAGTCCGGGGATCGTCATCGAGCTGAACGTGTGCTAGAACTCAGAGGTGCCATAGTTTCGGTGCTTGATCGGTTGGATCGTGGAGACGTACGACTACATCAACCAAACGCTTCCATTGTCGATCTACTAGGTATGTAGATCATACTCCCCCTCTCATTGCTATGCATCACCATGATCTTGCGTGTGTGTAGGAAATTTTTTGAAATTACTACGAAACCCGACAAAAGAAGGGCATCAACCTCCTTACGGGGTGGCCACGAGGGTCAGGGGCGCGCCCCCTGCCTCGTGGCCCCCTCGGGCATCGTCTCGCGTGGATTTTTCTTCCCAAAAATCATATATATTCCAAAAAAAATCTCCGTGGATTTTTCTTCTCATGCAGGTGGCAGTAGGATGTTGAAAGTACTAGGAGATGAAAGTTCGACATCATGATGCAGCTCATCATGGACATGTACTGTCGGTGGTGATAACCCACAAGCATAGGGGATCGCAACCGTTTTCGATAAGTAAGAGTGTCGAACCCAATGAGGAGCTAAAGGCAGAACAAATATTCCCTCAAGTTCTATCGACCACCGATACAACTCTACGCACGCTTGATGTTCGCTTTACCTAGAACAAGTATGAAACTAGAAGTACTTTGTAGGTGTTGTTGGATAGGTTTGCAAGAATATAAAGAGCACGTAAATAAAAGGTAGGGGCTGTTTAGGTAAAGACACAAGTAAGTTAGTTTTAGTAAAGAGCTTTTTGTTACGAGAAAGTTATTTGTCCCTAGGCAATCGATAACTAGACTGGTAATCATTATTGCAATTTTATATGAGGGAGAGGCATAAGCTAACATACTTTCTCTACTTGGATCATATGCACTTATGATTGGAACTCTAGCAAGCATCCGCAACTACTAAATATCATTAAGGTAAAACCCAACCATAGCATTAAAGCATCAAGTCCTCTTTATCCCATACGCAACAACCCCCTTACTCGGGTTTGTGTTTCAGTCACTCACGCAACCCACTATAAGCGAATCATGAACGTATTGCAACACCCTACAGCAGGGATCCCTCATGCTTGCGCGACACGGAGAACACCATAGGACAACACCAATAATAAAACATGCAACTCAAACCAATCACGATCATCAAATAACCATTAGGACAAAACGGATCTACTCAAACATCATAGGATAGCCATACATCATTGGGAAATAATATATAGCGTTGAGCACCATGTTTAAGTAGACATTACAGCGGGTAAGAGAGAGGTTACACCGCTGCATAGAGGGGGGAAGAGTTGGTGATGATGGCGGTGAAGTTGTTGGTGAAGATTGCGGTGATGATGATGGCCCCCGGTGGCACTCTGATGCCACCGGAAGCGAGGGGGAGAGAGCCCCCCCTCCTTCTTATTCTTCCTTGACCTCCTCCCTAGATGGGAGAAGGGTTTCCTCTCTGATCCATGGCCTCCATGGCGTGGGAGGGGCGAGAGCCCCTCCGAGATTGGATCTGTCTCTCTGTGTCTCTCTGTTTCTGCGTTCTCAGATTCTACCCTTTCACCGTTTTTTATATTCCCGGAGATCCGTAACTCCGATTGGGCTGAAATTTTAACACGATCTCTATCCGGATATTATCTTTCTTGCGGAGAAAGAAGGGCATCAACCGCCTTACGGGGTGGCCACGAGGGTCAGGGGCGCGCCTGCCCCCTAGGGCGGATCCCCTGCCTCGTGGCCCCCTCGGGCATCGTCTCGCGTGGATTTTTCTTCCCAAAAATCATATATGTTCCAAAAAATCTCCGTTAGTTTTTATCCCGTTTGGACTCCGTTTTATATGGATATTCTGCGAAACAAAAAACATGCAACAAACATGAACCGACACTGGGCACTGGATCAATATGTTAGTCCCAAAAATAGTATAAAAAGTTGCCAAAAGTATAAGAAAGTTGTAGAATATTGGCATGGAACAATCAAAATTATAGATACGACGGAGACGTATTAGGTGGTAGTCTGCGGCATCCTATGCGTCGACCAGTTTTTGTAGGCAAGTGATTTTTTTGACTTCCTCGGAATCAACGCAAATTTTGTACACCATGCTAATATGCTTTCTGAAGTTCTTCAATGTGACGCTTTTTGGATTCCGACAGCTGATGCTCAACATTCTTACTATGCTCATTAGCTTTCTGAGGTTCCTCAATATGATGCCTTTTGGATTCAGACAGCTGTTGTTGAACATGCTCATTGGCCTAGGTCCCAGATACGGCGGTAGTTGGCGGCCTCCTTCGCGTCGATGCCATCCATTGCTAAGGCACTGAATACAGAATTGGGCGATTTCATTCCAATCTTGGTTGCAAATTGTTAAGGCAATGAATACATAATTGGGGGATTTCTTTACAATCTCGGTCGCAAAAGATTTAAGGGCAATTCGCCTCTGCGACCCAACAAATCTCAATGTTCAAATGTCTCGATGTAAACCAAATGCCTCTGGTCCCTAACACGGCGGTAGTCGGACAAACCTACGTACCAGAGACGCGGTAGTCGGCGGCCTCCTCTGCGTCGATCCGCTCCTGCTCCAGACACGGTGGTAGTCGGCGGCCTCCTCTGTGTCGAGTCGCTCCTGCTCCAGACACTACGGTAGTAGGCGGCCTCCTCTGCGTCGAGCCGCTACTGTTCGCATTTATAAGATCTCCATGAACAATTGGGTCTGGTTTATTCACGTGCAGAAAGATCAGAGAACATATCTCAGCAACAACATTGCTCTTGTGCATGTGGCAGTAGGATGTTGAAAGTAGCTAGGAGATGAAAGCGCAACGTCATGATGCAGCTCATCATGGACATGTACTGTCGGTGGTAGTCGGTGGCCTCCTCCACGTCGACCAGTTTTTGTAGGCAAGTGATTTTTTCGACTTCCTCGGAATCAACTCAAATTTTGTACACCATGCTAATATGCTTTCTGAAGTTCTTCAATGTGATGATTTTTGGATTCCGAGAGCTGATGCTCAACATTCTTACTATGATCATTGGCTTTACGAGATAGGATTTGAATTCGGACAGCTGTTGTTGAACATGCTCATTGGCTTTCTGAAGCTCATCAGTGACCTCAACTTGTTGCGATCATGATGCAGCTCATCATCGGCATGTGTTGTTGCAAGCACTCGCTCAACCTGAATACTAGAGGTGCAGGTGGTAGCAGGATGTTGAAAGTAGCTAGGAGACGAAAGCATGACGTCATGATTCAGCTCTCATGGGCATGTACTGTGGCAAGCACTCGCTGGACCCGAAAGCCTCGTGTTCCTGAACGAGGAGGGCAAAAACATCAAGCGCACTCAGATGAAAGTTCATGGACATGTACTGTGGCAAGTCACATGTGGGCCACCAACACAACAGAGGGCAATTCTCTGATAATCCTTTCTATGACCTACATGCCACCACGTGAGACAAATTTGGGATAGTTTAGAGATGGTCAAAAACTCACAAGCTTAGGGAAGGACCGTTTGGTCTCACTTAAACCAATTTTTGTAGGCAAGTGATTTTTTCGACTTCCTTGGAATCAACTCAAATTTGGTACACCATGCTAATATGCTTTTTCAAGTTCTTCAATGTGACACTTTTTGGATTCCGAGAGCTGTTGCTCAACATTCTTACTATGCTCATTGGCTTTCTAAAGTTCCTCAATATGATGCCTTTTGGATTCGGACAACGGCTGTTAAACATGCTCATTGGCTTTCTGAAGCCCATCAGTTATCTCATCTTGTTGCGCTTTAACTTGTTGCAACTCTTGTTGAACTAGGTCCCAGACATGGCGGTAGTCGGCGGCCTCCTCCACGTCGATGCCATCCATTGCTAAGGCACTAAATACAGAATTGCGGGGATTCTTTGTAATCTCGGTTGCAAATTGCTAAGGCACTGAATACATAATTGGGGTATTTCTTTGCAATGTCGGTCGCAAAATATTTAAGGGCGATTCGCCTTCGCGACCCAACAAATCTGAGTGTTCAAAAGTCTCGGTGTAAACCAAATGCCTCTAGTCCCAAACACGGCGGTAGTAGGACAAACCTACGTACCAAACATGGCGGTAATCGGCGGTCTCCTCCGCGTCGATGCCATCCATTGCTAAGGCACCACTACAAAAAAAGACACATCCATGACATTTTGGGCCGAACGAAAAAAAATTATATCATACATATGACACTTCTATGACGGTAATTGTGACAAAACCCGGTATCATCATAGATGTGGTGGGCTCCTACTTCTATGACAAAAAATCATGACAGAAAATGGGCTTTTCGTCCTGGGCGGGCCGGAGACGCAGCTGCATGACATTCTTTGGGCCGTCCATGATGGAAAAAACCATGGTAGAAGCGAGGGGGAGGAAAATTTCGGGGAGTTCCCGGTTACGGTGGGAGGTCGGGGGCCGAGCGATGCGCGTTTCTCTCGTACACGTACGCGCGTGTGTGCGAGGCATTGGCTCTAACTGAACCCGAGCGAGGCGTTGGGCTCTAACTGAACCCGAGCGATTGCACTGCAGGCTACGCGTTACTGAACCCGAGCGATCGATCGATGGCTGTTAACTGAACCCGATCGAGCGATTCCTTCGCTACTGCTGCTACCTGAAGCCGATCGATGCTGCCTCTAGATGAACAGTGAGCGTTGCGGGGGGGGTGGATGAACAGTTCCCGGTGGGGGTGGATGAACAGGACCCCATGGTGTTGCCTCCGGATGAACAGGACCCCGATCGATCGAGCCGGTTGGGGCTGGATGAACAGGACCCCGTGGAGGGCTGGATGAACAGGACCACCCCGTGAAGGGCAGGATGAACAGTAGACAGTGGAGGGCAGGATGAACAGTAGCCCGTGGAGGGGTGGTTGAACCGTGGAGAGGGCTAGTTGAACAATAGCCGGTGGAGTAGCGCGCGGTGGAGGCTGGATGAACAGGAGCCCGTGGATGAACAGTCGCAGGTGGAGGCTGGAGGAGGTCGACGATGGATGAACAGTAGCTCGTGGAGGCTGGAGGGGGTCGACGGTGGAGATGAACAGTATCCCGTGGAGTCCCGTTTTGCGGTACGCCACACCCCCTCCCAATGAACAGGACCCCCATTTCGACCGTAGCGCTCCAATACAAGTCCGCTTCGTCCGTTTTGCGGTACGCCACACCCCTCCCGATCAACAGGACCCCCGTTTCGACCGTAGGAGGTCTATTTCCTCTGTTTTGCGGTACAGGATCCCGTTTAAACGTGGCCGATCGAACACAAGGTCGTTTCCTCCGTTCTGCGGTACGCCAGGCCTCGTTTCCATCGCCTGTTCCGTCCAAGCCCTCCCGATGAACACGACGCATTCCGTTGCCTCCCCATGAACACGACGACGACGCTGTTTCTCCGTTCCGACCCAGCAATGTACACGAGCCCTGGCCGTACGTATGCGCGAGTAGGCGATCGAGACCCCGCCCGTATGTACACATACGTGGCTGTATTTTCTTTCTTGCACCCTGGCCGATGTACGTACGTGTACATACTACGTGTGCGCTTCTACTACGACACGTGCGCGCCTCTACTACGACACGTGCGCGCCTCTACATCGACCAGTATATATGTACGTACACGTTCGCGACCAAAATGACAGCGCTACGTATGCTTCGACCAGGTGGGTCCCGACTGTCAGACACTTCCTTGCCTGTGAAGATGTAGCTGGTAGGTCCCAGCAGTCAGGGGGCGAATCATTTTTTTTTTCGGACGCACTTCCTTGCGTGCGAAGATGTAGCTGGTGGGTCCCAGCAGTCAAGGGAAAACGTTTTTTCACGAAATACAGTGGCCCGTTCGATGGGTCACAGCTGTCAGGTGGAGGAATCATTATTTTCCACGTAATAAGGAGGCACTTCCTTGCTGCGGACGTGGACCCCAGCTGTCAGCCTCTCCACGTACAGTCCACGTCCGATGGAAGTCGTTCCTTGACCACGTTGACCACGCCGTGCTGAGAGCACCAGGGCGGTGGACGACGGCGAGGCCTAGAAAGGGGACAACACGGAGGCAGGGAAGACTCGGCAGTTGTTTCCCACGCGGAGGGGAGTACGATTGTACGAGGGTTTACTGGTTCGTCTGCCGTCGCCGGAGAATAACAGCGGGTGTGGGTGAGTAGAGGGATGGCTAGGCTAGCGATGGGAGTACGGTCGGGCGGTGAGGCCTGCGCGGAAGCACAGCCGGTCGCGAGGAGGAGGGAGCAGGTAGTCCCACCGGCCCTTGTTTCAGCGGCTGGAGAAGGAAGAGCAGAGATTGAAGAAGCACGACGGCCGTTGGATGGACATCCAACAGTCAGTGCTTGTGCATCAACCTTTTTTTAGGAAAGCCTCAAATCTGTGGAAAACAGCATACAGCCCATCTACCATTATTTCTAATAATTTACAGCCCGTTTGCTAATTCTTAAGGTTTTTTTTGGAGCCCATGTTCTTTTTGTTAGCATTACAGCCCATATTGTGGCAACGGTTAAAAAATTATACGAAATTTTGCATATTTCGGTGCGGTCCGAACTGTTTTTAATCCCGAAATTTCGACTCACATTCAAACTGATTTTAAAAATAAATGTATATCAATATAAAATCCAACAAATTCTCCACGCATAAAAATTAATGTAATTTAAAATTTTGAAATGAAAAAAAAGATATTTGAAACTAATTGTCGGTTTGATGTGTTTTAAAAATGTACAGCCCATTTCTCATTACTGATGGGCCATTTTCTCGGCCAGCCGAATGAAAGCTCTCCTTGTCTTGAAAGATTTGCAACCCAACAGGCCTGACAAAGCGACTTACTTGGCAAATCACAAAAAAACTGTGTTGTGGCCGTGACCCAGCTGTCAGGCTCTCCACGTACAGTACTCTTCCGATGGAAGTCACGTTGACCACGCCGCGCGGAGAGCACCACGGCGGTGGACGACGGCGAGGCCTAGGAAGGGGACGACACGGTAGTGGAAGCCCGCGCAGAGAGGACTACGAGGGTTCACTGGTTCGGCTGCGGTGTGAGGCTGCCGTCGCCGCAGGGCCTGGCCAGCAGTGGGAATAGTAGGGGGCGGTGAGGCCTCTGCGGCAGCACAGCCGGCCACGGGAGGCAGGAGCATGCGGCACGACCGGCGCTGCTTTGGGCGGCTGGAGCAAGAAGACCATAGGTTGAAGAAGCACTACGGCCGTTGGATGGACATCGTACGGTCACTGGAGCTAGAATCGTTCATATTGACTAAGTTGACAAAGCCCTTCGTCCTCGTCAACTTAGTAGGCCCACAAGTCAGCCTCCCAGCAAGATGGGTCCCAGCTAGCCAGGGGAGTATTCATTTTTTGTGCGTAATAAGGAGGCACTTCCGGTGGGTCCAAGCTGACAGCGGGGGGAACTTTTTTTGCGAAATACGGTGGCCTGTCCGGTGGGTCCCAGCAGTCAAGGGGAAACGATTTTTTCGCAAAATACTGGTGGCCCATCCGGTGGGTCCCTGCTGTCATGTGGAGGAATCATTATTTTCCGCGTAATAAGGAGGCACTTCCTTGCTGCCGCTGTGGACCCAGCTGTCAGCCTCTCCATGTACAGTCCACGTCCGATGGAAGTCGTTCCTTCCACGTTGACCACGCCGCGCCGAGAGCACCAGGGCGGTGGACGACGGTGAGGCCTAGGAAGGGGACGACGCGGAGCCGGTGACGTGGCAGTGGATGCCCATGCGGAGAGGAGTATGAGGGTTCACTCGTTCGGCTGCGGTGTGAGGCTGTCGTCGCCACAGGGCCTGGCCAGCGGTGGGAATAGTAGGGGCGGCGAGGCCTCCACGGCAGCACAGCCGGCCACGGGAGGTAGGAGCAGGCGGCACAACCGGCGCTACTTTGGGCGGCTAGAGCAAGAAGACCAGAGGTTGAAGAAGCACTACGGCCGTTGGATGGACATCGTACGGTCACTGCAGCTAGAATCGTTTATATTGATTAAGTTGACAAAGCCCTTGGTACGTCAACTTAGTAGGCCCACAGGTCAGCTTCCGAAACGGTGTGCCCCAGATGTCAGGGGCAGGAATCATTTTTTGGGCGGGTGAAGCTAGAATATCCGAGATTGAAGAAGAAGCACGGCATCCGTTGGATGGACATCCAACGGCCACTGCTGCTAGAACCGTGTGTTGACTATAAGTTGACAAAGCCTTGCATAAGCGTTAACTCTGTTTTTTTAGGGGACGCGTCAACTTAGTAAGGCCAGAAGTGTGTGGCAGAGAACTTATAGCCCATTTGAGATTTGTAAGAATGTGTAGCCCATTTTTGAATTCTAATGGAATTTACTACAGCCCATTTACAGTTTGTTAAAAGTACAGCCCATTTCAACCAACCGTTTAAAACAGAATTCAATAAAATTTCCCACATTTTGATGGGATCCGTAGTATTTTTATCCCAAAATTTCTAGTCAGATTAAATACAATTTTAATATAAATTTATATTACATAAAAATTCAACAAAACATTGCGCTCGCAACAATTAATGAAATTAAAATTTTCAATATCCAAAAATAATATTTTATAAAGTAATCACGTGTTTGGTGTATTTTTTTATAGTTACTGGCCAGTTTTTATAATTACATCCCATTTATTATTTCTTAAAGCCCATTTTCTTGTTAAGCCTAATGCATCCCTCCTAGGAAAGATTTGCAGCCTGGCGGGGCGGAGAATAACAACTTGACCTTGCCTGGGTATTCCTAAAAAAAGTATAGCTGGGCTAGCCATTTTCAACTTGAAAAAAATTAATATTTGGACTGGATATATGGCCTGGGCTAGACGGGCCACAGCCCGCCCAGTTAATACCTGCAGCGATGTTTTCGTTGTTGTTCAGAGGAGAAAAATTAATATCTAGACTAAACATCGAAAAACTCTGCAGTGCTCACACCTCAAAAACACAAATACTGCTCGAGCTGCTTGGTCCCAGCTGTCGGCCGCTTCTTGTGCACTTCTCTCGTTTATTGACTAGTACTACATAGGTTGACAATGGTGTGGGCCGTGATGTCAGGAAACCAGGGGAAGCAAAATAAATAACTCCAGCGAGCGCTTCCACCTCTGCCTCGTTGTTTCCCGTGGAAACCCCTTTCCTCCCTTTTTTTGCTCGGGCAAGGACCAATGCATGCAGCACGTCCATGCAGTTATTAGGCAAGAAATAAAAGCGCTTTGCATGCTATGAATTACGATGGCCTGCATGGGTATCTAATAAGGCATCCTCTTAACTGCTGTGATTAAATGTTGTGTTTAGAAGAGAGAAATATTCTTCTTTTTCACCAATCTGCTTGCACCTAGGTCGTGATGCACCTTCTAATACGACTTATTCACCTAGATGGAGGGAGTATAGTTTTATACATATATATAATAAGGAGACACTTGCGTACGTAGGCTATGGACCTGGTGGGTCCCCATTGTCATCCTCTCCAAGTAAAGTCATCTCCTCGCCCGCGCGCGCTTTCCACCCGAAACAGTCAGCGCCACCCGCCCCGCTTCCCGGTACAGGCGATTGCTCCGCCTTCAAACGACACAAGTGTCGTCCGTCCGTCCATCTGCCGCCCACATTAATGATACGCGGTTGCCGAGGCGGCCACTCCAGCGCCACACGTCCGTCCCTCCGCCCGCCCACCATTGCTATATAAACTATTGCGCTGGCCATAGCCGCAGTCATCTGCATTTGTTCCCTTTCTCCTGTCCACACCACTACTGCCCACCATGGCTTCCTCGCGCTCCAGCGCTCTTCGGGACGGGCGGACGACGGATCACAAGGAGATGGCGGCCATTGCTGCCGACCAGCTGGCCGGTAGGCAGCCGGAGGATGACGACGTCCCAATGGAGAACATAGTAGTCGACGATCCGGCGCCAACCCCCTCCTCCGCGCCATCATCGCCAGTGCATTGCACCATGACCATCGGCAAGGCCCGTGCCCAATATATGGACAGTGTAAGGCAGATGCGTCAGGAGCAGTTCCGGGAGGCGCAGGCCAACGCCGCCTACAACCACCATCTCCTCCAGGAGCATCTGCAGGCAGAGGAGCAGATCACCGTGGAGCGGGCGGAGCAGGAGGCGCTGCTCGACTCGTACTACTCCGCCCGCAAGGGCCGCCTCGAGCGCTGGCGGGAGCGCATGCGGGTGGCGGAGGCTGCGGCGGCCTACAAAGAGGCTAGCAAAGAGGGCGATGAAGCGGGTGAGGCGCTGTTTGGCGAGACCGAGGACGAGGCAGAGGACAATGTCAGCTCCGACGAGTCCCCGCTCCGCTGGCGTCGACGAGGCCCTGCTCCGCTGAGGCCCCGTGGCGCCAACAACGAGGCAGAGGACACCGCCGGCTCCGTCGAGGCCCCGCCCCACTGCCAACGAGGCCGCGCCACACAGAAAACGAGGAAGAGTAGAACACAGTAGGTCGCCGCCGCTCGGGTACAAGTAAGGCCACCGCTGCTACCCTCCTGTTGAAGCCAAGCTAGGCGGGTTGACCATTGACGACCGGTTAGCTTCTTGGCAGCGACGTGGAGTCGGGGAGTTCTGCTGGAGAATAACGCTGCTTCTACTTAACTGTTGGTGCAGTTGGCTGAGTGACACGTGGGCCCAACAGGCCACATGTCAGTTACATAACTGCACCTGCAGTTAAGTCACTGAAGCTTCTGTTCGGCTCAGTGGGACACAGGTGGGTAGCTTCGGTTAATTAATTATACCTCCAGCGCACCCCTTTTTAGTTGAAGAATGTATGAAATGTAATGAAATCTGGCATGTTTATATGAAATCCGACCGTGTATGAATGAATTTATTTCGATTAGTTTGAATTCCTATATCACTTGCATTGGATGAACATGCAAAACAATATGTACTAGCATTATTCCCAGGGTGATCACCTCGTTTGCAGCAGTTTCACATGTACTCCCTCCGGTCCTTTCTAGTCTGCATACAAGTTTTGTCTGCAGTCAAAGTATCTCTACTTTGACCAATCTTATACAAAAAAGTATGCACTTTCACAATGTGCGAAGCAAAAAGGAACAGAAGGAGTACAAAGAGTTTGAACAGGTTTTTAGCGTTTCTGTACATTGCAATCAAACACACAGGCCTAGCAATTCATAGAGAACATTCAAAACAATCGATGATTATGCATCTCAGCGACTCACATGTCAGAGGCAATATTTACTTCACAACTAAAGAATAAAGAAAAAATTGATCGACGCTGCTGATAGCAAGGGCGTCCCATTCGAAAATATCAAACGCATGTTTTGCTAAAATCAATGAGCAAAATTTGACAAGGTTGTCCCATTCCAAAATATCAAATGCCTACGATTGTGGAATGGGCAGGGTTTGCCATCAGTTCGGACATTGACATGGCACCTCGTGCTAAATAAACCAGCTGTTCTTTTTGTGCAGTTCCACCAAAATCAACCAAATTCGCGCGTAGCTTGTATGATTTCGCCCTTATATGTTGCAACGCCTTGAACCTATCGGCACCTCCTTTCTTGGGGTGGAAATGAATGATTCGATGTATTCATGAACATTTTGTGCAGTTCCCATTGAAATCAAGCTGAGCACCCCTGTTTGCACAAATACAAAAAAGTGATTAGTATAGAGCAAACTGTACTATGAATTGACAGTTTCAACAGGCACATACATGGTCCATGTAGAGCACACTTTTAGAAAAATGGAACTCACCAGAAAGAATCCTAGAACAACATTGTACTCGCGCATCACAACAAAAAAATGGAGATTTTGCAAGTCCTTCTGAGCTGAAGTTAGTTTGGTCTTATGGGGAGTAATGTAACCATCCTTCAACTGTTCCTTCTGATGATAAGATAGACAAGGCTTCTTCATCCTGGCATAATCAGAACTAGTCACTTCACGTACTCCATATTGTTCTTCAGAGGAAGATGATCCTGTTGTGCAAAGACAAGAGGACTACTAAATGCTAGCATCACTGTTTGCTCGAAAAAAAGGAAATGAAATGTTTAAAACAGCACAGATGAAGCACTTCTTAAGGACAATACCACTTTTTCATGACAGCACCGGGAGTTGATTTTTGTTTTTCTTCCCCTTGTTCTTCCCCTTCATCACTTGGTTCAATAACAAACAAGCTTCGCCTTCAATGTAAGATTTGGCATGTCAATTAGGGAGCACAAGTATAGTACTAAACTTAATTTTCTGATGAAAGTGGCAAAATACAGGCCAGCAGTTGTGAAATATCCTTATCTTACCTCAATGGGATATTACGGTGCACATACAGATTGGAAGTCTTATGTCCATTTGTGCAGCTCACTAAAATCAAGCAACATTATCGTACAAGTAGCACAACATATGAATGCACACTGCAGAATCATGTGAAAGAAGGCTAGTACTGACCTCTCATGATGCGGAATTCAAACAACTCACAAGAAGAAGATCTGAACCAAATTCGCCTTAACGGATAGGAAGTAAGATCTCCTCTTGTGCAGTTCCACTAAGATCAAGCAATCAAGCAACGTTGTCGGTGTGACATTTTGGTTGAACTGCACAAAACACTCTTAAAACAAAAGTGTTTTGTGCAGTGCAACAAAAGGTCACAATGGCAACGAAGTGAAGCAGATAACCCTGTTTACACAGAGGTGCAAAGGAAACAATTAGTGGTCAATAGCGGTGGATGCACTACTAGAAAGTCTATTATTAACGACCATACCGAAAAAGGCTTGTTCGTTAGACTCAGAGCAAGACTCCACGGGGCGCAAATCGCACGACCGAACTACGAACTACCCTTAGCAATCACCACGTCACCCCTCAAAAAGGAAAAGCAAACACTATGTCATGTGTGTGGTTGTTATCGTTCCGATCTCATCTCTCCAATGCCTAATTTAGTCCTCATATATAATAAAATACAGTATTTTCTTGGCGCAAATTATATTATTCATTGGATATAACCCTCCAACGGAAAAACAGATCTGTTATGATCCCATCCCCTACGCTTCTTTTCCTCTGGACATCTCCTCTGTTTTCCCTTTGACCCGATCGTGATCTGTTTGTTTCTGTGCAGGGGAGCCACCACCTTCGCCGCCGAGCACTGGCACGGGCGGACGTGCAGCAGGCAAGCGATGTTGCCCATCACAAGCACTCGTTATGGGAGGAGCTACCAACGAGACACGCGCCGTCCGCCGCCGAGCACCGCCGTGGGATGAGATACAGCGGGAAATCGACATCGTCCGCTGCCGGGACTCGCCTCAGGAGGAGCTACAGCGGTACGTTGAGGACCGGTTGGGCGAAGGAGACGCCTGGGCCCACGTGGTTGCCAGAGCCATGGGCGCATCACCGGCTGTTCTGGTCGCGGCGGCACGGCCGTACTTTTTTTTAGGGAAGGCGGCATAGCCGTACTTCGTACGAGTCTGTAAAACCTTGAAGTGGGCTCCAATGCGTGGATGGGTTGCTGCTGGGCACACAATCCATTGTCACTTCGAAATTACACACATGAGGTTTGTCTTGTTTTCCTTTCCTTTTTTCTTGTGCTAAAATTTTAGATTGTTTCCATTTGTGTTGGCCAATGCAAAACAGAGTTAACATCATTTATTTCAACTTTATATTAGAATATGTACCAGTGTCGTTAGATCTACAAGCTTATCATCCAAGCCATCTTTTTAGATTTTGGTAGATATAATGGAATATATTCACCCGCTTGTTACCCATAGCCTGTGTGAAGAAATTTCTATTTTGAATGGGAGATTCATTCCTTCTTATGAATTTGTTGTTTGATGATATATCTAAGCAATAAAAGTTTGATGTACACATATAAATGTATGTCCTGACTTTCTGTTTGTGTCTGTTTCACGTTTAGAATCAGCGCATTGACTTGTTCCTTCACTAGCTGTGATGTCCAGGTTACGATGTATATCACTTATTATCCAGCACAATAGTATTCTTTTTTAGTAGAGGAGAATAATGTTCAGTGTTATTTGTTGGGTATATGCCAGCAACCAAGAAAGCTAAAAACTCTTTGCCGAGAAATATTATAACTCAAGTCTTGGGCAAATTAGACAAGAGACACACCGTTTAATCTTTCTTTAGAAACTTTGTCTTTGTCACATAAGGAGTAATAAAAAGAACTTGCATTGAGATGCGTCTGAGCTATGAGGCATAGTATACATTTTTATCTGGTCTAAACTTAATGCACGTGCAAACTTCTTCATATATGATATTGTCCTTTTTGTGAATTTGTTTATATCTATTGACTTATAAATCACTATGTTTTTTTACAGTCCATCGTAATACAAGCATCACGAGGCATCAATTTTTGGTGAAGAATGATATGCACTTGAATACAAAGACATATGATGGTGTGGCGTGGCTGAAGATAACAAAGAAAATGACATATTTATATTTTCCTGTTGTGTTTGTTTTTTAGTTACAGATGAACAAATACAATGGTTGTCTACAAAGTGTTGTTCGTTCATATTTTCTAAATGGTGTTTCAACTACAGCAGTGTATGCGAGGATCTTGTTCAATATTTATGGTTTTGGTTAATGAAAACATGTTATAACACTTTAACTGTTCGAAATTTTTTGTGCATGATTGGTGTGCTTGCCAATCATGAAAAGTTGCATGCAACATGAAGCCGTTGATTATACCAATTGAGATGGATCATTAAAGGAAATCAAAATTGTGAAATGGATGGTAAAATGCTTTTTAACGATGACAAAAGTGGTTGTTAATACCAAAATTGTGGTCGTTATTTTCTCAGAATTAACGACGACACGTTGTCCCATCGTTACAAAATAACGACGGGTAAGGGTGGTCGTTATTACTTTTAACGACGGAGCCTATACCGACCACCATTTTGTGGTCGTTAATGACTTTTAGCGACCACAATCTATCTTTTAACGACCAAATATCCCATCATTAAAAAGCTTTTTCCTAGTAGTGATGACACAGAAGCCAACAAAAAGAAGTATCTACCTTATCTAAATGGGAAAGAAAGCAAGACAGTAGCATTTCTCAAACGGTGGCATTGATTAATATTAACATAGAGATTATATTAACAATAAAATTCGTTAAACATGTAATTTGCTTTTAACTGTGGCATTGCATCAATTTTCCAGCGGCATTATTAGAGGGTGTTTGTTTACAGGGACATTTTGGTGTAGGGACTAAAAAAACTCCATGTCAGTCCCATCTAAACCAAAGAGGAGGGACTTTTAGGGACTAAAAGTGGGCATTTGGGACTAAAGAAAGAAGACCCCGAGGGAGTCTTTTTGGGACTTTTTCCAACAGTTGCCCCTGCCACGCATCGCACCTTGTCTCTATTAGTTCATTACTAGGGGTAACATGGTCTTTTAGCATGTCATTTAATAACCTCTAGTCCATGTTTAGTCCCTGGAACCCAGCAGGTAGGGACTAGGGAGTTTTAAACCAAACAGGGCCTTAGATTAACAACAGCTAATGAGTTGCACGGGACAGTGGACGCGCCAGCACCATGTGCATCTACCGATGTACTGTGGTCATGCACAGTCTTTTGCAACAAAGAACAAGCAGCCAAGGAGCATATTTGTGTTGGTCCCAGTTTTGTTATCTTTAGACGCCTTTCCCTATGTGGGCGCAGCAAATCTAGTCCTGCTCAAACTCTACAGCCTTGTCCCTTCCTTTCCTTTTTGAACTAGTACTTTCGCCCCTTCCTTTCCTCTTTGAACCACGTCCTAGATTTATGTGATACAATTTTCCCCACTACTTTCCCTCATTCCTTTCCTCTTTGAACCACGTCCTAGATTAATGCTATACAACTTTTCCCCTTCATTTTCTCTTTGAACCACGTCCTAGATTCATGCTATATACAACTTTTCCCACTACTCTCCCCCACTCTTTTCCTCTTTGAACCACATCCTAGATTCATGGTATACATGCAGCTAGAGCAATGCATGTGGAGTAAGTAAATTATACCTTAAGGTTCTTGGGGCGTGGTTCGGTGGGCGACGGGACGGCGGCGAAGAAGAAGGGGTCGGAGGCCCTCCCGCGCGGCCGCTGGGTGGAAAGTGAACAGTCGCGCCGGTAGTCCCTCGCCGATGGCGACAGCGTTAAGCCTCCTCCCCTTCCCGGCGGACGGATCCTGCCGGCTCTTTGAGCAGCAGTGAGGGGAGAGAGAGGCTAACGAAGTCTTGTTTAGATCTGTAGAGGGCGAGAGAGTGTGAAGAGAGCAACTACAAGCGTTGAGGCTCCAGCGGGAGAGGGCGAGAGAGTGAGCGAACAGGCTAACCAGCTACACAACCCTCCCGTTATGTTCAACGAGAGGGAAATAACCTTTTATACATTCCTGCATTCGTGTGACAAGCATGCCGTGTGTTTTTTTGTGTGTGTGGGAGTCATTGGGATTTCAATCATAATCATGTCATGTGGCTTTGGTGGTAAGACTATCCATAGTGGTGCAGAAATAATGCATCCTTAGTCACCTTACCTCTCTCCACGTAGTACGTTGGGTCCCACCAGTCAGAGGGTGAAACAAACAAATTAATAAGAAAAATTAAAAGCGCCAGCAGTGTATCTTACCTCACACATCTCGCTACTACTCGGGAACACTGTCCAATTAATCCCTCTATTCGCTCACGTACTATTTTAAGTGAATCCTTATTATAACATGCACACAAATTTTGGCCACTTGTATTCGACTTAAGTTAGTGTGCCACCGTATCTCGTATACTTACTACTCCCTCCGTCTAGGTGTAATAAGTCACGTTAGAAGGTGCAACGGGACCAAGGTGCATGCGTGCGCACGCGCGTGCGTGTGTGTGTGTGTGTGTGTGTGTGTGTTAGAGAGAGCGACAGATCGACCTACTCCTACAGAGAGATGTTGTGTAGTGTACGATTTTAGCCGCGAGAGTCAGTGCATCCTCTCGTTTCCGGGCGTGTCCGGTAGGGACATGCGGACAGCTGCCACGCCCGCTCCTGACCAGCCTGGCCCACCCAAAGCCCCTCCATCGCCCCCGTGCGCTTCCCGCCCGAAACGGTCAGCGCTGCTCCAAAGAATCGGTGCCGCATTCATGCCCGGGCAGAGCGGACGCGACCTCTCACTAGCGCAAGTGATGGTTGCTTCGTCCGTCCAACTTACTGTTGGGTCTATGTGATTTGACGGCTCATTGGTCTTTATTACTGAGGTGGTAGGACTGTTGGATGTCCCACGCTTTCGGCAAAAGGAGGTATACTACTACTACTAGATTACAATTTTCTCCATTCTTACAGCGGAGGCGTGCAAGAGCAGTGAAAACACGCAGGCTCAGTGATTACATGGCCCACCTCACACTACTATCACCGTGCGACACCTAACTCTTTACATAGTACTCCCTTTGTTCCTAAATATTACTAGATGAGTCCCCGCGCGTTGGCACGGAACACCGGTATATCTCTCTGTGCAAAATTATCGATTTCATAGAACAAAAAAACTCTATAACCGCATGACAAATGTGGTAGCCAAACTAAATAAACTCCCATTATCATTTAGATCATCCCACGTAAGGAAAAAAGATCAGCCAACTCCCGAACTCCTACTGCATAATGGGATTATATTTTTCTTTTTGACATGTTAATGGGACTTAAAAGCTCACTTACATGCATGCTACCGGTGCATGCTTGCATGCAGACATGTTGATGTGATTTAAAACCCACTCACATGCATGTGGCACGGTATTTCTACATGCTTGCATGTGGCTTAGTGCGGAGCCTCTCAACGTCAAGATCAGACGGCTATTATGGACTGATTTACTTCATCTAACGGCTACATCAATTTTGATGACGTGGCTCAAGGAGAGGATAGAGAATTCCTAGTAGTGGGGGCTAGCTATTACTAGTAGATATAAGTCTTTGTAGAGATTCCACTGCATACGGAACAAAATGAATGAATCTACACTTAAAATGCATCTATATACATCCACATGTGGTTCATGGTGAAATCTCTACAAAGACTTATATTTAGGAACGGAGGAAGTACTAGTATAGTACGTACTGTAATTTATCAGCAAGATAAATTTGTACAATGCTATGAAGCTTCCAGCTTCTGTTACATGTATCTTGCGTCCAAGGTTGCCCGTTGCAACATTTCATCAAATACAAAGGATACTAACATGCATGCTATTGCATCTCAATGATTGACAGATCATAGAAAATATGTACTCCCTCCGTTCCAAAATAAGTTTCTCAACTTTTTGCAAACTTTAGTACAAAGTTGTACTACTACTAAAGTTGACATTTATTTTGGAACAGAGGCAGCTAAAGAAAAAAACGATCCATGCAGTCCCTAGCCCTTGAACCATGAACCCTGACCAGGCTTCAATTTGCTCGCAACGTTCGAGCTTCCTAATAAATGAAGTTTGCAACATTTTGACCATCGGATCATTTTGTGCAGTTTCACCAAAATCGAGATGAGCATCCCTGTGGCAAAGAAATTGAACAAGCGTGATTAGAATAAGATTACTGGGACTAGTTGATGAGACATAAACTCATCACAAATACAGTACGTAGAAGCCAGTAGAGGTATGTGCGGGGCAAAGAAGTAGAGAAATATCCACAGGGAGTGATGTGGGCAGCTGGAGCAGTGGTGCAAGCCGGCTATAAAGGGAGTTGTACCTGAGGGACGTAGCTCAACCTTGAGGAGGGCGGCGGGAGGCGGCAACTGCCCACGTCGCGTCAGTGAGCAAGGGACGAAGGCAACCTCACCGGCTTTGTGAGAGAGAACGGCGGGGACCCTTGATCGGGACGTGCCGACAGTGGGTTTTCGCCGTCGGCGACGGCCACCGCATCTACACTAAGCATCCACCCCTTCCCCAAGCGGACGTGATCCGCCGGGATGTTAGAGATGTGGCCACAGTCGTTTTGTGCGAGAGAGTGTGAAGAGAGCAAACCCAGCAAGCAACCGTGTAGGCTGGCCCGTCCTGACTATGTACTCCTTTTCTCTCCATATGAACCTACCATATTGCGTACGTGCCACTAAAGAAAAAAAACTTTATTTATAAATGACGCGGCACCTACTACTCGTTCTCCTATAACCTTGCGCTTGGCATCTCCAAAATATTGACCTTGCGATTGGCTCTTCGCCTCTTCGGGAAGTCGAGCAATAATGGTAGTGCAGTATATATCATTCTGGTTATATGAGACCGAATGAATTGTTGCACGTCCACCACTTGGGCGAGGGTCGAGGGGCGAGGGAGAGTGCTACATACGGAGCAAAATGAGTGAATCTACACTCTAAAATACGTCTATATACATCAGTGTTTGGAGTATGTACTAGTAGTTCATATTGAAATCTACTAAAGGACATATATATTCCAAACAATATGATATAATCTCTATAACCAAGGTAGTAGGGACGAGGAGTAAACGGAGGGAGTAGTAAATTTTTCTCCTCGTCCTGCGAGCCACCGCGCGCATGGGCGAGGGAGCGGGCGTAAGGCGTAGTAAGCAAGCTTCACCTCATCATGCGAGCCACCGCGCCCATGGGCGGGGGAGACGGCGTACTAAGCAAGCTTCTCCTCATTCTGCGAGTTGATGGGACACATCAAAAGTACTCCAGTGTATAGAGCCTTGCCTCTAAGGTAGGCCCCACATAGTTTGCCTCTTTTTTTAACAAAACACGTCAAGTCGCAATTTGTTTGTTCACCCGTGGTAGACGATCCTCCCTCCACCAAGTGGACAACCAGTACACGTGCCAAATTACCACGTGGACTGCCTTTTTCGTACAGAAATGAGCTCCACCGTGTACCTGCGCGGGTGTGGTTGGGAAAGAGACGGGAGTACGTGCGCCGTGCATGCACCTCTTCTCTTTGTGCATGTTCCCCACCTACGTGGATGTGTGTGAGAGATACAAACCGCGTTCGTGAGTGTTTTTTGTTTTAGGGGGGGGGTGGGGTGGGGGTTGATTTCGTGAATTATTTGTGGGAATATGTGTCGATGACATCTCAAACAAAATTTTGCATGCAATGTGTGTGAAATGGAGGCCTATCAATATCATACATAGAGGGTCGGGCAATCATGAGAAGAGAGGGAGGGGTCATAGCTATCGATAGAGTCAAAGAGAGGATCAAGTGGGTGGGTGCGAGATCGATGAAGAGAGCCATCAAAATTGTGTGTCTACAAGTCAAAGATATAGGGTGACTGACCTACCGGAACGTTAGAGGGCACACGTCAAGTTTGTGTGTGGCAAGGAGACATGACTAGAGTGCTCGATGTATCGGTGGGTGGGGGGGGGGGGGGGGGGGGGGGGGGGGTAGGCAGAGGCCTAACTATAGAGGTAGAACGACTCGTATATGTGTTGAGAAGGATAGACCCAGCTATGTCTTGAGGGAGATCGGTCGACATCCATACATAACTGAAGGACGGGAAATATGATGGGAGAGTGATAGAGGAGAGAGAGAGAGGTAGAGGGAGGGAGAGGGGTAGAGTGCTGGATGGGTGATGGAGTTGCTTCTCGAAGATGGTGGGAGAGGCCTACTAGACAAACTGAGGGTGGAACTGCAATGTTATCAATAAGAGTGGGGATGTGTTTCTGTGTGTGCCTCTGAGTGATAGATCTGTCGGGACGCATCCATGGATGATGAAGGGGAACCATGTGTTTGGTAAGCAAACCTAACTAGATCGGTAGATCAATTGTTGTTTGTCGGAGGAAGGGAGAGACTGTTGGGGAACGTTGCAGAAAACAAAAAATTTCCTACGGTTTCACCAAGATCCATCTAGGAGTTCATCTAGCAACGAGTGATCGGATTGCATCTACATACCTTTGTAGATCACGCGCGGAAGCGTTCAAAGAACGGGGATGAGGGAGTCGTACTCGACGTGATTCGAATCACCGAAGATCCTAGCACCGAACGGACGGCACCTCCGCGTTCAACACACGTACGGAACAGCCACGTCTCCTCCTTCATGATCCAGCAAGGGGGGAGGAGAGGTTGAGGGAGATGGCTCCAGCGGCAGCACGATGGCGTGGTGGTGATGGAGCTGCAGTACTCCGGCAGGGCTTCGCCAAGCACTATGGAGGAGGAGGAGGTGTTGGAGAGGGAGAGGGAGGCACCAAAGATCAAGGTGAGAAGTCCTCCATCTCCCCACTATATATAGGAGGGCCAAGGGGGGGCGCCGGCCCTAGGAGATCTAATCTCCTAGGGGGGTGCGGCCAAGGGGAGGAATCCCTCCTCCCCAAGGCACCTAGGAGGTGCCTTCCCCTCCTAGGACTCTTCCCTCCTTGAAACCCTAGGCGCATGGGCCTCTTGGGGCTGGTGCCCTTGGCCCATGTAGGCCAAGGCACACCCCCTACAGCCCATGTGGCCCCCCGGGACAGGTGGCCCCACCCGGTGAACCCCCGGGACCCTTCCGGTGGTCCCGGTACAATACCGGTGACCCCGAAACTTGTCTCGATGCCCGAAATAGCACTTCCTATATATAATTCTTTACCTCCGGACCATTCCGGAACTCCTCGTGACGTCCGGGATCTCATCCGGGACTCCGAACAACATTCGGGTTACTGCATATACATATCCCTATAACCCTAGCGTCACCGAACCTTAAGTGTGTAGACCCTACGGGTTCGGGAGACATGTAGACATGACCGAGATCGCTCTCCGGTCAATAACCAACAGCGGGATCTGGATACCCATGTTGGCTCCCACATGCTCCTCGATGATCTCATCGGATGAACCACGATGTCGAGGATTCAAGCAACCCCGTATACAATTCCCTTTGTCAATCGGTATGTTACTTGCCCGAGATTAGATCGTCGGTATCCCAATACCTCGTTCAATCTCGTTACCGGCAAGTCACTTTACTCGTTCCGTAATGCATGATCCCGTGACCAGACACTTGGTCACTTTGAGCTCATTATGATGATGCATTACCGAGTGGGCCCAGTGATACCTCTCCGTCATACGGAGTGACAAATCCCAGTCTTGATCCATGTCAACCCAACAGACACTTTCGGAGATACCCGTAGTATACCTTTATAGTCACCCAGTTACGTTGTGACGTTTGGTACACCCAAAGCACTCCTACGGTATCCGGGAGTTACACGATCTCATGGTCTAAGGAAAAGATACTTGACATTGGAAAACTCTAGCAAACGAACTATACGATCTTGTGCTATGTTTAGGATTGGGTCTTGTCCATCACATCATTCTCCTAATGATGTGATCTCGTTATCAATGACATCCAATGTCCATAGTCAGGAAACCATGACTATCTGTTGATCAACGAGCTAGTCAACTAGAGGCTTACTAGGGACATGTTGGTGTCTATTATTCACACATGTATTACGATTTCCGGATAACACAATTATAGCATGAATAAAGACAATTATCATGAACAAGGAAATATAATAATAATGATTTTATTATTGCCTCTAGGGCATATTTCCAACAGAGACACAACTAATGAGGTAGATCGATTGACGTGTGGGTAAAAACGAGTTATAAGGACCTAGCTAGCTATATGTATAGCGAGAGATCGGTCGGTGTACGTCCATTTGTTAGAGGCTAATAAGGCCCAGCGAGACGGATAGACAAAGAGAATGGAGCTAGGAGGTGGTGCGAGAGGCCCAACTACTAGCTAGATAGGGGGAGGAGTGTGCGGTTGTGAGAGAGCGATGAAAAGAGGGGCGAAAGTTTACACGTGTGTCTGACCGTATGAGAGACACGAGGCAAGGACACATAAAGGAGGAGATTGAAGGTGTGTTTGTATGTTGTAGGCAGGCATCACTGGAGAGGTTTATCGATCGGTGTGTGTCGGAAAGGAGTTGTGGAGACTCTAGGAGAACGACCTAAAGAAAAAAAATGAATGTGCCCGGTGGATAGAATGCCGAGGGAGGGGGAGGGCGAGGAGGGCGTGTGCATGCACGAGAGAAAGTTAGTGGTAGCTACAAAGGTTAGAGGATTGTGTGGGTGTAAGAGACTAACAAAGATCATAATTTAATATGAAAGCGGATTCATATATTTGAATAGGAGATCGTAGTGTTTTAAACATTGCATGCATGAATATAGCGGTGATACACGTGCTGTGCACATGTTATACCATACTGTGATAATGCATGGTGTTTGCAACTCACAGCTAAATGCCGAACAATCTAAACCATACTATACATCAAACAATCTCACATTTTATTTGAATTTGTGATAATGTGTGGCGTTTGCAGCTTACAACTAAATATCGAACAATCTAAACAATACTATATATCGAACATTCTCATATTTTATTTGAATTTGTGGTAATGTGTGGTGTTTGCAACTCACATCTAAATACTTGCGTATGGGGCGGGGCACCATACATAATGTGATAAACACATTATACATATGAGACATGGTTTAGATTATGAAGATCTAGCTAGAGCTAGAAATGTAATGTGATTTGAAATCAAAATAAAGTGGATTCAAAAAATCTAGTTCGAGTTCATATAGTACACATAGTTCATATCTAACTCGAGACTAATCATGTGGTGTGCTGTGAAGATAATACACAAACGATGGTTTAACTTAACAATAATGATGATTGTAGATCTTATTAAAACAGAGAAACGAATTCAAATGCTTTGACTTCACAACAATCATTACTGTAGATCTTATTCAAATAGAGAAACGAATTCAAATTTAGTTCATATTGAAGCGATAGTATATACGTTTGGAATGCACTAAAACGTTCATTTGAGTAGTAGGTTGCATGCATTATACACGTAGAGAAATATTTTAATTGAACATAACATGAATTCAAAGTTTTGAATGACATTTGTAGGGCGCATTGATTTGGTACAGTACACGTTAGGCTTGTCCGGAAATTTCAACCCGCGCCTTGTTAGCCCGAAATATTTAAGATATATCTTTGTCTCGTTGTGCTCCAACAACTCCCTCCATCTCAAACCGCGCCTTGCTATTCCGAAATTACAACGCGCGCGAAAACTCTCACCTCCTATGAAATCCCGACATGCGAAATGCTTGTGGTACCCCTGAACCGAAAGAACCGCCTCAAATCGGTGGGGGTACTTTCGTAACTTACCCCACATTTCGGACAAGCGCGTCTCTAAGCCATGGTTCCCCACTGCCATCCCATCCGCCCACCCATTCGTACACCAAGGCCGCGAAAACCCGCGACGAAACCCCACACCCTGCTCCGTCCGCCACCCAGCCGGAGCCTCTTCCCCGACGACGTCGTCCACAGCAACACCTCGACGTCCCTCATCCACCGTACCGGATGAGGATCCGTCATCGATCTCATCGTCCTGCCGGTTCAGCCACACCGTCCTCCACCTCCAAGGAGCTGCCCCGACGTTCCCCTTGTCTTTCGCGCCACCTCCATTCCCACACCGCCGTCTTCACCTGCACCACCGGAAGAGCATCATCATCACCGTTTCCTCGGATGAAGTTGTGGCCTAATCGGCGCCACCAAAGAGGTTGTACACTAATCACCGAATTTTCTTCTTAATTTGATCTCACGGTGCTGCCGGTGCTCGGTCCCGAGCCGACACGGCGTGGCTCCATCCACGGCGGCATTGCCGGCCACTTCCTCCACGGCGTCGCTCCCTCGGCGGCGACGTCCACATCAGTAGGACCTGCTGCTGATTTAGCTCTCGCTCGCGCTGCTGCTCTGCTCTTGCTCTCGGTCCCCTGCCTGGTCTGCTCTTGCTCGCGCTGCTGCTCTCGCTCTTGCTCTTGCTTGCGATGCTGCTCCGATTTAGCTACACTTCACTCTGATGCCGCCGGGGTGAAGGAAGAACCAGCCGCAGTGGGGAGGGGGGCTCGCCGGAGAGGTACCCCACTATCTATCTTAGGGTTCAGGATGGGGGCGGTGGTCGCCGGCGGTGGCGGGGCGTTGGCGGGGCGGTGGCGTGGGGATCGCCGGAGAAAAAGCTCGGCATGGGGGGGGCTAGAGGGATGGCCGGGGCGGCGGCGGACAGGCGGTGGAGAGTGTTTTCGGGGCGGGCGGAGCGGCGGGGGACTGCTGTTTGGCCGGCTCAAGGGGGTGGAGGTTGAAGATGAACCGCAGGCCCTTGATTTCGTATCCAACGGCTGCAAAATCGACTGACCAGAGATGAAAAAGTCAGTCGACCGACGTGTAGCCTCACCTTGCTAGTGCGTCCAGTTTCGACAGCAAAATTCAGTTTCGACGGCAAAATTCAGTTTTGACAGTTAAGTTCAGTTTCGACAGTTAAGTTCAGTTTCGACAGTTAAATTCAGTTTCGACAGTTAAGTTCAGAGATGAGCGGCTGATGTATTTTACATCTAGCACTTTGTGGTTATGTATTTTACGTCATGTATTGGAGATACTATTAGAATTCCACTCAGGTTAACGTTGTTCGTTGTCTCTCTTGTCCTGCTTCAGCCTCGGCGTCGTACAACTCACCGGAGTTGCTCCAACGACGAAACCCTCCATCACAGCGGAGCAGTACCTCGGGCTCCATCTCCATACGCCTAAGATCTTCTTCCCCTCCTCCGACAGCCAAGTCAGCCGGAGCATCCTCACCGGCCAACCCAATCACGCTAAGATCGACATGGCTTCGCCAAAGAGGTTGTACACTTGTTGCATCTCTTTTTTACTCTACATGTTATATATATTGTCCACTGAGCACACGGATTTGTTCCTTTAGTGTCTCCTTGAAAGAAAAAACGTAGGACTTTTAATTTTCACTTGTCCTCCTTTTCAAATTCCTATTCATGAAGCACAAGACTAAGAGATAGTAGCATGATAGCATTATAACCGTACATTTTCTTGTGGTTTGACTTAATCTCACCATGCTTCTTTGCATCTTGTGATCTTCCAATTGTTGTGAATTAAACACCCAGATTGGCAGAAATCATGTGTTTTTAAATTCTCTGTTTTGCACGTGCATTCCTATCCTATTCCTGTCTATTTCCTATCCCTGCATTGTTGTAATCCTCCAATTCAAATGAGCCCTTACAGAATTACTTCTCTTACAGATAGTTGTCAAAGAAAACCTTGCGTGGTTTGTCCCGCTCCTGCTGCGTCGTCGTCCACCCCAGCTCAGCTGCTCCAACGACAGAAGAGTCCAGCACAGCAGGGATCCAGCCTCCAAACTGTCTTTCGCCGCCTCAGATCTTCTTCCCTGCCGCTGGCAGCCATGAAAACTGCACTACCATCACCAACCGAGCAGATGACCTCGAGGACTACACATGTCCGCAAGAGAGGTCGCACTCTTTCGTATCTGCTTACGTTATGCATCACTTAATATTACATGCTACTTTATCGTCCTATTCCCCGATTAGACTCTGAGTCATCTCCAAACTAATGGTCAAACTTGAGTTTTTAAATGGTTGTGGGGTACATATCGGGGCCGCTATCAATAGTATCTATCTACTATCTGGTTAATCTCCGGTGTCTACTATGAGTTTCATGTTGGGTGGGAAACAAACAGTAAAGAAGCCATTATCTGTATTTTTTAATTGAAGCCATTATCTGCCTACTATTATTGGTTTTGGGTCTACCCACAGGTTGCTACCATCACTCTGGATTTCTGCATGCACTCCTTACATAATCTCACTATGTTTTATTCCTATGCGTGACAGTTATTGTAAACAATGGAACTGAACATGTAGAGCAAAAGAGACGAGCCTTGTGTGGCAATAAAATTTCATGCAGACGTCGCTCCATGGTAGGCGCAAAGGCAACCCCCCCTCCACGCATTTCGGATTGTAATCGAGAGGAAGATATCTGTTCTGAGGGGGATTCAGAAGGAGAAGACAACTCCTATTTACCCACTGAGGTCTTCGCTCTAACTTGGCATGCTGATGTTGGTTATATCATGCATATGGTGTCTTGCATTGCTTACTTTATACATCAAATATGTCATCTGCTTAGTTTAGACATCCTTTGTGCGAATGCCATCTGTTTAGTTTATTCATCGTTTATGTGAATTATGCAACGCCATCTTGTTTAGCCAGGCATCATATATGTGAATTTTGCAATGCCATCCTGCTTAGCCAGTCATCTTATATGTAAATTATATCAGGCCATCCTTTTTTTTCGTTACATATTACATTTGTCAACAATGTTATTACATTCGACTGCTCTTCGTGTGCATCAGCCATTTGACACAGTGATGGCAAATTCTGGAGTGAAAACAAGGTCTTCAGAGCAGACTATGCTATCTGACGAAGCGCATATCTCGCTGGTTACGGATAGCTCCTTAGAGGAGGATTCAGAGACAGATGACCAGTCCTATCCCCCCCCCCCCCGAGGTGTATGCTCTAACTTGGCAGGGTTATGTTGCTCATATCGTGCGTATGGTGTCTCGCATTGCTATGTCATTTGATTAGTTTAGACATGCTTTGTGTGAATGCCACATGTTCAGTGTCTAATTACCATATATGTGAATTATGCATTGGCATCTTGTTGCAAGACATTATATATGTGAATTATACAATGCTATCTTGTTGCAAAGGCATTATATATGTGAATTATGCAATGCCATGCTGTTTAGCCAATCATCATGTATGTGAATTATATCATGCTATCATTTTTTTGTATTACGTGTTCTATTTGGCGACAACGTTTGTATATTCAACTACTCTTCCTGTGCATCAGCCATTTGAAGCGATGATGGAAGTATATGGAATGAAAACAAGGTATTCAGAGCAGACAATGCTACCTGCTGAAGCAGACATCTTGCTGGTTACAGAGAGCTCCTCAGAGGAGGATTCAGAGACTGATGACCAGTCCTATTTTCCCCCTAAGGTCTATGCTCAAACTTGGCAGGGTTATATTACCCATGTCATGCATGTTGTCTTTCATTGCTTAGTTTTTACATCATATATGGATTGCCATCTGCTTACTTGCTTACTATATAAATCATATATTTGAATTATATCATGCCATCATGTTTACATAGTACATACACATCATCTATCTGAATTATGGCATGGCAACCCATTTAATAAAGACATCATATAGTTATATCATCTCATCCTGTTTAGTGTTTACAGTCATCATATTTTGAATTATGGCATTCTATCCGTGAATGTATGTGAATTATGGCATGCCAACCTATTTAATAAACACATCATATAGTTATGTCATGTTATCCTGTTTACATAGTCTCATATTTTGAACTATGTATTTCCATCTTTTTTAGTTAGCCATCATAATGTGAAATTGTGTCATGCTATCCTGTTTAGTTAGCCATCATATATGTGAATTGTGTCATGCTATCCTGTTTGGTTAGACAACATAAATATGAATTATTTCATGCCCTCTTTTATTCCCCACTATCCATTGCACCTGTCTATCATACAATGTCTATACTTTCAATTACTTTTCTTGTTTACCAGCCATTTGAATTGAAGAGCGTGATGGCAGTATCTAAGGGAGTAACAACACGGTCTTTAGAAAAGATAGTGCTACCAGTTGATGCAGATAGAACCACGGTTGTACTTTCCCAAGGACCAGATCCACCACACATAACCCAGACTCTTGCAGATTGTACCCCTACCCAGTTGGACAGAGAACTAGCTACACCCCTTCTAACCCCAACCCCGGCAGATAGTAACCCGGTTCCAGTTGCCCACTCCGAATCCCAACTCAACGCTTAAAGGAGAAGAAGATTTGTTCTCAGGTCAGGTTCTGTAGCTATGGTTCATACTCCTTTGCTCTTGCATGACTGTATTTACTCATACCAACTATTTTCAAATTTGAAGGATGGAATTGAAACTCCAATGGCGCAACAGGTATGTTTTAAACCTGTTTCTTTAACTGGTTTGCTATTGTAACCTGCTCTATGTTGATTTCAGTTTCAATTGAATAAACAGTTATGTTCTCATGTCATGCACATAACAAGTGTTGTTATTGCTCTATAGTTACCCACACTTATATTCTGTCTATTCTGCTTTGTCTTAACAAATATTATTTGAACTGTGTCTCTATCTTGATTTGGCAACAAAAACTAGAATGGTATAGACCATAAAGTGACCATGGTACATAGATATATGTTTGTTTCATGTTGTTATCCTATCCACTTTACTACTGAACTCATTTACCAAAATGAGTTTCATATACAACATGGTAAACATGTGATGTGTCTGCTTGTTTCTCTTTTAGAATGCGGACAAAATATTGGAGAACAGTACCGCGTTATCCAATGGTAAAGGAAGTAATGCAGATAAGGTTCAAGATAGTGAGACATCCCTGTTGGTCTCCAAGAAAGTTGATAAAAACTATCTTGACGACAGTGAGGGAACCCAAAAGTCCTGTCTTGATGTAGTGTTCGAGTTACTGGCCACTACTGCTGGCACAAGCTCTTTGAACTCGATGCCTGAATCAGTTCGTCTTCTTGAGTCTCAACTTCAAGTTGAAAGACATCGATCAGATGTGCTGCGATAGGAAGCTGAAGGACTGAGGAAGTCCCTGCAGAATTGAGATGCATATTTTCTGGTGCAACAGCAAGCGCTGGAGGATTTAAGCGCCAAACTAGAGAAAGTTAATAAGCTTGCTAAGCATCTTGCCAGCATTATGGGTACCCAGGATATTATTTCTTGAGATCTTCTGAAGTGGTTTCAGTTCTGGATTTGTTTTGCTACGGCGTTTATTTGCGATGGTCGCCAACTTTGACAACCAGTGTATATGATATGCTGCTTTGTTCCCTATATTTGCACTGGTGGCGAACTTTGATGCCCAGTGGATGTAATATGTGTAATAGCCGTGATAGCCTAGCGTTAGTTGCTTGCTTATTTATTTCCTTGTTGTCTTGTTTATTTGTTTGCTTGTAGTCATTGCAGTTCTTTTTCCGTGGTTAGCTAGTGGCTGCAATAACCTATTTTTTAAAACTAGGCCACAATAACCATGGGCTAATATTTACTGTAGTGACACTGGGCCTCCTACTGGCCGTAGAAACAGTGGGCCATCTACGGGCGTAGAAACAATGGGCCTTCTACGGGTCGTAGAAACAATGGGCCTTCTGCGGGCCATATTATCAATGGGCCTTATACGAGCCGTATAATCGATTGGCCAAACATGGGCCAAACAGACTGCATTATGGCCGTAAACAGGCTAGAGTTGGAATCGTCTGTTCATGGGCCGATCATAACGGGCCATCATTAATAGGCCGTATTTGATGACGCTATGAAATCGGCCCAACATATTAACGGACCACAAACGGGCCGATTGTAACCACGGGCTGAATTTGGCCCACAAGCAGAAAATGACAGTAACGGGCCGTAAGTAAATGAATGCTGGAAATGAGCCCAAGAATAAATGGGCTCTGAGAAGGCCGAAAGATAACATGGGCTGGAAACGGCCCAACGGAATAACGGGACATTAATGGGTATAAAGTGATACACTGTTCATTACGGGCCAGTTTCACCACGGGCCATTAATGGGTGTAAAGTGATACACTGTTCATTACGGCCCAGTTTCATCACGGGCCGTTAGTAGGCCAAGAGTTACATAGGGCCTCATATGGCCTGAAAGACGTCATGGGCCATACATGGGCCAGAAGTGAAAACGGACTGGAATCATATTGGATGGCCCAGATGACGCTACTGGGCCTAATTCGGATAGGGTGTAACGGGCCTTGGGTTAGCGGGCTGTAAATGAGCTATATTCGAACAGGTCGTTAACAGGCTTTCCATGGGCCGGCCCGCCAGCTTTTGACCAAGTCAAACGGGCCAGCCTTTTCACAGGAATGGGCCTCTGTTGGGCCGTGCCACGTGTCGACGTATCATAGGCGCCTTCCGTTCAATGAGTGGTTCACATCTGTCCCAACGGTGAGCCGACACGTGTTTCCTCCAGCCAATGATGATTTTACACGTGGAAAATCCCCATTGGTCGGGGCTGTTAACGGGTTATCGGATCCAAAACCCGACCCAATAGCTTAACGGTGTTCCGTTACGGTGGATGCCACGTGTCGGTCACCCTTGACGAAAGCACTTCTGTGACACGCAATTTATTGTCATGGAAGTGGACACTTCCGTGATGATAATTTTGGTAATGTCATGGAACACTTCTACGACAGCACAGGTATGACTATCTTGATTCTGTCATAAATTTGTCATGGATGTACATGCATGAGAAAAAAAGCGACCTACTATGACAAACACGTATCATCACGGAAGTGTATTTTTTTGTAGTGCACTAAATACAGAATTGGGGGGTTTCTTTGCAATCTTGGTTGCAAATTGCTAAGGCACTGAATACATAATTGGGGGATGTCTTTGCAATCTCGGTCGCAAAAGATTTAAGGGAAATTCGCCTCCGTGACCCAACAAATCTCAATGTTCGAAAGTCTCGATGTAAACTAAATGCCTCTGGTCCCAAACACGGCGGTAGTCGGACAAACCTAGGTACCAGACACGCCGATAGTCGGCGGCCTCCTCCGCATCGATCCGCTCCTGCTCCAGACACAGCGGTAGTTGGCGGCCTCCTCCACGTCGAGCCGCTTCCGCTCCAGACACTGCGGTAGTCGTCGGCCTCCTCCGCGTCGAGCCGCTCCTATTCGCATTTATAAGATCTCCATGAACAATTGGGTCTGGTTTGTTCTCGTGCAGAAAGATCAGAGAATATACCTCAGCAACAACGTTGCTCTAGTGCAGGTGGCAGCTGGATGTTGAAAGTAGCTGGGAGATGAAAGCGCGATGTCATGATGCAGCTCATCATGGACATGTACTGTCGATGGCAGTCGGCGGCCTCCTCCGCGTCGTTGCCATCCATTGCTAAGGCACTGAATACACATGCAGCAGACATGTCAACTGTCTGCGGCAGGTTTGACACTCTAGGATCGTGCGGGGACGGCGAGAGGAACTTATTCGCACCTTGCTAAGAAGAATCGGAGCCGCATGCGGCATGGATATCTGTGGTGATTATTATGGCTGCATCAACTCGCTATACACCAGGCACCGACACGCTGTAGTGATATCTATGGTGATTATTACTGCTGTTGGATCCACTCCTGAATGGCAGAATAGATACTGAGGTTGGGGATGAGCTCCCGGTGTCTCTGTACTAACCTAGAACCACAGCTTCAGGATTTGGTGGGTGGTATTAGTCCATAGACTAGGATGCTGGCAAAAAGGGAAACACTAAATTGGGGAATGATCAGAAGAAATCTTCATCTGCGCACGAGCAAGACGAACTTCCATAAGTGGAATTCGTTCAGTACTTCACAGTGAGATGTTCACATTTTCATTTTTTTTGAAGTTTCAAAAAATGTTCAGTTAGAAAAAACACAGTGATTCTTTTTGGATTCCGAGACCTGATGCTCAACATTCTTACTATGCTCATTGGCCTTCTGAAGTTCCTCAATATGACGTCTTTTGGATTTGGACAGCTGTTGTTGAACATGCTCATTGGCCTAGGTCCCAGACACGGTACTAGTCGGCAGCCTCCTCCGCTTCAATGCCATCCATTGCTAAGGCATTGAATGCAAAATTGAGGGATTTCTTTGCAATCTCGGTTGCAAATTGATAAGGCACTGAATACATAATTAGGGGATTTCTTTACAATCTCGGTCGCAAAAGATTTAAGGGCAATTCGCCTCCGCGACCCAACAAATCTCAATGTTCAAAAGTCTCGGTGTAAACCAGATGCCTCTGGTCCCAAACACGGCGGTAGTCGGACAAACCTAGGTACCAAAAACGGCGGTAGTCGGCGGCCTCCTCCACGTCGATCCGCTCCTGCTCTAGACACGGCGGTAGTAGGCGACCTCCTCCGCGTCGAGCCGCTCCTGCTCCAGACACTGCGGTAGTCGGCGGCCTCCTCCGCGTCAAGCCGCTCCTGTTCGCATTTATAAGATCTCCATGAACAATTGGGTCTGGTTTGTTCTCGTGCAGAAAGATCAGAGAACATATCTCAGCAACGATATTGCTCTCGTGCAGGTGGCAGTAGGATGTTGAAAGTAGCTGGGAGATGAAAGTGCGACGTCATGATGCAATTCATCATGGACATGTATTGTCGGTGGTAGTCGGCGGCCTCCTCCGCGTCAACCAGTTTTTGTAGGCAAGTGATTTTCTCGACTTCCTAGGAATCAACTCAAATTTTGTACACCATGCGAATATGCTTTCTGAAGTTCTTCAATGTGACACTTTTTGGATTCCGAGAGCTGATGCTCAACATCTTACTATGCTCATTGGCTTTCTGAGATAGGATTTTGGGTTCGGACAGCTGTTGTTGAACATGCTCATTGGCTTTCTGAAGCCCATCAATGACCTCATCTTGTCGCACTCATGATGCAACTCATCATCAGCATGTACTGTGGCAAGCACTCGCTCAACCCGAAAGCTAGATGTGGAGATGGCAGCAGGATGTTGAAAGTAGCTGGGAGATGAAAGCGCGACGTCATGATGCAGCTCATCATGGACATGTACTGTGGATGAGGACAAATAGGTGCAAATGATGATGAAGCAATTTTAGGCAATAATGCGGAATATGAAAATGAGCCTATCCCAATCACAATTGTATCTCATGATTTGCTCAAGCCTGACATGGGCACATCTATGGACATCACTTGGAGGGTGTGATATAATTGTTTTTACATGTACATCATCTATTGGAGAAACATTTTCTGCCTTGAAACTATAAGAAAACTGTTATTTATACATGTACATCGTCTATTGGAGCAGCGTTTCTTGCCTTGAAACCGTAAAAGGTGTTATTTATACATCTACTTCATCTATTGGAGCAGCGTTTTCTACCTTGAAACTCTAGAAATGTGTTATTTATACATCTACATCATCTATTGGACCAGCATTTTCTACGTTGAAACTATAAAAAGGTTTTATTTATACATCTACATCATCTATTGAAGATGCTCACCGCCCAATGCAACAAGATGTTGCCCTATTGTGTGAGACAAGCTTCGTTCCTGAGTCAAAGTTTTACGTACGGAACTGATGCGTAATAATTACTCTCGGGCAATGCCATTGGCTCACACAGTCGCACGGCTCTCTGCCCGGGCAAATGGATGCCTCACACTCGCACCGCTACACCGGAGGAATACTCACTCCGTCCTCTTCAGCTTTCCACCGCCGCTGGTAGTAACAGTAACATACCATTGGGAGTAACATGTACATAATGGAGAGTAACATACCATTGGTACTAACATGTACTTAATGGACAGTGACATACCATTGGGAGTAACATGTCACGTAATGGACAATAACATACCATTGGGAGTAACAGTCACCTAATGGACAGTAACATACCATTGGGAGTAACAGTCACCTAACGGACAGTGACATACCATTGGGAATAACATGTCACGTAATGGACAAAAACATACCCCACTGGGAGTATGATGACTGTGATCTGCGTTGGGTTTTCCGTGAAGAGGAACGGGTTATCGCAGCACAATGCGGGTAAGCATTTCCCTCAGTTATAAAACCAAGGTTTATCGAACCAATAGGAATACCAATCATCAACCGTCTTCACCGAGTGCACACAAAGAAACAAACAACTTGCACCCAATGCGGGCAAGAGGGTTGTCAATCCCCTTGATCTCGTTATTTACAAGCAAATAAGGTGTGTAGATAATTGTTGATAATTGTAAATTGCAAAATAAAATAAAACACAAATAATGGCAACAAGGTAGTAGTAGCGTTTGTAAATATATGAGTGAATAGACATGAGGCCGTAGTGTTCCCTAGTGGCATCTCCCATGGCAAGGCATATGGTGGGTAAACAAATTACTATTGGGCAATTAATAGAATATCGAATAATTATGCGATTTTCACAGCAATGATCATGTGTATATAGGCATCACATCCATAAGCAAATAGGCTGACTCCTGCCTGCCCCTATTACTATTACTCCACTTCAAGAGCACTTCTATGCTTGCCTCCCTACGTATTAAGTAAAAACAGAGTAATGCTTGGAGAACAATGACATGATGTAGACAAAGTAAACTCAATTAATATGAATAAACTCCATCGTTCTATCCTTAGTAGCAGCAACACAAAGATGCGAGCTGAAGCAACTGTGGATGAGCAGGTGTGGTTGCGTGAGCAGGTACTGCTGCGATGTTCTCTGACTTATTCCAACGTAGCTCACAAGGGGAAAGTCCGCTGCCATTTCATCTGGACTTTGCTTCGTCCATTCGATACCAGCCAGAATCAAGCTATTAACCGAAGCTACAAATTCATTTCTGCAGGCAGCTAATGCTGCATTGACTGCCTCACGGACCAACTCAGGTCGTATCGCTTCTTTGGTCTCAACTACTTTCTTCTCGACCGCAATTGCAACCTTCTCGTCGATGTTCACTTCATTTAACTTCCATCTATGCCTTCTCCCCTACACGCCCTCATGGTAGTAGTACTTCCACGTGGCGCCGCCTCCGACGGCGTGCACACATCCACACGACGGCCGCTTGTCCACCAGGAGTCCTTTCATTATGTTCAAGGCCCGTTTGAAAGGGGTGTCCCACTTGGGTCTCGCCGATGACTAAGAGAACGAATCGCTTCCGTCTGCAAGCCTATCTTGCTCTTTCTGCAGAAGGAATGTGGATCGTTTACAAATGTGACTAAATTGTAGTCGAATTGATTAGAAGCTAAAATAAGGTGGTAAAATAATAATTACCAGTAGTCTCATGAACTCCCTCGAGGGCGTGTCTGTTTCGAAAACCTTATTTATCGGGTCCCAAGTGTTCCGGGCCATGATGAAGTCATGCTCCTGCGGGACGGTGAACTCCACCAAGGGGTCTGGGAGCCCCAGACTTTCACGTTACGCATCCTCCTTGGCCCATATGTGCCTCTTGCCCAAGTAACTACGGCTTCCGAGGCGGTGGTTCTATGTGTTCCTTTCCTGAAGCCCCTTCATGTACTCCGACTTTTCCTTGGCAGGTTCGGCAGTGCAAGTCGCCTTCAATATTTCGAATTGCTCTTCCCTAATTGTCGTATTTAACTTAACAATATCGAAGCAGGGTTCTTTTTGGCGATCGCTCATTTCACCCTTACTTTCCAGGGGCATTGCAAAACTTGCTCATGGCTCTGTTGTTTATCTTCTTCATGCCTTTGTCTAGCCATGGTGCTTTCATAGCATCCTGGCCGGGGAACAGAAATCTCTAGTGCAACTTCGTTAGGAGGAAGTGCTCCATATTTGGTATCTTCCTTAAGGCTTCGTCGTTGATGCTCCATACTTATCAACGACTCAGCATAGTCGATGTACTAGGTGTACCAAGTGTGATTGGTATTGAGCGTGCCACATCACGAACAGGTTGCTCTTGGGAAGATTTGAGTTCTTTATGTTCCCACAACGCAGCAGTTCGTCGACATCATGATCAAAGGCTTGCCGGCATCCACTTTTGAGGAGTTCCGGTCCAATCTTCGCAAGACACGACGCTTTGAATACGGAGGGGGTGTTGACAGATGATTGTATTCATTTCGTGTGTACATATAGGTGATTCGTATAGTTATCCCGTCTGTAGCTCGAGTATGTACTCTATAATTATAATTAGGGTTCTAGTCGTGGACAAAGACGAACATACCCCTGGACATGTTATATATGAACACCCATGATGAGGTGGATACCATCGTCTTGCACCAAACAATTATTCTACAGTTACTAAAAAGAAGTAGTCTTCGCCCATTAGGAGCTCTCCTCCAATGTGTGGAGTGTTCATCCCCGAATCGGAGTTTGGCTTGGATTGAAGTTAGAGTGATCCGAACAAGTGTAGGCCTCGTGGATTGCCGTTTTTGTAACGAAGTCGAGCCGGCTCGTTCCCTCTGATATATCTCGGCGTCCGGTGATCCCGAACTGCCAAAGCCCCAGTTTCACCATGGAATCCGCATCCCCGTGCTCCTTCCCCGGCGACGCCGAGGCCGACGCCATCGCCGTCGAGGAGGCCATTACCACCCTGACGAAAGCCGACATGGAGGAGTTGATGCTCCACGTCCGCCGCTTCTATGCCATGCTGCACGGCATCCACCCGCGCAAGCGTGTCCGCGCGACCTTCGTCAAGTACGATCCAGCACGGCAGTCCACGGCGTTCAACTCAGGGCCGGCGGAGATGCCGTTCGACCCACTGGCGCAGCACAAGCGCAGGTTCAGCCGGCCGCTGCCTCGCCCATCCCGGTCGCGGCCGGTGCGGAGCTCGCCGCCTCGGCCGCTCCCACGGAGGGACCAAGACGACTGGAAGGCCCCGCCCTGCGTTGACAACCGGAAGAACCCCGGCAAGCGGCAACCGGCGTCGTCGGCTGGCGTGGGGACGCTGGACGATCAGATAGTCCGCAACTTCGGCAGGCTCGCCGAGGCGCTGGACGCCGCGGAGAAGGAGGCCTTCCTGATACGGAACAAACCGGACGAGGGGTCCTCCGGAGGAGCACCTGTACGGGCAGCGGCCGGCAAGAGGGAGAGGCCAGTGGAGTTCGACTTCGACGAGCCGGAGCAGAGCGACGACCCCTTCGACCTCGATCAGTTCATGTCTAAGGTGGGTGAAATATGGGGAGGAGCACTGATCGCCCTTTCTTTACTATCAAAAAAACTGATCTCATCTTTTGTTATTTGTACTGAAATTTCGTTTCATGTTTCTGTTCTTCAGTTTGCTTGTTTGGGCATGGATGATTTCGATCTCGACGAACTGCTAGGATCGATGCTACATATCCGATAGTATGGTGAGGATTCAGCCTGCATGTGTTCATTGCCGGTAATGTCAGTAGTGCTTCATCTAATTTATTTATGCTGTATCGTAACTTCATTCTGTGCTGCCTAATTTATGCTGTATTGTTACTTCATTTAATTTTGTACATTCTTGAACAGTAGTTGCTGCTGCTCGATCCAGCTGATGATGCAACGGAAAGCCACAGTAAAGGATGATTTTGTCAAAATACATCGAAAGACGGTCCTAATTGCCAGGACAGAGGAATTAAGCAAGATGCATGGTACTGCGCTTGTGATAATTTCTATAAGAGGAATTAAGCAATCTGCATGGTACTGGCACGTCTGTTACTCCTTTTGCAAATACAGCAAGGGATGTGATACTGTAACCATTGTACTGATCCTTTCTAAGAAAAAAAAATTGACGTGGTTATCAGATTCTAGTTACGATTCATAGAGGAAACTTGCCACTGATATATTCATAGATAAGCAGCAAGAGCAAGTTTATGTATGAATATTCGATGCAGTTTTTCTCAATCATGGAAAAGGCACGGTGCAAGGCAAAAGGGTGTTCCATGATAAAAACAACACAAATAATTACAAGCATATTACATTTCAGGGGGGACAATAGCATTGTTTTACATGTAACCAGTCACCAAACCAAGTACATGATCACATATTAGACCATTGAAAAGCCAGAATCTTTCCCCTAGAAAAGGCCAGAATCTTAGGATCAGGAACCTACCATTAGATGTTATAAGAAAATTTCGAAGGAACAGCTAGGTTAAGCTTTCTGCGATGGAGTTCTGGACGAACTGTCCAATTGCTTTAACAGCTTCTAATTCAGCATCATGTTGACTTATTCCAGCAGATTTTTGGTATTTTTGGCTGACTTTGAAAGAGTGGTCACCACCATCAACAACATGCAGTTCATTCTTGCAGGTCATCTTCTTCCGAGTTAACTCAAGCTTGTCCAAGGGGCATAGGCCATCTTTGTTGCCCTGTGAACACACCCACCGCAAGTCAAGATTCTAAAATTTACTATTTACACCCTGTTTGGAACACGAAATTTTTCATATTCTTGTCTGAATTGAACTGTTTGCCATAAATTTCCTATCAGATGATGCTTTCCAAACAATCCCTAAAATTTTCACTGCGCATATTTATCAGAAAACAAAGAAAGTACCTGCACAAACATTGTTGGAACCATCAGCTTCAGTAGTATCTCGTCTCTCAGTGCCCCTTTCACTCCCTGTCGAAGAAAGCAAAGATGCAAAACAAAAGGAACAGCTTCTTTAGTTTGTGATTCTATCTGAGAAAGTGAATTGTCTGTATACAAAATGACAGTGAATTATCATATAAAAAAGTCACTGCATAGTTGTAGCAAAAAATGAGAAACAATAGCATGCAGATCTGTATACAACAACCATATAGGTGCATAAATGGTTGAATTCTGCAACAATTAAATTCTGATGGAGATCCTAATCCATTTCGGTGTGTGTTATAGTTGACCTTTGAATAACACAGGCACAACAATTCAACAAGGAGACAGTCCAAGAAGCAACCCAAATACTAAGTACACACAGTAAAGTGGGGATACCTTCAGTGGATAACCCAAGCAAATGACTGCAGAAACACTGATATCATCGGAGCTGGCTACCATGCAGCTGACCCTGAGAATGTTTAAGCATCACATAAGTGTCCTCAGAAGTCAGATCATATAACACAACACCAAAAAGATGCACAAGCAACAACATTATCACATCACCAAATGTTACCTCGAACCCATAGACTTCCCCATAAGAACAAGCGGGTGACCAGGATGCTCTGCTACAGCATCCTTCACCACACTGAGATGGTGGTCGACGAGCTTGTCCGCCTTTGGGGGAGGCCTCCGTTTAGCACCTGACATATCTGCGGTGTTGTTGCTTGATTAATTCGTCAACCATCAAGTGAACATGGGTCAAGAATTAAGAACTGGACCTTCGGGTAAAAATGGAATGATTAGCAGAAGAGTGAATCGAACAAACTCACATGGATAGTCGAATGTCACCACTTCAACGGCATCCAGGGCATCTTTCACCATCTCCTTCCAGCTGGAAGAATCAATTGTCTTGTCAGTTATTAAACATAAATATGCAGATACCAAGCACAGATCAGATGTGTATACAAACTGGAATCCTCAGTTGGACTGATTTTATGAAGGTGGAGTTTCTCACGCAAATGGGGCATTCTACCGAAGAGAAGCATACTGGCCACAACAGACCCATGAATCGCGTGCTGCAGAACAGACGGAGAAAGGGAGCTCACCGGGTCATCCAATCAGAGGAGGAGGGGGCGCCGGCGCCGTGGGCGAAGACGACCACCGGTTGCCGCTGAGACGGTTTAGTCCGAAGGGGCGGAGGCGGAGGTGGCGCCGGCGTGCGCTGCTCCGCGCGGCGGCGCTTGCGAGCCATGGGGGAAGGTTAGCGGAGACCTAGTAGTTTGGGGCTATTTTTCGGTTTTACTTTTGATGAACTGCTATTTGTTTTTTTGTTTTTTGAGCCCGGCATAACCCCTTTTCATTACTTAGCATAACGAAAATACAAATAGTTTTAAGAGTTCAAAAGGAGATCTATAAAGGGGAAGCGAGCTCAAAGCACCGCTGGGAAACCCACAATGAACACTCGTCATCGAGCAGCTCATCATGGGGCGAAAATCCAATGACACCCTAAAACCAGCCGACTAACTCTAACCAGGAGAATTCCAACAAGTTTTAGGAAGGTTACTCCAGACATAAATCATGAGCCCACGCAGGGGCGAAAGGACTATTTTTCCAGATATAGTTAAGCACTCACGCAGGAGCAAACGAACTATCTATCAGCAGCAAACGCTTCAGCTCTCAGTTTGAGGTTCCCCTCGGCGCTGCACAGATCCGCATCATGTTCGATGCATTGGTCCTCAGCATCTTGGCTCCGCGCTCCATCATCTCTCGATCATCTCCTGTCATCAAACCTGCCCAGTAGTTAAGAAAACCACATGCAGAGTAAACCACATCAAAAGGCGACCTCATCTGTTTAGACTCAAAGGTAACACTGTTACGATTAATCCGCATCGCCCAACAGAAACCTGCTAGACCAAAGGTATAAAATTTCTCCCCATCAGGTAAAAACATGTAAGCCCATGAATAGTACTGCCAAATGTTACTTGGACACAGATCCGTACCCAGTACACAGCCTACAGTCCTCCAGAGGACTCTGGCCACAGGGCAAGTGAAGAAGAGATGCTGGGATGTTTCTCTCTCCGCACAGAAGGAGCAGGCAGGATTTCCCAGCCACTTTCGTCTACTCATCACATCTCTAGTTAGGATAGCATCCTGAAACAGTTGCCAAAGGAAAATTTGAATTTTAAGGGGAAATTTTGCTTTCCATATCCACTTGTAGTTTGCCCCCGCCACATTTCTTTCCAAATATTCATAAACAGATTTCGTAGTAAACCTACTTTTCTTCCCCAAGGTCCAGACCAGTTGGTCGGCTTCGCCAGTCATCGGCCAAGTCCCCACTATAGATTTGATATTACTCCATTGCTCAAGCATAGGAGGGTGGAGTTGCCTTCTAAAAAAGTTTTTTTCCTCCACCCCTTCCCTGAACTTAGCAACCGTGATATCCTAATCATTGCAAATATCATAAATTATAGGAAACTGCAACTGGAGAGGAGGTTCATTGCCAACTGGATCAACCCACGGTCTAGCAAGATCTCCAGATTGTAAATTCACTTTTCTGCCAGCCAGGTAGTAATCTTTAGTTTTCATGATTGCTTTCCAGATTGGCGGGTCATTGAATTTAGTTTTGACAGAGGTCACCGTGTCTTGCTTAAAGTACTTGGCCCGGATCACATCCTGCCATAGCCCTTGTTTAGTTTCCAGCTTCCACCACCACTTGATGAGGAGGCTTAAATTCTGTTTATGAAGATCCTTGACTCCCAGTCCCTCTTTCTTTTTGGATCTACAAATTCTATTCCATCTCACTAGATGGTATCGTTTACGCCCCTCATGTTCTTGCCAAAAGAACCGCTTACGGTGTTTATCCAGTTTCTCAATCACCCCTTTAGGAAGAAGGAACATAGACATGTAGTAAAAGACAATGCTAGTTAATGAGGAATTGAGAAGGATGAGCCTCCCACCCGAAGATGCTGCATTACCAATCCAGGATTCACAGCATTTAAGGAACCTCTCATCCATAAAATCCCAGTCTATGCTACGCAAAGAAGAGAAACTGACTGGGACTCCCAAGTATTTCATTGGAAAATGTCCAATACTACAATTAAAGAGATCAGCATAAAAGGAAAGGGTACTATCATCTCCATCGACACAGAGGATTTCGCTTTTCATAAAATTGATCTTCAGTCCTGACATAAGTTAAAACAGGTACAATAGAAGCTTCAGATTCACAGCCGCTTCCTTATCATGTTCAAAACATATTACAGTGTCATATGCATATTGCAGGATAGCCACACCCCCTCAATCAAGTCAGGTGCTAAGCTCGTCAGCATTTTCTCTTTTTGTGCATTAAGAACCATTTTTGAGAGTGTCTCTACAGCCAGGTTAAAAAGGAACTGCTATTTGTTTGGGCTTGCGGAAACGAAATTGAGAGAGAACCAGCGGGGGCGCGCCAGTGCAAACTTTTGGAGAGACCTATTCCCGCCGTACGAGGCGCGCAACGATCAAACGCGTACCCAAACCTCCCTCCCGCTCGCACTTTGAGCCGGCCCAAGTGCGGGGCCGGGCGCCCCAGCTTTTCTTTTTTTTTTCCTTTTTTAAACTTCAAAAATATTCATGAACCCCAAATTCGAAAAAGTGTTCGGGATTTCTAAAAAAACAAATTTCAAACAAGATCATGAATTCTAAAAATCTTCATGAATTTGTTAATCATTCCTGGATTTCAAAAAATGTATCAAATTTCCAAAATGGACATGAAATTCAAAAAATGTCTGAATTTCAAAAAAAAATGTGAAGGGGCCTTTTTTATGTTATGGATCTTGTTCTTTTGACCAAGTTCAGCTCGTTGTGCCAGGGCATCAAGTTGAGCTTACTTTTGAAGATTCTGGTAAATGTGATGATGGTTATTCTGAATGGAAGCAGCACGCCCGCGTCGAGGTTATGTGTTACGTTGCTACTCCCCGGCCTATGCTCTAAATAGGATCCTTCACTTTTTGAGAACCACCCACCTATGTTTTATTCGTTCAGGCGTTATTCTTTCTTCTTTCCGTTTTGATATTTACGTCTGGCAGAAATTTTCCCCACGGATTAAAAAAAACGCTGGTCATTTTAACATATGTGTTTTCACATGATCAAAATTGTTGTAGCCGTTAGCTTGATCCATTAAGAGGCGACTCTTGGCTTTGGCCGTTTTTGAGTAATATATCCAGGTGAGAGAACTCTTCCAACGGTGATTCCTTAACAAAAACATCTGTTGGATGAGATCTACGCATACGAATCATCTACCATGCAACATGTTCAAAAAAACATCTGACCCAGACGCTCCTTTGTGCTTGCGTTGTGTACATACTCCGTGTGTCCTCCCATCGCGATCGCAAATCGAGCCAGGCGTTTGCCGCGGTACGCAACCCACTATGGATGGGCGAGAGGTGAGAACGGCGCCTGGAACTGACCCTTGCATGATCCTCACGTCCTCCCATCGCGGGCATGGTACGCCGGGCGAGTACGATTTTCGCCGCCGGAAAGCAACTAATCTCTGTGTAAAGCAAAGCTACAACTGAAGGGACATTCTTTTTTGAGTTGAAAGGGACTTTTATTGGTACGTTCATTTCCATGCTAGTTCTTTCTACATTAGCCCGCTTTTGACATACACTAAACATGTGCGCTCTGGCTCTGACTTGTACAGAGAGACGACCTGCTTGGAGTTCCGGTTGTCTTCCTTCTCCGCGGTGCGCCGTTGGTGTCATCGTCAGATCGATCATGGTGACGCGTGGATATCTTGAAATCTATCTAGGGCTTTGCAGGAATAGCTTTTGCATGTATGCATGCCGTGAGGAACTCTGCCCGCTTTTTCTTAGGCTTCCACCGGAAGAAGATTCATCTCCAATCGAATTGAAAGTTTGTTTTGTTTGGTAATAAAGTCGTTGTTCTGTCCTATTCCTTTCGTTTCAAATTACTCGTCGTTGAAATGGACGTATCTAGAACAAAAATACATCTAAATACATTCATACGTGCGACAAGTAATTCAAAACGGAAAAAGTACTTAAGTCTGTTTAGCGGTGCTAGTAGTAGATATCGATGTGTGGAGACTGTTTCATTTAGCTTGGTGTCACGACACGACACTCCTAATTAACGTCTTAGCTTGGCATCTCACCTAACGAATAAACTCCATCGATCGATCGGCTCCTTGCCCAACCACGACGTGATTTTTTGTTACGCGTCAACCGCGACAGTGCAGGCTGATCGATCGAGTTTAGTTTTATGGTTGTTTTCAGCTAGCCGACAGAAGAGCATTATGATTCCGTTGACGGAGTGCGGTGGTTTCACTGTTTTGCATATGTACGGTCCGGCTGATTGATTGGTGCGAAAGTAACCAAGAGGACAAAAGAGACAGCTTTTTGATCTAAGGACAACGCTGGATACTCCTCAAAAGAAAAGGATAACGCTGGATACGGAAGGGCTCCGGCCAACTCCACGACCTCAAATCGTGGGTGCGCCCAGCGCGTGGCCGCATCTCAAATCATGTTCGTGTTGGACGTGATAAAAAATAAAAAAACTAAAATAAAATAACTTCAAAAAGTAAATAAACACAGCTAAAAAAACTTAAAACATAATTTAAGGGGTCATGGCCACAAAACGGCCCGTTCCACAGTTCACTTAACGGCACAGTAGCATAATTAACATAAAAATGAAAAAAAAGCCGCCTGCGCGCTTTTGCCGTGCCGGTCGATGCCGTGGCCGTCGCCGGTGTCGTGGTCGTCGCTGACAAGGTCGACGTAGTCCGGCGGCGTCCAGAGGTGGGCCGGCGGTCCGTGGTGCACGGGAACGACGGGCTGGAAGGTGGCAGGTGCCTGCACCACCTCCTCCCGTGGCGAGGCGTCCCGCTCCGGTGACCGCTGCGGCGTGGGGCACCAGTTCACGCCCCCCACGGCAGCCACCATCTGCTCTGCCGTGCATGACCAGCTCCACCCCTGGCCCACCAGGCCCGGGTGGAACGCGGCCACCGGCCGCTCCTCCATCACCTCCTCCTTCGCCACCATCTCCAGCTCGGGGATGGTGACGTCGCCGGCCGCGGAGAGGGTCGTCATCTCCTCGAGGCCCTCCCATTGGCGCTCGTCGTGCGTCTGCATGGAGCCATCCATGAGACGGGCCTCCTCCTCCGCTGTCATGCGAGGAAGTGGTGGTGGCGATGGAGATGGCGACGGCGATGGGGTGGGCGTGAGGCTGCGCACCCGCGTACGCCCGCGCGCCTGGGGAGCAGCCGCTCGGTGCTCACGTGGCCGCCGCGGCCCCGTCGACGTGCCGACGAAGAAGGACGCCCGCCGCATGTCGTGCTCATCCTGGAAGCAAGTGTCCCACAGGGGCGAGTCGGGGGCGTACCTCTCTTGTAGTAGAGGTTGTCTGGGAGGAGGCGACGGCGGCGCTCGATCTCCTGGCGGCGCGCACGGCTGCTCAGCGGGACCGGCGGGATCGGCACGCGGTCGGCCGACAAGTGCCAGTTGTTGGGGAGGTGGACGTCGCTCCAGGGTAGCGGCGTCCTCGTCTCCCAATGGCGGCGGCATACGGCAGCCTTGATGTAGTGTCGGTCGCGCTCGCTAGCGGCCGTGGGCGCGATGAAGAACGCAGGCGGCGTGGGGGCCCGACGCAGTGGTAATGCGGGCTCCTCCTTCTTCACAGAGCCACGACGACTCCCCGACGAGGAGCCAGCCTCGCGGTCGTGCTTCCCCTTCCGGCCATAGCACCATAGGCCCATGGCTGCGAGGTGGCCGGCCGGCGAGTTCGAGGCGAGGCTAGGGTTCGGGGTTGTCGGGTTTCGAGGAGGCCGTGGGGTGGAGTGGGGCAGTGTGGACGACGACCGGTCCATGGGTTCCTATTTAAGAAGGACCGCGACCGTTCGCCTGGGCAGATGACAGACTGGACCACCCGCGCGTGCGCATTGATGTGGGCAGGTGGAAGGTAGGTGGCCGTCTGCCACGCGGCCCCGACGCGGACGAGTCGCGCGTCCGTTTGATGTCTGCCGCGACCCAAACCCGACGCATGTTTGCGCTCGAAATGGATCGGTCTGGATACAAAACGGACCAGATGAGTCCGAACCGTCGTGCGCTCGGTCGACCAGTTTGTTCTTTTTACTTCAAACAAACGGAACCACATAAAATGGGGTCGCGCGTTGGAGTTGGCCGCATCACTCGGACATGAATTATGCAGGGGAAACCATCCACATGATATGTCGAGATATTCGGCTCATTCATGGACGCTTGGCACATGCTGTCTGTCTCACTGAACTTGCTCATTGTTGACATGCAATGCAATGATATGGTACGTCGCTGCTAGCTCGAATGGGACACTGGGGAACTTCCTTTATTGTCCACGGTGCATTCTCGGGTGAAACAATCTATTCGGTTACGCTGGTCATAGCGAGGAGTATATTCATAATGCAAAGTAACATACTAGTAGTATTTTAGATGGCTTTATTTATTAGCTCGTAGACTCATCTTGTCTTAAAAAGCGTTATGTTACAGTAACATATTATGTTATCACCTCTCACTAATTAGTTGTCACATAAGTAGAATTTTTTTGAAGTACGCTATGTTATTACCTAGGGGGGCGTTTGTTTCCAAGGATTTTTTTGTGTAGGGACCAGAAAAAGTCTCTCTTAGAGACTTTTTACCAAACGGGAGGGACTTTTTAGGGACTAAACTAGGCATTTGAGACTAAACGAAGAAGACTCTCAAGGAGAGTCTTTTAGAGACTTTCTGGAACTTTTCCAACAATGCCCCTCCATGCACCCATTGGCTCGCCACCCCATGGTGTTGTTTGATTGTTATTTTTCTATATACTAGGGGCAACATGGTCATTTAATAACCTTAGGAAGGGACTAGAGACTTTTTAGTCTTTGAAAACAAACATGGAGAGACTTTGTAGGGATTAGGGACTTTTTAGTTGGGACTAGAAAAAGTCCTAGGACTAGAGAACCAAACACCACCTAAGTTACCCCCACTATGACTAGCCTTATTGTGAACTTTGAGACAAAATTGTGCAAAAAGAGACACCACTTGGCACGGGAGAAATCACGAGGGCACAAGAAAATAGAGACGACAGCTGCCAAAATAACTACTCCCTCTGCTCCGGTGTGTAGGGCTCGGCGGAAAAATCATTTTTTTCCAACCGGGCTCTCACCCCTTTCCATTAATTTCTCAATCAACGGAAATACATCAGTCAGTATCCAAGTTTTTGCCGACTAACCACAACCCACAAGGGGAACTAGAACCGCACTGAGAAACGCAAAAGGAGACTGAAAGGGGAAGAGCGAGCTGGTGCACCAACAGGAAAACCACTGCATGATGTTCCTAGAGCGGACCATCCGCCGTGGGGCGAAAACCTGATGGCACTCACAAGCAACTGCCCAACTGAAAACGAGTTCAACGATAAGACTACTGGCTAACAGGTTTTGCCGCGACAAAATATTACCAAAAGACGCCATAACCAGCGGGCATCAGACCCCAGTGGTAAGCCAAATCATAAAACACCAACGGAGCTCAGCTAGCCGATTTGGATCCCGTCGTTGTCGCCGAGAAGGAGTCTGCCACGAGGAAAGGATCTATCCGCCAATGCAGCAGCCGCCTGAGCCAATCTCTTCACACCCGTCTGGAACTTCACCTTGTCATCTTCTTTAAGTAAACCTACCCAATATAACATAAAAGAGCATGCAGTGAAAACAGCCTCCAACGGAGTGCGAGCAATATGTTCATCAAAAGTGACTTTATTTCGAAGGATCCAGATCCCCCAGCAAACAGCAGCGATAATCATCATATAAAACTTTTCCCCTCCTGGAAAAAACCTATACAGCCACGCCCAACTTTGCCACAGCGATCGGGGGCAGCAAGATGCTCCACCCGGCATTCCCAGTACGCCCCAAACTGTGCGGGCAAGTGGGCAATTAAAGAATAGATGGTTCGCTGTTTCAATATTTGTACAAAAAGAACAAGTAGGATCCCCAGGCCACTACCTAGCCCGCATATTGTCTCTTGTAAGCACAACATTTTGAAAAAGCTGCCATAAGAAAATTTTAATTTTTAGAGGGATATGAGCCTTCCACACCCACTTATAGTTGGGGCCAGATAGGTTCTTTTCTAGCCATTCATAAACCGACTTAGTTGTAAATTTTCCTTTACTATTATATTTCCATGAGATAGTATCCGGAGAGCTAGTCAAAGTCAGCTGCCTGACTTTCTCAACCATCCAAGTCCATTGGTCATTCAACTCTCCAAACAATCTGCATCTAAAACCCAGATTATAGTCGTTTGCAACTCAGGAAGCAACAGTGCATTCTTGGTCATGGCAAATACTAAATAGATCTGGGAAGCGCTCACATAGAACTGTATCATTCACCCAAGGATCGTGCCAGACTCTTGCCAGGTTACCACTATTGATATTAACTTTCCTTCCAGCCATATATGTGTCTTTGACTTTCATGATAGCTTTCCAACTCGGAGAATCCGAGAAACGGGTCCGTATATTAGCTACTGTTTTGTTTCTAAAGTATCTATCCCTCACAATCCGTTGCCACATGCCATCGCCTGTTTCAAGCTTCCACCATCATTTAACAAGCAGACTAATGTTCTGCTTATGAAGATCCTTGATCCCCAAACCCCCAATCTTCTTAGAACGACATACTCTATCCCACTTCACCATATGGTATCCATGTTTCTTGTTCTTTTTCCTCTAGAAAAATCGTCTGCGATGTTTATTCATTTTTTCAATAAAAGTTTTATTGAAAAGAAACATCGACATAAGATAAGATGGAATCCCATCCAGGTTGGACCCCAACAGAGTAAGTCTGGCTCCTGATGATGCTGCATAAGCAATCCAGGCATCTAGTTTTTTAATCATCTTACCTTCCAGGAAATCCAATTCTATGTTCTTAAGGGTAGAATATGTAACAGGGACACCCAAATATCTCATGGGCAGTGTGCCCACTTGACAATTAAACATGTCCGCATATACTAAGTCAGTCTCGTTATCCCCTCCGATAGTAAAATCTCACTTTTGTCAAAATTGATTTTCAATCCTAACATGAGCTCAAATAGGTAAAGCAAAAGTTTGACATTGATAGCTTTATCAATGTCATGTTCAAAACATACCACTGTATCATCCGCATATTGGAGGATACCAACACCTCCGTCAATAAGATCAGCCGCCAAACCCTTAATGAGGCCGTTTTTTTGTGCTGAAAGCACCATTTTAGTCAGACATTCAGCCGCCATATTGAATAGGAAGGGGGGATGAGGGTCACCCTGTCGTACCCCCTTAGCACTTTGTATATAAGGGCCGATCTCATCGTTAATCTTGACACTCACCGTGCCGTTCTTAAGGATTTGAGAGACGCACCCACACCACTTAGAGTTAAACCCACGCTTCTCATGGCAGTCAAGCAAAAAATCCCAATTAACTTTGTCATAGGCCTTTTCAAAATCAAGTTTAAGGATCACACCCACTTACTTTTTGATATGAGTATAATGCAATACTTCTTGCAGGGAGAGAATACCATCAACAATGTGTCTCCCTTTAATAAAAGCATTTTGCTGGACACTAAACAGCTTATAGGCATATTTTCTTACTCTAATATCCATAGCTTTGGTGATGAGTTTATAGGGGCAACGAAGTAAGCAAATTGGCCTATATTGCTGGATTTTTGTAGCATCTGCCGATTTGGGTAAAAGAGTTATAATGCTGTAGTTTAGACGTTGCACGTCCAACTTGCCTTCATAAAACCACTCGAAAAGACGGAAAAGATCTGGGGCAACCACCTCCCAGCAATGTTGATAGAACTCAACAGGGATATCATCCGGACCAGGGGCCCGGTTGGATCTCATATCAAAAAGGGCTTTTTTAATCTCCTCAAGAGAGAAAGGTCGAGTTAAGTCTTCATTATCAGCATATGTCATGCTCTCTTTCTGAGACCATAAGTCTGCATCGATATGGCAAAGGTTACCCAGAGCCGGCCCAAAAAGGGTTTTATAATACTCTGTGGCATGGGACAACAAGTTTTTGGTCCCTTCTATAGTCACAGATCCGTACTCAAGAGATTTCATGGAGTTTTTCCTGCGACGCCCATTAGCTACTTTATGAAAAAAGTCAGTGTTATTATCTCCTTTCAACAACCATCTCTCGTTAGAGAATTGGTGCCAATGAAGCTCTTCTTCTACATACATCTCGTTGAGCTCTACTAGGATATCGAGCTTCCTAGTGTAAGCCTCCCCGCACAGCCCAGTGGACTCTTCAATCGCCTCCAACTCTTGCAACTCAAGTTTGATAAGTCTCTTCTTGATCTTATTATGCCCAAATACATTGGACCCCCAACCTTTGAAGAATTTCTTGCACCTCTTCAGTTTAATGTTTAGGACATCAATGGGGTTAATAGTATACACTGGCCTAGCCCAAATATCAGCCACTAAGGGAAGGAACTCTGGATTATTAATCCAAACATTATCAAATTTGAAGCACCTATTCCCTGGTGCTCTAGATGAGGCAACCCCACCATCCAATAGTAGGGGATTGTGGTCAGATAATTCCTTAACTAGTTTGCTCACCGAAGCGAGGGGAAATAAGTCTTCCCACTCCGGAGACATCAGCACTCTATCCAATTTTTCAAGGGTTGGGTTTTCCTGCTTATTGGACCACGTATAGCACCCCCAGCCATGTGAATTTCTCTTAAACCAAGCAGGTGGATAACAGAGTTAAAAACATCTGAAAAATGAGATAGGGGTGTTTTTTTGTTTTTCTCACCACTGTGGCGAATAATATTGAAGTCCCCCCCCCCACACACACACCAAATATGGTGTTTTAATATTATGACACAATGAGGATAATTCTGCGATGAATTCAGGTTTATGCTCATCATGAGCAGCACCATATACTATTAGAAGAGACCAACTACATTTCTTGTTTTTATCAAACAAGTCCATTTACAGGATGTATTGTCCCTGTTTAGATCCGAGAACATCAAATTTATCTTTATTGAGGCCACACAGAATACCTCCCGACTTCCCCCTCGAGGGAACCCATTCCCAATGAGGTGGATTTTATTGGGTTACAAGAGACTATGAAGGGATCTTATAAATACTCCTTTTTTAGGAAGATAGGCCTCGAGGCAGAAGCGGATTGGACTTTAGAAATTTTCGTAGCAGAAAAATCAGGAAGTGGATCCTCTAACATCAAGAAGAGAAGTCACCTAAGCTACAATTCTCTAACTTTCCTCCTTCACATTCATATGATTAAGACTAAAATGACTTGAATCAATTTGCAAATTACAAATCTATTGTATACATTTACAAAAAATACATACAAACAAAATTATGATGCAATAAAATTAATTTTAAATTTATTTACATGAACAGTAACCACACACATAACCTGCTACAGTAGATAATTACATTATTTGCTACAGTGCCTGTGACTTTCCTTCTTTGCTTTGCACTAGATTGTACTGTAGCTTAGGTGACTTTCCTCCTTAATGTTAGAGGATCCACTTCCGAAAAATCAACACTACATGCACTGGAGGAGCTTCAGCAAGGCTGAATGGGCCATTGCCCGCCCAGCCCATGAAGTTTTATACAGTATACATCTAATCTTGGGCCTTAAAACAGCAGCCCATCAGCTATGTTCTTCTTGTTGGCCCGCCCATGTTTGGGCTGCAAGCTCCGCCACTGACTACATGTCATCCTGGCCTCGTTTTAAGAAGCGAAAGATATCCCTGACCTGCGACGCACTGGCACAACAAAAATTATGGTGCACGCAGGCCGCGTTACTATCCGCGGGTGACTGTCCGGTTATAGACCTAGACGGATGGCTCAGTGCCAGCAACCACGTGGGAGTACGTACGTACGTAGGCACGCACGACTGTACGAGGGAGCTCTGTCGGCCGGAGGCTGCCGTGGCGCGGCGAGAGACGGGAGGCCCCCGCGTCGTGGATCGAGGCTTTGACCGGAGAGAGCGCAATGAAAGCAGCACGCTCAGAGCATCTCCACCCGTTGGCCCTCGAGGCGTTAAAAATCGTCCCCTAGGGATGTGCTGGGACATGATGCCCCCAATCGCGGTGCCTATAATTTATTTGAAAAATACAAACTAGGCGTAAATTTATCCAAACTTCGGCGAGTTCATACATATTTAAAATATTTTTTAGAAAAGAAAAAACGCTACTCGCCGCGGCCCGCCGTCGCCCTCGCCGCTCCTCGTCGCCCGCCGCCCTTGAAGCTCTACATGCCGAGGAGCATGTAGAACTTGTGTAGTCGCCGCCGCCGTTGTCGTCGTCGTCGCCTCCTCCGCGGCCGCCGTCCCTGCTGCACCCTTCCCCAGGTTGGCGCGGCGGGTTGGACGGTCCGGGGGCGTCCTCGTCGCTAACGAGGATCACCACGCCGTGCTCGTCCTCGCGCCCACGCTTGCGGGCGGCTATCTCCTCCAGGACTAGGCGCTGCCGGACCATCTCGTCACGGAGGTAGTCGTCCTGCGCCCATTTTAGGGCCTCCTCGTCGGAGAAGCCGGGCCGGACAATGGCCTCGTACTCCGCGGGGAGGCTGGGCTCCGCCTTCGGCCTGACGATGACGAGGCGGACAAAGGTGGGGGAGGAGTCGGCGATGCGGACACTGGAGCTGCGGGTGCGGTGGCTGACCGGCGCGTCCTGGGGCTCCGGCTTGTCAGGGCGGAGGCTGGGAGAGCCGGTCGAGTGGTCGGACGAGAAGGAGGACGCCCCCGGGTCCATGCGCCTCGGCGTCCACGAGCTCCCACACCGGCGGGAGAAGGACGGAGGAGCAGGGTACTCCAGCCTGGGCGTGTTGTCGCCCTCGATGTACTCGAGGACGGCCTCCAGCGTGCGGCCGGGCATGCCCCACCATCGGTGGCGGCCTTCGGAGTTGAGCCTACCGGAGGGCACGACGTCGTTGGTGGCCTCGAGCTGCTCGGCGTGGCGGCGGCGGAAGTAGGGCTCCCACAACGGGCTGTCGGGGACGTACCGTGGGCCTTTCCTCGCTGCCTGCGACAGAGAGGCGCGGATACGCGCGATCTCCGCATGCCGCGCCGCTCCGGTGGACGGTGGTAGCACCAGGACCCCGCCGGCGCTGATCCTCCACGCCACGGGCACCCGCATGTCCGACGAGACCAGATACTCGGCTTCATAGAGGAGTCGAGTTTCGTCCTCGTGGAGGTGGCGGCGGCCAAAGCCGTTCGCCGTCGCCTGGGAAACGCTCGGCCATGGTTGAACCGGAACGGCGAGAGGAGAGGGAGAGACGGGGAGAAACGGGGCATCGGCGGCGGAGAGTCTGTGCGTCACCGGCGCGCTGGGGGCGGCTTATATAGGCGGAGGCGCCGCGCGTACGCATGGCCGCCGTGTTACGCGTGGCGGGCGAGGGACGCGCGGCATCCGGTCTTCACCGCGCCGCCCGTGAGGCATCAATGGAGGAGGCTAACCGGCGCGGCAGCGCGCGACAGCTTTGGCATTGATTCGCCACGGGAACCGAGGCGATGAGGACGACAAAGCGTCGAGAAGAGCCGAGTCGCTGCCAAGGAGGGCCTGCCGAGTTTCGCACCAAAAATGATTCGGCCGGCGCCCCCAAGCGCCCCCCAGCGTGCCGGGTTCGGCCTGGATCCGCCGGCACCAATTTCGGCCTGAGCCGAAGGAAAAAGGGCCTTTAGGGGCGCGACTGGACCGACTTTTCGGCGCCGACGGCCGAAATATCGCCTGGGGGGCCTTGTTGGGGGCGCGGCTGGAGATGCTCTCAGGTCAGGGGTATGCATTACGTTGCTATTCCCCAACCTATGCGCAAAATATGATCCACCACTTTTTGAGAACCACCCATCTTTGTTTTATGGGAAAAGTTTGTGTTCAACCGACGGATCGGTGTGTTCCTTCCGTCGCCTTCTACAATGGCCATGTGTCCTCTTGGCCTAGGCCTTATCTCCTTGTCTCTAGAAAAGTCTACAATATCACATCCTTATCTTCTCCCTGTACTTGTTCTTCTCCGCAGCTGGATCCCGAGTGCCCGCCATGCTCCTGCCACCGCCACACCGGTGAGACACTATGCGCCCGTCTCCTCTTCTTCTACATCTTCTCCTCTTCCCCTCTCTCCTTCTTCTCCCTCTCCTCTAACTTTGCAGCCTCTATGTCCCTTTCCAGGTCGCATGGTGCTGGATTACTATGCCCGAGCTCAGCACAAAGGCATTTTCAGGCACCCGTTTTCTGCAACATTGGGGTTGTTGCAAATCTTGGCACGATTTGACTACCGTACGAGTGTTGTTTTGTAGAAATAATCCTACAACAAGATCAATGTTGCAAAAGAAATCTGTAACAAAACGCTTGTTGCAATTTCTTTTTCGAAACAAGGCCTCTGTTGCCGGAAAAAACTGTAACAGAACTTCTGTTGCAAAAACAATTATTTTGCAACAAGACATGTGTTGCAAAAAAAATCTGCAACTTGACCCGTGTTGCAAAAATTTTCGTAACATGACCAGTGTTGCAGAAATTTTCCGCAACACGGCCCGTGTTGCAATAATAGAGGATGACGCTCGGTCACTAAATCTGCTAGATCCTACAGCTCGTGAGGCGGTGGATCTTTTAAAAAGATCCGCCGGCCGACGCGTAGCGTGGCCCTTGTTTTATTCGTTCAAGTGTTATTCTTTCTTCTCCCTGTTTTGATATTTACGGCTTGTAGAAACATTCCCCACTAGTTTCTCTCCTGTTTAAAAATTTCACTGGTCATTTTAACATATGTGTTTTCACATCATCAAAATTGCCGCAGCCGTTAGCTTGATCCATTAAGGGGGGACTCTTGGCTTTGGCATCCGTGGGGAACTCTTCCAATGATGATTCAGAGAGAGAGAGAGAGAGAAAGAGTATGTGCGATCTATGTATAAGAATCCTCTATGGGGCAACATCTAACCAAAATGCTACACTTACGAAAAGAACCTAGGTACGGTTATGTAACTTGACCAACTACTAATCCCTCCGCCCCCTGATTTCAACTGGGTGGGGTTCCTCTCCTAATTTCCTCCAACAGAAAAAAGACACCTAAGCTGTTACGTTAGTTTACGTAGGTGTACCATTGTTGACTTCTGACCCAGCCCCTCCTTCATGCTTGTGTTGTGTAGATACTGAAGCAGGCCCTCTGTGTGTCCTCCCATCGCGATTGCAAATAGAGCGAGACGTTTGCCGCGGTACGCAACCAACTATGGATGGGCGAGAGGTGAGAACGGCGCCTGGAACTGACCCTTGTCAAGCATTGTATAATACGGTGTATCTATAAACCATATATAGCTATAGATTATGTGCGTGTGTTTGTTGTAACTGTGTTAGGATAGGTCAGGGCTATTGAGATCTGATTCGGTTTAGCTAGTTTCCTTGTAGATCAATCCACGGCCCTAACCGCCTAACCTTCTTTGTAATCTTGTGCTCTTATATAACATGCACGCGTCCCTGCTTAATTGCATATGCTTTAGCCTCAGCATTCACATGGTATACAGAACCTCTCCCTTCCAACGCATCTAGGTCATGTCGTCTTCCTCCTCTCAAGTCTTGTCGCATATCAAAGCGGCAGGTATGATGGGCTACCTTGAAGGCGCAAGTCCTGCCGTATATCAAAGCGGCATGTATGATGGGTTACCTTGATGGCTCGATCAAGGAGTCAAACGCCTTCCTTCTCTGTGAGCAGGAAATCGCTGACGGAAAGAAGGAGACTGTCACCACGCCCAACCCCGAGTACGCCATTTGGGTAACGCAGGATCAACAGGTGCTCACGTTCCTGATTGCCTCTCTCTCACGCGATGTTCTCATGCCAGTCTCGAACCACACCACGTCTGCTAGTATCTAGCAAGCTTTGGTCCAGAGTTTTTCATTGCGGTCCAGGGCACACACCATCCAGCTTCGGTCTGCCCTAGGGAACACACGCAAGGGGGATCTCTCGGCAGCAGCCTACTTCACCAAGATGAAGGGCATCGCTGATGAGCTCGCAGCCGCCGGGAAGCCTCTTGGAGAAGATGATCTCGTCGACCAGATTCTTCAAGGCCTGGTACACAAACCTGACTACAACGGCTTCGTTTCTGCCATCTCTACGCGCGCTACCATGGACCAACAGATCGGGCTCACTGAGCTTTTTTCGTTGCTCCTAGCGGCTGAGGGCCACATCGCAGCCCAGCAGGCGGCTTTCTTCCTCAACCACTCGGCCAACCTTGCATCCTGTGACGGAGGCCGCGGGGGCAACTTCAGCCGTGGAGGCGACAGCGGCGGCGGACGTGGCGGCTACAACAACAACTCCGGGGCCCCTCGCTACAACGACCTCCGGCGGTGGCTCCTTTGGTGATGCGCCGCGCAAGCAAGGTGGTGATCACGGTGATCGCGAACGCTGCCAGATCTGCAAAGAGGAAGGCCATGGAGCGTGGCGCTGCAGAAAGCGTTACGACAAGAGCTACAACAACAACGTCCGCAACCCTGCAGGTGGTGGTGGTGGCGGAAACAATGGCGGCGGCAACGGTGGCGGCGGCCAACATCGCGCTGCCAATGCAGCACACTCATATGGCGTAGATACCAATTGGTATCTTGACACAGGTGCTATAGATCATATCACCGGAGAGTTGGAGAAACTGACCGTCCGCGACCGCTACACCGGCAATGAACAAATTCACACTGCTAGCGGTGAAGGTATGGATATTGCACATATTGGCCATTCAGTTTTATCTACTCCCTCTGGCTCCTTGAACTTGAACAACATCCTCAATGTCCCTAGTGCCAAAAAAAAGCCTCCTTTCTGCTTATCAACTTATGAAAGATAACGATGTGCTTATTGAACTTCACCCTGAAACTTTTCTTGTCAAGGATCAGGCTACCCGGAGAACCATCCTTCAAAACAAGAGTAGATGGCGTTTGTTCCCTGTGATCGGGCGGCAGAGTGCTCCTCAAGGTCAAGTGCTTGCAGCAACCACACCATCCACATCTCGGTGGCACAAGCGTTTAGGGCATCCCTCCCTTCCGGTAGTCCAGAAAATTCTTTGAGATTTCAATCTTCCCGTGTCAAATAAATAAGACCATCTTTTAGTTTGTGATGCATGTTAGATGGCCAAGATCCATCAGCTACCTTATTCTCGTTCAACTAGTGAGTCCAAAGCTCCTTTAGAGCTTATTTATTCATACGTTTGGGATCCTAGACCCATTTATGTAGGCAGACAAAAGTACTATGTCAGTCTTATTAATGATTTCAGCAAGTTTAGTTGGATCTATTTGCTCAAAAATAAATCTGATGTGTTTGAGAAATTTCACCTCTTTCAAGCTCATGTTGAACGTCTTTTCAATCGTAAAATTCTTGATATGCAAACAGACTGGGGAGTTGAATACCAAAGGTTAAACTCCTTCTTTGAGCGCATTGCCATTGTTCATCATGTGTCATGCCCCCATGCCCATCAACAGAATGGAGCCGCTGAAAGAAAACATAGGCACATAGTGGAAGTTGGTCTCTCCCTTTTGGCTCATGCATTCATGCCACTGAAATTTTGGGACGAAGCGTTCCTCGCCGCTGTCTACCTTATCAATCGTGTTCCTAGTAGAGTTATCAAAAATCAAACTCCCCTAGAACGTCTCTTTGGTACTAAACCAGACTATACCTTCCTTCGCATTTTTGGGTGTGTCGTGTGGCCCAGTTTGCGCCCTTTCAACAAGCACAAGCTTGAGTTTCGCTCCAAGCAATGTGCCTTCTTGCGTTATAGTGGTCTTCACAAAGGATATAAATGTCTCGGTATTTCCTCCGAACGCGTCTATATTTCTCGCGACGTTGTTTTGGATGAACAAGTCTTTCCGTTTGCTAAACTCCATTCCAATGCCGGCGCACAACTTCGCAAGGAACTTGTCCTTTTGCCTCCTCATCTTCTGCCATCTAGCTTCCTTCAAGGAGTAGATTCAGCTGCGGGCCCTATGTCAATATCTAATACATTTGACGATAATCATGCTGAAAGTGTGCAGGGAACAGGGCAAGAAATCAGTGAAGAAACGGGTGGAAATAATCTTGATTTTATGCAGCAAGGTATGCATGCCGCAAAGGATCTGGGCGCAGCTCCCGAAGCTAATTCGGGCGGTGTTGACACCAGATTTTGGCATGGTCAAGAATCCGGGTTCGTATGCAAAAGTTAGAGGCAACACTTCGCGGGTTGGCCCTGAGTGAAAAAGTGACGCGAGGGACCAGACACCCACCTAGGAAGTGTCTGATGGGTCGCATGAGTTATTTGGCCTTTGTTGGCTGAATGAAAACCTTGCCGGGGTGGAAACCTTGCCGTGGTAGTGAAAGTGCGTTATATCGACTAGAGGGGGGTGAATAGGCGATTTTTATGAATTCTTCACTGAGGAATTTGCGGGTGAGGAAATTCCTGAGTGAAGAACTACTTGCAGCGGAATAAGTACTCAAAAGTAAACATAACAGTGCATGAGCATGGTCTTCATGATGAAATGAAAACAAGCACAGAGTACAGAAAGCGTAAACACAGGATAACACAGGATAAGACAAACAGACTGAAGAAATTGAACTAAGGAAATCGAGAAAGTCTTTAGTCAAAGTCTTCAAATAGATATGAACAAGCACACAACATAGAAATGAGGAAATGAAAGGGTTGAGGAAATGGAACCAGGTAGCTTGGTGAAGGCAATGATTTGATAGACCAGTTCCAACTACTGTGACAGTTGTATGTCTAGTTAGGGTGGCTAGGTATTTAAACCTGAGGACACAAAGTCCCGGACACCCAGTTCTGAACACACGGTCCAGAACACTCAGTCCTCACCGTATTCCCCTTGAGCTAAGGTCACACAGACCTCGCCCAATCACTCGTGGTAAATCTTCAGGTGACTTCCAAACCTTCACAGACTTGGTCACTTGGCGATCCACAATTTTCTCTTGGACACTCTAGACCATGACGCCTAACCGTCTGGAAGATGCACAGTCTTCAAAGGTAACAAGCGTCGGATCCACGCAGGATCAATCTCTTCAGTGATGCTCAATCACTTTGGGTTTGTAGGTGTTTGGGTTTGGGTTTTCCTCACTTGATGATTTTCACTCAAAGTCCTCGGAGGATGGGATGCTCTCAAATGACAAGTGTCAGTTTCTCTCGGAGCAGCCAACCAGCTAGTGGTTGTAGGGGGCGGCTATTTATAGCCTAGGGAGCAGCCCGACATGATAAGACATAAATGCCCTTCAATGATATTACCGTTAGGTGGGTAGATATTTTGGGACAGCTGGCGCATAGCACAACAACGGTCGGAATTTTAAGTAGCAAAATCCTTAGGGCTATCATGTTTCTCACTGTGTAGGCAATCCGCACTGGTGAATTCCTAACTCCTCAGTCAGAACAAATTCCTCAGAGACCAGAAGAACTTCGTCTCTGTCACTGAAGAATATGACTGAACTGTATGAGATTTCCAATGGCTTCACTCGAAGGGATTGGTAGGTGTAGGATTTGAGTTGAGCATCACATGGAAAATTTTCCTTAGTATTTCCTCGACACCCTTTAACAGTATGGTGTTTCCTATGACTCAAGAAAGAGAAAATGAAACTACGAAAACAAAAGTCTTCATGCTCCATGTTCCTCGAATGAATACCAAGTCTTCAGGATCACACCAATTTCTTCACTTTCAAAATCTTCAGAAATCCAAAGTCTTCAGTCGAAGAACTTCATTTTTAGGGGTCGACTTTCTCTGTAAATATCAACCTCCTCATGGACTTATAGACCTGTGTACACTCACAAACGCATCAGTCCCTTAACCTATAAGTCTTCAATACACCAAAATCACTAAGGGGCACTAGATGCACTTACAATCTCCCCCTTTTGGTGATTGATGACAATATAGGTTAAGTTTTCAATGGGGATAAACACATGAAGTGTAAATACTGGAGTTGAGGAATTTGATTGCAAGATATAGAAGAACTCTCCCTGAAGATGTGCATAGTGAGGAATTTTCTTTTGAGGCAATGCACACTTGAAGAGTAGAATCATGGAGATCTCCCCCTATATCTTGTAATTCATACACACATTTAATATATAATATGAAGAATTTGAAATGCATGATGAAATATGGTGAGTGATGCAATTCAGCATGCGTGCATTAATATTAACAAGGAATAAGCATGCAGGAAAACACAGCAAAAGTATCAGGCCACCATAGAATTTAAGATTACAACTCAATCCAGCAAAGTCTTCAAAAGAACAAGAGTTGTAACTTAGAAAAAAGCCCATATAGGTAGACCCGCTTGAAGACTAACTCAAATTTCTCCCCCTTTGTCATCGAATGACCAAAAGGGTTGAAAATGAGGACTAACGCCCCAGAAGAATATCAAGTTGATGGAGGAGCGCCAGCGTTGTTGGGGTCATTTGTTGTTGTAGGGCCTACAGCAGTGTCGTCCAAGTCTTCATACTCGTCGGTATCACGCGATGAAGAATATGAGCTGGTCACCAAAGAAGGAACCTTGACCTTCTTGAATTTCTTCGGTGGAGGTGCAGACCGGTCAAAATCTTCCTTGAGACCCATTTTCTTCAGATCTTCTTTCACTATACAGATGTGATAGGACAGCCCAGGTGCGACCGAAAACTTCATGGAGGTAGTAATGGTTTTTCTTCACTGCATTATGTGTAGCAGTCATGTTGTGAAGAATAGAACCAAACTGACGCTTAACCCATTTATGATTTCGATCCACCTTCTGGTGAAGACTAAGAAGCAGCTCACGGTCAGTCATCACACTTGGAGCTGTGGCTTGAGGAGTAGACTTGGGTGCATTCACAGCAGAATCATGAGTGGCAGAGTCATCATTGGTGGAGTAAGATGCAGCTTTGCGAAACTGACCATCCAATGGACGAATGCCTTCATCAATGACCAGAGGTGCCTTGCCCTTTTCATCAGCTGAGGTATAAGTCTGCTTGAGGACTTCAATCGGGGGCAGATAGCTGAGGTGATTCTGAAAATCAGCCTTGTAGTTGAGTGAAGACCTTGTTCTGAGGAATCTCATAATCCAAGGAGCATAAGGCTTCAACTCAAACGGAGAGAGTGCAACATTTGCCAGAGTCCTCATGAAGAAATCATAATAATTGATATGAATGCTATGAATTATGTTGAATAGCAGATTCTTCATGATGACAACTATTTCCTCATCAGATGAGTCGTGGCCTTTGATGGGAATCATTGTCCTCGTCAGAATGCGATAGACTGTTCGGGGCACATAGAGTAAGTCCTTTACGAGGAATCTGGTCCTTGAGGCTTGACCGGGCTTCAGAGGCTTCATTAACACTTGCATGTAATGAGCAGTGAGTTCAGATTCTTGGTACAGGCAGCGAGCTCCTTCACTGGGTGGACTGATGGGCAGGGCGTGAAGCAATTCAGAGGCCGGTGCCTTATAATGGGTATTATCGGTCATCCAGTCCAAGACCCAGGTGTTGATGTCTTCAGGATCACCGGTGATGTGCATTGTCACATAGAACTGAAGAATGAGCTCTTCATTCCAATCAACAATGTCAGAGCAAAAGTTGAGGAGGCCTGCGTCATGAAGCACACTGAGCACAGGAGTGAAACAGGGCAATGATTCCATGTCTACATGAGGAATATTCTCATGGTAGAAGATTGTGTCCTTGTTGAAGAGTAGTGAAGAATAGAAATTGGCCTGGCTAGCAGTCCAGAAGCGCTCCCTCCTAAGATGAGCAGAGTCATAAGGATTGTAGTCAGAGAAGAATACATGTTCACCAAAGAAGTCATCAGCCTTGAATTTTTGCTTCTTCGAGAAGGGATCCTTTGGCTTGGGGCGAGGAGTGTCAGTCAATTGCATCACAACCTCAGGGATCTTGATCTCAGGTTCCACGGGCTGAGGAATTTCAGGTACTTCTTCAGTGGCAGCCTGGGACTTCAATTCTTCATTTACATTTTCATTAGCACTAGTGGCTGGAATTTCTTCATGGATGGACGGAGTTGCACGAGGTTCTTCAGATCCCATTTGTACTTCAGTAGTCAGTGGGGACTGAGGAATTTGTTGCAGAGGAGTGAACAATGGAGAATTGGGGTGCTGAATTTCCCAAAAGTCATCATTCAGCACTGGCGTGGTGCATCCAATGTCCACATCAACTTCTTCATCCATTTCTTCAACGTCGGCCTCTTCAGCAGTGAAGTGAGGCATGGGCGATGAGATAATTGGGGTTGAAGGGTTTTCATCCACTTCAATTTCTTCATCCAACTGCTCTGACGAAGCAGCAAAAGGATTCTCTTCATCGGATTCACTTGGAATCACATAGTCTTCATCAAAAGGAACAAGGTCCTTTGATGGCATGGTTGAGATAGGAACATCATCAATTGGGTTGTCAAATGAGCTAGTCAATGACTTCATCTTCTTCAGGGATAAAGAATCAGATGAAGTTGATGCCTTCCTTTTCTTCACAGCTGCACGCTCTGCAGCCTTGGTCTTCTTCACATCTGATGCAGATGGAAGGATCGGAGTTGGTGTGGGCGCAGGAGGAGCAGAGGAATCTAGTTGAATTTCTTCAGGCGCAACTGTTGCAGTTGCCCTGACATCTTCACTTTCTTCAGGCATAATGATACGCCCATTTTGCATCATGCTTTTATATCAATATTTATTGCATTATGGGCTGTTATTACACATTATGTCACAATACTTATGCCTATTCTCTCTTATTTTACAAGGTTTACATAAAGAGGGAGAATGCCGGTAGCTGGGATTCTGGGTTGGAAAAGGAGCAAATATTAGAGACCTATTCTGCACAGCTCCAAAATTCCTGAAACTTCATGGATGATGTTTTCCAAATATATAAAAAATACTGAGCGCAAGAACCTCACCAGGGGGGCCACACCCTTCCCACGAGGGTGGGGGGGAGCCCCCCTACCTCGTGGCCCCCCTGGTGGCCATCTTCTGCTATATGGAGTCTCTCGATGGGAAAAAAATTAATAAGCCATCTTCTCGGACGAAACTCCGCCGCCACGACGCGGAACCAATCTAGGGCTCAGGCGGAGCTATTCTGCCGGGGAAACTTCCCTCCCGGAGGGGGAAATCATCGCCATCATCATCACCAACGCTCCTCTCATCGGGAGAGGGCAATCTCCATCAACATCTTCATCAACACCATCTCATCTCAAAACCCTAGTTCATCTCTTGTATCCAATTCTTGTTTCCAAGTCCGGGATTGGTGCTAGTGGGTTGCTAGTAGTGTTAATTACTCCTTGTAGTTGATGCTAGTTGGTTTAATTGGTGGAAGATCATATGTTCAGATCCTATATGCATATTAATACCCCTCTGATTATGAACATGTTTATGCTTTGTGAGTAGTTACTTTTGTTCCTGAGGACATGGGAGAAGTCTTGCTATTAGTAGTCATGTGAATTTGGTATTCGTTCGATATTTTGATGAGATGTATGTTGTCTCTCATCTAGTGGTGTTATGTGAACGTCGACTACATGACACTTCACCATTATTTGGGCCTAGAGGAAGGCATTGGTAAGTAATAAGTAGATGATGGGTTGCTAGAGTAACAGAAGCTTAAACCCTAGTTTATGCGTTGCTTCGTAAGGGGCTGATTTGGATCCATATGTTTCATGCTATGGTTAGGTTTACCTTAATACTTTTGTTGTATTTGCGGATGCTTGCAATAGAGGTTAATCATAAGTGGGATGCTTGTCCAAGTAAGGGCAGCACCCAAGCACCGGTCCACCCACATACCAAATTATCAAAGTATCGAACGCGAATCATATGAATGTGATGAAAAATAGCTTGATGATATTCCCATGTGTCCTCGGGAGCGCTTTACATCATATAAGAGTTTGTCTAGGCTTGTCCTTTGGTACAAAAGGATTGGGCCATCTTGCTGCACTTTATTTACTTTTGCTACTTGTTGCTCGTTATAAATTATCCTATCACAAAACTATCTGTTACCACTTATTTCAGTACTTGCAGAGAATACCTTGCTGGAAACCACTTATCATTTCCTTCTGCTCCTCGTTGGGTTCGACACTCTTACTTATCGAAAGGACTACAATAGATCCCCTATACTTGTGGGTCATCCAGACTCTTTTCTGGCGCCGTTGCCAGGGAGTGAAGCGCCTTTGGTAGGTGGAATTTGGTAAGGAAAAATTTATATAGTGTGCTGAAATTTACTGTCACTTATTACTATGGAAAGTAATCCTCTGAGGGGTTTGTTCGGGGTATCTTCACCCCTACCAGTAGAGCAAAGAGTTGCTCCTCAACCTATTCAGCCTACTGAAAATGAATATGAAAATGAAAGGTCTTCCCTTTATCTTTGAGGGGAGATGCATCGACATGGTATAGCCTATGTGATGGTATGAGGTCTTGGAATTACAAACGATTGAAATTAGAATTTCATTAGAAGTTTTATCCTATGCATCTTGGTCATCGTGATCGCAATTGTATATATAATTTTTGGCCTCGCGAAGGATAAAGCATCGCTCAAGCTTGGGGGAGGCTTAAATCAATGTTATATTCATGCCCCAATCATGAGCTCTTAAGAGAAATGATTATTCAAAAATTTTATGCTCGGCTTTCTGGTAACAATCGCACCATGCTTGATACTTCTTGTGCTGGCTCTTTTATGATGAAGACTATTGAATTCAAATGGAATTTATTGGAAAGAATTAAATGCAACTCTGAAGATTGGGACCTCGACAATGGTAAGGAGTCAGGTATGACACCTAGTTTTGATTGTGTTAAATATTTTATGGATACCGATATTTTTCGTAAATTTAGCACTAAATATGGACTTGACTCTGAGATAGTAGCTTCTTTCTGTGAATCTTTTGCTACTTATGTTGATCTCCCTAGGAGAAGTGGTTTAAATATCATCCTCCCATAGAAGTAAAAGTAGCTGCACCTATTAAAGTTGAAGAAAAGACTATTACTTATAATGATCATATTGTTCCTACTTCTTATGTTGAGAAACCACCTTTCCCTGTTAGGATAAAGGATCATGCTAAAGCTTCAACTGTGGTTCGTAAAAGCAATATCAAAACATATACACCCCCTGAGCAGGTTAAAGTTGAACCTAATATTGCTATTGTTAAAGATCTCTTGTCTGATAATATTAATGGGCGTGTTATTTATTTCTGTAATGAAACTGCTAGAATTGCTAAACCCCGTGATAAAGATAAACCTAGACCTGTGGTAGGCATGCCTGTTATTTTTGTTAAAATAGGAGATCATTGTTATCATGGCTTATGTGATATGGGTGCTAGTGCTAGTGCAATACCTTATTCCTTATACAAAGAAGTTATGCATGATATTGCACCTGCTGAGATGGAAGATATTGATGTCACAATTAAACTTGCCAATAGAGATACTATTTCACCAATGGGAATTGTTAGAGATGTTGAAGTCTTGTGTGGGAAAACTAAATATCCTGTTGATTTTCTTGTTCTTGGTTCCCCACAAGATAGCTTTTGTCCCATTATATTTGGTAGACCCTTCTTAAATACTGTGAACGCCACCATAGACTGCAAAAGAGATGTTGTTACTGTCGGTTTAGATGATATGACTCATGAATTTAATTTTTCTAAATTTGGTAGACAACACCGTGAAGAAGACTTACCTAGTAAGGATGAAATTATTGGTCTTGCTTCTATTGCCGTACCTCCTAGTGATCCTTTAGAACAATATTTGCTAGACCATGAAAATGATATGTTTATGAATGAAAGAAGGGAATTAGATGAAGTATTCTTTAAACAGGAACCTATTCTAAAAAATAATTTACCTATTGAAATCCTAATGGATCCTCCTCCACCCAAGGGTGATCCCGTTTTTGAGCTTAAACCGTTACCTCATACTCTTAAATATGCTTATCTTGATGAGAAAAAGATATATCATGTTATTATTAGTGCTAACCTTTCAGAGCATGAGGAAGAGAGATTATTGAAAACTCTGAAGAAGCACCGTGCTGCTATTGGGTATACTCTTGATGATCTTAAGGGCATTAGTCCCACTCTATGTCAACATAAAATTATTTTGGAAGAAGATGCTAAACCAGTCTGTGATCATCAATGTCGGCTGAATCCTAAAATGAAAGAAGTGGTAAGAAAGGAGATACTAAAGCTCCTTGAGGCAGGTATAATTTATCCTGTTGCTGATAGTCAGTGGGTAAGCCTTGTCCATTGTGTCCCTAAGAAGGGAGGTATTACTGTTGTTCCTAATGATAAAGATGAATTGATTCCTCAAAGAATTATTACAGGTTATAGAATGGTAATTTATTTCCGCAAATTAAATAAGGCTACTAAAAATGATCATTACCCCTTACCTTTTATTGATCAAATGCTAGAAAGATTATCTAAACATAAACAATTTTGCTTTCTAGATGGTTATTCTGGTTTCTCTCAAATACCTATGTCGGCCAAAGATCAATCAAAGACTACTTTTACATGCCCTTTCGGTACTTTTGCTTATAGACGTATGCCTTTTGGTTTGTAATGCACCTGCTACCTTTCAAAGATGCATGATGGCTATATTCTCTGACTTTTGTGAAAAGATTTGTGAGGTTTTCATGGATGACTTTTCCGTCTATGGATCTTCTTTTGATGATTGCTTGAGCAACCTTGATCGAGTTTTTCAAAGATGTGAAGGAACTAATCTTGTCTTGAATTGGGAAAAGTGGCACTTTATGGTCAATGAAGGTATTGTCTTGGGGCATAAAGTTTCTGAAAGAGGTATTGAAGTTGATAAAGCCAAGGTTGATGCTATTGAAAAGATGCCATGTCCCAAGGACATCAAAGGTATAAGAAGTTTCCTTGGTCATGCCGGTTTTTATAGGAGGTTCATTAAGGACTTCTCAAAAATCTCTCGGCCTCTAACTAATTTATATACCATTTGTTTTTGATGATGATTGTGTAGAAGCATTTAAAATACTTAAGAAAGCATTGATCTTTGCACCTATTGTTCAGCCACCTGATTGGAATTTACCCTTTGAAATTATGTGTGATGCTAGTGATTATGCTGTAGGTGCTGTTCTAGGACAAAGAGTTGATAAGAAACTAAATGTTATTCAATATGCTAGTAAAACTCTAGACAATGCTCAAAGAAACTATGCTACTACTGAAAAAGCATTCTTAGCAGTTGTATTTTCTTGTGATAAGTTTAGACCTTATATTGTTGATTCTAAAGTAACTATTCACACTGATCATGCTGCTATTAAATATATTATGGAAAAGAAAGATGCTAAACCTAGGCTTATTAGATGGGTTCTCTTGCTACAAGAATTTTATTTGCATATTGTTGATAGAAAAGGAGCTGAGAACCCCGTTGCAGACAACTTGTCTACGTTAGAAAATGTGCTTGATGACCCACTACCTATTGATGATAGCTTTCCTGATGAGCAATTAAATGTCATAAATGCTTCTCGTACTGCTCCATGGTATGCTGATTATGCTAATTGCATTGTTGCTAAGTTTATACCACCTAGTTTCACATACCAGCAAAAGAAAAAGTTCTTCTTTGATTTGAGGCATTACTTTTGGGATGACCCACATCTTTATAAAAAAGGAGTAGATGGTGTTATTAGACGTTGTGTACTTGAGCATGAATAGGAACAGATCCTACGCAAGTGTCACTCCGAAGCTTATGGAGGACACCATGCTGGAGATAAAACTGCACATAAGGTACTGCAATCTGGTTTTTATTGGCCTACTCTCTTTAAGGATGCCCGTAAGTTTGCCTTATCTTGTGATGAATGTCAAAGAATTGGTAATATTAGTAGACATCAAGAAATGCCTATGAATTATTCACTTGTTATTGAACCATTTGATTTTTGGGGCTTTGACTATATGGGACCCTTTCCCTCCTCTAATGGATATACACATATTTTAGTTGTTGTTGATTATGTTACTAAGTGGGTAGAAGCTATTCCAACTAGTAGTGCTGATCATAACACTTCTATTAAAATGTTTAAAGAAGTTATTTTTCCAATATTTGGAGTCCCTAGATATTTAATGACTGATGGTGGTTCACATTTTATTCATGGTGCTTTCCGTAAAATGCTTGCTAAGTATGATGTTAATCATATAATTGCATCTCCTTATCACCCTCAGTCTAGTGGTCAAGTAGAATTGAGTAATAGAGAACTCAAATTAATTTTTCAAAAGACTGTTAATAGGTCTAGAAAGAATTGGTCCAAGAAACTAGATGATGCATTATGGGCCTATAGAACTGCATACAAAAATCCTATGGGTATGTCTCCGTATAAAATGGTCTATGGAAAAGCATGCCACTTACCTCTCGAATTAGAACACAAGGCTTATTGGGATATTAAAGAACTTAATTATGATTTTAAACTTGCCAGTGAGAAGAGGTTATTTTATATTAGCTCACTTGATGAATGGAGAACCCAAGCCTACGAAAATGCCAAGTTGTTTAAAGAAAAAGTTAAAAGATGGCATGAAAAAAGGATACAAAAGCATGAGTTTAATGTAGGTGATTATGTATTGCTATACAACTCTCGTTTAAGATTTTTTGCAGGAAAACTTCTTCTCTAAATGGGAAGGTCCTTACGTTATCGAGGAGGTCTACCGTTCCGGTGCCATAAAAATCAACAACTTCGAAGGCACAAATCCGAAGGTGGTAAACGGTCAAAGAATCAAACACTATATCTCAGGTAATCCCATAAATTTTGAAACCAATGTTATTGCAACCGTAACCCCGGAGGAATACATAAGGGACACTTTTCGGAATGTTTCAGACTCCGAAAAGGAATAGGTATGTGGTACGGTAAGTAAACCGACTCCAAAACAATTTTAAGGCAATATTTCTCCGTTTTGGAATATTTAGAAAAATAGAAAAATAAGCAGCAGTTCGGGAAGGACACGAGGGCTCCATGAGGGTGGAGGGCGCGCCCTACCCTACTGGGCGCCCCCTACCTCGTGGGCACCTCGTGTGCTCTCCGGACTCCGTTTTCATACACGACATGTATTCTGGTCGGTAAAAATTCATTATATAATCTCCCGGGGGTTTTGACTCCCGTATCACGCAAAAATCTCCTGTCTTTGTTTCGAGTTGTTTTCTGTCAGGGTTGTCAAGTCCAGGCACTATGCCGTCTCCCTCCTCCTCCAACCATGAGGGCAACGATGCTTGGCTAATGAAGATAGAGCTGAAGAGAGAAGAACCCATGGAGATCAACAAGGACGAAGGGATCAAGAAGGCTATGGAGGACCAAGTTCCGGCAACAGAAGACACCCTTCAACTTGATCACAATCTTCTTACCCCAACAAAGATCGAAGCTTTCAAGATGATTGAGTTAGCTCGTATACAAAACAAGTATTTTACACGTGAAAATATTTTGTTGAAGGACCATATCATCGCACTCAAGGGCATTATTCGCAAGTTAGAAGACCTCCTACGCTCGATGTGCGACTATCCATTATCAACAACTCCACCTTCTTCACCAACAAAGGAGACATAATCATCTGGTATGGGCACTCCACTTGGCAACTGCCAAGCTTGGGGGAGTGCCTCGGTATCGCATCACCATCACTTTTATCTTTACCGTTTTCTTAGCTCGATCCTTTTGGTAATATCTTTATCAAGTAGAATAAAAGTTCTTAGTATGATATAGTTGTGAGTTTTGTTTTATTATCCTTCTATGTAATTGAGTCCGTGAGTTATATAATAAAGATTAGTGTTGAGTCAAGGGCTTGATTATTTTGCCATGATCCTAAAGGAATAAAAGAAAAGAGAAAGAAATAAAAAGAAACAAAGAGATCATGTGAGTCTTATGGAGAGTAATGAGCTCACATAGAAAAAGTATGATGAATAAAAGTTGTTGAGGGTTGACAAACACAGTCTTGGTCATCGTTGCAATTAATAGGAAGTAATAAAGAAAGAGAGGTCTTCACATATAAATATACTATCTTGGACAACTTTTATGATTGTGAGCACCCATTAAAATATGACATGCTAAAGAGTTGACATTGGACAAGGAAGACAACATAATGGGTTATGTTTTCTCACATCTGAGATAAACTATATTGTCTTGGATCTTCCAACATGATGAGCTTGCCTTTCCCCCTCATGCTAGCCAAATTCATCGCACTAAGTAGAGATACTACGTGTGCTTCTAAATACCCTTAAACCAGTTTTGCCATGAGAGTCCACTATACCTACCTATGGATTGAGTAAGATCCTGTAAGTAAGTTGTCATCGGTGCAAGCAATAAAAATTGCTCTCTAAATATGTATGACTTATTAGTGTGGGAGAAAATAAGCTTTATACGATCGTGTGATATGGAAGTAATAAAAGCGACAGACTGCATAATAAAGGTCCATATCACAAGTGGCAATATAAAGTGACATTCTTTCGCATTAAGATTTTGTGCATCCAACCATGAAAGCGCATGACAACCTCTGCTTCCCTCTGCGAAGGGCCTATCTTTTACTTTTATCTCCTACATTACATAAGAGTCTTGGTGATCTTCACCCTTCTTTTTTACATTTTATCCTTTGGCAAGCACAATATGTTGGAAAGATCTTGGTATATATGGCTAATTGGATGTGAGATTTCATGAACTATTACTGTTGACATTACCCTTGAGGTAAAACATTGGGAGGCAAAACTATAAGCCCCTATCTTTCTCTGTGTCCGGTTAAAACTCCATACCCATAAGTATTGCGTGAGTGTCAACAATTGTGAAAGATTATATGATAGTTGAGTATGTGGACTTGCTGAAAAGCTCTTATACATTGATTCTTTCCAATGTTATGATAAATTGCGATTGCTTCAATGACCGAGATTGTAGTTTGTTAGTTTTCAATGAAGTTTACGATTCCTACTTGATATTGTGATTGAATTATTACTCTAGCATCAGATATTATATGACAAAGAATTATGTAAGTTGCTGCTCTAAGAATGATCATGATGCCCTCATGTCCATATTTTATTTTTATCGACACCTCTATCTCTGAACATGTGGACATATTTTTCGATTTCGGCTTTTCGCTTGAGGACAAGCGAGGTCTAAGATTGGGGGAGTTGATACGTCCATTTTGCATCATGCTTTTATATCAATATTTATTGCATTATGGGATGTTATTACACATTATGTCACAATACTTATGCCTATTCTCTCTTATTTTACAAGGTTTACATAAAGAGGGAGAATGCCGGCAGCTGGGATTCTGGGCTGGAAAAGGAGCAAATAGTAGAGACCTATTCTGCACAGCTCCAAAAGTCCTGAAACTTCACAGATGATGTTTTCCAAATATATAAAAAATACCGAGTGCAAGAACCTCACCAGGGGATCCACACCCTTCCCACGAGGGTGGGGGGCGCGCCCTACCCCTCTGGGCGCCCCCCTACCTCGTGGCCCCCTGGTGGCCCTTCGGTGGCCATCTTCTACTATATGGAGTCTCTCGATGGGAAAAAATTAATAAGCCATCTTCTCGGACGAAACTCCGCCGCCACGAGGCGGAACCTTGGCGGAACCAATCTAGGGCTCTGGTGGAGCTGTTCTGCCGGGGAAATTTCCCCCCCGGAGGGGGAAATCATCGCCATCATCATCACCAACGCTCCTCTCATCGGGAGAGGGCAATCTCCATCAACATCTTCATCAGCACCATCTCATCTCAAAACCCTAGTTCATCTCTTGTATCCAATTCTTGTCTCCATGTCCGGGATTGGTGCTAGTAGGTTGCTAGTAGTGTTAATTACTCCTTGTAGTTGATGCTAGTTGGTTTAATTGGTGGAAGATCATATGTTCAAATCCTATATGCATATTAATACCCCTCTGATTATGAACATGTTTATGCTTTGTGAGTAGTTACTTTTGTTCCTGAGGACATGGGAGAAGTCTTGCTATTAGTAGTCATGTGAATTTGGTATTCGTTTGATATTTTGATGAGATGTTGATAACCCGCAAGTATAGGGGATCGCAACAGTTTTCAAGGGTAGAGTATTCAACCCAAATTTATTGATTCAACACAAGGGGAGCCAAAGAATATTCTCAAGTATTAGCAGTTGAGTTGTCAATTCAACCACACTTGGAAACTTAATATCTGCAGCAAAGTGTTTAGTAGCAAAGTAATATGATAGTGGGGATAACGATAGCAAAAGGTAACAGTAGTAAAAACAATATTTTTGGTATTTTGTAGTGATGATAGCAATACCAACAGAAAAGTAAATAAGCGAAGCACAATATATGGAAAGCTCGTAGGCAATGGATCGGTGATGGAGAATTATGCCGGATGCGGTTCATCAGGTAACAGTCATAACCTAGGGTGACACAGAACTAGCTCCAGTTCATTGATATAATGTAGGCATGTATTCCGAATATAGTCATACGTGTTTATGGAAAAGAACTTGCATGACATCTTTTGTCCTACCCTCCCGTGGCAGCGGGGTCCTTAAGGAAACTAAGGGATATTAAGGCCTCCTTTTAATAGAAAACCGAAACAAAGCATTAACACATAGTGAATACATGAACTCCTCAAACTACGGTCATCACCGATAAGCATCCCGATTATTGTCACTTCGGGCTTAATGGATCATAACACATAATAGGTGATGAGGACATCAATACCATTGTTACACCCACAGCCCCTACTGTTACATATACTGGACCAATTACTAGAGCTCGCGCACGCCAATTAAATTACCAGGTACTTTCGTTTCTTGGTAATGATTCTAATGTTCATGAGATTATGATGCGTACTTCGCGTACTTCGTTTGTGTCCAACGACCAGACCAAGACGTCACAGAACCCCACCTTGATCAATAAAGCTTTCATCTTATATTCGCAATATCCAGATTGCAATCTCAGCTTCTTGCTTGTTCTTCGTTTGCTCGCAGGAAACAGGCCCTCGTGGTCAGGTTGATCGTGCTCCGGCGTGGTCAATAACCCCTCGGAAGTTGGTTTAGCGATTGCTAAGGCGCGACGTCTCGCACGTTCGTAGTCGGATCGTCAAGGTCGACTCCCACAGAAAACGATAGCCACCATCTCATCGAAACATCGGGACACCTTTGCCTCTATCAATAGGTGACTACAGACTTGCAAGATAGGATCAAGAACACTCATATATTGATGAAAACACAATAGGTTCAGATCTGAAATCATGGCACTCGGGCCCTAGTGACAAGCATTAAGCATAGCAAAGTCATAGCAACATCAATCTCAGAACATAGTGGACACTAGGGATCAAACCTAACAAAACTAACTCGATTACATGATATATCCCATCCAACCCATCACCGTCCAGCAAGCCTACAATGGAATTGCTCACGCACGGCGGTGAGCATCATGAAATTGGTGATGGAGGATGGTTGATGATGGCGATGGCGATGGATTCCCCTCTCCGGAGCCCCGAACGGACTCCAGATCAGCCCTCCCGAGAGGTTTTAGGGCTTGGCGGCGGCTCCGTATCGTAAAACGCAATGATTTCTTCTCTCTGATTTTTTTCTCATCGAAACTCAATATATGGAGGTGGAGTTGGAGTCGGAGACGCAACAGGGGGCCCACGAGGTAGGGGCGCGCGCCCTAGGGGGGCAGGCGCGCCCCCACCCTCGTGGCAAGACAGTGGGCCCCTTGGCCTTCATATTTGGCAGGTATTTTTCTTATTTTCTGAAAAGTGTCTCCGTGAAGTTTCAGGTCATTCCGAGAACGTTTGATCCTGCACATAAATAACACCATGGTAATTCTGCTGAAAACGGCGTCAGTCCGAGTTAGTTCCATTCAAATCATGCAAGTTAGAGTCCAAAACAAGGGCAAAAGTGTTTGGAAAATTAGATACATTGGAGACGTATCAACTCCCCCAAGCTTAAACCTTTGCTTGTCCTCAAGCAATTCAGTTGACAAACTGAAAGTGATAAAGAAAAACTTTTACAAACTCTGTTTGCTCTTGTTGTTGTAAATATGTAAGGCCAGCATTCAAGTTTTCAGCAAAGATTATAACTAACCACATTCGCAATAACGCATAGGTCTCAAGTTACTCATATCAATAGCATAATCAACTAGCGAGCCATAATAATAAAACTCGGATGACAACACTTTCTCAAAACAATCATAATATGATATAACAAGGTGGTATCTCGCTAGCCCTTTCTGAGACCGCAAAACATAAATGCAGAGCACCTTTAAAGACCAAGGACTGACTAGACATTGTAATTCATGGTAAAAGAGATCTAGTCAAGTCATACTCAATGTAAACTAACAGTAATGAATGCAAATGACAACGGTGCTCTCCAACTGGTGCTTTTTAATAAGAGGATGATGACTCAGCATAAAAGTAAATAGATAGGCCCTTTGCAGAGGGAAGCAGGGATTTATAGAGGTGCCAGAGCTCGGTTTTGAAACAGAGGTGAATAATATTTGAGCGGTATACTTTCATTATCAACATAACAACCAAGAGATGATGATATCTTCCATGCTACACACATTATAGGCGGTTCCCATACAGAATGGTAAAGTTTACACTCCCCCTTCCACCAACAAGCATCAATCCATGGCTTGCTCGAAACAACGAGTTCCTCCAACTAACAAGAGTCCCAGGGGGAGTTTTGTTTGCAATTATTTTGATTTAGTTTGCATAAAGCATGGGACTGGGCATCCTGGTGACCAGCCATTTATCTCATGAGTGAGGAGCGGAGTCCACTCCTCTTGAGAATAACCCGCCTAACATGGAAGATACGGACAGCCCTAGTTGATACATGAGCTATTCGAGCATACAAAATGAGATATTTATTTGAAGGTTTAGAGTTTGGCACATACAAATTTACTTGGAAAGGCAGGTAGATACCATATATAGGTAGGTATAATGGACTCATGTGGAATAACTTTGGGGTTTAGGGAGTTTGGATGCACAAGCAGTATTCCCGCTTAGTACAGGTGGAGGCTAGCAAAAGACTGGGAAGCGACCAGCTAGAGAGCGACAATAGTCATGAACATGCATTAAAATTAATCAACACTGAATGCAAGCATGAGTAGGATATAATCCACCATGAACATAAATATCGTGAAGGCTATGTTGATTTTGTTTCAACTACATGCGTGAACATGTGCCAAGTCAAGTCACTTAAATAATTTAGAGGAGGATACCACCTTATCATACCACATCATAACTATCTCAATAGCATGTTGGCACGCAAGGTAAACCATTATAACTCATAGCTAATCAAGCATGGCATAAGAAACTATGATCTCTAGTTGTCATTGCAAACATGTTTATTCATAATAGGCTGAATCAGGAACGTTGAACTAATCATATTTACAAAAACAAAAGAGGTCGAGTTCATACCAGCTTTTCTCATCTCAGCTAGTCCATCATATAACATCATAATTGCCTTTCACTTGCACGATCGAATGATGTGAATAATAATAATAGTGCACGTGCATTGGACTAAGCTAGAATCTGCATGCATTCAATAAACATGAGAAGACAAGGCAATATGGGCTCTTTTGTTAGATAAACAATAATGCATATAAGAGCCACTTCAACAATTTAATTATGGTCTTCTCCTATCGATCCCCAAAGAAAAGAAAAGAAATAAAACTATTTACACGAGAAAGCTCCCAACAAGCAAAACAAGAACATGAAATATTTTTGGTTTTCTTTTTAATTACTACTACAAGCATGGAAAGTAAACTAATTAAAAGGTACAACTAATGGAAAGCTCGTAGGTAATGGATCGGTGATGGAGAATTATGCCGGATGCGGTTCATCATGTAACAGTCATAACCTAGGGTGACACAAAACTAGCTCCAGTTCATTGATATAATGTAGGCATGTATTTCGAATATAGTCATACGTGCTTATGGAAAAGAACTTGCATGACATCTTTTGTCCTACCCTCCCGTGGCAACGGGATCCTTACGGAAACTAAGGGATATTAAGGCCTCCTTTTAATAGAGAACCGGAACAAAGCATTAACACATAGTGAATACATAAACTCCTCAAACTACGGTCATCACCGGTAAGTATCCCGATTATTGTCACTTCGGGGTTAACGGATCATAACACATAATAGGTGACTACAGACTTGCAAGATAGGATCAAAAACACTCATATATTGATGAAAACATAATAGGTTCAGATCTGAAATCATGGCACTCGGGCCCTAGTGACAAGCATTAAGCATAGCAAAGTCATAGCAACATCAATCTCAGAACATAGTGGACACTAGGGATCAAACCCTAACAAAACTAACTCGATTACATGATAGATCCCATCCAACCCATCACCGTCCAGCAAGCCTACGATGGAATTACTCACGCACGGCGGTGAGCATCATGAAATTGGTGATGGAGGATGGTTGATGATGACGATGGCGACGGATTCCCCTCTCCGGAGCCCCGAACGGACTCCAGATCAGCCCTCCCGAGAGGTTTTAGGGCTTGCCGGCGGCTCCGTATTGTAGAACGCGATGATTTCTTCTCTCTGATTTTTTTACTCATCGAAACTCAATATATGGAGGTGGAGTTGGAGTCGGAGACGCAACAGGGGGCCCACGAGGTAGGGGGCGTGCCCTAGCGGGGCAGGCGTGCCTCCCACCCTCGTGGCAAGACGGTGGCCCCCCTGGCCTTCATCTTTGGCCGGTATTTTTCTTATTTTCTGAAAAGTGTCTCCGTGAAGTTTCAGGTCATTCCGAGAACGTTTGATCCTGCACATAAATAACACCATGGTAATTCTGCTGAAAACAACGTTAGTCCGGGTTAGTTCCATTCAAATCATGCAAGTTAGAGTCCAAAACAAGGGCAAAAGTGTTTGGAAAAGTAGATACGTTGGAGACGTATCAGACGTATGTTGTCTCCCCTCTAGTGGTGTTATGTGAACATCGACTACATGACACTTCACCATTATTTGGGCCTAGAGGAAGGCATTGGGAAGTAATAAGTAGATGATGGGTTGCTAGAGTGACAGAAGCTTAAACCCTAGTTTATGCGTTGCTTCGTAAGGGGCTGATTTGGATCCATATGTTTCATGATATGGTTAGGTTTACCTTAATACTTTTGTTGTATTTGCAGATGCTTGCAATAGAGGTTAATCATAAGTGGAATGCTTGTCCAAGTAAGGGCAGCACCCAAGCACCGGTCCACCCACATACCAAATTATCAAAGTACCGAACACGAATCATATGAACGTGATGAAAACTAGCTTGATGATATTCCCATGTGTCCCCGGGAGCGCTTTACATCATATAAGAGTTTTTCCAGACTTGTGCTTTGCTACAAAAGGATTGGGCCATCTTGCTGCACTTTATTTACTTTTGCTACTTGTTGCTCGTTACAAATTATCCTATCACAAAACTATCTGTTACCACTTATTTCAGTACTTGCAGAGAATACCTTGCTGGAAACTGTTTATCATTTCCTTCTGCTCCTCTTTGGGTTCGACACTCTTACTTATCGAAAGGACTACGATAGATCCCCTATACTTGTGGGTCATCAAGCAACACTAGTGGTTGCCCTGGCAATTTTTTCAGTGGCTATAATGCAGTCATCAGCCCTGGAATCAACATTTTGTTCAGCAGCCTGATTGTCATCAGCGATGCTGGCATTTTCTTCTGTAGGCTGAGCAGATGCTTCAGCCTGAGGAATTTCCTGTTGCGTTGGGGCTGCAACATTTTAAGTGAATTGATCAGTGAGTTTCACAAAACGGACCTTGGCTCCAAGCCAATCAGCGTGGTATGCGTCAAATTCATCACTGAGTATCTTGATCTCAGATTGAATAGTGACAAGTTCTTCAGTTCTCATAAAGATAACGTTTTTCTTCAGGTAGCGCTCCTTTTTGTATTACGCTTTCTTGATCTGCCTGGCCTTCTCAAACTTCCATTTTTCTTCTTGTATGAAGTGAGTCAACATATGACTTTGGCCAGGAGTCAACTTGAAGTCAGGCATCGGAGTGTTGGGGTCCTTGTGCCATAGATCAATGTACTCAAGGATCAACTTTGGATCCAAAAGCAGAGGCACACTTGTGCCCTTGGCTCTAGTGGCCTTGACCTACCTGTGTCTTATGATTTCTGCAAGTTCGTCATCATCATCTTCGTCTTCATCGGACGGCACGTGAAAAGCGACTTGCTTCTTTTGAAGACTTGGTCGAGAGCCTCGTCCAACAGTTGCTTTGGTCTTCAACAGAGTGGGACCAGTTGGAGAATGTAGTGGTGCTGAGGAACTAGCGGATGCTCCTGAGGCAATAGAGATGCCCGCTGTCCTTCGGCACATGGCGAGATGCGCGGGTGCTGAGGATTTGGTTGGAGCAGCTGAGGACTTTGGTGGAGGAGCTGAGGACTTTGGAGCGGGAGCAGCATGAGGAGTTGGCCTTGAGGGCTTTGAAGAGTCTGGCCATGAGGGCATTGCTGAGGAACTTGGCCGTGAGGGAATTGAGGGTGAAGCACTTGGCTTGTGAGCAGGCTTCTTTGGCTTGCATGCAGAGGCCTCAGCAGTGGCAGCAGCAGCAACAGTAGAGTCTTCATTAAATTTCCTCACTGCTTCTCTTGCTTGTCTGGCCAACTTGGCCTGGCGCTTGGCCCATTCATCAGGATAATCCTCACCATGCTTGAGGCTGGTGGGATCTGCTTCTTGTCCAGGTGCCAATGGAGGTCTTGGGCATGGAGGATTGAGAGCGAATTTCTTCATGTACTTGGGAGTAACATACTTGTACTCCCTCCACTCTCTTGCCCATCTCCTCTCTATTCTTTGAATGCGCACCTTGCGCTGATTTTTGTCCTCCTTACCAAACTTGGCTTCATTAGGAGTGCAATAGTCCTTGTATATATCATCAGGGATCTCAAAAGCAGTATTGACCTCAGGCCTTTTTCCTCCCTTCTGTGGCTTCTTTCCATCAGCCATTTTCTTCAGATGAGGAATTTGAAGAATGGAATTCTCTGAAGATGTATGCAAATTTTCTTCGAGGAATGCTGCAAATGAGTTAAGTTGATGAGAACATAGTGATTCAGCAGCTGACATGAGTACCTGTGAACAGAGTATAGTTGCGAGGAATATGGAGAGGTCATATGCATTCTCAGAGGTTTTTCAAAAAGAACAAGTTTGAGGAATTTGACTAGATGAGTCTTGAAGAATTTTACTAAACATTCTTTGTCTTAGGTTCCAGAGTTGTATAGATCGAAAATCCACACAATTGAGGAATCTTGAAGAAAAATATAGCTTAGAGAAATGAATCAAGAACATATAACATGTGAGGTGTTCAGTATCTGACAAATTTGAAGAATAAACACCTTTGAAGATTTTGTAGTTATCATTTGAATCAAAGAGGGCAGTAAAAGTAACTTTTAATTACCTTGGACGAAGAACACGACGAACTGAGAAGTGTAGATGTGAAGTTCATCAGTTCTGATCTTCCACGCCCTAACTTGGCAGAGGAAGACATCTACGGTGGCGGTGGAGTGAAGAAATCCATAGCCGGCGCGAGTACGACGGCGACGAGGTCGAGGCAGTGAAGCTCTTCCTCACTGGCGACGAAGAAATACCGGTGGCGCTAGGGTTTGAGAAGCTCGAGATGGAGTGAGAACGAGCGGAGTAAAAGTGAAGTGAGGAAGGGAAGGGGTATTTATAGCCACGGTGAAAAAACTGTTCGTCTGAAGAAATTGGACGAACGTGCCCCTGACCCTTCTCATTCACTTGACATGTGTCACCCACGTACTGAGAAGTGGAGATCGTGTGAGATCGTGGGTCTATGGATAAGTGTTGTCGCGGGATGTTGAACGGTTTGAGCAGCAAGGCCGAAAATTTAGACAAGATAAGTTAAAAGTTTCATTCGCAAATTCTTCAGCTGACAAGGACACAGTGAAGATTTTGAACGAGTTTCAAATAGAACGCACATGAAGAATTTGTGAATAGATTAGTTTGAGTATAGCATAGAGGGGGAAGGGTCCGATCACATTCACTTAGCAGAAAAGACAATATAAAGAAATAGATATAAGTGAATGTTGTAGAGGACATAAACTCATATATACATATATAGACAATGAGGAAAAATGACTGAAATGGTGAAGACAATGCAAGTTGAAAAACAATTGAGGAATTTCAAAGAACTGAGGAAAAACTCAATTGAAAATTTTCAACATTTTGTGGTGGCGTGACCCACCGTACAAGAATGATGATTTCAGACACCGCGTACAATTGTCGTAGGGTTCTGAGAATCAAATTCTTCGTTAATTTATTCACACTTAGAGTGTTAGTCTTCATTGATTGAAGAAAAACGTTTCTTCATGTGTTGCACATCTAAGTCATCAATTTTGCATAAGTGTTAGGATGAGTGTCCTTTTCAAAGAACATTCGAAGATTCTAGGATATTTAGCTCACACCGCAACTTGCTAAATCTCTTCTCGTCCAAGGGCTTAGTGAAGATATCGGCTAGCTGTTCTTCAGTCTTCACATGCTCAATAGAGATGTCGCCCTTCAACACATGATCACGAAGAAAATGATGAAGAATCTGAATGTGCTTTGTCTTCAAGTGCTGAACTGGGTTATGAGCAATCTTGATGGCACTCTCATTGTCACAGTAGAGAGGCACATTCTTCACGTTGTCGCCGTAGTCCTTGAGAGTTTGCTTCATCCATAGTAGTTGAGCACAGTAAGAACCAACAACAATGTACTCAGCTTCAGCAGTAGACAGTGATACGCAGTTCTGTTTCTTCGAGGACCAACAGACCAAGGATCGTCCGAGGAAATGGCATGTGCCAGATGTTGACTTGCGGCCCACACGATCACCAGCATAGTCAGAGTCTAAAAATCCAATGATATCAAAAGCCGAGCCCTTGGGGTACCATAATCCAAGTGTTGGTGTGTGAGCTAGATATCGAAGAATATGCTTCACAGCCTTATGGTGTGATTCCTTCGGTGTAGCTTGAAATCGGGCACACATGCAAACACTAAGCATACTATCTGGCCTAGATGCACATAGGTACAATAAAGAACCAATCATGGATCGGTATACCTTTTGACCAAAGTCAATACCATTTTCATCAGTGCATAGATGGCCATTTGTGGGCATAGGGATTTCGACTCCTTTGCAATCTTGCATGCCGAATTTCCTCAGTACATCCTTGAGGTATTTCTCCCGGGATATGAATATGCCATTGCGTTGTTGACGAATTTGAAGACCTAAGAAGAATTTCAATTCTCCCATCATAGACATTTCATATTCCTCCCTCATCATATAACCAAATTCATCAGTATAACGTTAGTCAGTACAGCCAAAGATAATATCATCAACATATATTTGGCACACAAATAATTCACCATCATAAGATTTAGTGAAAAGAGTTGGGTCAAGTGAACCGGGTTTGAAGCCTTTCTTCATGAGGAATTCCTTCAAGGTATCATACCACGCCCGTGGGGCCTGCTTGAGGCCATAGAGGGCCTTATTCAGTCTGAAGACTTTGTCAGGATGCTTTGGATCTTCAAAACCTGGGGGTTGAGCAACATATACTTCTTCCTCAGGCTTACCATTGAGGAATGCACTTTTCACATCCATTTGATATAAGATGATATCATGATAGTTAGCATAAGCAAGTAATATGCGAATAGCTTCAAGTCTAGCAACATGTGCAAAAGTTTCATCGAAATCAATTCCTTTAACCTGTGTGTAGCCTTGAGCTACAAGTTGTGCCTTATTCCTCACCACAAGTCCATTTTCATCTTGCTTGTTGCGTTAGATCCACTTTGTGCCGATGATATTGTGCTTGCGAGGATCTGGACGTTTGACCAGTTCCCAGACGTTGTTGAGCTTGAATTGATGTAGTTCCTCTTGCATAGCTTGAATCCACTCAGGTTCTAGAAATGCTTCATCTACCTTAGTGGGCTCTGTGATAGAGACGAAAGCAAAGTGCCCACAAAAGTTAGATAGATGTGAAGCTCTTCAGCGTGTGAGAGGACCTGGAATGTTGATGTTGCTGATGATTTTCTCAATTTGCACTTCATTTGCAATGCAAGGGTGAGCGGGTTGTCGTTGAGGAATTTGATCAGCATTTTCTTCAGCACCATTTTCCTCAGGTGCATCAGCATGATGTTCTTCATGTTCTGGAATGACTTCTTCAGCAGATTCTTCAGTAGGAATGACATCCTCAGTAGCCTCGAACTTAATAGATTCCTCAGGAGGTATTTCATCTATCACGGGAGGTAGGTGCTCTCTTTGCGAGCCATTAGTCTCATCGAACCGCACATCTACAGTTTCAACAACCTTATGGTGACAAGTGTTGAAGACTCTGTAGGTGTGCGAGTCCTTACCATAACCGAGCATAAAACCTTCATGTGCTTTCGGTGCAAATTTAGAACTGTGATGAGGGTCTCTAATCCAACATTTAGCACCGAAGACTTTGAAATAATTCACATTGGGTTTCTTGTCAGTGAGAAGTTCATATGCTGTCTTCTTGAAGAATTTGTGAAGATATACCCTGTTGATGATGTGGCACGTAGTATCAATTGCCTCAGGCCAGAAGCGAGGAGGCGTCTTGTACTCATCAAGCATAGTGCGAGCCATCTCAACAAGAGTCCTATTCTTGCGCTCCACGACGCCATTTTGCTGAGGAGTATAAGGAGCAGATAACTCATGAGTAATACCAGGTTCATCAAGATAGTCATCAAGGCCAGTGTTCTTGAACTCAGTTCCATTATCACTTCTGATGTGCTTGATCTTCACACCAAAGTTGGTTGAAGCCCTCGAGGAAAATCGTTTGAAGACTTCCTGCACTTCAGTTTTGTAAGTGATAATATGGACCCATGTATATTGAGAATAATCATCAACAATGACAAAGCCATATAAAGATGCAACATTAGTAAATGTGGCATAGTGAGTAGGGCCAAAGAGATCCATGTGAAGCAATTCAAATGGTCGAGTAGTGGTCATGATAGTCTTCGCTGGATGCTTGGACTTGGTCATCTTTCCAGCTTCACATGCTCTGCATAAGTGATCCTTGAGGAATTTGACATTTTTAATGCCAATGACATGCTTCTTCTTTGCGAGCGTGTGTAGATTCCTCATGCCAGCATGACCAAGTCGTCGATGCCATAGCCAGCCTTATGAAGCTTTTGCAAGTAGACATGTAGCAGGTTGTGGTCCTGTAGATAAATCAACAATATGCAAATCTCCTCTCCTAAAGCCTTCAAAGACTTTGGAATTGTCAGCTTCCATGATCACAGCACAATGATACTTGCCAAAGACAACAACCATATCAAGATCACAAAGCATTGAGACAGACATGAGGTTGAACCCTAAGGACTCGACAAGCATGACTTTGTCCATATGTCGATCCTTTGAGATTGCAACCTTACCTAGACCCAATACCTTGCTTTTGCCTTTGTTAGCGTAGGTGATATGCTTCAGATGTGATGGAGATAAAGCAGTGTCCATCAATAAGCTCTTGTCACCAGTCATGTGATTTGTACATCCACTATCGAGGACGCACTCAGTGGCTTTGGGTTGATCATCCTGCAGATGAATTAGTGCAACTTACGAACTCATATACTTCAGCAGTCAATATGGTATCAAATTCATCAGATCAATTTCATCAAGCAATAGAACAGATAAGTCAGTATAAGGACGTGAGAAATGAAAATTCATTTCTTCATGATTTGCTTGCGTCCTTTCAAGCATATTCAGGTCTCCAGCAAATTCTTCAGACGATTAAGTTCGTCTGGAGACCTGACCCTGCATAAGAGATTAGTTCTTTTTCTTCACCACCCACATCTGAAGGGGTGGCAAAGAGTTCATCATTCTGCGAGCTCCATAAGAGAAAGGTGGCATAGATGTCAATCCACTTCGTTTCACATAAGAGTGGTTAGGGTAAGCATAAGAGTAAGCAGAGAAATTCTTCTAGGACTTATGAACATAATGATTTGAAGAATAATGCACATATCCATAATCCTTAGATCTTCCCTGTGAAACAGACGGGTTAGCACGATGATGTTCATATGAGGACTTTGATCCTTTTGAGGAATATGATCCATGTGAGGAGTTTGGTCCGTATAAGGACTTAGATCCATATGAAAAATTTGGTCCATATGAAGAATTTGATCTGGAGTTCCTATTCTTCACAGGTGGCGTCATGATGACATTCACCTGAAGATTTTCAAGGCATCTTTTGGGAACCCAGATTTTCTTCATAGGAGGACCGTTCCTGCAGTTAGTGCCAACATATCTAGCAAATACTTCACCATTCTGATTTTTGAAGAGCTTATAGTTGGAGTCAATGGACTCATCAAAAGAATATGAAGATTCACATGTAAAGCCAGATAAAGTAGATGGATCCACTGAAGGTCCCTTTGCAGCAACCCATGAGGTTTTGGGATACTGCTCAGGTTTCCAGTAGGTCCCATCAACATTGATTTTCCTCTCAAAGGCAATACCCTCTTTCCTAGGGTTCCTGTTGAGGATCTGCTTTTTAAGCACATCATAAAGAGCCTGATGCCCTTTGAGGCTTTTGTACATGCCTGTCATATACAATTCCTTCAGCCCTGCATCATTAGTGATACTAGCAATGTCCTCAGATGAGGAATTAGTGATAGTAGAGGCAGTTGAAGAATTTGCAGCAATGGAAGTGTTTGAGCATTCAGGTGAAGAATTAGCAGTTTCACGTTCAATGCACTTCAAACATGGAGGAACAAATTCATCCCGAGTAGCACTGATCTGTTGAGCGAGTAATGAATCACGCTCCTTCTGAAGATCTTCATAACTCACTCTTAACTGCTCAAGATCATCTTTCTTTGAAGAAATTCATAAGAAAGCTTCTCATGATCAGATAGGAGAGTGTTATGATGACCTTGAAGACTGTCAGACTTAGACTGAAGTCTCTGAAGATTTTCAGTCAAGATTTTAGTGCGATCCATTTCCTCGCCCAATCCTCGCTTTTATCTAGCATATTTTGAACCTTTTCAAGTGCCTTTTGCAGTTTCACAGCAATCTTAGCAAGTTTAGAATAGCTGGGTTTGAGGTTTTCATCAGATTCATCCTCACTAGATTCAGAGGAGGGATATTTTAGTACCTTTGAGCCTTTTGCCATGAAGCAATAGGTGGGAGCGTAGTCCTCATCGCCGTCATTAGTAGTGTTGGGGAGGTCCTTTTCTTTAGAGTTGAAGATGGACTTGCTGACGAATGCGGTAGCGAGGACTAGGCTCGCCACACAAGAGTCTGACTCCTCAGATTCCCCCTCTTTCTCATTTTCCTCAGATTTAGCCTCAGAATCCATTTCCTTGCCAATGAATGCTCGAGCCTTCTTGGAGCTGCTCTTCTTGTGAGATGAGGACTTTGAGGGTCTTGATGACGATGACTTTGAAGATTTCTTCTTATTCTTTGAATCATCAGAACTGTAATCCTTGTACTTCTTCTTCTTTGATTCCTTTTCCCACTGAGGACAATCTTAAATGTAGTGTTTAAGTTTTTTTGCATTTATGTCAGAGTCTCTTCTTGTAATCATGGGATGAGGAATCTGATTTCAAGTCACCACCTCTTGAGGATTTACCAAAACGACCACGTCTTGAGAAATTTTGGAATTTCCTCACGAGCATTGCTAGTTCCTGGCTCAGTTCTTCAGGGTCACCAAGGCTGCTGTCAGAATCTTCACCATCATATTCGGATACTGCCTTGGCCTTCAGAGCTCGTGATCTACCATAACTTGGTCCATAGAGATCTCTCTTCTCAGCAAGCTGGAACTCATGAGTGTTTAGTCTCTCGAGGATATCAGCGGGATCAAGTGCCTTATAGTCTCCACGTTCGTATATCATCAATACCAAGGTGTTAAATGGGGAATCAAGCGATCTCAGCAATTTCTTCACCACCTCATGGTCGGTGATATTAGCAGCAGCAAGTGCTTGAAGCTCATTTGAGATGTCAGTGAGGCGATCGAAGGTTTGCTGAACATTTTCATTGTCGAGTCTTTTGAAGCGGTTGAAGAGATTTTGAAGAACGTCAACTCGAGAGTCACGCTGTGTTGAGACTCCCTCATTGACTTTGGACAGCCTGTCCCGGATAAGCTTAGCTGTCTCCAGAGCACTCACTCTGCCAGACTGCCCTTTACTCAGATGGCCACATATGATATTCTTTGCTTGAGAGTCGAGTTGCTTGAATCTCTTCACATCAGCAACGTTGATGGTGGGAGTGACAGAGGGAACACCATTCTCCACAATGTACCAGAGATCGTTATCAATTGCCTCAAGATGCATGCGCATCTTATTCTTTCAGTAGGGATAGTCCGTCCCATCGAAGGTAGGACACCCAGCAGAAACCTTGATCATACCTGCGGTCGACATAACTAAAACTCCAGGTGGTTAAACCAAAATCACACAGAACAAGGGAGTACCTTGCTCTGATACCAATTGAAAGTGCGTTATATCGACTAGAGGGGGGTGAATAGGCGATTTTTATGAATTCTTCACTGAGGAATTGGCGGGTGAGGAAATTCCTGAGTGAAGAACTACTTGCAGCGGAATAAGTACTCAGAAGTAAACATAACAGTGCATGAGCATGGTCTTCATGATGAAATGAAAACAAGCACAGAGTACAGAAAGCGTAAACACAAGATAACACAGGATAAGACAAACAGACTGAAGAAATTGAACTGAGGAAATAGAGAAAGTCTTCAGTCAAAGTCTTCAAATAGGTATGAACAAGCACACAACACAGAAATGAGGAAATGAAAGGGTTGAGGAAATGGAACCAGGTAGCTTGGTGAAGACAATGATTTGGTAGACCAGTTCCAACTGCTGTGACAGTTGTACGTCTGGTTAGGGCGGCTAGATATTTAAACCTGAGGACACAAAGTCCCGGACACCCAGTTCTGAACACGCGATCCAGAACACTCAGTCCTCACCATATTCTGATATGTCTCCAACGTATCTATAATTTTTGATTGCTCCATGCTATATTATCTACTGTTTTGGATGTTTATGGGCTTTATTATACACTTTTATATCATTTTTGGGACTAACCTATTAACCCAGAGCCCAGTGCTAGTTTCTGTTTTTACCCTGTTTTAGGGTTTCGAAGAAAAGGAAAATCAAACGGAGTCCAATTTGACCTGAAACTTCACGGAACTCTTTTTTGGAAGGAAAGAAGCCTAGAAGACTTGGAGTGCACGTAGGGGGATCAGCGAGGAGGTCACGAGGCAGGGGGGTGCGCCCACCCCCTGGGCGTGCCCTCCACCCTCGTGAGCCCCCTGACGTACTTCTTCCGCCTATATATCTCCATATACCTTAAAAACATCTGAGAGCACAATAGATCAGGAGTTCCGCCGCCAGAAGCCTCCGTAGCCACCGAAAGCCAATCTAGACCCGTTCCGGCACCCTGCCGGAGGGGGCAATCCTTCTCCGGTGGCCATCTTCATCATCCCGGTGCTCTCCATGACGAGGAGGGAGTAGTTCTCCCTCGGGGCTGAGGGTATGTACCAGTAGCTATGTGTTTGATCTCTCTCTCTCTCTCTCTCTCTCTCTCTCTCTCTCGTGTTCTTGATTTGGTACAATCTTGATGTGTCGCGAGCTTTGCTATTATAGTTGGCTCTTATGTTTCTCCTCCCCCTCTTCTCTCTTGTAATGAATTGAGTTTCCCCTTTGAAGTAATCTTATCGGATTGAGTCTTTAAAGATTTGAGAACACTTGATGTATGTCTTGCCGTGCGTATCTGTGGTGACAATGGGATATCACGTGATTCACTTGATGTATGTTTTGGTGATCAACTTGCGGGTTCCGCCCATGAACCTATGCATAGGGGTTGGCACACGTTTTCGTCGTGATTCTCCGGTAGAACTTTGGGACACTCTTTGAGGTCCTTTGTGTTGGTTGAATATATGAATATGAGATTGTGTGACGCATATCGTATAATCATACCCACGGATACTTGAGGTGACATTGGAGTATCTAGGTGACATTAGGGTTTTGATTGATTTGTGTCTTAAGGTGTTATTCTAGTACGAACTCTAGGGCTGTTTGTGACACCTATAGGAATAGCCTAACGGATTGATTGGAAAGAATAACTTTGAGGTGGTTTTGTACCCTACCATAATCTCTTCGTTCGTTCTCCGCTATTAGTGACTTTGGAGTGACTCTTCGTTGCATGTTGAGGGATAGTTATGTGATCCAATTATGCTATTATTGTTGAGAGGACTTACACTAGTGAAAGTATGAACCCTAGGCCTTGTTTCCTAGCATTGCAATACCGTTTACGCTCACTTTTATCACTTGTTACCTTGCTGTTTTTATAATTTCAGATTACAAATACCTTTATCTACTATCCATATACCACTTGTATCACCATCTCTTCGCCGAACTAGTGCACATATACAATTTACCATTGTATTGGGTGTGTTGGGGACACAAGAGACTCTTTGTTATTTGGTTGCAGGGTTGCTTGAGAGAGACCATATTCATCCTACGCCTCCTACGGATTGATAAACCTTAGGTCATCCACTTGAGGGAAATTTGCTACTGTCCTACAAGCCTCTGCACTTGGAGGCCCAACAACGTCTACAAGAAGAAGGTTGTGTAGTAGACATCAAGCTCTTTTCTCGCGCCGTTGCCGGGGAGGTGAGTGCTTGAAGGTATATCTTTATATCTTGCAATCGAGTCTTTTAGTTTCTTGTTTTATCACTAGTTTAGTTTATAAAAGAAAACTATAAAAAAATGGAATTGAGTTTGTCTCATACGCTTCATCTTTTTAATATCTATCGTGAGAATAAGGATTCCGACAATTGTGCTCAAGTGCTAGAAGAAGAAATCTATAAAATGTTTGGCATTAAATATTTGAATGATGAGCCTGATTGCAATGTTGTTAGTATGAATTCCTTGAATATCCATGATGCTAATGATATGCAAAGCCACAAGCTTGGGGAAGCTATGTTTGATGAAGAGGATATTTTTTGTTCCCCAAGTTTTGATGAGCAAATTTATTATGATGAAAGCATGCCTCCTATCTATGATGATTATTGTGATGACACGTATGCTTTAAAGAATAATGATAACCATGAAACTTTTCATCTTGATCTTAATTTTCAATCACATGATAGTTATTTTGTTGAGTTTGCTCCCACTATTATTCATGAGAAGAATTTTGCTTATGTGGAGAGTAGTAAATTTTGCATGCTTGTAGATCATGAAAAGAATGCTTTAGGTGCTGGTTATATTGTTGAATTCATTCATGATGCTACTGAAAATTATTATGAGGGAGGAACATATGCTTGTAGGAATTGCAATAATATCAAGTTTCCTCTCTATGTTCTTAAAATTTTGAAGTTATGCTTGTTTTACCTTCCTATGCAAGTTGATCCTTGTTCCCACAAGTTGTTTGCTCACAAAATCCCTATGCATAGGAAGAGGGTTGGGCTTAAATGTGCTAGTCATATTCTTCATGATGCTCTCTTTATGTTTCAATTCTTATCTTTTATGTGAGCATCATTGAAATCATCATGCCTAGCTAGGGGCATTAAACGATAGCGCTTGTTGGGAGGCAACCCAACTTTATTTTTGTTCTTTGATTTTTGCTCCTGTTTAGTAATAAATAATTCATCTAGCCTCTGTTTATATGTGGTTTTATGCTTTTAATTAGTGTTTGTCCCAAGTAGAACCTTTGGGAAGACTTGGGGAAAGTCTTGTTGATCATGCTGTAAAAAACAGAAACTTTAGCGCTCATGAGAATTGCTGCCATTTTTATTTGGAGAGTGATATTTAGTTAATTCTTTTTTCAGATGATTAATATATAAATTACTCAGGTCCAGCAATTTATTTAGAATTTTCTGAGTTCCAGAAGTATACGTTTGATCCAGATTACTACAGACTGTTCTGTTTTTGACAGATTCTGTTTTTCATGTGTTGCTTACTTATTTTGATGAATCTATGGCTAGTAAAATAGTTTATAAACCATAGAGAAGTTGGAATAGAGTAGGTTTAACACCAATATAAATAAATAATGAGTTCATTACAGTACCTTGAAGTGGTGATTTATTTTCTTATACTAACGGAGCTTACGAGTTTTCTGTTAAGTTTTGTGTTGTGAAGTTTTCAAGTTTTGGGTAAGGATTCGATGGACTATGGAATAAGGAGTGGCAAGAGCCTAAGCTTGGGGATGCCCGAGGCACCCCAAGGTAATATTCAAGGATAGCCAAGAGCCTAAGCTTGGGGATGCCCCGGAAGGCATCCCCTCTTTCGTCTTCGTTCATCGGTAACTTTACTTGGAGCTATATTTTTATTTACCACATGATATGTGTTTTGCTTGGAGCGTCAATTTTTTTGTTAGGATTTTATTGCTGTTACTTAGAACAATATTTTGCATCTTTTATTTCAATAAAAGTGGCATTGATAGTCTTTAGTATGCCTATTTTAGAAGTCCACATGTTGCTGTTTGAAAACAGAAAGTTTACCGCTGTTGCAATAATTCCCTAGAAAATTCAGAATGTGATAAAATTTTGAAACCTTTTGAATATTAAGCTCTGATAAATTTACTACAGTGGAAATTTTCTTTCATAATTTTTGAAGCTAGGTAAGTATGGATGTTGCTGCATTCTTTACAGACTATCCTGTTTAGGCAGATTGCTGTTATGTTTGCATTGTTTGCATATGTTTGCTTCTTTAATGATTCTATTTGAGGATAGGACTACTAAATATGCAGAGGCATTTAGTATGCAATGTAGAATAATACTTTTAGTGATTTGCTACAGTAGAGTATGATAAGGTTTTGGTAATGGTTTATACTAATTTATCTCACGAGTCCTTGTTGAGTTTTGTGTGGATGAAGCTTTTGAGGTTTAGGGAGACCGTGATATGAGAGTAATTAAGAAGACACAAAGGATCAAGCTTGGGGATGCCCAAGGCACCCCAAGATAATATTTCAAGAAGTCTCAAGCGTCTAAGCTTGGGGATGCCCCGGTTGGCATCCCACCTTTCTTCTTCAACAACTATCGGTTAGTTTCGGTTGATCCTAAGTTTTTGCTTCTTCACATGATGTTTCCTATTCTTAGATGTCATTTTATTTAGTTTTTATTGCTGTTTAAATAAAGTACCAAGATCTGAAATTAGTAAATGTTAGAGAGTCTTCACATAATTGCATAATTATTCGACTACTCATTGATCTTCATTTATATCTTTCAGAGTAGTTTGTTGTTGATCTAGTGCTTCACTTATATCTTTTAGAGCATGGTGGTAGTTTTATTTTGTATAAATAGATGAACTCTCATGATTCACTTATATCATTTTGAGAGTTTTAAATAGCATGGTAATTTGCTTAAATAATCCTAATATGTTAGGTATACAAGAAGAATAATAAAATTCTCTTATGAGTGTGTTCAATACTAAGAGAAGTTTGATACTTGATGATTGTTTTGAGATATGAGGATGGTAATATTAGAGTCATGCTAGTTGAGTAGTTGTGAATTTGAGAAATACTTGTGTTGAAGTTTGTGATTCCCGTAGCATGCACGTATGGTGAACCGTTATGTGATGAAGTCGGAGCATGATTTATTTATCGATTGTCTTCCTTATGAGTGGCGGTCGGGGACAAGCGATGGTCTTTTCCTACCAATCTATCCCCCTCGGAGCATGCACGTAGTACTTTGTTTCGATAACTAATAGATTTTTGCAATAAGTATGTGAGTTCTTTATGACTAATGTTGAGTCCATGGATTATACGCACTCTCACCCTTCCACCATTGCTAGCCTCTCTAGTACCGCGCAACTTTCGCCGGTACCATAAACCCACCATATACCTTCCTCAAAACAACCACCATACCTACCTATTATGGCATTTCCATAGCCATTCCAAGATATATTGCCATGCAACTTTCCACCGTTCCGTTTATTATGACACACTCCATCATTGTCACATTGCTTAGCATGATAATGTAGTTGACATAGTATTTGTGGCAAAGCCACTGTTCATAATTCTTTCATACTTGTCACTCATGAGTCATTGCACATCCCGGTACACCGCCGGAGGCATTCATATAGAGTCATATCTTGTCTTAAGTATCGAGTTATAAATCTTGAGTTGTAAGAAAATAAAAGTGTGATGATTATCATTATTAGAGAATTGTCCCAGTGAGGAAAGGATGATGGAGACTATGGTTCCCCCACAAGCCGGGATGAGACTCCGGACGAAAAAAAGAGGCCAAAGAAGCCAAAAAAAAAGAGGCCATGAAAAAAGAGAAGGCCCAAATAAAAAAATAAAAAAATGAGAGAAAAAGAGAGAAGGGACAATGTTACTATCCTTTTACCACACTTGTGCTTCAAAATAGCACCATGATCTTTATAATAGAGAGTCTCTCATGTTATCACTTTCATATACTAGTGGGAATCTTTCATTATAAAACTTGGCTTGTATATTCCAATGATGGGCTTCCTCAAAATGCCCTAGGTCTTCGTGAGCAAGCAAGTTAGATGCACACCCACTTAGTTTCTTTTCGAGCTTTCATACACTTATAGCTCTAGTGCATCCGTTGCATGGCAATCCCTACTCACTCACATTGATACCTATTAATGGGCATCTCCATAGCCCGTTGATACGCCTAGTTGATGTGAGACTATCTTCTCCCTTTTTGTCTTCTCCACAACCACCATTCTATTCCACTTATAGTGCTATGTCCATGGCTCACGCTCATGTATTGCGTGAATATTGAAAAAGTTTGAGAACATCAAAAGTATGAAACAATTGCTTGGCTTGTCATCGGGGTTGTGCATGATTTAAATATTTTGTGTGGTGACGATGGAGCATAGCCAGACTATATGATTTTGTAGGGATAGCTTTCTTTGGCCATGCTATTTTGAGAAGACATGATTGCTTTGTTAGTATGCTTGAAGTATTATCATTTTATGTCAATATGAACTTTTGTATTGAATCTTTCAGATCTGAATATTCATGCCACAATTAAGAAGAATTACATTAAAATTGTGCCAAGTAGCACTCCGCATCAAAAATTCTGTTTTTATCATTTACCTACTCGAGGACGAGCAGGAATTAAGCTTGGGGATGCTGATACGTCTCCAACGTATCTATAATTTTTGATTGCTCCATGCTATATTATCTACTGTTTTGGATGTTTATGGGATTTATTATATACTTTTATATCATTTTTGGGACTAACCTATTAACCCAGAGCCCAGTGCCAGTCTCTGTTTTTACCCTGTTTTAGGGTTTCGAAGAAAAGGAAAATCAAATGGAGTCCAATTGACCTGAAACTTCACGAAACTCATTTTGGAAGGAAAGAAGCCCAGAAGACTTGGAGTGCACGTCGGGGGATCAGCGAGGAGGTCACGAGGCAGGGGGGACACACCCACCCGCCTGGGCACGCCCTCCACCCTCGTGAGGCCCTCGTGGCCCCCCTGACGTACTTCTTTCGCCTATATATCTCCATATACCCTAAAACACCCGAGAGCACAATAGATCGGGAGTTCAGCCGCCAGAAGCCTCCGTAGCCACCAAAAGCCAATCTAGACCTGTTTCGGCACCCTGCCGGAGGGGGTAATCCTTCTCCGGTGGCCATCTTCATCATCCCGGTACTCTCCATGACGAGGAGGGAGTAGTTCTCCCTCGGGGCTGAGGGTATGTACCAGTAGCTATGTGTTTAATTTCTCTCTCTCGTGTTCCTGATTTGGCACGATCTTGATGTATCGCGAGCTTTGCTATTATAGTTGGATCTTATGTTTCCCCCCCCCCCTCTTCTCTCTTGTAATGAATTGAGTTCCCCTTTGAAGTAATCTTATCGGATTGAGTCTTTAAAGATTTGAGAACACTTGATTTATGTCTTGCCATGCGTATCTGTGGTGACAATGGGATATCACGTGATTCACTTGATGTATGTTTTGGTGATCAACTTGCGGGTTCCGCCCATGAACCTATGCATAGGGGTTGGCACACGTTTTCGTCGCGATTCTCCGGTAGAACTTTGGGGCACTCTTTGAGGTCCTTTGTGTTGGTTGAATAGATGAATCGGAGATTGTGTGATGCATATCGTATAATCATACCCACAGATACTTGAGGTGACATTGGAGTATCTAGGTGACATTAGGGTTTTGATTGATTTGTGTCTTAAGGTGTTATTCTAGTACGAACTCTAGGGCTGTTTGTGACACCTATAGGAATATCCCAACGGATTGATTGGAAAGAATAACTTTGAGGTGGTTTCGTACCCTACCATAATCTCTTCGTTCGTTCTCCTCTATTAGTGACTTTGGAGTGACTCTTCGTTGCATGTTGAGGGATAGTTATGTGATCCAATTATGCTATTATTGTTGAGAGGACTTACACTAGTGAAAGTATGAACCCTAGGCCTTGTTTCCTAGCATTGCAATACCGTTTACGCTCACTTTTATCACTTGTTACCTTGCTGTTTTTATAATTTCATATTACAAATACCTTTATCTACTATCCATATACCACTTGTATCACCATCTCTTCGCCGAACTAGTGCACCTATAAAATTTACCATGGTATTGGGTGTGTTGGGGACACAAGAGACTCTTTGTTATTTGGTTGCAGGGTTGCTTGAGAGAGACCATCTTCATCCTACGCCTCCTACGGATTGATAAACCTTAGGTCATCCACTTGAGGGAAATTTGCTACTGTCCTACAAATCTCTGCACTTGGAGGCCCAACAACGTCTACAAGAAGAAGGTTGTGTAGTAGACATCATATTCCTCTTGAGCTAAGGTCACAGAGACCTCGCCCAATAACTCGTGGTAAGTCTTCACATGACTTCCAAACCTTCAGAGACTTGGTCACTTGGCGATCCACAATTTTCTCTTGGATGCTCTAGACCATGACGCCTAACCGTCTGGAATATGCATAGTCTTCAAAGGTAGCAAGCGTCGGATCGACACAGGATCAATCTCTTCAGTGATGCTCAATCACTTTGGGTTTGTAGGTGTTTGGGATTGGGTTTCCCTCACTTGATGATTTTCACTCGAAGTCCTCGGAGGATGGGATGCTCTCAAATGACAAGTGTCAGTTTCTCTTGGAGCAGCCAACCAGCTAGTGGTTGTAGGGGGCGGCTATTTATAGCCTAGGGAGCAGCCCGACATGATAAGACATAAATGCCCTTCAATGATATTACCGTTAGGTGGGTAGATATTTGGGACACCTGGCGCATAGCACATCAATGGTCGGAATTTTAAGTAGCAAAATCCTTAGGGCTATCATGTTCCTCACTGTGTAGGCAATCCGCACTGATGAATTCCTAACTCCTCAGTCAGAGCAAATTCCTCAAAGACCAGAAGAACTTCGTCTCTGTCACTGAAGAATATGACTGAACTATATGAGATTTCAAATGGTTTCACTCGAAGGGATTGGTAGGTGTAGGATTTGAGTTGAGCATCACATGGAAATTTTTCCTTAGTATTTCCTCGACCCCCTTTAACAGTGCGGTGTTTCCTATGACTCAAGAAAGAGAAAATGAAACTACGAAAACAAAATTCTTCATGCTCCATGCTCCTCGAATGAATACCAAGTCTTCAGGATTACACCAATTCCTTCACTTTCAAAATCTTCAGAAAGTCTTCAGAAATCCAAAGTCTTCAGTTGAAGAACTTCATTTTTAGGGGCCGACTTTCTCTGTAAATATCAAACTCCTCATGGACTTATAGACCTGTGTACACTCACAAACGCATCAGTCCCCTAACCTATAAGTCTTCAATACACCAAAATCACTAAGGGGCACTAGATGCACTTATAGGTAGAGGCTTCTCGTGGTAGAAACCTTGCCGGGATGAAAACTTCGCCGGCTGAATGAAAATCTTGTCGGGGGAGAAATCTTACCGGGGAAGAAACCTTGCAGGGGAGGAACCCTTGCCGGGGTAGAAACCTTGCCGGGGTAAAACCTTGCCGGTGTGAAAGCTTGCCGGGTAGAAACCTTGCCGGTGTGGAAAGCTTGCCCGGGTGGAAAGCTTGTCGGGTGGAGGCTGTGATAGTCAATCCGATGAGAAGTTGAAGATGGGCTCAAAAGGTTATTCAGATGATTTTGGATGGAAAAGTATTCTAGACGGAAGTTGTGTGTCTCGTCAAAATGATCGATTTAGATATAAAGATCGTCCCAATCCGAGGTAGTATGCAAAATTTAGAGCAATCGGAGTGCCGCCCTGTCACGAGGCGAGATATGGCGCGCCCCACCAGACACATGTCTGATGGGTAGCGCGAGGGAATAGCCTGTTTTGCGTGACCGATTTGACCCTCAAGATGACCTCTGATAAGAAAACGTTCAACATGAAAGTTGTTCGCCTCGTCGAAACGGTCAAAATTGCTTTTGGGCTGGTTTCCATCCGAAATCGTTTGCCACCACAAAAAAGACCCGCGAGGTACAGCCAGTTTAAACCGAACAGTTTTGGAAAGTTCGGATAAAACCAACCCGAATTTGACTATGGTTTTGGATGTGAATTGATGTAATTTTCTTATAAGGAAAGCCTAGATGAACCCTTTGCTTGTACGAGAAGTCCAGCCGCCTCTTATATATGTTGGGGGTGACGGCCGATTGAAACGACACACAATCGAACAAATCAATATACTACTTTTCATCTACGTTTTATCCCCCCGCCATTTTTCTCTCTCGTTCTTTGTTGTTCCTCGAGTTTGAGAGCTGCGAATCCTGAGGCTCTAGGGGCGAGCGAATCGACCTAGGGCAACCCATAGACGCCGCAATCCCTGACGGGGTCCCTCCCGGGTGCGTGAGGTTTCGGGTCTGCAAAAGCGCCCGCCGACTGTCTTGCGTATCGCGCTGTTGGTCAGGCCTCCTTCGACATGAGCTGCGGTGCATCACCCCCAACGTTGAGGGTACACATGACGTGTTCGTGTGTCAACACACTTTTTGGTGACTCCGCTGAGGAAAGAAGATCAATCGTCATCATCCACCATGTCCGATCTTCCCAAGCCATCTGAGGTAGACGCTGATAACATCATTAAGCCAAGTCTTTATGAGATATCGGGCGGTCATTGCCAAGTCTATGGGGAGTACAAGAAGGCATGCGAGGAGAAGGACTTGCAGGAGTTCCTTGCAAAATTCAAGAAGGATCGCCAAGGCAACATCACTCCGATTGAAGAAATCAAGTTTCCCCCTCTTCAAGCCGAGCAGGTTAAAACCCCTGTAAGTACTACCTTTTCTCCTGAGCAGTGGGCTGAGATTGAGAGTCGTATTGCTGATGGTAACAATTTAGTCTATCAAACTTTCATAGAAAATACTAATGCTTAGAAGAATATATCTCAATCATCTAGTGGTAATGGTGGTATAATTGCTAGTGTGCAAAACCCTAATCTGACTTTACCTATTTCATCGGCGCCTCCCATGCCGATGACTTATTATCCTACTCAAACAAATCATATTGTGGCTGCACCCATTAGTCCCATCATGAGCATGCCGGGTTCGGTGGCAATGCCGAACCAAACCCTACCTACAACTACAACCATTCGGCCATTACCAAACTATGGTTCGACATATATGCCACAATTTTTACCTACAGTTAGTAACCCTACTCCTTCTATGCCACTGCCACAAGCTGCATCGTCCACTATGGATGATGGTCTAGCTAATCTTAGAGAGGAGATGGCTAAGATGCTTCGAGAGAATTTTGGAGTTGAGCTACCTCGGAATCGGATTTACCAAAAGCCGTACCCCGAGTACATTGATGCCATCCAGTGCCCTCCAGGATATAAAATTCTAGATTTTGTTAAATTTAATGGAGAAGGCACAAAAACCACATGGGAGCATGCTAGTCAATATTTAGCACAATTGGGTGAGGCAGGCTCATTGAATGAATTGAAAGTGCGTTTATTTCCTTTATCATTAACCGGTACCGCATTTTCATGGTTTTCTTCTTTACCACATGGTTCCATTTGAGTTTGGTCACAACTAGAGCAGAAATTTCATGATCACTTTTATAGCGGCAATAATGAACTCAACTTGTCACATCTAACATCGGTTAAGCAGAAGCATGATGAATCGGTCTCCGATTACATCAAGAGATTCAGAGAAACAAAAAAAATGGTGTTTTAGTTTGGTGATAACCGAAAGGGACTTGGCGGACTTAGTACTGAGTGGTTTGAGAACTCACATTAGAGAAAATCTAGAAGGCTATGAGTTCTTAAATACCAACCAAGTCTTACAAAGGGCTTTGGCTCAGGAAAGCCGAAGCAAAGATCTCAAGGAAGTGCATAGATACAAAGCCGATTGTCCAAAGATGAATATGGTCGAATATAATAGTGATCACTCAGACGATGAGGGTGACGTTTTTGCTACTGAATTTGTTTGGCCATCTAAAGCGAAACCCTTTACTTGCAATGATCTGAAACCGATTCATAAGAATCATGATGAAGAGATGAAGTTTACTTTTAACATTGCTAAGTGTGATAGAATATTTGATGGTTTGCTGCAGGCTGAGATTATTAGAATATCTCATACTTTACCGCCATTTGAAGAGCTGAAACGGCGTGCTTATTGCAAGTATCATAATTCTTTTTCTCATGCTACTAATGATTGCAATGTTTTTTGACGACAGATACAATCGGCCATTAATGATGGACGATTGAACTTTTCTGAGATGCAAGTTGATAAACAACCTTTTCCAATGAATACCATGGATTTGGATGGGAAGAAGCTACTCATTCAGCCAGAGGTTGATCAATCTGCTAATAAAGCTAATGTCATTATTGGTGAGCCCAGGAAAGACAAGGAGGGCGACAAGGTCTTGGGGAGACAAGGTGTGCTTGATAAACAGCCCGATGGCAAGGAAGTGATCAAAATCACCATCAAGAATCCTACACTCGGGGGGCAACTGCAAGTGCAGGAAATACTCATGTTAAATTTATCAAACCCAAGAGTCCAGAAGTTGGCAAGTGGAAGAGGAATGAAGTTAAAGTGCAGCGCAAGAAAATCAAGCCAACTTTTGATATGTTGTTGTCCAAGTATGTCAGTCAAGCAAACGGTTCTATCTCTGACCGGTGATCAAATTTGAAACGCTCAAGGTCACCTCCTCGAGAAGATTTTCATCATCATGTAAGGCCATATGGGTCGTGGGCGCCGGGACCATGGATGCCGCCACCCCCCTATGTGCCATACTACATGGGAGATTTCAATGGAGGATGGTGGCAGCCCCCAATGGCCCCTTATGCTTTTCATCCGGGTTGGGCAGAAACAAGGAGGCCCGTTCATGAGAGACTTTTTTATCCCACACGAGGCCGTTTGAACAATGGTGTCGATCGGCCAGTGCAAGATAATCAAAAGAGGGTCGGCAAGCAAGAATGGCGTGTTAAGTCGCCAAGTGCTGCAACGGTCGAGTCAAGCAAAGGCAAGGAAAAAATCAATGCCGTCTCACTCATCTTGGGCACCGAAACATTCACCATATAGCAGCCGATTATGCATAGCAATCCGACTGAGCCGATACTTGCTATCGCGCCAAAGCACTCGGCTAATGACCATGAAGCAAGCACCGGCCAAGTAAAGATGAGAGATCCTAAGTATACTCAGTCAAAGTGGTGTCCTCCAGGGCTAACAAAGACACAAAAGAAGAAATTACAGAGATTAAGGAGTCAAGAGATGAAAGAACAAGAGGCCGAGAAGCAAAGGGATAAGTTCTTCAATGACACTCGGCCCATGTTACCTGCAAAGCAACTGTGGAGGCCTAAACAAACACAAGATACAGTGGCTTCTACACCTATCGCGGCAGCACCTGCGCCACCAAAGGAGGACGATGCGACAGTTATTACATCGTCTGCGACACTTCTTACTTCTTCACTCGAACCGATTTCAGAATCGGTGGATGCACTTGACGAAGAGTATGATATGTTGGACTATGAGTCGACGCCGGTTCATGAAGGTATGGATATCAATATGGTATATTACTTACCTGTCGAGTTTCATGCTGTAGATGAGGAAGGGGAAGTGGCCCAGCTGGATTTTGGCCCTAAAAACGCAATATTTGAGAAGCCAAAAGACCCAGTAACGCATCTGAAACCGTTATATCTCAGAGGTCATATCAATGGATCACCGCTCACTCAGATGCTTGTTGATGGTGGTGCTGTGGTGAATCTTATGTTGTATTCGGTCTTCAGAAAATTGGGGCTGCATGATGAAGAGTTGATAAAGACCAACATGGTGCTCAATGGATTTGAAGGCAAAGAGAAAACTAAAGCCAAAGGTGTGATGTATGTGGAGCTCACAGTGGGAAGTAAAACTTTGGCTACCGCATTCTTTGTTGCCGAAGTGCAAGGTAACTACAATGTGATATTAGGCCGTGATTGGGTTCATGTAAACCAATGCGTGCCATCTACTATGCACCAATTTTTGATCCAGTGGGTTGATGATGAAGTGGAAGTCATTCATGCGGATAACTCGGCCAGTGCTTTGGCTGAGGCGTCGGTGGATTGGCAACACCCAAATGCTACTTGCTTGACGGGACGTGACTTGTGAGAGTTCGATTTTCTCAGCACGACCAAGAATGGTTTCGTGCACGTCTCTTTAAAGCCGACTGAATGCAATCGGCTCCAAGATATGATATGTTTAAATGGATCCTAACTTAGAGTGGTTACAAAAGCGACTTGTAGAATATCGGTCCAATGAGAACGATATGTATGAGTCCATAGAAGAGTTAGATGATATCAGGGGCGGCGCCAGTGTGGGGTCGTGTAGGGGCGGCCGCCCCGAGTAAAATTTTGTGACTTAGGGTACCTCCCCTGCTAATTTGGCCCGTGGCCGCCATGGGATAGAGCTCTCTGTTCCAACCGTTTTGTTTCCGTCCTAAGTTCAGTCGAGAAAGAAGACGATGAGAGATAACAATTCGCATAGGAAATGGGCCAGCTAATGAGTCACAGATAGTAAAGGCCCAGTTAAAAAGGAGCCCACTAACTGTGCACACCCTTGAGCCTTATGTTCTCAATTCGTCTAACCTCCCCAATCATGATCGATCGAGAAAACAGGGATCTAGCCCTCCACCGCCGGCTGGCCTCGCCGCAGAGCTGCCCGGGTCAGAACCGATGGTGCCTCAACGCGTTGTTCGCATGGGAGGCGACAACATCACCAGTGCCATAGTCGTGCGCCCCGCTCAAAACTGCAAGCGAGCCTTCAACGGAGGGAAGCAAGCAGCATGTTCTTTTCTCCCCCAATCTTCGTTCCTTATCTTTTATCCGAACAAGTGTCATATCATGTTAAGATTTATGTCAATATGAATTTCTTTACACGTTATAAGTACCTAGTGGACTCGATGGTTGGATATTTTTGGGATAAAGAAGGGAAGATTCAATCAACGGGAGTCGTAGTTCTTTAGAATAAATGAAACTACTTAAAATAATTTCCGTTGATTGTCTTGTTCGATTGCTGACCAATTGGCGAATTTATTGTGTTGATTACATCATGGCTTTGATTTTTTATTTTCTTTAAATGTCCGCCCCGGCTAACTTCAAATCCTGGATCCGCCACTGGATGATATGGATAAATTAGGACAAGGTTTTACATCGGTCGATCCATTAGAAGAGATAGATATAGGAGATTGTTCAATTTTTAGGACGACATTTGTAAACGAAAATTTAAGAGCCGATCATAAGACTAAGTTGATCGAGCCGTTGAAAGAATATGTTTGTTGCTTTGCATGGGAATATCATGAGATGCCAGGTTTAAGCCGACAGCTAGTGGAGCATCGGTTACCTATAAAGGCCGGTTTTAGACCATACAAACAATCGGCCAGAAAGTTTAATCCAAAAAGTATGCCTGGATCAAGGAAGAGATCGGTCATTTGCTTAAAGCTAATTTTATTAGGCCTTGCAGGTATGCCGAGTGGATTTCTAACATTGTCCCAGTGGAGAAGAAAGGATCCGGCAAGTTGAGGGTGTGCATTGACTTCAGAGATTTGAATAGGGCTACACCCAAAGATGAGCATCCCATGCCAATAGCCGATATGCTTATTAATGATGCCTCTGAACATAAGGTTATTAGCTTTTTAGATGGTAATGCCGGATACAATCAAATTTTTATGGCCAAAGAGGGCATGTCCAAGACAGCTTTTCGTTGCCTTGGTTTTTTTGGTTTATTCGAGTGGACAGTGATGACATTCGGATTAAAAAATGCTGGCGCCACATATCAAAGGGCTATGAATTTGATTTTTCATGATTTACTCGGTGTCATACTTGAGGTTTATATTGATGATATTGTTTTCAAATCGGATGCTTTTGAGTCTCACTTGGCCGATTTGCATTTAGCCTTTGAAAGAATGAGAAAGTATGGACTAAAAATGAATCCTTTGAAGTGTGCATTCGGCGTATCGGCTAGCAAGTTTTTGGGTTTCATTATCCATGAAGATGGCATAGAGATTGATCCCAAAAAGATAGAGGCCATACAGAAAGTAGAGGCTCCAACATGCAAGAGAGATATGCAAAAGTTCCTTGGCAAGGTCAATTACTTGAGGAGGTTCATAGCTATTCTGTCGGGGAAGGTTGATGCGTTTACTCCTATCCTTCGATTAAAGAATGATGCTGATTTCACTTGGGGAGCAAAACAGCAAGAAGCATTTGATATGATCAAGAATTATTTGTGCACTCCTCCGGTGATGAAAGCACCCAAGCATAGGGAGCCCTTCAGGCTTTACATTGCAGCAGAGGAAGGAGTTCTTGGTGTTGTTCTGACTCAAGAAACCGAAGGAAAAGAGCATGCCATCACTTATTTGAGCCGCCGCTTATTGGACGCCGAGACAAGGTATACATTTATTAAAAAATTATGTCTATGTTTATATTATGCTTACACAAAATTGAGACATTATTTAGTGCCGAGTGCTTGCATAGTAGCCTATGAGACTGATGTCATTAAATACATGTTGCATGGACCAATTCTCAGTGGTAGAATTGGCAAATGGACTTATGCTTTGATTGAATATGATTTGGCTTATGAATCTCTAAAATCCATGAAAGGCCGAATCATTGCTAATTTTATTGTTGAACATCGGATTGATGACAAGCATGATGCTGATATAAACCTTGTCTCACTAGTACCGTGGAGATTATATTTTGATGGTTCGGTTTGTAGCAATGGCCAAGGTGTTGGTATTGTTTACATATCTCCTCATGGTGCTGTTTTTGAAGCCTCATGCCGCTTAGAATATTTTTGTACAAACAATCAGGCCGAATATGAGGCATTATTATTCGGCCTAAAGATGTTACTTGCTATAGGTGTTACACATATTGAGGCTTATGGTGATTTGTTATTAGTAGTGCAACAAATATTCGAAGTCTTTCAATGTTTTGATGAATCGCTTAATGTTTACCTTGATAAATGTCTAGATATAATTTCTAGTTTGGATTATTTTAGCATTGCTCATATATCTAGACATGACAATTGGAAAGCAAATGAGTTGGCACAACAAGCATCCGGCTATCACGTTGATCGTGACATGTCTCATATTTCTGAAAAGCCGATGTCTAGTCTTGCCAACATAGGGGAGGATGAACCGGAGCCCACCGTTTTGGTCACTGATGAAATATTCAATACAGGAGAAAATCAAGACTGGAGAAAACCCATTGTTGACTATTTGTGTGATCCTAGTAGAAGGGTGGACAGGGCTGTTCGGCATATGGCTTTTAAATACACAATGAGAGATGATGGTCTCTATCGCCGAACGGTTGATGATGTTCTTCTAAACTGCTTGGACGAGGACCAAGCGAGAGTTGCTATGGGGGAGGTCCATGAAGGTATTTGTGGCACTCATCAGTCGGCTCCCAAGATGAAATGGTTGCTACGACGTGCTGGATTTTATTGGCCGACTATGATTAATGATTGCTTCAGATATTACAAAGGATGTGAAGCTTGTCAAAAATTTGGTGATATTTAGTTGGCTCCTGCTGCTATGTTACATCCCATTATCAAGCCGTGGCCTTTCAGAGGATGAGGTTTAGACTTTATTGGACAAATTCATCTGTCTCCTCAAAGGGGCATCGGTTCATATTGGTGGCAACCGATTATTTCACTAAATGGTCTGAAGCAGTACCTCTCAAGAACATGACACATTCGGAGGTAATTAAATTCATAGCCGAGCATATTATTCATAGATTCGGTATTCCTCAAACGTTGACTACAGATCAAGGCTCATCTTTTATGTCACACCAAGTCAGAGAATTTGCCGAATCTTATAACATAAAGTTGCTCAATTCCTCTCCATATTATGCTCAAGCCAATGGACAAGCTGAATCTAGCAATAAATTTTAATCAAACTCATCAAGAAGAAGATTGAGGATAATCCAAGGAGATGGCATGAGTTGCTGTCTGAGGCTTTGTGGGCACATAGGATCTCAAGGCATGGTGCTACGAAGGTGACTCCATATGAGCTAGTATATGGTCAAGAGGTTGTTTTACCGGTGGAAGTAAATTTGAATGCTTTAAGAATAGCCAAGCAAAATGATTTATCGACGGTGGACTTTTATAACTTAATGATGGACAACATTGACGAAGTTGCCGATAAACGTTTGGCTGCTTTGAAGGCCATAGAGAGAGACAAGTTGAGGGTGGCAAGAGCTTAGAATAAGAAAGTCAAGTTGAAGAATTTTCAAGTTGGCGATCTCATGTGGAAAAGTGATTCTACCGATTGGTTCAAAAGATAGAAAATTTGGGAAGTGGTCTCCAAGTTGGGAAGGTCTTTTTAGGATCACAAGAATAGTTCTCGGAAATTCATATTTGGTGGAATCCATACAAGGGGCATTGTTACCTCGAGCTCTCAATGGAAAATACTTGAAGAAATACCACCCGAGTGTGTGGCAAGAAGCCTAAATAGGCAATGGCCGATACATAATTATCGCTCTAAGAAAAATAAATGGCCGGTGGAGTGTTGACATCGTCCTTAGAACAAACACAGTACAAGTTATTTTTCGGCACACAAGCTTTGCCGAAAAACAGGGGGGCATGTGTTGACACCAGATTTTGGCATGGTCAAGAATCCGGGTTCGTATGCAAAAGTTAGAGGCAACACTTCACGGGCTGGCCCTGAGTGAAAAAGTGACGCGAGGGACCAGACACCCACCTAGGAAGTGTCTGATGGGTTGTGTGAGTTATTTGGCCTTTGCCGGCTGAATGAAAACCTTGCCCGGGTGGAAACCTTGCTGGGGTAGAGGCTTGCCGGAGTAGAAACCTTGCCGTGGTAAAAACCTTGCCGGGATGAAAACTTTGCCGGCTGAATGAAAATCTTGTCGGGGGAGAAATCTTGCCGGGGAAGAAACCTTGCCGAGGAGGAACCCTTGCCGAGGTAGAAACCTTGCCAGGGTAAAACCTTGCCGATGTGAAAGCTTGCCGGGTAGAAACCTTGCCGGTGTGGAAAGCTTGCCCGGGTGGAAAGCTTGCCGGGGTGGAGGCTGTGATAGTCAATCCCACGAGAAGTTGAAGATGGGCTCAAAAGGTTATTTCGATAATCTAGGATGGAAAAGTATTCTACACGGAAGTTGTGCGTCTCGTCAAAACGATCGATTTTGATATAAATATCATCCCAATCTGAGGTCGTATGCAAAAGTTAGAGCAATCGGAGTGCCGCCTATCACGAGGCGAGATATGGCGCGCCCCACCAGACACATGTCTGATGAGTAGCGCGAGGGAATAGCCTGTTTTGCGCGACCGATTTGACCCTCAAGACGACCTCTGATAATAAAACGTTCAACATGAAAGTTTCTTGTCTCGTCGAAACGGTCAAGATTGCTTTTGGGCTCGTTTCCATCCAAGATTGTTTGCCACCACAAAAAAGACCCGCAAGATACGACCAGTTTAAACCGAACAGTTTTGGAAAGTTCGGATAAAACCAATTCGAATTTGACTAGGGTTTTGGACGTGAATTGATGTAATTTTCTTGTAAGGAAAGCCTAGATGAATCCTTTGCTTGTACGGGAAGTCCAGCCGCCTCTTATATATGTTGGGGGTGACAGCCGATTGAAACAACACACAATTGAACAAATCAATATACTACTTTTTCATCTACGTTTTATCCCCCCACCGTTTTTCTCTCTCGTTCTTCGCTGTTCCTCGAGTTTGAGAGCTGCGAATCCCGAGGTTCTAGGGGCGAGCGAATCGACCTAGGGCAACCCATAGCCGCCGCAATCCCTGACGGGGTCCCTCCCGGGTGCGCGAGGTTTCGGGTCTGCAAAAGCGCCCGCCGACTGTCTTGTGTATCGCATTGTCGGTCAGGCCTCCTTCGACGTGAGCTGCGGTGCATCACCCCCGGCGTTGAGGGTACACGTGACGTGTTCGTGTGTCAACATGAGGGAGTATCTCCTCGGGATCGGTTCCTGACGCAGCGGCAGCGCAATCTACCGCGGGATCAGCGTCGCCAGACGCGTCAGGCGGGCGGCCAGGCAGGCCCTCTGTCGCGTTGTCCCCCGGTCGGTCGTCATCTCCGCCGAGGACAAGCGGGCCACCCTCACATGCCCCTGGTCGGCCTACTTCTGTGGCTTAGGACGACCCACGTGGCGGTCCTGATGCGGTGCGTGCGGGCTCAGGCGTGCTCCCGTCGTTGCAGTCTCCAGCGGCCAGTCAGGATCTGCCAAGTGGAAGTTTCCCACGGGCGGTTGCGCTGGATCTCGCTGGCTCGCCACAGGAGTTCGCCTCGGGATCTGCTGTGGTCGGGTCTGGATCTTCTGAGGCTGCGTCCGACTCTGCCATCTCCGCTTCCCAAAATCGACTGCAACTTCAAGCCGCACAACCGGCTCTGCCTCCCCCCGTGCGTCTGCAAACCAGGTCACAAAGTGGTATTATTAAACCCAAAGTTTATAAAGATGGCTGTGTTTGTTGGGGGTATTTTTATGCCATAGGTGAACCAAAGAATGTACGTGAAGCTTGGATGAGGAATACCTGGCTCTCATGGACAACAAAAGCTGGCATTTGGTTCCACCAGTCAGGGGTAGCAATGTGATTGACTGCAAATGGGTGTACAAAATAAAGAGAAAGTCTGATGGCACCATTGACAGGTACAAGGCTCGTTTGGTTGCCAAAGGTTTCAAACAAAGGCATGGACTTGACTATGAAGATACTTTCAGTCCTGTAGTGAAGGCTGCCACCATTAGGTTAATCCTCTCAGTTGAAGTCTCTAGAAATTGGTGCATTCGACAACTAGATGTAAAGAACGCGTTTTTGCATGGTGTTCTGGAAAATGAAGTCTTTATGAGGCAACCCCCTGGGTATGTTAATTCAAGCTCACCACATCATGTTTGCAAGCTTGATAAGGCCCTATATGGTTTGAAACATGCACCCCGAGCTTGGTACTCTCATTTGTATTTCAAGTTACAGTCTCTTGGGTTTATTGCGTCAAAAGGAGATACCTCATTGTTCTTTTATCGTCGGCATGTAATCATCATCTTTATGCTTATCCATGTTGATGATATTGTTGTTACAAGTTCCTCTCCTGCAGCAATTGAGTCCCTTCTCAAGGACTTATGTATGGATTTTGCGCTCAAGGATTTAGGGCGTCTACATTTTTTTCTTGGAATTGAGGTGAAGCCGGTTGCAAGTGGTATTCTGTTGTCACAAGAGAAATATGTTCAACAAATCCTTCAGCGCATTGGGATGACAGGTTGCAAATCTTTGCCTACACCTTTGTCTCTCTCTGAAAAGTTGTCTCTTCATGATGGGGAACTACTTGCACAAGATGACTCTACTCGGTACAGGAGTGTTGTGGGAGCGCTAAAGTACCTTACTTTTACTCGGCCAGATATTTCTTATGCAGTTAATAAGGTCTATCAGTTCTTACACGCTCCCACTTCTGTTCATTGGACTGCAGTCAAAAGGATTCTTAGATATCTTCAAGGAACGCAGGGTCTTGGACTTAAACTTTGCAAGTCTGACTCCATGCTTGTCAGTGCTTTTTCTGATGCTGACTGGGCAGGTTGTCCTGATGACAGAAGGTCTACAGGAGGTTTTGCAGTATTTCTTGGAAGTAATCTAGTTTTCTGGAGTGCTTGTAAGCAAGCTACTGTATCCAGATCAAGCATGGAGGCTGAGTATAAAGCCTTATCTAATGCAACTGCTGAGATTATTTAGGTGCAGAATATGTTGACAGAATTGGGTCTTCATCATCCTCGAGCTACATCACTTTGGTGTGATAACCTTGGTGCTACATATTTGACTGCTAATCCTATTTTACATGCTCAAACAAAGCATATAGAGATAGACTATCACTTTGTTCGAGAACGGGTGGCCAATAAACTGTTGAATGTTCGGTTTGTCCCTACGGGTGATCAGGTTGCAGATGGGTTTACTAAACCCCTTTCTTTGAGGCAGCTGGCAGCTTTTCAACACAATATCAACTTACATAAGTTGTGATTAAGGGGTAGTGTCAAGCATTGTATAATACGGTGTATCTATAAACCGTATATAGCTATAGATTGTGTGCGTGTGTTTGTTGTAACCGTGTTAGGATAGGTCAGGGCTGTTGAGATCTGATTCGATTTAGCTAGTTTCCTTGTAGATCAATCCACAGCCCTAACCGTCTAACCTTCTCTCTAATCTTCTGCTCTTATATAACACGCACGCGTTCCTGCTTAATTGCATACGCTTTAGCCTCAACTTTTACAACCCTTGCATGATCCTCACGTCCTCCCATCACGGTCATGGTACACCACGCCCGGCCGGGCGAGTACGATTTTCGCCGCCGGAAAGCAACTAATCTCCGTGTAAAGCAAGCACACTAGGAACGGCGCCGCCATGTTACTCGTGCACCAACTAGACAAGGCTATAACAACCACTTAAGGGACCATTATTAGTGCGGAATGCATTCATTTCCATGCTAATAGTTCTTTATACATTAACCCACTTTTGGCACTAAACTTGTGAGCTCCGGCTCTGGCTGTCTGACTCGTACTGTATAAAGGAGAGACGACCTGCTTGGAGTTCCGATTGGCTTCCTTCTCCGCGGTGGCGGCGTCGTCAGATCGATCATCGCGCGTGTGGATACCTTGAAGTCTATCTAGGGTTTTACAGGAATAGCTTTTGCAAGTATGCATGCCGTGAAGAACTCTGCCCGCTTTTCTTACGCTTCTGTCAAAAGAAAATACTTCTTTTGTCCGAAAATACTTGTTCAAAAAATGAATGTATCTAAATGTATTTTAGTTTTAAATATATTCATTTGTATTCATTTTTACGACGAGTATTTCCGAACGGAGGGAGTACATCTTCAATCGAATGAAAGTCTACGACAGCGACGAGCCTGCAATCCAAGTTTGTTTTGTTTGCTAATAAAGTCGTTGTTCTGTCCTACTTAGACTGTTTCATTTAGCTTGGTGTCACGACACGACACTCCTAATTAACGTCTTAGCTTGGCATCTCACCTAACGAATAAACTCCATCGATCGATCGGCTCCTTGCCCAACCACGAGGTGATTTTTTGTTACGCGCGTCAACCCCAAACAGTGCAGGCTGATCGATCGAGTTTATTTATGGTTGTTTTCAGCTAGCCGACAGAAGAGCATTATGATTCCGTTGACGGAGTGCGGTGGTTTCACTGTTTTGCATATGTACGGTCCGGCTGATTGATTGGTGCGAAACAAAGAGGGCAAGAGGGATATAACTTTTTTGGTCTGAGGATAACGCTGGATACTGTAGGGCTCAGCACCTGGACAGGAATTATACAGGGAAACCATCCACGTGATATGCCGAGATATTCGGCTCGTCTTCATGGATTGTCGGATGATGAAGTTAGGTTGGCACATGCTGTCTGTCTCACTGAACTTGCTCATTGTTGACATGCAATGATACTTATGATAGTACGTCGCTACTGGCTCGAATGGGAAATTGGGGAACTTCCTTTATTGTCCACGGTGCATTCTAGGGCGAAAGAATCTATTCGGTTATTGTGAACTTGAGATACAATTGTGCACCAACCTCCCCAGCTACCTGCGCGCACTTGTGCACCATTTTGGCACGGTAGAAATCTCGAGCGCACAAGAAACAGCCACCAGAATAACCACCTGCACAACTGTCCGGTGATAGACGTAGACGGATGGCCGGGTGTCAACGACCACGCAACGAGAATCATCAAGCAGCGGCAGTACGTTACGTACATACGCACGCACGCACGCACGACTGTACAACGAATTCAAAAGTCAGATCTCGAAAAAAATTCAAACAGAGTCAGATTTCGAATAGGTTTGAAAAAAGGGTCCGCGTCGTGGATGGAGCTGACCGGAGAGAGCGACCGCACATAGCAGCATGCATCGCAGAGGGACGAAGCGACGAGTCGGCTTAACAGCGGGGCGGGTGGGTGGTAACATATGCAGCAGCGCACTGATGGTTTCGTACGTTTCAATCTTTCCCTAATCTTTCCCTATTTATATATATATAATAATAAACCAGCGGTCGCCTCTGGTCGTACGTCGTCGGTGTTTTTGCGAAAGAGCCCCTATATTACTTTGAAATAAACCCGCAGTCCTGTTTAAGTGGATCTGATAAAACCGTTTTGACAAAAAACACCCTGCCGCATTTGCCCGTGTCCGCCGCCGCCGACCGCAACCAGCGCCTCCACGCGCGGGCGGCTCGCGCCCGTGCCTCCCTGCCGCCCCGCGCCGCCGCCCACCGGAGCTCCGCTACCGGACCAACGCGCCGCCATGCCCTCCTCTCCTTCTTCCTTCCCCTCCCTTTTGTTCTATTTCTCACATCCCCCTCTCTCTCTCCTTCGCAGGAAGCGGAAGCCATGGCCCTGGACCTCCATGCCAGATCGCCGCCCCGCGCCGGCCGGCCATCGGAGCGCCGCCGCCGGACCAACGCGCCGCCCTGCCCTCCTCTCCTTCTTCCCTCCCTTCCTCTGGTTCTATTTCTCACATCCCTCTCTCTCCCCCCCTTCACAGGAAGCGGAAGCCATGGTCGTTGGATCTCCAATGCCGGACCGCCACCGGAGCGCCGCCTCCGGACCAACGCGGGTTGCCGCGCTGGACCGCAAGCGGATGCACTGGTTGTGCTCGACGGAGATGGGCCCTGTGTGCGTGCCCCCGCAGCCTGGACGAAACTCCAGCGAGGCCATGAGCTCCCGATTCCCAACCCGGGCATAGGAGCGTACGGGAGCGCCGTCGTGGATCCTGAGCGTCCTAGGTCCGCCGAGGCCACGGGCTCCCAAGCCGGGCATAGGTGCGTACTGGAGCAACGCCCGCCTGGGCGAGGTCCTCCTGCTTCTGGAGGAGGCGAACAAGCCGAGCCAAGCCATGAGGCGCCCGTGGCCAACACAGTGTATCTTTCAATTGAACTATCTGGTGTTTTTTCTACGTATCTGTGTCATTGACCATTGTCTAGAGTGTGATTTCACACGTTTGTTTTCAGCCAATCATCTATGAAGTGCGACCTTTCATGCTTGAATTCTACAATATCCACTGATGAATTTCATGCTTTTAGTGAACCTCAACAAATTCATGGAAAACGTATTTAATTTTGCTCATCTGATTCGCTTTGCTGCATTATTAGTATGCCTGCCAGACTCCAAATTCAAACCTATAGCCTATAATAAACCCCAGTTTTTTTAATCAAGTTTAAACATTTCAGTTCCGTTTTTGGGTTGGAATTTATCAGTGGCCATGTAAGACTGGAAATTGCTCACCACGTGTTCCTTAATGTATATTGTGCCAATAGCTATTAAACCTTCGATATGCTGGAGGGTGATGAGGTGACATGGAGCTAAACATAGATTGAAGATTCTGTCATGAGTTCCTCAGAGAAGATAGAACAAATGAGTATGGAGATCCAGCTGTTGAAGACGCCGAGGGACAAGAACATTCAGGAGTTGTTCACCTAATGGGTTGGTGAGAACAAGAATACAGTTAACATCATCACAGAGCCCTGCACATCTCGCATGCGAGGCAGTATGTCCCTTTTTCTTTAGCACAACTCATATGTCTCTTCCTACCGGGGAGCGTTCGTAATACTTTGCCTGATTCTATTATGGATTACCCATTTTGTTTACAAGTTGACGTACTTATTAATTTGGTGTCGTATTAACTACACCGGAGTCTGTTCTTGTGCAAAGGAAATTAGATTGGGATTGGCCGCACATCTTAAATGCATCTAGAAAGTTAACCACAGATAGATTTCACTCTTATCGCCCTTCTATTCAATACATTTTGATTGCTGAAATTTGAAACAATGACCAGGTTCTGTAGGAAGCACAAGAAAGTGGGTATGAAAGCTATGAGACGATGGCCAATACAGATATTGACAGGGCTGGAATATCATTAGAGTCCGGCGCCAACGAATATACATAGCGACTTAAAGTGTGATAATATATTCATAAATAGTCCTGATGGAACAGTGAAGATCGGCGACTATATGGTCTGGCGACATTATTGCATCAATGGAAAAAGCAAAGTGTCAAAGGTGTGTGACATTGTGTTTTTCTGACAGCTACGGATCTGTGAAAATATACCTATTCTATTTACTGTGGATACACTCTCAGGTTACTTTGTTTAAAAATTTATTTTAGTCGTGTACTAACAACCATTGTGTTAAAATGCAGGCGCATTAGACTTTACGGCACTAGAACGCTTCACTGGCAATACAATGAGTTGCTTGGGTATTCCAATCCCCTTGCTGAACCCTGTGCTATTCGCAGCCTCTTCTGTCAATCCAGCAGCACACCGCTGCCCTTCGCATCCTCCCTGCATCACTGCAACTGGGCCGTGCTCACATCGTCTGCGGTCACATGCACAATCTCTGCGCTCGACGCTGCCTCCACCGAGATTCATTGCAAGGTCTGTTCATAGCCACGGTTCCTGCTCCGTACCATTGTTGATGCTCCTGTTAATGGATAAGTGTCCAACAAAATTACCTGCAGGGTGCCTGAAACGCCCACTGCTGGGTACATGCATACAACAATTATGCCATGTCTTCCCTATTCGATCGGTCGCACATGTATGTTTCTTTTCCTTCTTTGTTTAGTTTTAAAGAAAAGATTAATTTCTGAACTCACCATATTTTTATACTATATATAAGCATGGATGACTAGAATAGTTGATTGTCAGTTCACTTATATTTCTCCTATGGAAAGGAGCATCAGTTTTACGCATGCTTCCCGGGTCCTTGGTGAGAGGCCTCTGTGATGTTATTCTTTTAGGTAAGCTTTACTCAGGTTGCTACTCATGTCACAGTGTCTGTAATTTAGCTAGAGTCAGGTTCAGAGTTATTGACTGAATTTTTGGGGCACAACTATCAAGCAACCTGAGTAAAGCTTACCTAAGCCAATGATTTTGTTCTTTTAGCTAGAGCCAGGTTCAGAGTTGTTCACTCTGGATTTTTTGGGCACAACCATCAAGCAAGCTAGCACGTATTGTTTAACTGAAGCAAAGGGCAGCTAAGCTATGAATGCTTCATTCTTTGTTCTACACAAATGCAGCTACTATTTGTATTTGATCTGAGAAAAGGTGCAACCAATTGAAGTTATTTTGAAGAATCTGCACCTGAGTATATATATGTTCTGATTTTATAGCCTGCAGAGTCTGTAGAGTAAAGTTTGTACATTTTGTGAATCGCTTTGTTCCGCTTTCCCTTGGTGTATAGTCTATACTGTATCAGATTATTTACTATGTGCAGATTTGTTTGTGCCATTGCCGATCATGTACTTCTTTCTGTGCTTGGAAGCATAGTCTCATCGTATCCCCTAGATCTGTATAAGTATATTTAGCTCACATACACTTGGCATTTGTTCTTCAAAAGGCGATGTCCTCGATGCTGGACTCCTGGTAACAGTTTATTACATGTTATTTCTTTTTTTGGTGAGTCTTTTCTTGAGATTTAGGATTATGGAGTTAACGGGTGTTACTTTTGACCTGCTAATACAGCTGCGTTAAACTTTTTGCTCTTCGAAAGCAACTATGTAAGTCTGACGCTAACATAATGTTTACTGCTAAAATACTTCAGTAGGTATAACTTAGAGTCAGGAACACAAGTAGAATTTCATAGAAATCTGTCTAGCTCCTGTAGATGAAAGACTTCCTGCAAGTGAGCTCTTGAATAACTCTTACCTCCAGGAAGATGAGGTCTATTCCAGCGCCTTCAATTTCAGTCTCTCTGGTCTCAAGTGTGACTGAAGATGGGTGGCAATCTGCAAGTTTCGTGCTTTGGAAGGGTGAATTCTTACTGAAAAATCATATGTATCTTACCGACCATATTAATTTATTGCTAAGGTTTACTCATACCAGTGGTAAATATAGCACTGAAGAAACTTTTAAATCAAACTTTACTTCAGTCTTTAATGACACTACGAATTATTTCAGGCTGTTTAAAGAATGCCGAGTTGTCAAGCGAGGAAATGCAGTGGCTGGCGTTGCCGGGCATGGGACGACGTCTCTAGGCTCCTGCCTGAGGCAAGCCTCTCCGGCCTCCTCGGATGCCCTCTAGGAACTGGCACTGCGTATGATGGTCTCCTCACCTAGCACCTAGGTTGACCTAGCCACCGCCATCGAAGCGGAGAGTTGACAACATATGTATGATTGTTGGACGTGTCAGTCCTGCCATTGACATGTTCAAAACTATGAATTGAGTGATTACAAATATGCTTTGATCAATGAAATGAAAGGACGTTCTGTTACATCTTGTTGTGCAGATATAGGGCTTGAATTATTTTCGATCGTATCATCTTGGCCCTATAATAAAAAAGCGAGTGTGGGAGTGCGCGACCAGTTGCTACCAGTATCAAGGTGCACTTGATGTGTAGTTATCAGTCAATGAGAACCATAGAAAAATGGAGGCATAGACTCTAGGAGTATATATCCGCTCCCCAAAAAATGGTGTGCTATATATTGAATGGTTCAATATAGGTCAGTGAGTTTGAGGCAACAAAAAGCTTTAGAGCTAAAATCAATAGGAAAGGGTATTTGTTTCTTAAGATGTTTTTTTTGATAAATGTAAAAAAATTTGAATTAGTTAGTTAGTAATAAGAGAGAAAAGTAGACCATGACTTGATTGTCTATTTATCCTTGCTCCATATTCGAAGTTTCTGCCAGCTGCTGTCGTCAACCTACCCTTGCATGCCATCTACTTCCAATTCACTTTTGCGAGAGGTGCATGCCTGACCGTCGACATTGATGCATCCTCTCACTCAACATCGTGTCTCCGCAGGATGGAGCTTAGATCGGTGAACCGCATAATGGTCAACAAAGAGGCAAAAAGTAGATGATTTTGACGCTTTCGATGGTGCATGCGGAGATATTTTTCACCTTTTGCCTATAGCAACACACGGGTCTTCTGCTAGATGAGACTAGGGCGAAGCCCACCGTCATTATAAATTTTCATAATTACAAGTCGGTGTAGGAAGGGGCTCATGAAAGCCGCGTGCTAGAGTGTGATGACCAATCCCCGGTTCGGCCGTTGGCACCCATCAACAATGCACAACAGATCAGACTTTGAGTGACCCTCCACAACCCAGGTCCTTGATCCCGCTCATGGTAGTGAAGCACTGCGATGGCCGCCAATGACACCCTACTCAGGGTGCTACTTTCCACGACGGCCTCCATGTTGTCACTGTAGCGGGATGCGTGAGACCAAGTGTAGGGAATAGCTTGCGGAGAGCGATCCTCATGTCCAGCTCGACAAGATTAGTTTTTAATGTTTTAAACATTCCATTGTGATTGCACGTTAATGACATGTGTGTCGCAATGGCTGGGATTGACGAAGTCCAGACATGTTGTGATTAGAGGACACTGCGGTAATCGCCGGTGGTGAGGGACTAAGAAAAGTGGTGACACGGTGTCGGTGAGGGACTAAGACAAGTGGTGACACAGGTGGGACACCGTGTTGAAATAGAAGACGTTGAATTGTGGGGGTTTTGAGCCGTATTTATCGGGCCCGTTGCAACGCACGAGCATGATTACTAGTTAGTGAAAAGAGACGAGTCCCTTGCTTGCCGATCCATCCGACCCGCGACGATGCGCTGCGCGTCATCGGCGCGTCGCTCCCGCGGCTGCGAGACAGACGTTGCTCCGAGCATCTACAACCGAACCTCTCAAATCCGCCCCATACGCTCGGACAAACTGACCGATCACTGCTCGATCATGATTTTTTAATTCAGACGGACCTTTCAAATAGCCATCAAACGCCCGTACTGACCGACACCCCCCATATTCAGCCCAAAAATGAGGCGGATATGGGGCGCCCCGGCGCGGTCGGGCACGCCCGTCACGTCGGACTGACGGAAGAGTCCTAGTCGGAAACGCCCTCAAACCCGGTGGTCCGAAACTCGTCTCCTCCGTTGGACCGGGGGCGCCGCGTGGCGCAGCTCCGGCGGGCCGCATAGTGCATTGATCGACTATTTAAGTCGACTGGTGGCATCGAAACCCTACCATCCATCCACATCTTTCTCCTCCTGTCTGCCGCCACCGCCACTTTCCACTCCACCCGTCCACCTAGTAGCCATGCCCCCACGCCGTCGGGTAAGGAGCGAGCCCTTTCTGACGCCGGAGCGCCGGCTCGAACTCCTTGAGCAGATCCGGGCAAGGTGCGAAGCCCGAGTCGCCGCGGGGCTCCCTCCGGATGCAGTGGATCAGGATGAGCCGGAGGAGGAGGATGTGGGGGACGCAGACGACGGGGATCTGCAGGCGGAGCAGCAGGCTATCCTCGATTCCCTCGGGTCGAAGTCGACTGCGGAGGCAAGACGCCGTTGCCGGCAGGAGATGGAGGCGCAAGGCCGCGGACGAGGCGGAGATGTTCGCTTACATGGATGAGGTCGAGTAGGAAGAGGATGAGTCTGAGCCCTCCTACCCGCCCGTCCAGCCGACGTCCCGCACCATCGTCATGGACATCTCGGACAACGAAGAGTAACTAGGGGTAGCACGTAGATGTAGTACGTAGGATTACTTTTGCATGTTTTGTATGAATATAGGGATGAAATATGAGAGCGAAGGATGCGAAGTGGCTAATTTGAGACGTGTCCGGTCAGTGTCCACCAACGCGTTCGGACGTGTTCGCGGGCGTCTGAAGGGCCGGATTTGCTAAAACCGGTTGTAGATGCTCTTATGTCACCCCACCCATGAAAAACTATGGTTAATTTGTAGTTGTTCGTACCGTGGGCAGGCTGAGATTTTTTGACAGGCAGGGTCGAGAAGATGGATCAGCTTGGGACTGTAGTTTCATGGCACTATTCGCCAATAGACTTGCTTTGAGCATTCTCCCATTCTTATGTTCGGCGATTTGTGCCTACGCCTGACGACCGGCATTCCGGCGACAACGCCATCGGCCAAACCAAGAACTTCATTGGGCAGTCGTCGCATTATATGAGTGACAACGATGCGCCGACGAGCCTTTGGACCAGCACCGAGCCCGGACGACGGCTGTTCATGTACTTGCCGACGAACCGCCGACGGGGTAGATCCGAACGGCCAGAGGTGGAGTCAGTACCTGCATGCGGCCTTGCCATGGCTTTTTGGCCCGGTGCCCGGCCAGTCCATGGCACGTCGCGGCCTCCCGCAGCCGGGTGAGATCAAGTCCGGTTGGATCCGCTCCAAATCCAACCACCGGGTGCGCTATCAGGTGGCCGGGTTTGGGTAACTCAATAGGGTTGCGACAAGGGTAGGAGCGAGCGCGTGGCCGAGTTGCACAGCGGCACGTCTGGGGAAAATGGCAGCGGCAGCTCAGGACGAGAGGGGCAGGGGTGCAGCTGGACCGAGGGGGCATGTTGGGGATATAACTACTGGATATGAACCGCCCAGGAGGGGCTGGGTCATACCGCTGGCGGCTTATTCATGATGATGGCGGATCATACAAACCCATTGACGGCCCAAGACCCAGTGGCGACTTAAGGCCCAAGAGGGTGAACCGCCATATGTTTATGACTTGTTTTGTAAAGCACACACTCTTAATATTGATCTAAAATTTAAACCGGTCAAGCAATTCCTTCGCTGTTTCGATGAAAAAAGGCGCAAGGCTATTGGTGAAGAAGTGGTCCGGCTCTTTGCGGCTGGGTTTATTGTTGAAGTTTTTCATCCTGAGTGGTTGGCTAACCCGGTGTTGGTACTTAAGAAAAACGGTACTTGGCGTATGTGTGTGGATTACACAAACTTAAACAAGGCTTGCCAGGTTGATCCTTTCGCTTCCCCCGTATTGATCAGATCATTGATGCTACGGCGGGTTGTGAGCATTTGAGCTTTTTGGATGCTTACTCTGGTTATCATCAGATCAAGATGACAGTTAAGGACCAGGAGAAAACATCTGTCATTACTCCCTTTGGAGCCTTCTGTTATGTGGCTATGCCTTTTGGGCTCAAGAGTGCCCAAGCGACTTACCAGCGATGTGTGCAAAATTGCCTTCATGATCAGATTGGGCGCAATGTTCATGCTTATGTGGATGGTATTGTGGTGAAGTCAAGGAAGAAAGAAACCCTGATAGACAATTTGAAAGAAACTTTTGACAATCTCCGGGTCTACAAGATGATGCTTAACCCGGCGAAGTGTGATTTTGGCATGCCAGGAGGCAAGCTCTTGGGTTTTCTGGTTTCTGAAAGAGGCATTGAAGCTAACCCGGAAAAGATCTTGTGTGCTTCTTTCCGGTGTTTGCTTCTTCGGGTTGGATCCGGTAACGTCGTGTTTGTGAGGACCCGTTCGCCTACGTCCGTTTGACTTCTTCATGGACTCGTTCTTCTTCCTTGCGGGATTTCAGGCAAGATGATCATACCCTCGAAATCACTTCTATCTTTGCTTGCTAGTTGCTCGCTCTTTTGCTATGCCTATGTTGCGATACCTACCACTTGCTTATCATGCCTCCCATATTGTTGAACCAAGCCTCTAACCCACCTTGTCCTAGCAAACCGTTGTTTGGCTATGTTACCGCTTTGCTCAGCCCCTCTTATAGCGTTGTTAGTTGCAGGTGAAGATTGAAGTATGTTCCTTGTTGGAACATGGAGTTGTTGTTCCTTGTTGGAACATGTTTACTTGTTGGGATATCATTATATATCTTATTTAATTAATGCATCTATATACTTGGTAAAGGGTGGAAGGCTCGGCCTTATGCCTGGTGTTTTGTTCCACTCTTGCCGCCCTAGTTTCCGTCATATCGGTGTTATGTTCCCGGATTTTGCGTTCCTTACACGGTTGGGTAATAATGGGAACCCCTTGACAGTTCTCCTTGAATAAAACTCTTCCAGCAATGCCCAACATTGGTTTTACCATTCGCCGCCTAGCCTTTTCTTTTCCCTTGGGGGTCGCGCGCCCAAGGGTCATCATTATTTTAAACCCCTGGGCCAGTGCTCCTCTGAGTGTTGGTCCAACTTGTCAGCCGCCGGTGGCCACCAGGGGCAATTCTGGGCTGGCCTACCGGAAGTTTGGACAATCCGGTGTGCCCTGAGAAAGAGATATGTGCAGCTCCTATCGGGATTTATCGGCACATTCGGACGGTGTTGCTGGTTTAGTTTTACCTTGTCGAAATGTCTTGTAACCGGGATTCCGAGTCTGATCGGGTCTTCCCGCTAGAAGGAATATCCTTCGTTGACCGTGAGAGCTTGTGATGGGGTAAGTTGGGACACCCCTGCAGGGTTTTGAACTTTTGAAAGCCGTGCCCGCGGTTATGGGCAGATGGGAATTTGTTAATGTCCGGTTGTAGAAAACCTGAAGTTGACCTTAATTAAAATATATCAACAACGTGTGTTACCGTGATGGTCTCTTTCCGGCGGAGTCCGGGAAGTGAACACGGTGTTGGAGTTATCCTTGACGTAGGTTGTTTTAGGATCACTTCTTGATCATAGATTTCTCGAACGTGCTTTGCCTTCTCTTCTCGCTCTCTTTTGCGTATGTTAGCATCATATATGCTAGTCGCTTGCTGCAGCTCCGCCTCATACCTTTACCTTACCCATAAGCTTAAATAGTCTTGATCGCGAGGGTGCGAGATTGTTGAGTCCCTGTGGCTCACAGATACTTCCAAAACCAGCTTGCAGGTGCCGATGAGTCCGTGCCGATGACGCAACCAAGCTCAAGGAGGAGCTCGATGAAGATCTTGTCCTTTGTGTTGTTTCGTTCTAGTTGATCAATAGTGGAGCCCAGTTGGGGTCGATCGGGGACCTTGTCGCATCTGGGGTTCTTCTTTTATTTTGGCTCCGTAGTCGGGCCTTGATTGTAACTGGTTGATGTATTGCTTTATTCATGTGTTTGTGTGAAGTGGCGATTGTAAGCCAACTATGTATCTCTTTCCCTTATGTATTACATGGGTTGTGTGAAGTGGCGATTGTAAGCCAACTATGTATCTCTCTCCCCGACGGACGGGCTAGGGCAGGACAAGGGCATATGCCATTTGCATCCGTTCAGCCGCAAACTTGGCCCAAACTTGGGCCACGAAAGGGTCGAAAGCGGACAGAAAACGAACGACGGTCCGTTTGCGGCCACACGTTGGAAGGCATGCTCTGTCTCACAAACAGACGTGCGCAGACGTGATGGGGTCACGTGTTGGAGTTGGCCTCAGAGCATCTCCAGCCGCGTCCCCAACAGGCCCTCCTTAGGCGTTTTTGCCACGCCGGCGCCCAAAAATCGGCCCAGTCGCGCCCCCAGGACCCCGTTTTTCGCCGGCTTGGGCCAAAATCGACGTCGACGAACCCAAGCCGAACCCTGCGCGCTGGGGGGCGCTCGGGGACGCCGGGGCGAGGGTTTTGGTGCTAAAGCGCGATGGGCCCGTCGAGTCAGCGGCACACGCCTCGTCTTTCCCAGAACGCCTCGATTTCCCGCAGGGAAACAATGGCAAGGCTTCCGCCGGTCAGCCTTGCCATTGATTCCTCACGGGCGGCGCATCATGGGCTGGCTGGCGCGGCGACGCCTCCCCTTTCGCCACGCGTTCACACAACCAGGACTATAAAACCAGAGGCTTCCCCTTGCCGCTGGCCACACCAGCCCAAGTCCGTCGAGCCCAACCAACCGCCGTCCCTCCCGCACGTCGTCGAGCTCTGCCGCTCTCCCCTTCCTCCCCTTCCCCTTCCCCTCTAAATGGTTGAACGCTTCCCCGGCGACTCCGCGGCGGCCAATGGCTTCGGCCGCCACTCGCTCTAGGAGGACGAGACGTGGCTTCTCTTCGAGGCCAACATCTCGGCGCCGCCGGACATGCGCACCGGGCCGATGGGGTGGAGGCTCAGCAACGGCGGCGTCCCCATCAAGAAGGAGAAGGCCGGCAACGACTTCGGCGACTTCGCCGCGCTCATCGACTTCTTCACCCCGTAGATGTTTTTTTAATATATATATATATATATATATATAAACGCCGAACATGTTGAATATGAATGTCAAGTTTGCCGAATTTTAGCCTAACTTTGTCGAATTCTGATTTTCTTAAACTAAAAAAACGCGTCTGGGGCGACCCTAGGGCGAGCAGCTGGGAACCCTCTTGCCCCCGCGCCGATTTTAGCGCCAGCTCGCCTCCAGGGGCTCGTAAAATCGCCGCATGAGGCCAACTCCACCACGCGACCCTATCCTGTCCGGCCCTGTCCGTTTGGGGTAAAACGGACAAATAGCGCGGCCCAGCATGCGGCCTCAAACGGACAAATGTCCGGATTCCGTCAGTTTTCGACCCATCCCCGGCCCAAACTTGCGCTCTGTTTGGGGTGAAACGGACGCGCGCGGACAGCCTGGACGCACACCCTTGTCCCCCCCGTGGCCCGCCTGTCGGGGACACTAGCAGTCCCTCCGCTCCCAACGCTTCCACCCTCTCTCCCCCGCCCCATGCGGCCACTATTCTCCGGCCGCCTCCTCACCGCGCAGCCTTCGGCCGTCCCTACCAAACCACTTCTCGACATGGCTGCCACCACGCCCGTGCTTTCGCCATAGTTTTGGCCGTCGATCGGAGGTTTGGCCGTCGCCATCTTTGCCGGCCACAGAGGGGACAGGACCGCCGGCGACGCACCACGGCGGCCTCGGCAGCTTCCGACGAGAGCTCCAGAGCGGCCAGTAGTCGGCCGGCAACCACCCCTGCTGCGTCGAGGTGATCATCGCGGCCTCTTCGCCACCACGACCGCAAGGTGTTCGGCATTTTTCCCACAAAGGTATGGACAGTGGAGACGACTTTTTCTTCCATCACTTCCTTTGTTCATCGGACGATTCGTCGTCGGATGATGAAAATCTTGTGGTGGTTGCACTGGTCGTTCACGACCACATTCAACGGTAGCTTCCTCGGTACAGGGGGGGTCAGTCCCTGGCCGTGCTCCCAACCTGAACCGCAACAGGGAGAGAGGCCACGCCCTGCTCTATGTTGATTACTTTGCCAACACCCTGCTCTTCAAGCCGGATAAATTCCGTTGACATTTTCAAATGGCAAGGCATGTGTTCAATCGTATCCGAGAAGGAGTGGTTGCTCATGACCCATACTTCGAGTGCAAGACGGATGCCCTTGGCAAGCTTGGATTCTCCTTTTACCAGAAATGCACCGCGACCATCCGCATGCTTGCATATGGAATTCCAGGCGATCTGGTAGATGAGTATGTGCGTATGAGTGAGACATGTCTGATGTCAATGTACATGTTTTGCCAGGCTGTGATCGAGGTGTTTGGCCCAGAGTACTTGAGGCAGCCAACTGCCGCTGGTACAGAGAGATTGTTGGCGACCAACGCAGCTAGAGGCTTTTCAGGCATACTTGGCAGCATAGATTGTATGCACTGGGAGTGGAAGAACTGTCCATTTGCTTGGCAGGGCCAGTACAAGGGGCATGTCAACGGGTGCATTGTCATATAAGAAAAGTGGCATCGCAGGATCTTTGGATATGGCATTCTTTCTTCGGCATGGCAGGTTCTCACAATGATATCAACGTGCTGCAGCGTTCTCCAGTCTTCGCGAGGCTTGCAGAAGGCCACTCCCCACCTGTCAACTTTGAGATCAACGACCACCAGTACAACATGGGATACTATCTAGCAGATGGTATACTCAGTGGTCAACTTTTGTGAAGACAATCTCGAAACCCCAAGGTGAGAAGAGAAACAGATTTGCCCAAATACAAGAGAGTGTTAGAAAGGATGTGGAACGTGCTTTTGGTGTGCTTCAATCCCAGTGGGGTATCGTTCGAAACCCTGCACTGTCATGGGGTGAAAGGAAGCTTTGGAAGGTGATGACTGCTTGTGTGATCATGCACAACATGATCGTCGAGGACGAGCGTGATGAGAGTATCTTCGACCAAGGATTTGATTATCAAGGTGAAAATATTGAGCCCCTGCACTAAGACCCGGCCATATTTGAACAATTTGCCCAATTCCACCATGAGATGCATGATTGGCACACTCATTTGAATCTTTAAAATGACTTGGTTGAGCACGTGTGGGATCACATTGGTAACTAATAGATGTATTGGTCCATTTTATATTCAGTCGAGACAATTTTGATTTGGTTGTAAAACTATTTTATTAAAGACAATTTCAATTGGGTTGTAAAACTATTTTAATTTTCAGACAAATATTTTGGGTTGGAAAACTAGTTTTGATGAAAATATGGGTATTTTTAGCCCTGACGGACAGGATGGGGCAAATGGATGTGGCCGCGCGCTGGGCGCACGGCCACCGCATCCCAGAACACACCCAGACACGACCCCATTGCCCTACCCAAACGGACAGAAACCGGACAAAATGGACGTTCGTTTGGGGTCGCACGATGGAGTTGGCATGAGGGGCCAACGACTGGAGATGCTCTCAGGCCAACTCCAGCGCGTGACCCATTTCTACCCCAAATCGTTAATTTGTGTCTGTTTGGGGTAAAACGGACAAACCGAACGACCCAATGCATGGGAGCATACGGACGTTTCGTCCGGTCTGTGTCCGCTTTTGCCCCATTTCCAGATCAAAGTTGCTCTCGGATTGGGGCCAAAACGGACGTCTTCGCGTCCTCGTCGTCCGTCTGTATCTGCCTCGACCCCACATGTCACTCTCCTTTTCTCTACCTGGCCCACCATACGGACAAAATCCGAACAAAATGGGTATAGATTTAGGGTAGCAGCGTTGGGCGCAGCGAGTTTGTGCGGCCTCTGTCCGACGTTTGTTCTCTCTATTTCTACCCCATACGGACAGAATCCGGACAAAATGGGTATAGATTTAAGAGCCTGTTTGGGACTGCTCTACTCCTTAAAATTCAGCTCCGCTACAGAAAACACAAGCCAAACAGGGTAGCTCCACGATATGCCGCTCCGCAAAAAAACTAGAATCTGGGATACAACTCCCAGTTTTTTATGAAGCTCTTCAAGGGGTGCTTCAAAAAACTCTAGAAGCTGGAGTTAGGTGAAAATTACCCACCACTGCCACCAGTAAGTGGATACCCCCTTCGTTTCCTCCCCTCAACCAATCAAATAGATTCTTTCCATCAAATTTCTCATTTTTAAAGATGGAGCTAGATGGCAGCCAAACATTCTCTTTGGTAGTACTATAACTTTTAGATGAAACTGCTTCAAAGTGAATTTAGTGAAGCGAAACCGATTTTTGTGAAGCGGAGCAGTCCCAAAGATCGTGCGGTGGAGTTGGCCTCAGGGACGGCGCGTTGATGGATCTCAGTCCAACACCCGGCGTCATCCATAGATGTCAAAAGCCATCATTGGCCGTACCGCTACGCCAGGCACAGCGCCATTGAAGGCCGGCCCCGTGAGAAAAGACGAGACCTCATCAGATTCGAAAGCCCGGATCCTACGCGCGTCCTGCCCTGCCGCCCACTGCTCCCATCCCATCACCTTTCGAGGGAGGGAGACGGCGACGTTGACGTGCCAGCAGTAGCACGCACGCACACGCCGCGACGGACGTACTCCTACAACGTCTAGCCGCCCGCGTAGGCGCGCTATTCCGATCGCCCATCCCTCGCCACGCCACAAAAGCACCCGTTCGGCCATCGTTCGGTCGGTGGCCAAGCCGTTTTGGCCGGCTGGGCACCTGATTCCGACTGATTCGGTTCCATCAGATCGGTCGATCGCAAGCGAACAAGGGCAGGCCAGCTGGGCTTGCGGCATAAACAATAGCGTGATCGATCCAGATCCGAGTTGAAGTGGTGGCCAGGCCACCGAACCGAGTCAGACGCCCATAATGTATGGCAAATCTGCAAGTAAACAACAAGCGACGCGAGATGCGTCGAGCGGCCCCAGGGAGCAGCGGCACATGCCGCCAACCGCCGGGCAGGTGAGGCTTGCATCTTAAACCATTCGCGACTCCATGAGATTCCGATTATCAGTGGCGGGCGGCGACAGGGCAGGCTCCGGGAGAAAACAACGGCCGGGTGACAGGGGGATGACAGAGGAAAAATGAGGGGAGCAGATGGCAAGTGCCAGGTTGGGCGCCACAGGCAGGACATGTGACGCTAATTAACAAGGGATTGTGTGTCTATGTATGTAAAAGATCAAATCATTGGTAGGGCCTGGCCTCATGATGCCAATGGCAACTGACAAGGCCTGCCTGGGCACTCATTGCAGCAAAGATGCCGGTGCTCTAGGCAAGAGCCATGTTATGTTAGTAGTGGCAACAATGAGGGGTGGCTATGACAGTTGGCAAGCAGCATGATAGTTGTGGTAGTAGTAGGATGAAAGAACAAAATTTGCTGATAATAGAGTTTCAACTCCTTGGGTAGTTCTCATCATAATAAAGGCGAGGCAAAGTTGAATGTAACAAGAGATAATAATAATAATGGCCTACAAGGGGGAGGGTCTACAAAAACAACAATGTCTCGAGGGAGGCTACAAAGTACAAACAAAGGGGAGGCTTTCTTTTACCATAGTCATCTTCTAAGCACAAGTACATGGATGGTAGCAGAGTGGAATTCACATTGGCATGCCCACTCCTCTGTCTGGATGGATGAAACAGAAGCGCTAACTGGACTCTTGAGTGCAATCAGCCCCTGCTCATCTGTGCTGCAATACTGGGATCGACGCGAGGCCGGAATCTGATTCCCTTGTCTTCAACTGCTCCCGGCATAGCAGATGCTGATCAAGATGATACACATGTAGTGAGGTACCCAAACTGCTTCAACAGCAAATGCCGCCTCATCATGAGAACAATTGTGAATTCGTGAGGCGTAAGCAATGCCGGTGCTCCTTCGGTCCAGTGAATAATACATTGTTGCGTCCTGTGGAATCATGAAAACCCTCCACAGGAAACTTCCGTCCACTGGCTCCAGTTAACTTGATCAAGAACACAAAACGACCAGCTCTCGTTCAGGAATAACAGAACAAGGATGAGCAGGTCCAGTAGGACAAGAAAAGTTCTGCTTCGGATCACCACCAAACTCCCACAAAATAAGCGATGACTACAAAATTTTCACCAATGGCGGTGCATCACCCCTTGGCCCTGCTAGTGAGCGGTACAGGTACAACTTATCAACAGTCTCTGTTTCCACCTTATCCTCATTTTGCTCCTCCATTACTTCAACAACCAAGTTAGGCATCCGCTGAGCTACCTCTCTACAACCCCTCATGGTTAGCCTGCATGAATTCATCCACAGGAACCTCATGTTGTAGAAATAATCCAAACCACAAAGCAGTCCCCTATCACTGAATGGGCTATCTCTGACCTCAAGCTTCTGTAACCGAGTGCATCCCTCGAACAAAAACTGAAGCGACAGGTCACTGTTCCCCGAGAAGGCAAGAGACAAAGTCTTTATTAGTTTGCCATATTGCCCAATGTATGCAAATGCCGTATCAGTGAGCAGGCCAGAGACTGAGAGCCTAGTAAGTTTCTTGCAGTTCTTCACTATCGCGCCGAAGCCGTCATCCATGGGCTCCCCAGTAATACGATCAGGGCGGTGGCGACCCATGATGCAAAGACGGAATACCACAAGGTCAGGGCAGTTATTGGACATAGCTACGACCGCAGCATTTGTCATCCGCTGGCAAAAGTAAAGTATGGATTCAAGCTTTCGGCAACCTTCGGATATAGCCTGAAGCCCAACATCTGACACAGACCCATCAGAGTCTTCGGTGGCATCCAGCGGAAATACTCGCAGCTCACGAAGATCAGAGCATGTCTCAGCCACAGCCCTGAGGCCTTCATCACCCACAGTATCAAGAACCTAAACCAGATGCAATTTAGTACAAATGAAAAGAAAAAGTAACATGAATTAGACTACCATGGTAAAACAAATAAGAGTATGGACCTACCCAGAATGTCTGAAGTTTGTGGCATTGGCGAATGACTGGTGTCAGATCCTCAGCAGTTAGGCTCGCGAAGCTAACGTTAAGGGAGGTGAGATTACCACACACTGGGTAGATTGCTGGAAGGTATTCAGGGTTGACCTCCTGAAACCCAGAGAGGCAGACTATAGACGTTGAGGCTGCAAAAGAGGGTGCGAGTTCAGACACCGACATGCCTCCACCTTGTGGAGCCTCAGGACGAAAGGCCCCAGTGCCAAGGTGTGTGAGCTGCGGAGCCCGTGCCATGAGACGGCGTAGCTGCTCCACCGAAACGTAGTGGTTCACACGCAGCCGGCGAAGAGAGGGTGAGCGTGCCACAAGGGCCTCTAGGGCCTCAAAGTTGAATGGGACAGCAACGCAGTCAAACATGAGGGATTCTAGGGATGTGTTTGACACTGGGAACTTGGAGATCCAGTCCACTGCTTCGTCCTCCTGATCCACATAGTCCTCGATCAGATCCAGAACCCTCAGGTGCCTACACAAGTATTAAGTACATCAGTCGATTAGATGCCACACTCGACTCCACTCCTTTATAAACTGAAGCCAAGCAAGAGAAACAAGCACATCTGGAGTCTGGAGACTTCCAAGTCTGGGAGCTGCTGAAGTAGATAAGCATTAAGCTACCCCCTCTTTCCAAATATGTAAGGCAGCCATCAAACTTTGAGCCTAACTTTGACCATGAATTTGAGTAAGAAAATACAAGTTGTATGCCCCGAATATTATACCACTAAACTTTCGGATACGAATTAAATGACATACTTTCAGTGACATATAACTCATATTATGTTGGTCAAATAAGTGGACAAAAGTTAGGCTAAAAATTTGATGGGCTCTACATATTTGGAAGGAGGGAGTACAAACTGGATTGCCACAAATGCAACGGAATACTACCAAATTGTCTACTACCTCTCTCTCAGTTTACAGGGCGTGCGCGTGCCCCTAGGTCGTTAATTTGACCAACTTAATACAAGTCATATATTACAAAAAATATACCAATATAAACTTCAGATGCTCTATTTTCAAACCGTATAGTTTTTGTGTTATATAGTTTATATTAAGGTGATAAAATTGGCAACCTAGGTATACGCGTAGGACTTATAAACTGAAACGGAGGTAGTATTACAGACAGAGGGAGTTTGCTAACAAGGACCCATTAAAAGTTTCAGGTAGTACTAAATATATGAACTGCGATATTCCCTACCCAGGATTTAATTTTCTCGTCAACGGGCACTAACGAAATAAAGGATTATGTTTTAACGCCTTGAGTCAGTGGAATAAACCACAAGCGCAAGCATCATTGGTACGAATACGTATCAAACTTAGCACGTCAAGATATATTTTGAGTTCATTCATGGGGCCGTCAACCCAAAAAATATGCTGGGGAAATCTAGCAGCAAAACATTGGACAACAAGCTAAAGAATGGCACACCACACGTGCATAGAACTAGAGAACCGCGCGGCCGCGAGAGCGAGAAGGCTGCAAAGATTCAAACCTCCAGCAGCTTTCAATCCCAATCGCAGCGTCAACCCGAAGTCAACGGGAATGCGTCGACAGCAAGCTATGCAAGACAAAAAGGGAGTTTGGCTGGGACATAAGTACCGGCAACGCTCGGCGATGACGGCGAGGCCGAGGGTGCTGAAGCCGTCGCAGCAGACGAGGGAGAGCTCCTTGAAGCCCGGGAAGGAGCGCGCGACGAGGCCGAGGTCGTCGTCGGTGACGGTCATGCGCTTGAGGCAGATGCGCTCGAGGCACGGGTAGGCGGGGCCGAGCGCCTCGAGCCAGGGCTTGACGTTGGCGCCCCAGCCGTCGGGGAGGAGGCTGAAGTCGGCGAAGCGCGGCTTGCCCTTGAGCACGACGGCGGCGACGGCGCGGAAGCGCTGGACGGCGCGGCGCGGGTCGACGGCGTAGCAGTTGCCGATGAAGAGCTCGCGGCGCGTCTGCGCCTCGGCGCGGTACCAGGAGCGGCAGACGAGCGAGGCGGCGTTGCGGTCGCGGGCCGCCGTGAGGAACTCCAGCACGCTCTCCAGCACGTTGTCCAGGACCTGGTCGGGCGGGGCCGAGGAGGAGGAGCGCGGGCCGCCGCCGTTGTCGCCGCCCCTCAGATCCGGCGTCCGCCTGCCGCCGGAGGAGGAGGAGGAGCCCGGGGAGGAGTCCTCGGACATGTGCGTCGGCGGCGAGTCCGCCTCCTCCGCCGCCCCGCTCATGCCGGAGGCGGGGGAGGAGGAGGAGGGGGGTGGGGATGGGATCGGAGGCGGTGGTGGCGGTGGTTGGGGGATCGGAGAGGGGTGGAGGTGGGGGTTGGGGCTGGGGGCAAGTGCTCATGTGAGACTGGAAAAGGATTAAATAATGATTAGATCGGAGAGGGGAGGTGGACGGGGGACGGAGGGAGGAACCAATTTTAATTATTATTTTTCTCTTCCAGCAGAGTACTACTAGTAGAGTATTTCGGCAGAGGGTAGCGCTACGGTTGCCAAGTGTAGGCGTACCTTTGTGTACTTTCTATGTACCTTTGCGGCTTTTTTACAGTATACTGTACAAGAATAGTTTACTGTACCACTGGTTTATCCCCTCGAAAATTAACGTATGAGAGGGAGGGTGGCATATATTCCCACTGCCAAAATCTCACACTAAAACAAAAACTTATAAAACTCTAACATAAGATCCAAAAGCACATTCAGCGAGTGAATTAGAATTCTCACCCGCAAAAAAAATAAAAAGTATTAGAATTGGTTACAGTCCAGGAGTGGATGCAGATTGTGGTTTGCATCGACGACATTTGAAAAACGGAACGTGTGCGGGATTCGGGGTTCGTGGATGACAGGTATGGTTTCCCTCTTCGGCGTCTTAGTCATGGTGGGGTGTCAGATCTGAAGTTTGATGGCGTGTCCGGAGTGTTGCCCCGGTCTGATTCGTTCAACGGCAAGGGCTTCACTTTGGTGAGCCACATTGGAGGTCCGCAAAGCTGCATATCAGCGATGGAGGTGAGGAGGTGATCCGTCATTCTTTCTTCGGTGGTTGCAGTGGTGGTGCTGGAGACAGGTGACGGGCGTTGGTGTCAAGCTCAGAGATGTTATGCTATCTTTTCAGTTTTGTTATGTCGGTCCTTATGTGACTTGTATTTTGATCCTTATGATATAAAAACATGTATTACCATGCAAAGAAAATTGGTTACAGTCTTCCACATTTTTTTCCTTTGAGAAATATATTCCATAGCTGATCAACGAAGGGTTGGGAGCCTGCTTTCCTATCGTTTTCCAGAAGAGTTCAATGTATGCAGAAGAGTTTACCGTATGACAGATTTTATCTAAAAATAATATTTTTGCGAAAAAGATTCAAATCATTTATAAAGGTTCATGAAAATACAAAGCACCTCAAACAAAATAAAGAACTAGCCATCGTCGTCGCTTTCTTATCAGAGCTCGATGACAGCGAGGGAATTGTGTCACTAAGGACCAGCGGCCTGAAACTGCAGTCATCGCCATTGAAGCCTCGAATTGATGTGTAGCATCTGACACCGTATCTCAAGGAGGATCGGATCCTGAAAGATGAATTCAGAGAAGAATAGGCGGCGCCATCCACCAAAAACAGCACCTGCAAGGATTGAAAACCCTAACCTAAACTACTAATGAAAGTGGAGGCACAAGAATTCCCCTACCCGCCGGTCGTCGAAGCGAGGGAAGGCGGCGAATCCATGAACTCGTCAACGAAGGTTGAAGGGGAGAGCTTGCGCTAACTGAAGGATAGGTGAGGAAACGATTTCGCTTTTATTTATCTCGAAACTTAACATAGGAGAGGGAGGGTGGCATATGTTCTCACTGCCGAAATCCCAGCCAAAAATAATAATAATAAGCTATTATAAACGTAATATTGGATCCAAAGCACATTCACCAAGCGCTGAAGAATTGGCTACCCTGCAAAAAAAAAAGGAAGAAGAATTGGCTACAGTCAATTAGATTCCACATTTTTCTTTTCCTTTGAGAAATATTCCACAGCTGGTCTACGGAGGGGAGGGAGGGAGCCCGCTTTCCTATCCTTTTCCCGGCCTGCGTGTCTGGGCTGGAAGATCCACTGGCCGGCGAGGGGGGGAAAGCGGGGCACCTGCCGCGCCTTTTCTCGGCCGCTCCCTTTTGGCTCCGCACGGGACGAGACGAGCCAGCGCGGGACCACGGCGCATCCCCACGGCCGCGAGTGACCCCGCGGGACAGCGTCGCCCTGTACGTGGGTGCGTGCGTGGTACTGCTGGTGCCTGTGAGCTGTGACTGTGCCGGGAGGGCGGTGACCACGGCGCGGTGGTGACGTGGTTTCCCGTTGCAAAGGCCCGGATCGTTCCTTCCATGGGCTGCGCCGCGATCAATGCTACACGCACGCGCGCGGCGCGGCCCGAGCTATGCAGCGGCGCCAGCGCGACGGTGGCCGGTGCGAGATCGGGGAGAGTTGGCGCTGATTCCAGACGAGCCTCTTCTTTTCTACTCCAGCTTCGTCTCAGCTTTGAGAGTGCTTTTTTTGAGTAGATAAACATGATCTGTTTTCACTCGCTACAGGTCCGCCGTGGCACCTTAGCACCGTTTACCCCCCTGCACGTATCGTGTGTTCTGCCTTGTTTTTTATGTAAAAACAAACGTTGAATGAAAAGGTACTCCTCCGTTCACGGTTTAGTACTACTACAACTTTTTAGTAAATCAGCGACGATTAAATACGGATCGAAGGGAGTAATCTTTTTTGTGAACCGAATGTACATGGACGGATTTTGTTGTGTTTGTTCATTCATTTCAGTATATATCTAGTGTGTATTCAAATATCCAAACATCTTATATTCATGAATGAAGGGGGTAATAGTGAACCGTTGTTTGTTCTATTCGTTGATGTGGGTATTTATAGTTTTATACCCTCCCAAAGGCTGTGTAACAATAGATGTATGCTAGTATATATTAACTGGGTTATTATATACTCCCTCCATCACGAATATATGGTGTTTTGGATATCTCAGTATGGACTGCAAATGGACTGAAAATGAGTGAACAAACACATTGAATAAAATATATACATCCGATTCAGGAAGAAAAGTTAGAACATCTTACACTTGTGAACGGATGGAGTAGTTTTAATGAGTTTACTTAAAATATTTATATGTAACATTTTGTTATTTTTGGAGTATAGAGTTGCCAAATTTAAATGTTGTTGAAATGTATATACAAATTAAATTTTAATTTTGATATGCTAGTTTTCTAGCCCAGTTAATGCAATGTTACTGAACTCATCCTTTGGGAAGTTACAAAATATGTTTTTTGTGTGACGTGTTAATCTAACCATTATTATGTTTTTTCATATATATTTTTCTCTAATACGATTTTTCATGAAAAGACATCATTTCATGGAGATATCAAGGGATGTGTTGTTTTCACAAAGGGGCGCCTTTTCACCAACGGATGAGTCTTCCCCGTAGAGACATCTTTTCATCATCTCTTTACCAAGGGGCGTGACAGTTTGTAGGTTGAACCGCCAACAGTTAATGAACTTGATTGATTCATGATATAATCTTAAAATTGTTCTTTTTTGGGTGACATGGCTTGACGGGAATGTTGCACTAGGATTTAGTTTTAGAATACAGAGGCATGACAGGAGAGGTGTGAGTAAGAAACCGCGAGTGGTTAGTACATGCATGAATCATCTTAAATAGTAATTCTCAACACCCCTCCTAATCACTGTCCATCCTTATTATCATACATTTTCTCGTTCAAAGTCTCTTTCGAAAAACATGTGAAAAATATGAGGAGATATACATAATATGTGTTTCTCCGTTCGTCGTAGCAAATAAATCTGTCTTGCTCTTCAATACGGTAAGGTTGGATGTCTTGAGATTTGAGTTACCTTGGTGCAATCTCTCGAGAGCACCCCCAAGCCCCCTTTGTGGTATCGTAGAGTAGATGCGAATGTGATTGTAGATGACCGGATCAACACTCTTAGTAATCATATACAGAGCAAGAAAGTTAAATTGCCTAGCCCTTGTTTCCAGGGAGTTGATTAGAACGATCCACAGGGGAGTAACCACCCATGATTATTTCCCAAAGCCCATAATTGGCACCATAAAGATGATAACTCATCAAGACTTCCCAACAAACATAATTCTTAGAAGCAAGAGTAGGTGGAGGGCTATATCAATAACATGAGTGTCGTGTGGAAGTACATGGTAGAGATGCCTTAGTTGAGTGTAGGCTTCCTTATCAATCTCATTACAGACAGTGTTCGGCGCGGTGGTTGGCTTGATGTCCTTTGATCAAGTACATCATGCTTCCTTTCTAACTCCAAAATTTTCAACTCGAGTTCGACATTCTCTTCGGGCATCTTTGCTCTCTATAGAGGTGAAGTTAAACAACAAGAGAGAGATCTTGCGCTAATACCAATTGAAGGATCAAAGATGTCATAAATATCAACTAGAAGGGGGGGTAAATAGGTGACTACCAGATTAAATTCTTTTCTTAGTTGCTTTTGGAGACTAACATGAGAATATAAGTTCACTAGAAATGCAACTAGGTAGTACAACCCTATATGATGTGTTACAACAAGCTAGCAGGGTACGCAAAAGGCAATACACAAGCAAGTAATAACAAAAAATAAAGTTGGGGTTAAGAGACAACCAAAAGTGGTGAAGACAGTGATGTAATCCGAAGTTCACACACTTGGAGGTGTGCTAATCTTCGTCGGGGAGGTGGGAACAAAGAATTCTCCCACGCCAATGAATGTCTCACCTTCTTCTCCGAGAACCTCAAACAACGAATCTTTAAGTTATCTTCCACCAGGGGTAGCTCTTGGGGCGAGCTCCAACCTTTATAAACGAGCCCGGGGCACAATCACACGACTTGGATGCTCCCGAAAAACAACAACCGTCTAGCGTTCCATACAACCCCAAGTGTAACAAGATTTGCTGGATCTTGCTAGGAAGTTAGAGACCGAGATGGGTAGGGGAGTAACCGAGAGAGAGAGAGAGAGAGAGAGAGAGAGAGAGAGAGAGTTCCACAGGGTTGTGTAGCATCCTAATCCATCCTCCAACGTTGACGGAAGCAGGATGTAGCGCTGGTCGGCCGCACGCATCACACACGTGCCTTCTCATCCTCCTATCGATAGGAAGAAGACGACCATGGCCCTCCAGGACGAGCTGGGCCAGGCCATGTATAGGATAAATGTTTCCTACCACCAGTGGTAGTTACCCTCACGTTAGTTTTTGTATGTTGTGTATAGTATCTATCAGAACCGAAAGTATTTATGTGTAGTATGTAGTATATAAGAATATATCGTAGTATATATATCCTACTTTTTAGGTAGTATGTACTATTTTTTTAGTATATTGTTTTATACGTACATATATGAAGGTATTTTCAAAATTTATGAAAAATTATGGACTCACATGCAATTTTTCATATAAGTTGCTATGAAACACCTTAGATATAGTATATGATAATTTTTAGGATGATAAAGTAGTATATATACTACCACATGATATATGGGACATGTGGAGTAACTACCCTGGGTGGTAGGATGTCTGGAAGAAATGAACCTTTCCAAGTGCATAATACATATTTCAAGATTTTTTTTGTTTATATTTTGTATTTTCTATGAATGTATACCAACTTCAAATACCTATGGATTAATTCCAATATCCAAAGAATATTCTTTAATAATCCCAGAAAATAGGGTGGGATCCATGTAAATTATATGAGCTCATGCATTTTGGATTATTTTGTTTTGGACTTTTTATTAGGGTTCTCCCTTTTAATTAATTTCGAGGCTTTGGAATTCCTTCAATTTCAAATTAAAGGAATTTAATTTTGATGCATGCTATACTTAGCTATCCTGGTACATTTCCAGTAACTAGGGTTTGTGAAAGTATTATTGTGCCTCATTAAAAACCTTATGCTAGTTCGTTTGCAAAACAACAACAAAACACTTTTTTGTGTAGAACCTAAATGCAGGTTGATTTACAAGCATGAAATCCATCTAGCCATGTGTACTGATGGGTTCAAAATTAAAAGATACACGCAAAAATTGTATCTACGACTTACTTTTATTATGGAACATCCTCTAAAATTGATATGGGTTAAAGTACCTGAAATGAAACAAACATGTAACATTGTTACTATGCATGAGGTGTACTTTCAAAATCTAGAACAACTAACTTCCCTAACCCATTTTAGTCAGGATCTACGTACAATTTTCTACACATTGGCAATATTATGTTCTTCGTTGTCTTATGTAAGGAACGAAGAAAGAAATAAAGTAAATTATTTGCTCCAGTCAAAATTACCACAACATAAGCTTTTTCCAATATTTTTTTTGTGCCCAAAGCAACACACCAGCTAAAAGACGGAGGAGTTTATTGTGCAAGAAGGCTGGATCGCGGGCTCCCACGGCTGAACAAAATAATACTCATATTTTCAATGTTAAGTGATCCTTATGATCTTACAAATCACTCTCAAAAGGCCCATTTGAATATAAGTGGTGTTTTTGCAGTTTGATTTTAGTTAGACGCCACAACTATCCATAACCTACTTGTGTACTTGGAGTCAACAATGACAAAGAGAGATCAAGTAGAAGACGAACATATAGTTGGAGCCTTGGAGGTTTATCGATCGGTAATTGGGTAGAATGATGAGTTCAGTGTAGAAGTATCAATCCTGACATATTGGAAGCTGATGAGATGAAGCCACCAATAAGGGTGTGTATTATATATCAACAACATAATATAAAAACTAATTAGTTAAGGGGACTTTAAAACAATATGTGCCATATTTATTCTTAGGAGGTTTCCACTTGAGAATGTTCAACATTGATAAGCCTTAATTGAAAGGAGAATTTTCTTTGGGTCTAAACTTTCAGAAAAATATCCTTTGGATATGAGTTCATGTATTCAAATACGAGTACATTTTTGTGTTGTCTATATAGTAATTGTTTACTATTTAAAGGACTATGACGATGACACTAAAGAGTACTGATGACCAACTGAGCGGAATTGGTGGTGACGTAGCCATAAAAGATTATTTGGTTCAAAATATGTACCCCTTCTACTAAATCAACGACAATCAATATAGATTGTAGGGAGTAGTAAACTAGTGATGAAATAAATTGTTTATACTACGTGACATCTGAGCCACATAGCCATGCTACACCCAAGTAACTTAGTCGTTAGTCATGTTACATGACAGAACAAATACATGTAAGTGAGAGTTATGAACATCTTAATCAAATAGCGGTGAATAGAAGGAAGAGCATAAAAGTAGATTGAAATACCACTACGTGCTTCAACTAGACGGTGTTGTAGAATGCGCTGACATGATAATTTTCAATATTTCATAATATATTTTTTGGACGCCTGAAACCGCGAGGGAAACCTCTCGGTAATTCTCTATTAATTAACAAAGCACAAAAGGTCCCTCATATGTGATATTTTATAATAATCATTCATGCATAAGTCATAATGATTCAAAATATTTACCGTGGGTAATATCTACTTAAAATGATATTTAAAGTGACTATAAACTTTATTCTGTAGAACTCCATATTTTCAGTATCTCTGAAATCATAATTTTACTTTTCGGATGAGTTGAATACTCTACAGGCGAGCCCTTACACTTTCGAGGGCCACATTGCTAGTTGAACAACATTTTTTTTTGCACTCGAGATTCATTGCTTATTCCGGTTTTCTTTCTTCTTGAGAAAAAAGGCGATCCCACCAACAGAGACTAGCCTTCGACGTCGTCCTCTCAGTTGTCAGTGGTGAGGAGGGGGGGTGGCGAATCCCACGTGTGTGGATCGTGTAGCTTAGGTTTTAGGGCCCTTGCAGCTTAGATTTTTGGTCATTTGACATCTTGCTTAGGTGACGACAATGGATGCATTGTATAAAGAAGCTCGAGATCCTTCCTCGACAAGGCGTTTTGCTCTATGGTCGATGATGGGTTTGGAAACTAGTCTGCTCAACCGCAGGTGGTGTGGCGTCGATGACATCCTTGTGGTGGACTTGCGTCCTCGGACTCCGCCGCCACGACGATGTTCGCTAGCGGCAACACGGAGCACGAGAGGTTGTTTAGGAGCGGGTGCCGACAGTGATCTAGGTTGGCGGCAACTGAAAGACGGTGGATTCGTGGTTAAAGACTGGCGGGTCGGGTTTCCTCCTCTGATGTTGTCGCGCGGTGGTGTTAGATCTGAAGTTTGATGGTGTCAGGGGTGTTGCCCCCGCCAAATTGTTTTCAACGATAATGGCTTCATCTTTGACGAGCTAATTTGGAGGTCTGAATAACTGCATGTCGATGATGGAGCCGCGTCGGGCTCGGGTAAGGAGTTCTTTTTTGTCCCATTTTTTGTGGCTGTTGTAGTGGTGCCGGAGTCAGGTGACGGTTATTGGCATCAAACTGAAGGGGTTCTTCAATCTTGATTGTAATTTTCTTTTTGATTGCATTTTTTGGCTATTGGTAGGGTTCTGTTGTCATTTCAGTTTGTCAGGTCGACATCTGTGTGGTTTGAACCTTACTTTTTATTTTACGATTGAGACATGTGTTGCCTGAAAAAAAGAACAACAACAAAATTCAACTCTTGGCAAAAGGGCGTCCTTTCCTCTTTGAGATCCCATCCCATATGTCAAAAGTAGCATGGCAAAATGTTCACATTCCCATCCAAGGTGCATGTATTGGCATCACTGAAAGCCCGAAATTCACGTGGGCGGCCGAAAATGCTAACATTGCACCCCCGTTATTTCCCTTTCAGGAATGTCACAAAAGCCATGGCAACTTTCTCAAAATGAAGAACGGGCCAACTGCGGAAATCCGTTGGTGCTCCCCAGAGCGCACGCTCCTGCCCGCGAAAAGTATATTTTAAAGTGTGAAAAAATTTCAAATAAAAATTTGATGCATACATCTTGATATTATATATGTGTACGCCAAGTTTCGAAAAAAACCGCCATTTTTTGTGGCTTATGCAAAAAAGACAAAAAGATGTCTTGTGAAAAGCGTTTTTTAACACCAGATTTTTTCATTTTCACACGCGACACATAGGCCCTGTTTGCATACTCTAACTCAGTTAGAGGTTAGAGTTAGATTCTAACCCTGAACTAACTCAAACCAAAGAGATGTTTGAATTAGATTGAAAATAAATACTCTTTCTCAATCATTTGACTACTCTAGACCCTATTTCCTGCCGGATTTGGTGTGGCCGGCTCTTGTGTGGCCTCCTCCCACTCACAATTGACATAAACAAACGATCTTTACAAATCAAGGGTCCAAAACATGATAAATTTTATTTTGTTCATACAAATGAGATGTCCCACTCAAATATACAAGTCGCCAGACAAGCATGCGGTTCCACTTTTACATAAGCATTTTATAACAACGATTGTGATACACAGGACATGAGTACTTTCATTTTAGGCAAAGCAATGTAAGTAAATAGAAATAACAAAGAACAACCTCAGTCCCCACCTTTGTTCACATGCCTGTATTGCAACCGTTTAGCAATGATAGTAGAATACGAAACGCAGCAAAAGGAATTGAGGTACAAAGTATCCTATAAAATCCAAGCATCACAAGTCACTTAATTAGGACAATAATAAGCATGAAGGTTTGCTTTCCTTCACCACCTGAATCTAAACAATAGCACAAAGCACACTCAACATTGCATGTATAATAGTCTTCCTTCTTCAGGAAATTCATGAAATAGATTGGCCATCTAGCAACCAGAGCACATTAACGAAATTACAGAAATTCATGAAATAGATTGGCCATCTAGCAGCCAGAGCAACCAGAGCACCTGAGCAAGGAGGAGGGCGAGCGGCGGCCGGAGGAGGGTGAGCGGCGACCGGAGGAGGGCGAGCGACGGCTGGTGAGGAAAGAGAGGCGCGAGCGGCGGCCGGTGACGAGGGAGCGGCACGAGCGGCAACCCGAGGAGGGCGAGCGGGGCCGCAGGAGGGCGCTCCCGGGGTTGCGGTGGCGCGGCGCTGCGCTTGGGCGAGCGGCGCGATGGGGAGGAGTCGTGCAAGGTGGGTGGGAAGAAGGGATCTGGTGCAGGAGGGGTAAGTTTTTTTACTATTTTTTTAGTGGGCCTAAGAAAACTAACCCAAATAAGCTCCTCTAGTGTGGGCTAGTTTTTTGAGTGGGTTAGATACAACTAACCCAAACTAACCCATCATGTTTGAATCCTTTTGGGTTATTTGAGCCCCAACTAACTAAAACTAACTCTAACTTAAGGATCCAAACAGGGCCATAAATTGTCGGTTTTTTGCGAAACGACTTTGTGAGCATGTAGAATATCGAGATTTACACACCAAATTTTGTTTGAAATTTTTTTGCCATTTCAAAATATGTTTAAAACATATTTTAAAACCAGGAGCGCACGCTCCCATGTTCCAAAACGCCACTCTCGGGCCAACTAGTTTTACTACTTACAGTACCTAAGAAGTAAGAAGTGAGATATAAGAGCAACTCCAAAGGGCCGACCCATTTCATCCGCCTGTGTTCGTTTGGGTCAGCGTAGACAAAAGTGACGGCCCAACGCGCCGACCCAAACCCAAATCACATCCGCGTCGCATCCGCGCCGGCGCATTTGCGGCCCAAATTTGCGTCCCAAATGCGTCGGTGCGGACGTCGAACGGACGCTTCGCGCGCCTTCCCGCTGTCCGCCGCGTCCCCACATGACGGTCGTCCAACTACCCGCTGCCCACGCGGTCAGCTTAATTTATGACGACGGACCCACGCGTCAGCGACGACGCTCGTCCTTTTTTAAGCCGGCCGTGCGGCGGGGCCGTCCTCATCCAAACTCGCCGTCCACATCCGCCATCCTTTGCTCCCTCGTCGCCGGTAAACCCTAGCCACCACAACCACAGCGAGATGGGCCTCTTATCCGGCGCCAGCGGTAGCAAGGCCAAGGGCAAGTCCCCCGCCACCCCTTTCCTTCGGCGCCGGCGTCTCGCCGGCAGAGGCAGCGCGTGAACGTGCCAGTGCACCAGGCGGAGTGGCACTGGCAGCACCGTCAGCCTCTGCCGTATCCCGACGTGACGCTGCCGCACGACTGGCATCTGGATCCAGATAGGATCCCAGTGCCGGCGCCGCCGCGGTCGGCTCGTGCTCACGCGGAGGAGGTGCGGCGCCGGCGGGCGCTGCTAACGCCGGAGCAGCGTCGTGACCCCACCTACGCAACCGACTCGCCCAACTGGGCGAGTTGGTTCGCCTTCGATCACGAGGAGGCGAGGCGACGGGGCGTGCGCGAGGTCGACAAGAGATCGCCGCCACCGGCGCTCGTCGTCCGCGAGGAGGACCAGGCGGCCCTTGCGGCCGTCTGCCGGGAGAGCGAGGAGGATGAGCGGCGCAGGGCGGAGGCGGTGGAAGAGGAGGCTCGATACGAGGCGGCAATGGCGCAGGTGATAGCGTGGTGCCGTCGGTGGCCCCGCCGTCCCGCATCGAGCGCTACTCCTGAACGGGAGTAGTGCGCGAGTGGGTACGCGCGCCGCCGGTCTGGATGGGAGCGACGCCGGCGCAGGAGCAGGCGTACCTCGAGCACTGGCGCAAGATCAGGGTGGCCGAGGAGCGCCGCGACGGCGAGTACCTCGAAATGCTCGAGCGCGACCTCGAGGAGGAGCAGCGGCCGAGGAGGAGGCACTCCAGGCCGCGGCTGCACAGGCAGCCGCACTCCCCCCCCCCCCCCCCCCCCCCCCCCTCCCCCCCCCCCCCCCCCCCCCCCCCCCCCCGCGCGCGCGCGCGTCGGCCCAGCCCGACATGACGGCACTCTGAAACACGGCGTTCGCCTGGGCCGGGACGGCGCCGACGACGACGACGCCTAGGGCAGCGCGCCACCTCGTAGTTTAGGCTGTTTTTATTCTTTTTAAATGTAAATATGGACACGTGGAACGTGGACTCTTGCCGGCCTTCGTGGCCGGCTTTAATGTTTAATTAATATGTATTGTTTTTTTTTTAATATGCATACATTCATTTTTTTTTCGTCGTTCAAATGGGTTCAGACCAGCGTTGGGCACACGCGCTGATCCAAATGCGGAAGCAAAGTACGTCTGGCCGATCCAAACGGATAAAAAACGAATGAAATCGCCGTCCGTTTGGGTCGGTCCGTTGGAGTTGCTATAATGGAATCTCATTTCTACGAAACAGGCCATCCGATCTGCAGTTTTTGTGATCTCTGCCAAGGATCTGGCACGCGGCGATTGGTAGCTCTGTGCGGTAAACAGGTCTGCCTGAGATTCACGACGGTGATGTAGTAGTAGGCAGGCCAAATAAAATCAGAACGCAAAGGACAAGCAACGAGGCTTGACAGTTGACATGACCCGGGTGCCCTCGCGGACAGCTGCGCGCGTGCGCGCGCGCGCCGCGCGTCACACACGTACCGCCCGCGCGCTCTTGGCCCCGGGCCCCGGCTCACCGCGGGCAGGGCACCTCGCGGTGGTGGGTCGGCGCTCCGCCTGTGCGGAACAGAGGCGATCGACGGCCGGCCGTCAGCTCTCGCACGCGCGCGCCCGGCCCTGTCGGCTCACACGATCCGCCGATGCAGCGACCTAGTACCTCGTTCGTCCTCATCCTGAAGCAGCGATCGAATCAAGCCGCTCATTCGTGACCCACCGCCACGGTCGTCTACACCGCACTGCACCGATCGACCGGTCTGGCTTGAGATTCACTTGAGAGAGAGGTGAGCAGCAGCAACAGTCCACGTCGAGGCCAGAGCGTTCGACATGTCGCATGCGTTCCGTGTCCCGTCCCTGTTCACGGTCAAAAAACACGCTCCCTGCCTGCCCTCTGTGTTCCGTCTCTGTTCATGGCCGGATGCTCTCCGGAAGAAAACAGCAGATAGCTCACTGTTGAGCAACACTAGCTAGCTAGGCGGCGATGACCGGCGCCGAGTCCCGCGGCAGTACGTGGCTGGGTGCCCCTGTGCACGCGAGGGCGACGGCGACGTCTTCGCGTACTGCACGCGCGCACGCACGTACCCCGATCGTGGGGGCGGCGTCTCTACCGTCTCATGTACGTACGGCTAGGCAGCAGTACGTACGTGCCTTCCGTGTTAAATTATTCATTTATCAAGCACAGCCCACGACCGACCACCGCGTCACCGGGGGCGAGGGTACGTGCGGCCGTGCTGGCCGGCGGTGGGTATCACCTTGCAAGTTGCCGGGCGAGCACCTGCGCCACTAGCCGGTGCCCGATCGATCGGCCCGGGGACCCTATGCTGCGGCTCGCCAGAGGGAATAGATAAAGAGCGTGAGACGGTCGGTGCGGTGCTCGCCGTCCTTTTCTCCCTGTCCTTTGGCCGGCCGGCCCTGATGCCATTGCGTAGGTGGACGACGGGGGTTAAGGCCGGCCGGGGTGGTTACTGTTTGCAGAGAGGTCGCCTGGACCGGCGCTCCGGGGCCCGGCGGCGATCTGGACGCGCTGATCGCTCTGCGTCGCGGAATGAAAAGACGAGATGTGCGTGTGCGCTTGACGGTGGACTGGGCATGCGTGATCAGAGGTCAGATCAGGGCAGATCGTTCAAATCACCGGCGCCGTTCCGGGACGTCGAAGGGACGTCGGGCTGAGTTCGGACGACACGTTCTTTCGTTTAGTCAGGGTCGTAGGGCGCCAGGGGCCAAAAGTCGGCATGCCGATCTGGGTTTTTGTTTGGAGAGTGGACTATTTTTTGCGGGGTTGGAGAGTGGATATTATTGTTCCGCAGAGCTAAAAAGTTGTTGGTTTTTGAGTTTAATTTACTTTACACACTGGCCATTTTTCAAAATCTTTGTCCTCTTTTGTTATCGTACGAGTTTTGTATTCAGGACGATGTTTAGCGAACTGACTTATGAATAGTTATTTGGGAGATGTTAGAATTTAATTAATATTGTTATTAAGGAGATAATCCTCTCTTGTGTAACTGCTCGTGCGTTGCCAATCTGGCAACGGTCTCGACTGTTCCCTCGCCCCCCCCCTCGAGTGGATGCGCCCCTCTACTTGCGTCCCCTCCAGTTGTATGTAAGGGTTGATCATTAAGGAAATTGATACTGGTTGGATTTATTTACATCTCTCAAGATTCTACTCGTACCTTGCTGAGTTTTAAAGATATCCACATTGGTTTCTATGTTGAAACTCATGAAGTGAGTGAGGTTGGAAGCCTACTCATGACTCGGCTCAAGGGATTTGCAAGAAATCCTAGAGCAAATGTCCTCTCTATATTTTGGATTGTACTATAGATACATTAAATTGGATATGCTTTGGGCATATAAGATAATTTTCTAGAATCTTGGTAAGTTCAAGATATGGTATGGTTGCCTTGGTCATCCCGGTGTTGGGGCAATGAGAAAATTATTGATGGTTCCATTGGACACAATCTAACGGGTGTCAATTTTACCTATTTCGCCAGTTTTTGTATGCACAAAATGTGTAACTGGGAGATTAATCGCATGGCCATGCTATATTATGAGAAATGATGTGCCACTAGATTTCCTTCGATAGGAGATATGTGTGATCCAATTCAACCGTTATATGGAATATTCAGATATTCCATAGTGCTTTCGAATGCATCGGTAAGATGGTCCAATGTGTGTCTTACTTTTATATGGAACCATGCTTTTACAAAGATGATTGCTCAGATCATTAATTTGAGAGTAAATCACCCCAAGCACGGGATAAATCCATCAGAATGGATAATGCTATGGAAGTTAGTTCATGAGCATTTGATGGTTACTACCTACATTTAGGCATAACTGTGCAGCATATTGGTACTTTGTGTACATACCCACTTATCAAGAGGATTAAGTTGATATCAAGATAGCTCCTACTGAATTATAGTCTCCCAACATTTAGTTGGGCACATGCAGTTTGACATACTGCATAGTTCATACAAATTCGACCAACTGCATATTATATGGTCTCCCCTTGCAGTTAGTACGTGAAAATCATCAAGTATTTCTCATCTGCGATAATTCGGTTGCATTGGATACGCACCGATTTCACCACCGCAACATACATATATGGGCCCTCATAGATAAATGGGGATCTATGTGAGGTACAATTCTCCGTCAATCATAAAGTACCTAAAGTCTCTTGAATGAGACTTGTTTATGGCCCGGTACGTTGTTTGTATTTTGATCATTTTTCCGGCATTAAGGGGAGATAAGAACCACATTGAATGCCAGGAAATAGAATGAGATGGTAATAGACATCTAGTCCTTTGGTCCACGTATGAATGAATCTGAACTACAGGTTCAGAAGTTTCTAAATTTGTAAAGTACCGCAAATAATCTGTCAGTTGCATTTACTGAGTATAAAGGTGTCACAAAGTAAAATGTTCCCATAATGAATGTGTCAGGAAGAGAGGATGTGACCCATCGGTCCACTTGGCCTCGTCCAAGGGGAATGAGGAATCCTCAAACAGTAAATGCAGGTCAACTTCATGTTGATATTCAACCTAGGGTTGAAGGACACCTGAAGGATGTTGGACACGTCCAGGACCCCAGCATGAGTGCGCACACAAATTTGGTGTTGGGACATCGGAAGACCTTCACTCAGTTGTCGTGGGAAATCACAAAGAGTCAAAAGGTATTGATGAAATCTCCACTATGTATATGGATCCGGAAGAATCATATAATAAAGACTACATTATGTCAACATTTATTTCTCCTCAAGAATTGCAAAATACCTTGGATTGGATCTAGAACTTAAGCCCATGCATGACTGAGTGTCTTAGACGCTCTGGTTGATCCAAAGGAAGGCAACAATTGAGGAGGCGCTCGCTCTAAAGAAGAGGGGGTATTGACCTGATCAGTAATACCCACTCCTCTGAATTTGTTTCCTAGGGGAGAAAATGGGTTTTTGTTCATGTGAGGAATGAAAACAATGAGGTGGTGAGACATGAAGCGAGGCTTGTAGCATGGGGGTTCACGCAGAGACCCGTCATCGTTTAAGATGACACATAATCTCCTATTATGAGTGGAGTAACGTTCCGATATTTGATGTCACTGGTAGCGAATAATGAATTTTCATATCCAACCGATGGATGTTGTGACTACGTAGTTGTATGAGTCACTTGATTTGAATATCTATATGATAGCCCCTAAGGGAATGAAGATGAAGATTTCGAATTAAATCGCAACATGTGTTGCGTAAAGCTTCAGAAGTTCTTTTATGGCTTGAAGTAGTCGGGATGGATGTGGTATAACCGGCTGAGTGAGTTCCTTTGTTAGAAGGATTACTCAAACAATGATGATTGCTCATGTATGTTCATGAAGAAATCTGAAGCAGGATTTTCTATTGTTTCTGTGTATGTTAATGATCTGAATATCATTGGAACTACACAAGTACATGAAACCGGCAAATCATCTTAAGACGGAGTATGATATGAAAGATTTGTTCGAGACCAAACTTTGCTCGTGTTTGGAACTTGAGTGTATTCCTTTGGGAATACTTGTTCATCAGTCCACATTTATCCATAAGATATTTGAATACTTCAATATGGATAAATCATATCCATCAATAACTATGGTTGTCAGATCTCTGGATAGAGATTAAACCCATTAAGACCTAAGGGCAGTGATGAAGAGATATTTGGACCTGAGTTTCCATATCTCGGTGTAATGAGAGCACTAATGTATCTAGCAATTGCACCAGGCCTGGTATATTATTTGCAGTGAATTGATTGGTTAGACATAATGCATCACCAATAAAAGGTATTGGGTTGGTGTGAAGTATAATTTCATATAGCTTTTGGACACGAGATCTTGGTTCATTCTATGAGAAAAAAACAAGATATGACCATGGTTGGATATTGTGATGCTGGGTTTATATCACCCCCCATAATCCTAGATCACAGACTGGTTTTTGTCTCCTTGAATGAAGGTGTGACCTTCTCTCGGATGTCAAGAAGACAAACTTTAGTGGCTGCATCCACTAGTCATTCTGAAATTATTGATTTGTATGAATCATCACATAGATGTATGTGACTTTGTCAGAATGATGAACTTTGTTGAAAGTTCAAGAGGGATTGGTTCATTGGAACTACCCACTATTATCTATGAAGATAATGTTGTTTGTATTACACAGATTTAGATAGGTTATAAAGAGCAACATTACAATGTGTATTGCTCTGAATTTTTTAGCTCCAGGAGTTGCAAAGAAACGGGGAGCTAAATATCTTGCAAATAAAGTCATGTGATAATTTCGATGATTTGTTCATAAAGTCTTTATCAAGTTCTTCATTCTAGAATTCTGTTAAAGAGGTTGGTATGATATGACTTTGTGAATGCAAGGTTCAGGGGGAGTGTACTCCCATATGATAACCTGTTTAAAATCTTTGGATCTTAGATATTGTACTCTTTTCTTTTATGAGTTTTTCCTGAATGGTTTCTCATAGAAGGTTTTTAATGAGGAAATAGTAATACAAGCATTGTGACATGTCATTTTCTCCTTATTTTCCCACTTGGTTTTTGGAAGGAGTTTTCATGACATATTATGCATATCTCCTCATATTTTTTCCCGCCGGGTTTTTTGAGGAGAGTATTTCAAGGATGATCATTCACAAGGACGAGCAAGGATTAGGGGGAGTGTTAAAATTTAATTAATATTGTTATTAAGGAGATAATCCTCTCTTGTGTAACTGCAAGTGCTTTGCCAATCTGGCAACGGTCATGACGGTTCCCTCGCCCCCCTCGAGTGGACGCACCCCTCTACTTGCATCCCCTCCAGTTGTATATAAGGTTTGATCATTATGGAAATTGGTACTGGTTGGATTCATTTACATCTCTCTTGTTTTTACTCGTATCAGTTTCTACCGGTATTATTTACTCCCTTTGTATCAAAATATAATATAAGCCGCTTTTTGACACTATGATCAAAATATAAGGCGTTTTTGACACTATGATAGTGTAAAAAAAATGCCAACGGATGCCGAGCTCGAGTGAGCTCTTTTTCAAAAAAAAATGGTGTGAATAAATCCAAATTTATTTGTGAACACATGTGCACATGTATACTACGTATGTGCAAATTCTCACATCATTATACTTTTACATGTGGCGTACAGAAAACAAACATGCTTTTTTTAATGGGCCTTTTATTTTTGTCATTGGGCCGGAATCCATAGACTTCTTTTCAGATATTTTGAAACTTTTAAATATGTTTTTTGATATTTTCAAAATACCGAGCTCATTGGAGCTCGGCCTCCAAAACTTCCGCACCCCCCAAAAAAAATCTTATATTAGGGAGTACCTTGTGGCCATTTGATCTCATTCCTCCTCTCGATCTCCTGTAAAGCATCACACCACTTATCATATTTGGCAGAAGGCACATGGCCAAACATACTACTCTCTCTGTCTCAAAATGAGTTGTTGATTTAGTACAGTTGTACTTGTACTAAATCAGCAACATTTAGTTTTAAACAAAGGGAGTACAGAAAATCTACAATAATTTCCTTCCAAAAACAACAAATTACAAGTAATAAAGTGTTTGAAGAAAATACCCCCACCTTGCTTCTGCATCGCTTGACGACACGTCATGAGCAGATTGCCGCATTGAAGAAGGTGGTGCCAAAATGGACGAGAGTATAATCCCAACTCCTATGGAGAGTAGGGGGACACAAACCTCACAAGTTCATGAAGTCTGTTTATGTCTAAGCTTCATTGGAAAGAGATATGAGTGAAAAATAAAAACACACCATAACATCATCTCCACCGGTGACGTGGACAAACACTAACCGCACCAGACCGAATAGATGCAATTGATGCCATCCTCTTACTCATCGACCTCTACTTTTTTTATCCAGTACCAACATTTTTTAATACATGTTTAAATACTTTACAGACATAATTAATAATTTTCTCAAATATATCCTTTTGATGTCTACTTTTTTATGAACTGTACATTTTTCGTACACATCAGAAACATTTTCTGCACATGTTTAACATTATTTGTGAACATTTTCCATACATCTTGTAATTTTTTCGTATAGATAAAAAACAGGGAAAAAAGCCTGGAAAAACTGGAGAGGGACCGGAAAACTCGAAAGAAAACACAATATATAACAAGACAAAACAGTCACACATGTCAAAATGTGTGCGTGCTCACGTCCCGAACTGGGCTGGTCCACTTACATGGCTCTGCAGGTGATGCCACTTTGGGTTCGCTTCAAGCTACACACAATCTCGGCCATCGCTTACGGGCGCACCTATGTCTTGCTTATAGCGAGGCGTAGGGCAGCCTCGCCTGAAAGAGAGCGCGAGATGTGCTGGCCTAGGCGTGCGGGACACCACAGGTCAGAAGCCACAAAGTCAGTTTTTTTCTGTGCCAGTATGTTACATGTGAAATATGAATAGAAAACATGTTTCTCATGTATACGAAAAATGTATGCAGAAAATACACAATGTATATGAAAAAGTTGATCATCTATTACAAAATATTAATCAAGCATTTGAAAATATTAATCAAGTATTTTAAAATGTTAATCCAGCATTCGAAAAATGTTAAATGTGTATAAAAACGTTTGACATATAGATAAAAAATATACCAAAAAATATAATGTGTATGAAAAAATGGTGATCGTGTATTAAAATTATTTTAAACATGTATAAAAAATGTACCTATATACGAAAAAGGTACAATGTACATTAAATAAAAGTAGACATCAAAATCATATACTTAAAAAAAGTTGATTCCGTTTTTAAAAAGTTAACCATCTATCAAACAATGTTCCTGGCATATACAGAAAATGTACATTATGTATGAAATGGTGTTTATTGCCATTAAAAATGTTCACCTTGTATTGAAAAATATGGGCCATTTACTCAGAAAATGTTAATCTTGTATTTTAAAGATGTTAAACGTGCATTGACAGATGATTAGATATATACCAAAAATGTATATTGCGTATAGAAAAAATTATTCGTAAAAAAATATAAGTTTTGAAAAAATATTAATCATGTATTTGGAAAATGTGAACATATGTATAAATATGTTTTTGATGTATGCGATAAATGTTGAATGTGTACTGATTTTTTTAAACATATGTTGAACAAAAAAGAAACCGATGAAAACTGACAAAGAAACATAGAAAAACGGAGAAACCAAATAAAAATAATAATAATGAAAACTAAAGAAAACCAATGCAAAAAATGAAAGCAGAAAAAGAAACAAAGAAATACAAAGAAGCCCAAAGAAAACCAAAAATGAAGAAAGAAGGAAAAGCAAAAAAAAGTGAAACCGAGAAAAAACCAGGAATAAAATGAAGAAAACTAGTGAAAAAACAAAGGAAAAAGAAAAACTATGAAGAAACAAAAAACCCGAAAGAAAAACAAAAATAAACTAAAAAGGAAGAGAAAATGGATCGAACACAACTACGAGTGAGTGCGCAAGAGCAAACTAGCGAGCGAGCGCTCAGAACGGGCTTGGTCAGTATTGTACAGTAGACAAAAAAGTTTCAGGCAAGCCAGAAGCTGATCTCACTATGAGCGAGAAATAGTTCTCGTGGTCTTTCACTGTGGCACATTGTTGGGCAAATACAAATGAGTGAGGAATTGCGGCCGGCCCAAGTAGCAGTAGTGCTTTCCCGGTTTTGGGTCTTGTCGGTTTGCGGAAAGTTTTAGAGCTAGTTTGGTTTCTGTCCACAGATTCATGCCTGGGCAATGATGGTGCCTGGCGTGGACATGGAAGCTCGATATTTTTCTGTCTGGTTAGGCAGCCTAGCATGACAACTGTTTGGTTCTAGCCTGGCCTGGAAAGCTATTAGAGCATCTCTAACAGCCGCGCTAAGCGCCGCGCGTAAAAAACCTGTTTGCTGCGCGCGCTTCGGTTGGTTTAGCGCGCCCGCCTGCGCTGGCTCCAGCAGCCGCGCTATAATGCAGCGCGCGCGCGCCGCTCCAGCAGAACGCAAAAATACAGCACGCGCGCACCGCACAAACCACATATACATGTATTATGAGCAAAAATGATCAAACAAACAAAATAAATCAACAATAAATAGTTCAATTTCGTTATCATTACAACTCAAACAAATAGTTTATCGTTCAGTACAATAAATGCAATAAACACAACAAATAGTTCCTGAACAATACAATGTCGAATGTAGATATCATTATGCTCTTTGTCGTCCATGCCATGCCCACCACTCTTCAATCAAATCATTCTGAAGTTCATTGTGCGTTGCGGGACGCCGAATGGCATGATAGGAGGCAATAAAAGGGGCTACCCTTTCAGCCCCCCGCCGCACTCGCACGGGATATCCCAAGAGCTCATACTGTGAGTAGTCTAAATCTTGGCCACGCTCATTCTCGATGATCATGCTGTGCATGATCACACAAGCGTGCATGATGTACCAAAGCATTTTTTGATCCCAAAATCTAGCCGGTCCTCTCACAATAGCAAATTGGGCTTGCAAAATCCCAAATGCTCTCTCCACATCTTTTCTAGCCGCCGCATGAGCATTGTGGAAGTCAAGATTTTTCTTACCTTCCGGCTTTTTCAACGGCTTCACGAAGGTTTGCCATTTTGGATAGATGCCATCCGCTAGATAATAGCCATAGTTGTACGTACGGCCATTTGCTACAAACTGCACCGGTGGAAACTCACCGTTTGCAATCTTATTCATCAGTGGTGACCGGTTGACAACATTGATGTCATTCAAAAATCCAGTCATTCCAAAGAATGCATGCCAAATCCAAGTCTCCTGATCGGCCACCGCTTCAAGGATTATAGTGGAACCCTTTTTTTGGCCGTGGAATTGCCCATGCCATGCCTTTGAACAATTCTTCCAACTTCAATGCATGCAATCTATTGAGCCAAGCATGCCAGGAAAACCGCGAGCTTTGTTCATCGCCAATAGCCTTGCGACGTCTTCAGCATTGGGAGATCTCAAATACTCCTCGCCAAACACTTGCACAATTCCCACTGCAAAGCGCTTGACACACATGATGGCTTGGCTCTCACCCATAGCCAAGTGATCATCAACAAGATCAGCCGGTATACCGTATGCCAACATACGCAAAGCGGCTGTCACCTTCTGAAAGGTGCTATGCCCGAGCTCTCCGGCGGCATTCCTCCTTTGCTGAAAAAAACGGTCATGGCTTGCTAGTTTCTCTGCAATGCGCCTGAACAACTCGGTGCTCATCCTAAACCGGCGACGAAAATACGACTCGGGGTATATGGGATTCTCCACAAAATAATGCCTGATCAATCTGTTGTGGGCATCGGTCCTATCCCTCCAAATTTTCTGCCGACCCATAACCGAACCACCGTGCTTCGGGTTTTTTTATATATGCATAGCCAGGATCATTGCAAGATCCTCCTCCTCTTCCATATCAAATTCTTCTTCGGAAGAATCATACGACGAACTCATCTACAATGTTCAATACTATACTATAAAAACTACAATTCAAAACATGCATCAAATTCATGAAGTTTGAGCAATACATACCTTGTAGGCGTGTCGGTGTACTAGAGTAGGGGTACCCTAGTATCCCGAACTTGTGCACGGGCAGTCGCAGCATCCCGCGGCAAGGCTTGCCGGGTGACCGCCAAGGTCCTCCGTGGTTTCTTTGGAGCCGTTCAAGAACAAAGTATCCAAGTCAAGACCCCGGCAAGAGGAGCTTGCCGGGAAGGCCAACCAAGGCACCTCAAGACCCCGGCAAGAGGAGCTTGCCGGGAAGACCGCCCAAGGCATCTCAAGGAATTTGCCGTGGCGCGCCACGCGTCCCGGCAAGGCCCGGTGAGCGACAAGCTCCCGGACGCGACAAGAACAACGACCGCGGCAAGGCGCTTGCCGCAGCAAGCCACCACTCCGTGCCCGCGCTCCAGCACATCCACCAACGTGTCGCTCTGGGACCCTTCCCAGCGTACGTGGCGGGAGGCTGTGCAGCCAGCGGTGAGCGGTGGCAAGCGGCGCTGACAAGATTGCCGTCGTGGCGAGCGGTGGCGTCCCTGACGGTCCCTTTTACACTGTTTAGGCGACGCAGACGGGCATTTAAGGCCCTTGTCCCCTGCCGTCAGGGTTAGGTATGATACACTGTAGCAGGTAGCTGTACCAACCGCAGCACCTTTCCCTTTTTGCCCTTGTCTACGTTGCCACCTGTCGGTGACCCCTTGAGCATATAAAAGGAGGCCCGTGCGCAACATAGAGGGGGGGTTAGCTGGTTCGAACACTCACGCTCGGTCTCGTTAGCTGCTGAAGTGTACCGTAGCACTTCGCGCTCCCGAGCAAGAATTCAATACAAACCACAAAGCAGGAGTAGGGTTTTACGCATCCGTGCGGCCCGAACCTGGGTAACTGCTCGCGTGCTTCGCCTCGATCCGCTCTTTGCGCGACCTCCGCCCCCGCTGAACCGAAAGGGACTCGGTCCGCCGGTCCCATAGGTGCCCGTGGATCAGTACCCCGACATCTTTGGCGCGCCAGGTAGGGGGCGTCGAAGTTGTGTGAACCAGATCCGGTGTGCACGCGAGCTAGATCTTCATCATCTTCATCGACATGCCGCCGAAGAAGAAGGCTTCGGAGGCGGCTGCTCCGTCCGCCCCGCTACCACCGGAGCAAACGACTGATGGGGCGGACGTCGGCGGAAGAACGAGCGTCGACGAGGGAGCTCACGGTGCTGCCAGGTCCAAGGACAAGGCTGCGCTGCCCATCGGCGGCGTAGCCGGCTCCCACAACGACCGGGCGCACTCCAAGGCCTCGGCGTCCGTACATGCACCGCGCCCATCTCATGAGGCGCGGGACCGGCAGCGTCACGGTGCTCATAGTACCATGCGTTTGCTGGACCAAGATCGAGCTGGTAGGTCTCGGAGTGCTCCAGACCAGCATGCACACCAACATGCTGGCACGAGCGAGGCGCGGTCGCCTGGACGAGATACTGCTCCTTCTAACATAGTTAGGAGTCCGAGCATATCCCGCTCCTCGCACCGTTCGCCACCACCACCCGCCACTGCAGCAGAAGCTTTGGCGCGAGCTCAACTGCTCCTTGACTACCCTCCAACAGCGGACAAGATCGACAACTGGAGGGCCACCATCCAGAGTCTCATCGGCTTCGCCAATGGCGACACTCAGCGGCAGCCGAGCACGTCTCAGCCGCGGCAAGTTAGCCAGGCACGAGCCGGTGGTGACAAGACCGGTGGGGGTGCAACCTCTGTGCACTCTCCACCTCGAAGGCCAAGATCGCCGACTCACCGGATCCACCTCGACAGCGACTCCACCGCGTCGTCAGATCCGCGAGCTCGCCGCGATCAGCGCCAAGTTCTTCACGAACGACAGCAAGAAGACGCTCGTACTCGCATCGAGCGCCGAAGAGAAGCGCGACGTCAATCAGACCAGTGCGCTGGGCCCTCTGTCGACATGCATGCGCCAGGGGAACCAGGCGACTTGCCGTACGCGGTAGGTTGCCCTGCGTTCACCCGTGAGCTGCGGCAAGTCCAGTGGCCCAGTATGAAGAATTTCAAACCAGACATACCGGAGAAGTACGACGGCAAGTCGCATCCGTCGGAGTTCCTCAGCATCTACACCATCGCGGTGCAGGCTGCCGGGGGACGGGACGACAAGATCCTTGCCAACTACTTCCCGCTGGTGCTCAAGCCCAACGTCAGGTCCTGGCTCATGCACTTGCCGGATAACTCCATATCCTCTTGGGCAGACCTATGCCATGAGTTTGTCGGCGCCTTTACAGGCGGCCACAAGCCTCATGGCCAAGAGAGCGACCTTCATCTACTCGCCCAGAAGGAAGGAGAACCTCTGCGCAAGTATATTCAGAGATTCAGCCGTGTACAGCACAACATCCCAGATGTCCACCCCGCCGCGATCATCAGTGCGTTCCATCAGAACGTGCGTAACCGCAGGATGCGGGAGGAGATGGCGATGTGCAAGATCAGAGACGTCAGTGAGCTGTATGCCCTGGCCGACAAGTGTGCACGTGCTGAAGAAGGGAGGAAACTCCTCGGAGAGAATATAGGAGCAGGAGGATCTGACAGTGAGGATGCTGCCCCGGCAAAGAAAAACCGACCGCGGAACAGGAAGAAGAAAGGTAAAGATGTGCTAGTTGTTGAGCAGTCCGGCAAAGAAGGTGGCGCCCAGAAAGCCAAAGTTGGTAGCTCCGGCAAGGAGATTGCCGCATGCACCAACTGCCAGGCTGTGGCGGCCGCCGACAAGCAGGACGGCACCGACAAGCAGTACTGCAAGATTCACCGCACCAAGGGCCATGACCTCCAGAGCTGTAAGAAGGTCGAGCAGCTTGTTCAGCAACAAAAGGCTGAGTACGAGCGACGCGACAAGGAGAGGGCCCAAGGAGGCGCTGGAGAATCTGGCAAGAAGCGCGCCGGCCGGGGAGGACGCCGCGGCAAGGCCAAGCAGCGGCAAGGAGACAGACCTCCCCGCGGCCGCGACAAGGATGAAGACGACGACAACGACGAAGACATGGATGATGTCGAGACCAGCGAGCAGGAGTTCCAGAAAGCCACAGATGTCTTGTGCGTTGACGGCGGTGCTTCGCTGCATACTTCGCACCGCCAGCTCAAGCAGTGGGTGCGGGAAGTCAATGCAGCAGAACCACCTGTCGAGTCACGCAAGCTTCTGAAATGGTCCAGCACGCCTATCATCTTTGATATTGAGGACCACCCTGACCGCACAACTGCGGTCGGGTGCTTGCCGATGTTGGTTTCACCAACTATCCGCAACCTCAAGGTCACTAAGATGTTAGTTGACGGCGGGGCCGGCTTGAACTTGATCTCCTCCGCTGTACTCCAGAAACTCCAGATCCCTGACAGCGAGCTTGAAGAGACCGGCACATTCCAAGGAATTAACCCGGGAAGGAGCAAGCCGAAGGGGAAGGTCACGTTGCCAGTAACATTTGGCAGCGAGCTCAACTTCAGGACTGAGAGGGTCACATTTGACGTTGCCGATATTCCATTGCCTTACAATGGGATACTTGGCCGTCCAGCACTCGCCAAGTTCATGGCAGCCTCTCACTACGCATATAACATGCTCAAGATGCTAGGCCCGATAAGCGTCATCTCTGTCCCTGGCGACAAGAAGGATGCTCTTATCTGCGCCGACAAGATCTACCGGGAAGCTGCAGCCGCAACAGACCGCCAGTCACTTGCCACTGAAGCTCCCGGGGGGAAGAAGAAGACCAAGTCCGGCAAGAGTTCTGATGCCCACTCCGGCAAGCGCACCTCTTCGGAGTGCTGCGCTACCGTCGAGAACGCACCATCGAGCTCCACCGGCAAGTGTAAGAAGACAATGGCAGCTCCGCCAGAGACGAAGAAGGTGTCCGCCAAGGAGGACGGCACTGGTGGTACCTTCACCATCAGTGCCACTCTCGACCCTAAATAGGAAAGCGCGCTCATTGCTTTCCTGCGGGCGAATGTCGACGTGTTTGCGTGGCAACCGTCTGACATCCCCGGTGTTCCTAGGAAAGTAATTGAGCACCACCTTGCCGTTTGTCCTCATGCGCGGCCCGTCAAGCAGAAAGTCAGGAAACAAGCAGTGGAGCGCCAAGAGTTTATTGCAGAAGAGATCAAGAAGTTGGAAGCAGCAGGCCTTGTCAGAGGAGTGCTCCATCCTACGTGGTTGGCCAATCCTGTAGTCGTGCGCAAAGCAAACGAGACATGGAGACTTTGTATCGATTTTACCGATGTTAACAAAGCTTGTCCCAAAGACCCATTTCCTTTGCCGCGCATTGACCAGATTGTTGACTCCACAGCCGGATGTGATTTGCTTTCATTTCTTGACGCATACTCAGGATACCATCAGATCTTCATGGCAGAAGAGGATGAGGAGAAGACCGCATTTATTTCTCCATGTGGCACGTACTGTTTCGTACGGATGCCTTTTGGTTTAAAAAATGCTGGTTCAACATTTGCAAGAGTAGTCCATGTCGCTCTGGAGCCACAAATACACAGAAATGTGGAAGCCTACATGGATGACATAGTGGTCAAGAGCAAGGACAAGGCGACTCTGATTCAAGATTTAGACGAGACCTTTGCAAATCTGCGCAAGATCAGCCTCAAGCTCAACCCAGAGAAGTGTGTGTTTGGAGTCCCCTCCGGCAAGCTTCTCGGGTTTTTCGTGTCTCAGCGGGGAATTGAAGCCAATCCCGACAAGATCAAGGCCATTGAACAGATTGAAGCATCAAAGCGCGTCAAGGATGTATAAAGACTTGCCGGTTGTGTGGCTGCTCTCAGCAGGTTTATCTCTAGGTCTGCTGAGCGCGCCCTGCCGTTTTTCAAATTATTGAAAAAGGCAGGTCCAATGAAATGGACTCCGGAAGCGGAGGCTGCGCTGCAAGACTTGAAGAGATACCTGTCCTCCCCTCCAATACTTGTCACACCTAAGCCACAAGAGAAGTTGCTGCTGTACATAGCGGCAACCAATCAAGTGGTTAGTGCTGCGTTAGTAGCAGAGAGGGAGGCAGATGACGAGCCAGCAACCACGGCAAGCGCATCCAGCGACAAGCAAGGGGCTTCCCCGGCAAGCTCTGGTCCCGACAAAGATGGATCTGCACAGATGCACGAGGAGACACAGAAGAAAATGGTGCAGCGCCTAGTTTACTTTGTTAGTTCCCTTCTGCAGGGGGCTAGGTCAAGGTACTCTGGTGTGCAGAAATTGCTTTTCGGCCTTCTCATGGCCTCGAGAAAGCTGCATCATTACTTCCAAGCACATGAGATCACAGTTGTCACTCGCTTTCCGCTGAAGAGGATACTACAGAATCCAGAAGCGACAGGCAGGATTGTTGAGTGGGCACTGGAACTGTCAAGCTTTGGCCTCAAGTTTGAGAGTACTTCAACTATCCAAAGCAGAGCATTGGCAGAATTTATAGCAGAATGGACGCCAACACCAGATGAAGAAATTCCAGAAACGAGCATCCCGTCAAGGAAGCAAGCAAAGAGTGGCTGATGTACTTTGATGGTGCCTTTTCGCTGCAAGGCGCCGGCGCTGGCGTGCTGCTTGTCGCACCCACCGGAGAGCACCTCAAGTACGTAGTCCAGATGCACTTTCCCAAAGAGCAAGCAACAAACAATACTGCAGAGTATGAAGGATTGCTTGCCGGTCTCAAGATCGCGGCAGACCTTGGGATCAAGAAGCTCATTGTCAGGGGTGACTCACAGCTTGTCGTCCGCCAAGTAAACAAGAGTTATCAGAGTCCGTTAATGGAACCTTACGTCGACGAAGTGAGAAAACTAGAAGAGCACTTTGATGGCCTACAAATGGAGCATGTTCCAAGAGCTCAGAACGCCATTGCCGATGGCCTGTCAAAGTGCGCCGCACTTAAGCTACCTGTGGAACCAGGGATCTTTGTGCTCAAGCTGACTCAACCGTCCGTAACACCATCAACTGGACAGACCAAGAAGAGGAAGTTGATTTCTGGTGACTATTTTCCGGCAGAGGTTCCCGAAGCCGCCGCCAAGAAGGTCCCTAAGATCAATGCCGAAGGCGCTGAGGAGCAGTCTGCTCCGGCAAGCCCCAGGGTTTGTTCCGTTGAAGCAGAAGCTCCCGATAAGTTTTGCTCCGGCAAGCTTGTCGGGGAACGTCAAGCTCCGGCAGAGACGCAGCTTCTCGCCGTAGAAGCGGATGTTCCCGCAGCAGCTGAGACCAACACCAAGAGCGCTGAGGAGCAAGATGCTCCGGCAAGCCCTAGGGTTTGTTCCGTTGAAGCAGAAACTCCCAACAAATTTTGCTCCGGCAAGCTTGTCGGGGAACGTCAAGCTCTGGCAGAGCCGCAGGTTCTTGCCGTAGAAGCGGATGTTCCCGCAGCAGCAGATTTGCCTTTAGTCCTTGTTGTCGAGCCGCAGGCTCCAGCATGGGCGCAGCAGATTGTCCGTTTCCTTCAGACAGGAGAACTTCCCGAAGAGCAAGAAGAAGCGGAGAGAGTAGCCCGGCAGTCAAGTATGTACCAGTTTGTCGACAAGACACTGTACAGAAGAAGACTCAACGGTGTGAAATTGAAGTGTATTCACCGGGAAGACGAACAAAAGCTGTTGGCAGAGATACATGGAGGCATATGTGGTCACCACATTGGCGCAAAAGCACTTGTCGGCAAAGCGTTCCGGCAAGGTTTCTTTTGGCCGACAGCCCTCCAGGATGCAACTGCACAAGTAACCAAGTGTGAAGCGTGCCAGTTCCATTCCAAGCAGATACACCAACCAGCTCAAGCTCTCCAGACGATCCCTTTATCCTGGCCATTTTCGGTCTGGGGGCTCGACATTCTCGGCCCCTTTCCCCGAGTAGTTGGGGGCTTTGAGTACTTGTACATTGCAATCGACAAGTTCACAAAGTGGCCGGAAGTGGAGGCAGTGAGGAAGGTGACAACACAGTCAGCAGTCAAGTTCTTCAGGTCGATTGTTTGCCGCTTCGGGATCCCTAACAGGATAATCACCGACAACGGTACGCAATTCACGAGCCGCACCTTCATGCAATACGTCCAAGATCTTGGCGCCAAGGTCTGCTTCGCTTCTGTTGCTCACCCGAGAAGCAACGGTCAAGCGGAGAGGGCAAATGCTGAAGTGCTGCGCGGGCTCAAGACCAGGACTTTCGACAGGCTGCACAAGTGCGGGAAAAACTGGATCGAGGAGCTGCCGGTGGTTCTTTGGTCGATCAGAACGATGCCAAATCGAGCCACTGGACAGACACCTTTCGCTCTAGTTTATGGAGCAGAGGCAGTTATCCCGACGGAACTCGTATACGGGTCACCTCGAGTGCTCGTTTATGATGAGCTCGAGCAAGAGCAGCTGCGACAAGATGACGCGCTGCTCCTTGAGGAAGACTGTCTTCAGGCTGCTGTGCGAGCTGCTCGCTACCAGCAAGCTTTGCGCCGCTACCATAGCCGCAAAGTTAACGCCAGAAGTCTCGAGGAAGGCGACCTTGTTCTTTGGCGTGTTCAGTCCGCCAAGAAATCCAACAAGTTGACGCCGAAGTGGGAAGGCCCTTACCAGGTGAAACGAGTCACTAGGCCTGGCGCTGTCCGCCTTGAGACCGAAGATGGCTTTCCGGTGAGCAACTCCTGGAACATTGAGCATCTTCGTAAGTTTTACCCATAAGGCGCGGTTGCCGGAACCTGTTCCGGCAACCACCTTTTGTACAAGTCTTGCCGCTGTTGCATGTAATCCTTTGTACAAAGCCGGGCGCAGACCCCGTGCATAAGTAAAGCTCATGTGCTCCGCACATTTTGTCATTTTCATGCTTTCTATTTTTTGCATGTGTTATCTGACATTTTGTGCAGCACCTACTCCCCGGTAAGCAGTAACGAGCCGCAAGGCTCCATATCTTTATTTTCTCTTCTTTCTTTTTTCCAAGGAAAGGAAGGTTCCCTCGCCCACAAGTTTGCCGGGGGGAAAGGAGAAGACGATGGATGGTATGGGCCAGGCGTCGTTGAAGAAAGTTTCGCCTTGCCGGGAAGAAAACAACAGAAAAGCTAAGTTGCCAAAGTTTGAGCAATCAGATTTTTAAAATTTTTAAGTTATCTCCCTTGAACGACCGCACTTTGTATGGAAAACCTGTGCGTGGAGGAACCAACTCGTAGCTGGTTGCGCCCTTACTTTGTTTCGAGTCCGCTCAACAACTTAAGTGAGCTGCAACTAGTTGCGACAAGGTTTCTTGCCGGTAGCGGCACCGCCAGCAGGCTGCTGACGTCCCGCACTCAGCGCTCGCGGCTCAGGTGCCTGCACCGGCAAGTTCCCTAAAAGCGTAGGGTAAAAAGACATACAAAGGGAGGAATCAAGTAAAGGGAATAACATTGCAATCACTACCCAGAATAAAAATATATTACAAAGATAGCTTGTCGCAGCTCTAATAGATTGTTTTCATAACATGCCAAACAACGACAAGGAAAGAAGAAATGGGCGGCCTAATCTACGCGATCGCCCTCGATCCTCTTGATCCCGCTCACCTTGTCCACAATGGGTGCGACAAGGGCCTTGAGCGCCTCCAGATCGGCATCCGGCGGCAGGGTCTTGAGGACGTTGGTGAAGTTGAGGCTCGGATTGCGGAAGGCCACCTTCACCAACACTTTCTGAAGAGCTCCCGCGCAGATCTTGCGCGACTCGTCGGCCAGCTGCTTCGGGATCCTCTCCCGGAGTCGCTGGAGGGCCGTCGCCACGCCCTTGAAGAACAAGACGAGCTTGGTGCTGGGTTGGAGGTTCTCGTTGGAGGGATACCCGAGATCCTCCATCCCCAGCTGCGCCAACTCCTTGTCAATGTCTGTGGCGGCAACCACAAGACTCTCCGTCCAGTGCTCCACAGTCTCCCGGAAAGCGTTTTGGGTGGCGGCGACACTTTCCAGCAGCGCCTTCTCGGCCTTGATCTCCTCCTTCAAGGCCGCCTCCTACTTCTTGGCGCCGTCCAGCGTCTTGGTCAAAGCAGTCAACTTCGACTCAAGACCTGCATTGGAGTCCTTGGCGGCGCTGAGCTCTTTGCCCTTCTCGGCAAGATTCACCTCCAGCTGCGCCACCTTCGTCTCCAACTCCTTCTTGGCGGCCTCGGCGGCGGCGGCAGCGTCCTCCGCTTGCTTGAGGGCTCCGCCGAGTTTCTCCTCGCGCGCGACAAGCTCCTCCTCGTGGGCGTCAAGGTTGACCTTCCGCTGCGCCAGCTCGCCCTCCTCCGCGGATAGCTTCACAGCGGCAAGCCGCTGTTGCTCTTCGACTTCAGCCTTCCCGAGGAGGAAGGCCTTCTGCGCTTCAGCAAGTTTCTCCCGCTCCTCCGCCAAGGATCGGAGGGCTTCCCGGTGGAAACCCCCGAGCTCTTCCGCGCGCTTCTCGATATCTGCTCCCACCTTCGCGACGAGCGCCTCGCGGGATTCCAACTTGGCTTGCCGCGCGCGGTAGAGCGACATCAACTTCCGCAGCAGCCGCTCCTCTTCGGGCTCGTTGCTGCTGCTGCTTGGCGCGTCAACCAGCGTCAGCCCCGCGAAGGCGAGCACTTCCCCGTCGAAGATCTCTTCCTCGACCGGCGCCCTGGAGCTCGACGCCCAGGGGAGGTTGATGAAGATGCCTTCGCCGGCCTTCAGGTAGACGCCTGGCTGGGGCTCTCCGGAGCCTGGCGCTGCGGCAGCGGTGGACGGGTCGGCGGTCGGTGTAGCGCCTGGCGCTCTTGCGGCCTCAGGGCCGTCAGTGCGATCGCCGGACCCCTCGCCAGATGCTGCGGCGGCAGCCTTGGCGGCCTCTGCGTCGGCGGGATCACCAGCACCGGCCGCTTCTTCGGCGGCAGCCTCGGTCTCCATCGGCTCTGTAGCTGATGGGTCTGACAGCCGGGAAGGGGGGAAGAGTCAAGCAAAAATCCAACAAAAAGAAGAAGAACCCAAGAGAAGTTTTGAAGCAAGAGGAGTACCTGTGCTGGGTTCTGCAGTCGCGGTCTCCACCGTCGGGGGGCCGCTGGCGCTCTCCCTTGCCGGAGACTTCTCCCTTACCGGGAAGCCCTCCCTTGCCGGAGAATTCTCCTGCCGGGGTGCTGATCCGCGGGCACCTATGGGACCGGCGGGCCGGGTCCCTTTCGGTTCGGCGGGGGCGGAGGTCGTGCAAAGAGCAGATCGAGGCGAAGCACGCGAGCGATTTACCCAGGTTCGGGCCGCACGGATGCGTAAAACCCTACTCCTGCTTTGTGGTTTTGTATTGATTTCTAGCTCGGGAGCGCGGAGTGCTATAGTACACACCGACGGCTAGCAAGACCGAGCGTGAGTGTTCGAACTCCCCCCCCTGTTGCACACGGGCCTCCTTTTATATGCTCAAGGGGTCACCGACAGGTGGCAACGTAGACAAAAGGGCAAAAACGGAAGAGTGGTGGTTGGTACAACTACCTGTACAGTGTATCGTACCTACCCCTGGCGGCAGGGGACAAGGGCATTAACTGCCCGTCTGTGTCGCCTAAACAGTACCGAAAGGGACCGCTAGGGACGCCACCGTTTGCCACGATGGTTATCTTGTCAGCGCCTGCTTGCCACCGCGCACCCCTAGCTGCACGGCCTCCTGCCACGTGTGCTTGGGAGGGTCCTAGAGCGACACGTTGGCGGGTGTGCCGGAGCGCGGGCGCGAAGTGGGGGTTTCCCGCGGCAAGCTCCTCGCCGCGGTCGTCGTCTTGTCGTGTTCGGGAGCTTGTCGCTCACCGGGCCTTGCCGGGACGCGCGGCGCGTCGCGGCAAGTCTTCTTGGTATGCCTTGGTTGGCCTTCCCGGCAAGCTCCTCTTGCCGGAGTTTTGTTTCCTTCCCGGCCAGCTCCTCTTGCCGGGGCCTTGGTTTGAGTACATTGCTCTTGGATGGTCTTCAAAGCAGCCGCGGAGGGTCTTGGCGGTCACTCGGCAAGCCTTGCCGCGGGATGCTGCGACTGCCCGTGCACAAGTTCGGGATACTAGGGTACCCCTACTCTAGTACACCGACAGGAGCCCCCGGGCCTGGGCCAGACACGGTGCCGAGCGCTGTTGGGCCAGGCCCAAAATAGTGCACGGGCACGCGCGGCCTAGGTCACGCCGCATATCTCTCCGCTTCCACCGCGCACGCCCAGAACGGCACGCGTCAAACGCGGCGTCGTGGGCGAGATCGTGGGTGGTTATTTTATTTGGAAATGCGGAACGTCCGCCCCCTCCTCCTTTATAAGCAGGGGAAACAGGGGCAGTTGGCCCACTCGCCCGTTGCCGTTCCCAATTCTCAGAAATCCCCGCCGCTCCCTTGCCTCCCCAAAGCTGAGAGAGAGAGCAGCGCTCCGCCCCCCATCGCCACTAGCACCACCAACGTCGTCGACCTCCTCCACTACTTCCGCCATGGCTCCAAAAGCCGACAAGGGGAAGGCCGTGAAGTCGACCGAGGCGCAGCGGCTCGCGGCGCTGCAGAGGGAGCGGGCAGTTTTCCCCCCCAAGCTTGCCGCGAAGGAGCTGAAGGAGAAGTACTACCTCTTCTGGTCGGCGGAGACGCGCGCGCATCCGCGCACAAAGGTACTCCCCGCCATCGCTTGGAAGAAGGCTCCGAACGGATACCCCTTCTTCGCATTGTTCTTCTATTGCGGGCTCTGCCTGCCCTTCTCTGATTTCTTCTGCGATATCATGAACACCTATGGATTCCATCTCCTTGACTTCACCCCCAATGCCGTCCTGACCATGGCGGTTTTCGCACACCTCTGCGAAAACTTTGTCAGAGTCCTTCCCAACGTAGCCCTCTTCCGCCACTTCTTCATACCCCGAGTAGAGAGAGGAGAGCCTCTGTCCGGTGGGATTGCCTGGATCTCAAGGGCCGGCAAGAAGGAGACCTATCTGGAGGGAGAATTCCGCGGCAAGTGGGAGGAGTGGAGGGCTGATTGGTGCTGGATTGACGAGGAGAGCCCGCAGCCATTTACCATCCGACGCCAAATCCCAGTAGCACGCGGCAGCGATTGGAGTGACATGGCCCCGGAGGACGCCAGGCTAAAGATTGCCGTCACCAGGATCCTGCGCCTGAGGCTTGCCGGGCTTACTGTTGGCGCTGTTGGCGCAGACTTCCTTCGCCGCCGCATCGCCCCCCTGCAGGAACAGGGGAGGCCCACTTGGGAGTTCAAGAACGCGGCAGACATCATGAGGCTGCGACCAGGCCTCAATTACAACTTCACAGTCCTGGAGCTCAACGCGATCCTGCAGGAGCTGTTCAAATATGACCCCCAGCATCCCGAGGTGTTCAGGTTGCCGGGGGGCGTCGTGCCTTTGTGTAACAATTCCGAGCTCGACCGCATCCGTGCAATGATGCCGGAGTGCGACTCGCACGGGATTGTGCCAACTTGGCAGGAGCCTGCAGACGAGGTCGTGCAGCAATTCTTCGACGACTTGGTGGAAGTGCCAATCCACCTCGACGAGAAGGACGGCCTCACCCGCGACACCACGGATGCGGAGATGGCGCTCATCGCCACTAGGCTGGAGGAGGCAGCGGCAGCCGCAGCCGCGGGCGAGTTCGGGTTCACTTCGAAGGAGGCCGATGCAGCAGAAGCGGCAAGCCGTGCCGAGCGAGGGGAGCCTGCCGGCAAGAAGGGGCTTGCCGGGCAAGACACCGAGCCGAGCGAGCCCGCCAAGGACACGAGCGGCTCGTTGCAAATCGACTCTTCTTCCACCTCGTCTTCAGACAGCTCACCAGAAGCAGAGCCTCCATCCCCACCAAGAAGGCGCCTCCGCAAGGTTGGTGATGTGGTGGAGCGGCAAGCGGGCCAACAGTCGCCACGCCGCGTGACACGCTCGACCACGGCAAACACCGTTGCCGCGGGAGCGCCTCATGCTACGACGGCAATTGGAGCGGAGTCTAGCCGGACCACCGCTTCAGTCCCTGCCGCTACTCACGCCGCGCCAAAAGCCGGAGCGGGGTCGTCTCAGACCGCCGCCACTGCTCCCGCCAAGCGGCCAAGGGAAGCTTCTCCTTCGACTCTTCGCGCCCGGCGCGCGCCGGGCTTCGACTTCTCCGCGTTAAGCTCCGACGAGGAAGAAGAAGAAGAGTAAGCTTCTCTTGTTGCACTTGCATTTCTTCAACTCTTGCTGTTGGTCTTGTTTCTCACTTGCTTTTCCCTGAATCTGTTCCTCTTTAGGACTCTGGCCCAGAGAGCGGCAAAGAGAGCTAAGGCCCCGGTGGTCGACATCGAGGACGAGCCCACTGCGACAACAGGTGGCGCGCCCGAGACAACCTTGCCGGAGCTGGCGACTTTCCTCCATGGCAGTCCCCAGCGTAAGTGTGTGAATTATTTTCCGCGGCGAGGCGTGCATGGGTACTTGTCTTTGCTGATATCTGCTGGTTGATTTGTGTAGGAGCCGAGCAGCCCCACCAGGAGCCAAGGGAGAATCCCCCGACAAGGGAGAATTCTCCGGCAAGGGAAGGCTTCCTGGTGAGGGAGAAGTCTCCGGCAAGGGAGGGTTCTCCGGCGAGGGATAGCAGCCACCCCCCGACGACGGAGACCACGACCGCAGAGCCTGGTGCAGGTACTCCCCTTGCTTCAAAACTTCTCTTGGATCCTTCTTTTCTTGATCTTTATGAGTTTCTGCTGGATTTTGCTTGACTCTTCCCCTTTTTCCGGCCGTCAGATCCATCCGCTGCGGAGCAGATGGAGACCGAGGTCGCCGCCGACGAAGCAACCGGTGGCGGCGATGC